>NC_139232.1:47252237-48459086 GCF_977018435.1 Lepisma saccharinum
GGGATCAATTGAATAGAGGCTGAGCGAGACCTAGAGTCGCTTTATGCAAGGGACATTGCCGAAAACAATCACCTGAAATCACCCACTCCGGGAATCGAAGCCTAATCCCCCACATGGCAGTCAGACGCTCTACCGACTGGACCACATTGGCTGCTTTTTTTTTTGTTGTTGTTAATACCAACATTGTTATTTTTAAGATAGAAGTCCATAGGTAATCATTAAGTTTTGATGATTAATGCAAAATGTGTTTCCTCTTTAAGTAAAAGCGCTGCTAATTTCAACATTGTTGTGTGATTTCGGCGTTATTCTGGTGAGGGAAAGAAAACTTGTAATAATTTCTCATTTGAGTGTTTGTCCAACACTGGACAAACAACATTGGAAACAGTTTGTCTATTTTAACATGCAGTGTAACTTTTATTTTCCCTAGAGGATATAGATTAGTAGAGACATTAGGGCGTAAGTGCGGCTTTTACATGGTTTGCCCTCTTTAAATACAATTAAATGCTACGTTACCATTCATTCATAGCTTCTTACTGACGTTATGAACCTTGAAACGCGATCGTTGCGATCCTTAGTTTATTCCCTTCCCGATAGATGGCACTGCAGCGTGGAGCTGGTAGTTTCATAATGTTTTTGATAGATGGCGGTAATATTTCGGTCGCTAGATGGTGTTGGAGTATCACAAGGTCAACGTGGAGAGAATCACCGAAGAGAATTGCGCACAGCTGACATACCAATGTTGTCATATTGATAACGCTATACGCGTTCGGTATAATTTTTTGTCGCGTCAGAATTGTTACTGCCTGGATTTGAAGTAATGGAATTATTTCGCAAGTCACCATACTACTAGAACGACGGTATTGATTATGTATGAAAGCGGTATACTGTATATTCCTATTGCTGACGTATTCCGATGCTCATTTCTTTCAAAATTAATGACTACCGACATATTTGTTGATAGGTGGTATGGATAGTGGCCGTTCTTGTCCTTCCAGGTGCAACCCCACTGGCAACTAGCCTTGTGTATAATAATAATAATTATTAATAATAATTTTTTCCAGTTCTTACTGTCTAAAAATGTGAATTTCGACATAATACATTGGTATATAACTACTTTTATGGCTGTCAAAAGAACATTAATTACCTTAGTGGAGAAGATAAGTTTCAGTGGAGTGCCCAGAAATTTGGTATAGGGGGATATGGTTGTAAGAGAGATTGCGCTTTATTTTTTTCTATTGGTTACCATCTTTTAACGTATCGAACTGTTTTTAAAGGAAATTTGGGCCGCGAGCATCAAGCTGTTAAGTTTTCTCTCCAGTGGCCCTCTTTCATTGATCCTATGAATCAGCTTCAGCTATGGTACTATTCAGTGATAGTATGTGAATTTTTCCACTGGGGAAAATTACTTTGAAAAGGTCCACAAAATGAAAAGAATAAAAAGAAGATACTTGAAATGGGATAAAAAATATAACCTTCTGTGACGTAATTTAGCCATAAAGTTATAACTTAAATTGTATAAAAGGGGGAAGAGGAGGGCTCAATGTTAGTTCGGGACCTCCACATTGGACCTGATAACTCCAGCGCAATGTCTGCATAATGAAATGCAAGAATGGAAGTGGCTTACGGCGGGGCTCTTTCAAGGTTGAAAGAATTAAACCATCCGATTGCCTGCGAACCTTAGTGTGTCACCTCCATTGTGCACTTCATGCTCGTGTCTTGTGCTTGCTTTTGGAGTATGTCTGTAGAGAAGGGGTTAGGCAGATTCCTCCCGGCGTGCATTTGTCGTACTTTTTTTACGCTCTCTTAACCTTTGAATGTCATTCAACTGCAGTTTTGTGGCTGGTGCTGTAAACCGTGAAGTAAAAACTTACGCAGTCTTCTTCTTCTTTTTTTATTTACCTCATGCCTTATTAAAGTATGAGGAAAGTGGGATGAGAAAGAATACTTATACTTTCCTTTGTTACACAACTAGCAGAAGAAAAGCGTAACACAGATGAATAATTATATTTAAAGTCGAGACGTCGTGCTTGTTAGCCAAGTATGTAAAGCTTACGCCTTCTCGAACAAGAACCCTGTGTAACGAACCGTATGAAATGCATTACTTATGATCTCGTACTTTGTGCTTAGAAATTTCAATATGCAAGAGTACCTTTATTAACATCCATGGAAGCCCGCAAGGGAGGTACTTGAGCCCCCTTGAAATATTGGGAAGTATTATACTTAATTCATATGTTTGTATTTCCTTTCTCTCCGCTTTTCTGCTGTAGGATTCATATGTAAACATAAATGTATACCCTGCATTTTCGCAAGTAAGTACACTCTTTTTGGAGAGAAATAATAAGCAGTTATTGTTATTAACAAATGTAACTGCAAATTGTTCTTGTGGTCACATCCGCAGTAGTACCAGTTAATAAAACTATACTTTTTTGTAGTGACTAATCTTTTAATTACCCAACGTTTCGACACAATTTCACGTGTTTTTATAATAGTTATACAAAGAATGAATTTGCAATATCAGTTAAAACAAATCAGTAACAAGCAATTAAATACTAACAGTTATATTTTGAAGTTGCCAATTAACAGTAAACGGTCAAAAAATTGTATGTTGTTGCATTAAGTTACTTAAAACTAAAATCACATGTAATATTTTCTATATCTTTTGTGGGATGAAGGTCTTATGAAAAGATCAAAGATGAAGCTACCCTCGGCACGTTCGAACACGCTGTGATGGTATATGTGTGCCTTTATCTCTAGTATTGCCCCCCCCCCCCCCCCGTTCAGATTTGCTAAAGGCTGGGTGAACCACAACCGCTCCTTGAAGCGACATTGTAGGAAAAACTTCTATCTGAATTCACCCACCCTGGGAATCCGGATCTCCTCCGTGGCAGTCAGACATACTACCGACTTTACCACCAAGGTTCATGGTCTTATAAATATTAGCTTTAATTAAAGATGAATGGTTAGGCATTATTAAAGCCAATATTTAGAAAATATTTATCATGAGTTTATATTGTTCAAGCCAGTTTTCTTTTAAATATATAGATTCAGAAATTGCATCCATCTATGCACGTGGTTTATCTGCTATAATACAGATAATAATATGGGAGACTGCTTTAAGCTTAGCAAATGCTGCCAAATTTGTGTGTTTTGAAATAAGGTCTTAAAGTGATTTTCAATTGTATCGGTATGTTTCTTCTAGTCCATACTAGAAGCTTCTCATGTCCAAAGAAAAGTCTGAGGGGCCTCCCCGATGGCGCAGTGGTAGCGTCGTCGCCTTGTAATCAAGGGGTCCCAGGTTGGATACCCGGTGGAGGCACATAGTGGTTCGGATCCCACCTTAAACTGTAGTCCAGTCCCGATTAGCCTTACTGAGCATAAAGTGGACTTAAAACACCAAATCAAGGAACAACGAAAAGTCTGAAGCGACAAATTAAAATCAAGTCAACAGCAAGGAGCTTTACGATGTACCAAAAGTATGATTATCATTGAATTTTGGCCAGTTTATTCAAGAAAGCGTAGCTTAATGCTAAAACGAGTATTTATAATCCCACTGGCACGATCAGCCTGAAGAGCGTGTATTGCCCCACAACTTTACACCTTTGTGGATGAAGTGTTGGAGAGTCAAGGTAGAAATAGCATCCAAATTGTTTCTAGTTTTTTGTTTTTAGTTCCTAGTCGAATCCGAGGATTTTCGTACAAGACGACGTTTTTAAATGTTCTCATTTAGGTTTCTGTGTGGCTCTGGTCGTTAATTCAGAAGTTTGAAAGTGACATGACTTCTCAGAACTTCAGCCGCACTGTCTACAGCTTCTCTTTTGTGTGGGCAGATTTTGTCACACTACGCAACAATCGCAGCATTGATAATTTTGATGACCGTTCCAAGAAGGTTTAGAACGACATTTAAAACTATTGCAGTATTATTTCAGAAAGTAAAGCATGAACATTTACTTACATAAAATCACTCTTGCAAATTATCACTGCGACAATCTAAAACAGATGCGATAGCATTTGACCTTCATTCAGCGAATATTATTGACAAATGTCACTCCGTACGGTACAATCATCCAAGCGACCATTGATTTTGAACATAGGATCTACAAGGACTAGATTTTTAAATTGAAATGTATATTCCGTTCATCATTCGAGCCAAGTGTATTTTCCAAAGTTTTGAAACACCCAGTTTTGGCCTTTTGTTCATCTATGATAATTTCAAAACTTATGTAACTATATTTTTGGAGCTTAGGGAACGCAACTTGTAGGAATGTCATGTCTTGCAGACGTGAACATGACCACCCAGAGGATTTTTTTCCAGGAGAAGGCGCAAGCATTGTATTCCCCACCAAAAATGTGCCGCCTTCCAAAAAAATACTTCTTCAGTTTGGTGTTATCGTTTACCTAGGGCCTCCCCGATGGCGCAGTGGTAGCGTCGTCGCCTTGTAATTAAAGGGTCCTGGGTTCGATTCCAGGTGGAGCTACATAGTGGTTCGGATCCCACTTTAAACTGTAGGTTTAATTAGCCATATTGTGCGTAAAGTGGACTTAACCCTTTCGTGCATAGCGACCTCATATGAGGTCGTGATTTTTTATTTTTTTTAGTGGCAAAAATGAAACTAAATTGCAACTGCAAATGCATGTACGCATCGAGTGAGGTTTTATTAAGTTCGTGAATCCAGCAATAGGTGGCTGGCTCTGCTAAGTCTGCTTGATCCAGAAAGTAGACCTGATGACGTCATAGATTGCATGAAACAGGACGCCAGTCATTGAAGGAGCAAGAATTATTATTTTTTTGTGAAGAAAAAGCACAGTACGAAAGGTAAGAAAAATATATTTTATATTCTGGGTTCATAGACGATACGTAGATGTAAAATTTAGAAACTGAACTGAAGTAGTTGAAACAATAATTGAAAAAACACGTGCAGACTCAAGTGAGGTTAGTATGCAAGAATGGTAAATGTTCGTAAAACAAAGGGTGCCTCATATGAGGCCTGCATGCATTGTTTGCATGATTCATAATCATAACAAATGCAATGTAGAAACTTCTTCCAATGGCTGAAAAGATCGAATTATGTTTATAGCTAAGTAAGGGTATAAAAATTCTTCTTTTCTTTTCTTCAATTATATTTTGTGATGGTATATTTTGACTAGTTCTCTTTATCTTCTCCTTTCTTTTTTCCTCGTGTGATGTCAATTTTTTCCCATGAAAGTTCAGGCTTCATTTGCAATTCAGTTTACTAAAACTTTTACTTGCAAAAACCATTGCTCTATTTTGTACATTATGCACATTTACAGATCTAAAGGAATATAAATATCACTTCAACTATATTTTGTAAGTCACGGAACATACTATGGCAATGGGGCCTCCCCGATGGCGAAGTGGTAGCGTCGTCGCCTTGTAATCAAGGGGTCCCGGGTTCAATACCCGGTGGAGGCACATGACACAGTGGTTCGAATCCCACTTTCGAACTGTAGGTCCAGTCCCAATTAGCTTTACTGTGCATAAAGTGGACTTAAAACACCAAATCAAATACTTTGACAATGTGGTTACTGTATAACTGAAATATGAGAAATTGATTGTGTGTTTCGCTTGTTCCAGAAACGCCAATGGCTCGAAAATTGATATCCAAGGATGAAATTCAACGTTTCTTAGATTATCCATCCTCCTCAGAAGACAATTTTGAAGCAGATGACAGTGGTGATGAGAATTACATACCTGGATTAACTGATAGTGACGAGGATGAAACTTTATTCTCACAAGAAGAGGTTCCAGTTTTACCCACATCCCAGAACACAGAGGTTGGTCCAAGTGCAAGTACAGTACCAAGGATGGACATGGAGACTGGTTCAAGTTCGAGTGAAGTTCAAAAGATGGACACAGATGTACTACAAACCAACCGTAAGCCTCCCAAAAAACGTAGTGCAATTTGGTTTGCAGGAAAGGATAACGATTTTGCAAGCAAACCTCCACAATTCAAAGGTCAACACAATGTCAACATTGATGGGAACTCTCCTGATGATTTCTTTTGCAAACTTGTTCCTGATGAGCTTTTGGATGGTATTGTGTATCAATCTAATTTATATGCAGCACAAAAAGGGAAAGAGAATTTCAAGCTCACTTTGTATGAGTTGAGACAGTTTCTGGGCATCAACTTTCTTATGACATACGTAAAGTATCCACGAATCAGAAGTTATTGGTCTACCAGCTCAGGATTACGTTTGCCAATTATTACAGATCACATGTCTGTAAATCGCTTCGAAGACATCAGGAGGTTTTTACATTTCATTGACAATGAAACAATACCTGAAAATAACACAGACCGCCTTATCAAAATTCGTCCAATTCTAACAAAATTACATGAAACTTTTCATGCTGCTGCCGATCCTGAAGAATCTCAATCTGTGGACGAAATGATGATTCCTTTCAAAGGTCGTTCAGGCTTGAAGCAGTACATCAAATCAAAACCGAAGCGATGGGGATTCAAAATATGGGTTAGGGCAGGTGTGTCAGGTTATGTGTATTGTTTTGAACCATATCAAGGTTCGAGTGGTGGAAGAGGACAGCCTTCTCAGTTCGGTGTGGCAGGAGATGTAGTGATTCGTCTGTGCCATGATATTGTGGGGGAAAACCACAAAGTCTATTGTGACAATTTCTTTACCTCAGTGACTTTGGTGATGGAACTAAAAGGACAAGATATTTACGTAATTGGAACTTGCAGGTCGAATAGACTAGAGGGAGCAGAAACAAAACTGAAAGAAGATAAAGAAATGAAGAAAAGAGAACGTGGTAATGTATGTGTTGCAACCTCAGCGGAGAATGTAACAGTCACAAAGTGGCACGACAATAGTGTTGTACGTGTTGTGTCTTCATTCGCAGGATTGGAGCCAATGGACACTGTACAAAGATACAGTAAATCAGATAAGAAATACATGTACATATCTAGACCATATGCTATACAGATGTACAATAAACATATGGGTGGCGTAGATAAGATGGACTTTCTAGTGGCCTTGTACAGTCACAACATCAAGAACAAGCGTTGGTATATGAGAATATTTCATCATATGCTGAATGTCGCCATAGTCAATTCACGGTTACTTTGGAAGGCAAGTGGAAAACAGGACATGGATTTATTAGAATTTAAAAGTCAGGTTGCGACTGCCTATATCTATCAAGGAGAAAATGTGAAAAAACGAGGAAGACCTAGCAGCACAAGCCCTGTTGCCTACCGGCCAAAGAGAGCTTTTCAATGTGTACCAGATGCACTTCGATATGATGGAAAACCACATTATCCAAAGGAAAGTGATGGAAAATTTGCCCTTTTATGCAAAGACAAGAAATGTAAGAGGAAAACCCGATATTTGTGTGGACGGTGTAATGTAAACTTGTGTCCAGAATGTTTTGAAAACTTCCACAGCCGCTGAAAAATTGTAAATGTTCAATGTTAGTATATCTTAAGAATATATGTATCAATGCATATAAGCCTCACTTGAGGTAGCGCCCTTTTTTTAATTTTTAGGCCCTATATACATCAAAATGTAAAACAAAGTTTATCAGGGATGTTTATGAGACCAATTTTATACAAATAAATTTTTTGAACGACTTTTGATTTTTTTTTCAAAATTCATGCATGAAAGGGTTAAAACACCAACTTAATCAATCAATTATTGTTTACCTGCGGCGACCTGTACCAGACTTACTTCTAATTACCAATATCTTGTAATAATTACTGTAAAATATGCGTCTTAAATGGAATAGTATGGTATCAGGTTGGCATTCATTTCATTCTCCGGGGGGGGGGGGGGGGGGGGCAGGGTTCCTTGTCGGAGTGGTCGGCGTAACGCGCTACCAAGTCGAGAAGAGGGCCGGCTAGTCACGACCTCTGTGTAAGGCATGCATGTATCATTATGTTTATCCAGTTATCCATTTTATCATTCACCTCCTGTTCATCGCAAAATTAACGTTACAAATAAACGAAGTAGAAAAAGAAAAAAACCAAGAGGAAGCTCTAGATTCCACCCCCTCTACACACAAACACCTTTAGGATGGCCATGCTTATTGACGTTGCAAGTTGGCAATGAAACCTTGGGAAACTAGTGCGTGGTTTCAGAGGCCCGTGGGGGATGTCGTCAATATTGTGGCCACGATAACAGCTGTAAATTTAGAACTTTTGAGAATAAACTGGACTGTTATTGCATTTGAGCGATATCGGTGAACGCGTTTTGAAAATGGAGGACACGTAAACTATTTTCTGTATGTTCCGTGCTCTCAGTGTTCTGCTGATATTTTCAGATCTGTCTTAAGTTTCATTTTCAGAAATTAAGGAACTGAACACTCTGCAATTTTAGAGCATCACGCAGGCTTCAGTTTGGTAAAAAAATCTTTGAAAAGGGGGTGGGACTGCAACTATGGGGGAGGACTTAATTTGTATTCTTGATATTTTAGCGTCGATTTTCTGCCAGTTTTGGCTAACCGAAACCGTGAATGAGTTATGATTAGCTGAAATTGATGAAGGCACTCACTAGGACATTCACACCCATTTTAGAATTTGAACCCAGAACTTCGGTGACTAGGTGAAAGTCGACCGCTTAACGCACTTGGCCACTGAAACGATGGGGGAGAGGGGTTAAGTCTAATTGTTCATGTTAACTGCTGTAAAAATTGCATTAGAGTGAAATTGGGCAACACCTTTCAAAATGGCGGACTTTAAAACTACCGTTTATGCGCGGATAACATAATTTCACTTGTACGTTTTTGGTTACGAGTCATTCCATATGAAATCAACACAGCCCACAACCTGACCATGAAATTTGGGGAGTTGAAACTATGCATGGAACTCTGTAACTATGGAAATTTTGAGTCTCGTGCGTCTTGTAATTATTACATTATTGAAGGTCAAAATTCGCATCAATTGCCCTTCTTGAGCCCGCTTAGCTATACTAAATGTGCTGTAACTCCGTCCGTATTTCGCCTAGGAAGTTGAAATAAAGCTTTTGTATAGGGAATTGGACAAGCTTTCCAGTGATATATCACAGCACCTTTGGATAAAAGTATAATTTTGTCACGTGACCTTGACCTTTGACCTTGAATATCTCAAAACACGTCATCACCAAAAATCGTGAAAAAAATATATTTGGTCCCTCATGCCATACTCTAAAACATATCAAAAGTCATTCTGGGACTGCAATGGGATCAGAAGATACAAAATTATGTGTAACTATGTGACTGATCAAAGCCTCATTACATTACGAGTCAAAAGTCTTAACACCCCCTACAAAATGTAAAGGAGTTATCCTGGTCATGAAAGAAATAGGTTAGGCACAGGATCCCTAGCTGTGTGTGTCAAGCGCGGGTCCGGCATTTTGTTGACCGCCATATTGAATTCAATGCAAAACTTTCAAAGGAAATGAGGTGATGTGATATATCAAATCAGGCTTTTTCATTTCACGAGAAATGAAGCTGCGAAGGTTTTTTCGAAATATCTTTAGCCAGAAAGAAGTTATACGCATATCTTTCACTTATGAAATATGCACATTGTAATGTTGTTAATGGTCCTGTAAACACACTCGTTGACGTATCTCACACTGACATAGAACATTTGGCAATGTAGCAGGTGCAACATCATCGCAAGCAGCAACGATGCCTTCTCTCAGATGGTAAATATCACGAAATTTTAGGGCATGCACCATTCTCTTCAAATGTTTCTGAAGGTAAAAATCCTCTTAAGATGTTAGATCTGGGGAATTTGCAGGCCTTATAATAGATCCCCGTCTGCCCATCAATCTACCTAGAAATTTACCGTGAGGAAATTGACACAATGTTCACATAGTGTGGCCACACACTGTCCTGTTTCAAAACTCTAGAAAAGTGCCATATCCCGTAAGCAAGGATGAAAAACCTGTTCACCTAACAAATCCAAGAAGCCGTCATCATTTAAGGTTCCGTTGTTGAATATGGACCAACCATTCCCGTTCTCCATACACTATACCACATTATTAGCTTACCAGCAACAACAATTCGGCTGGGATCTGTCTTCTGTAGATTATCAAATCACAGGTATTGCATATTCTTTTTATCAACTTCACCGTTTACATAAATATTAGCCTCGTCCCTGAAGAATATTTCATTCCAAAGGAAGTGTAACGTAATTGTTTGAGATACTTTTCCCAATATTCTTCACTATTCAGCTATTTGGTGAATGTCGCTGATTAAAATCCAATGGTGCGTATACTTCTTTCTCTCCCGAGATGTCAGCGTGATTTCCATGAGTTCCTAACACGGTAGGAGCATTCTAATGCTTTGTTTTAAACACCTCGAAAAGGAGAAAATGGTTACAAGCATGCAGTACTAACTTTTTGCTGGCTAAAGATATGTTGGAAAAACCTTCGCAGCTTCATTTCTCGTGAAATTTTATCCTGATTTGATACATCACATCACCCCCTTTCCTTTGATTTTTTTTTTGTTGAATTCAATATGGCGGTCAACAATATGCCGGACCTGCACTTGACACACATAGCTAGGGATCTCCCTGTGCCTAACCTATTTCTTTCATGACCAGGACAACTCCTTTACATTTTGTAGTGGGTGTTAAGAGACTTTTCACTCGTCATAGTTCATGTAATGAGGCTTTGATCACACACATAGTTACACATATAATTTTGTATCTTCTGATCCCATTGCAGTCCCAGAATGATTTTTTGATATGTTTTAGAGTATGGCATAAAGGACCAAATATATTTTTTTCACGATTTTTGGTGATGATGTGTTTTGTGATATTCAAGGTCAAAGGTCAAGGTCACGTGACAAAATTATACTTTTATCCAAAGGTAGGCTTGTGATATATCACTGGAAAGCTTGTCCAATTCCCTATACAAAAGCTTTATTTGAGCTTCCTAGGCGAAATACGGACGGAGTTACAGCACATTTAGTATAGCTAAGCGGGCTCAAAAAGGGCAATTTATGCGAATTTTGAGCTTAGAAGAATCAGTTAAATTGATGAGGTTTTATTATAAATCCACTTTACAAGACGCACGAGACTCAAAATTTTCATAGTTACTAAGTTCCATGCATAGTTTCAACTCCCAAAATTTCATGAAAATCGGAGATGGTCAGGTTGGAAATTGCACATATCTGTGTTGATTTGGCATGGAATGACTCTTACATGGTAAGATGTACTCGATTCTGCCAGTTGTTAAATTCCTACTTGTTATGAAGGAGATTGAAGTTTTTCAGGGCATCTTGACGACGTAGTGGTAACACTGCCCCCTTTCAATGAAAGGATTGTCGGTTTGGAGGCACATTGCAGAGGGATTCGGAACTTACTTCAAACTGTGGGTCGAGTGCCGGAGAGCCTAACTGAGCATAAAATCTGCTTTGAAAAATCATTATGAAGAAATTGTATCTTTCATACCACCAAAAATATATGACACTGGTTACAAGCGTTTTTCTTGTGGTATGGTGGTGTGTAATTTACTCTATCCTGAGAATCTCTAGAGCAAGGCCGCGCATACCGAGAGAAAGCGAGTGGGCGGAGCGAAGCGGTACATGCTGCTGCAAGGGCTGGTAACCGCAATCGGTTGTCCTTCTCCACGCAATCCCGTTCCCTCACAGGTGTTCATTGGTCGACTCCTCTCGATTCACTACTGCGCAGAAACGTGCTTTCGTTCGCTCGCTCCAGAGATTCCCGGAACAGAATGTAAGGATTACGTGACAAGCTTCAGAATTCAGTCAAAGGGTTCTGGGTTCGAATCCCGCTCGGGCTTGGTTGTTTGTTAATGTCCATTCATCAATTTCATCACTCATCCCCATCTTCACAAAAGGCGAAGTAAAATAAACTAAATCAATCAATCAATCATTCTATTACCACCAAACATGGACACGTCACCATTTACCCGTATTACTATTTAAAGTCTTAAGGTTGCGGAAGTCATGTTCTGTCAAGGAGTATTTTTTATGAGTACAACTTGCCCATTCTTTGTTTTATCACCTATTTTTATTCAGACAGTAATGCTGCTACAGGACTTCAATCAGTGGGTAGGATTAAAAAGTGTGACACTTTATCTCAACATGAGTGTACTGGTGGGGCCCATGATTAAGTGCAATATCACCGTTGGCGGAAATAGGAAAAAAATATCCAGTGCCGTATGTCTAAAATTTGGAATGGAGGAATTCCACATTACCTAACTCGCCAGTCGAATGCGGCTATGTAAAGCAGTTTTTCCGGCTTAAATCATTCGCAGTAGAGGAATTTAGAAGAAACGGGCTTGAGAACTGTCGTGGGTAAATGTTGAATCCGTAGACATTAAAAGAAAGTTTTAAAGTAAACCAAGGGTAATTAGACGCTTAAGGAAGTAAAGTTGTAATGATAAGGAAAACTTGGAAATGTCCGTCACAAGGTGTGATCTATTAGGCGCATCCAGAAAGTAAGTTTCCCACTCGCCCACAGGTGGCAGGCCATGCGTATTGAAACCGGTTTTGCGCATGCGTGAGAGGCACATGCCCTGGCTAGTGTCCTATAGGACGCTTCCCGAAAGTCCTCAGTAGCGTCGCGGCAGCGATGAAACATGGCAGCTCTTATTCCATCTCCCGCCGCGTGCGAGGTTCCGTTCGATGATCACGTTCTTGAACTAACAAAACATACAGCCGATCGAAATTCATCGTCAGCTGTGCCAGGTGTATGGGCCAGACGTCATGAGCAAGCAGATGGTGCGTCGTTGGTGCAGGACATTTACTGAAGGCCGGCAAAATGTGCATGACGACGAGCGCAGTAGGCGGCCATCGGCGGTCATGGATGAACTTGTGAAGCAGGTGCAGCAGCGGATATTGGAGAATCATCCATCATAGAGCCCGGATCTCGCTCCCAGTGATTAGCACCTGAAAAAGTCTCTGTCCGGTCAACATTTTCACAGCGACGAAGATGTTCATACGGCTGTCACATTGTGGTTCGGCGCCCAGGCGGCGGACTTTTACGACGCAGGTATACAGAAGTTGGTCCCACGCTATGACAAGTGCCTCAACTCCGGTGGGAATTATGTTGACAAGTAACTGGACAAGTGCTCTATCTGTGGCAATATGTTTCCTTTTTGTCCACGACCCCAGGGAAACTTACTTTCTGGATGCGCGTAATACAAACACGTAAACACCGCAGATATCTTCACGAATTAAACCTGAAGGTTTTATGTTAAAATCCCGGCTTGGACATGAGAGTGTTCCTTCGAATGTGTCCCACTCTCATTGTCGCAATTAGCTTAAAGAGCTAGAAAAGTGACGCAAACCTAGAAAATACAAATACGTTAATTACAAAATTACATACGCATTCGGAATGCAAATAGGTGTGGAAGGGAATCTTGCACGGCGTATAAATTTTTGTATTGCATTTTTGTATTGGTGACTTCATTTTATCTGAGTTACTAGTTTGTATTTTAAGAAGTTACGATGACTTTATTTTTTATGTGGAGCCACAGATATGGAGGCAAAAGAGGAAAGTGTATTATTTCTACCGATATCGAAACGTTCTGGCGAAATGTCACTCACCAACTACATAGCTTATATGTTGCTCTGGTTCTTTCTTGCCCTGATTGCGCATCGTACTAGAGCTGGTGTACTAATAATAGTCACCGTAGATGTGTGCTCGCTACCTGTCTAGTATGGTTACGTGTAGTAGTTTTTCTTTTTTTCACACACAGTTTGAATTCTTACGGTTATTCGTGGGTGCTGACGCCTGAAAATAAGCTACCATTTCCAACACAAACGCTGGCTTCTGTTGTGGCCCATCTCGTCTCGTCCCGTGAAAATGCCGTCTCGTCTCGAAAATATTCGTTTGGCTTGTCTCGTGTCTCGTCTCGTAAAAGTAATGCAAGACATCATGCCAACAAAAGTTAAATGTGGGAAACGTCACAAATTGATATTCTCGAAAGTGGGTTAAACCTTCAAACATTTTACTCACGAGCACAATATTTAAAATGAGATTTGTTGATTGCCCATAGCTAGGTTGTTTATGGAATCTGCGTTGTTGTTTTTGTGGGTTTCATTCACTCTTTGTACACTTAAGGGAGTTTTCAGACCGAAACGAGACGCGACAGGAGAAAAGCGACCTTTGTCGTTTGGAAGCGAAAAGTCCGTAATCTGTACAACATTTCGAACCGAAGCGACACGACAAGATGCGCATGTCCCTTGTCGCTTGCGTGTCGCTCAGATTGGGCCGTTTCCTCAATGGCGTGCATCGTGTCGCCTTGGTCTGTTGTTCGCGCATGCGTGATGAATGCTTGCTTACAGACTGAAGGTGCCATGTCGCTCCCCCCCCCCCCCGTCCCGTCTCTTCGGTGTGAACACCCTTGACGCGCCTCGCTTCGGTCTGAAAACTCCACAAGGGAGTTCATACCGAAGCAACAGGCAAGAAGTGACGCGGAAGTTTCACACCGCAGCGACACGGGCCACTTTAGTCCACAAACAATCATTCACCGCGCATGCGCGAACAACAGTCGAGACAACAGGACACCAGAATGTCAAAATACGGCCCAATCCGAGCAACACGTTCAGCTTGTTGTGTCCCTTCGGTTCGAAAAGTTTCATGTAACGGAGTTTTCAGACAGAAGCGACAAGTAATAAGCAAGAGGCGACAAGCGATGAGTGTTGCTTCTGAACGAACTCTCGGTAATAAATGTAATCTTTCGTACCAATGCGAAACGACAAGCTGCACGTCGCATGTGCGGTGAATGCTTGCTTGTGGACTCAAAGGACCCATGTCGCTTATCACTAGTCATTTCGTTGTGAAAACCCCGTGTCGCATATCGCTTCGGTCAGAAATCACCATAAGTGTTCGTTCTTTTTCATTATTGCTGTAATTCTGTGAAGTTTTTGAAATGTTTTCCCTTGGACCTTGATTTTTTCTATATATCGAACTCTGTGCGTTATGAAATGGATTGGTGCTTTTAAATTCTACGCTTGCCGCTTGGGAGCATTAAAAAAAATATTTCAAGATAGAACGAACACAAAAACCTGTTCATAACTGCAGTACTTAGCTCATTACACATAGGAAAGGATTTCTTGTTCATACTATTGTTAAACACCTCCTTCTATAGTAAAAGTTTCACAAAGTTTGTCAGCGTGATATTGTGGTGTCTCCTATGTTTGGCTCATGAAGGACTTTTTTTTAGTTAAATTTTATCCTACCGATAGCAGTTGAACGTCAATAGCAAAATATTCCTTTTGCGTATGATCATCAGCTACTTATCTGGATTCTGGACAATAGATTTTATTATGTGATCGTTGGATAAATGGAATGAGACATTCTGGCTTGAATTTGACCGAAAGGTTCTCTTCCACTTTTTAGCTCATTTCGTAAAATAAATTAAAATTTAAAAAATGTTCCCTAAAAACAGGACGGCGGCACTGTGTTTATCCCTTGTGAAATCTCTAATGTTTGCTTTGCCGTTTGAAGGTCAGGCCAAACTAAGAAGTATTCTAGGGTTTTATCGTTTTTTATGGGATGCACCTTGGAAACAATCACATGAAACATTTCATGTACTTCGTTTATTTTAAAACTTCTTTTGGCTGTTCTGGGTTTCGGAAGAAAATACTTTGTTCCGAGTAAATAAGTACTTGCAACTGACTTCCAGATTTTCGAGACGAGGGGAGATTTTTCACGAGCCTTCTCGTTTCGTCTCCAAAATCAGGCGAGACAGGCGTTCAGTCTCGTTTCGAATTTCAAATGTCCCGTCTCGTGAGCAACACACTAACTAGAGGTTAACATGACTCACTGCAGAACCCGGTTAAGTATGACCATGTATGCTTCTCGTCTATTTCATTAGTTTATCGACAATTCCCGTCACGGTGATTACTGAAATTTTCAGTGAAAAAAATATTTATTTTTACACCAAGAACACCCTCTTTTTAACACTTCATCGATTCTCGATTAACGAATCAATTTTGTTAAATGTATTTCGTCGTTACAAATTTTTCAACCGTTGTATGTAAACAAACTCGCCCGGAACCGTGTTCCGAGCCGATCTCCTTGGCGGAGCGGTGAGCACAGCGCGCTGCGATGACTGGGGTCACGGGTTCGAATTCTGGCCTCAGCATGGGTGTTATTTGTGTATCCCTTCATCATATCATCACTAATCTTCGGAATTAAAAGTGGCAGAAAAGCTAAGTAATATAAATGAAATCAATCAATGAAAACAGTGTTCCGACGCTATACGATGCAAACAATCCACGAAGAATCAGAACGACGCCATGATGTAAACGAAAGTTTCATTTGCCATAATGCTGATTGTTTCGTCTCCGAGACTGCGTATTTATTTATTTACTAATATACATGAAATGTACATTTATATTCACAATAATGACAGGTAAATTACAGCATTGATCAGTAACGGACTATCGGATCAGCAATTTAGATGTGCTAGTTTTGGAGAGCATCGAATTTAATATACACTATCAAAAAGTATACAGTTTACAAAACTCATATTTAGATACTCGTACATACTTAGCAATGAATATTTTGCGATTTCGTGTAGAATTATAGACTATCAAAGTGGAGGGAATTAACAAAAAATATAGATGAGCTACATGGTATGAAAATTATATGCACTCCTTCAAGAAGTAAAACCTTGCACATGCCGCATGTGTATTTTATGGAGCCTAGTTCTCTGTCATCAGAGCTAATCGAAACCAGGAAACCTTGTTTAGCAAGTTTAGCTTTCAAGCTGTACGCAGCTTTTCTCACTTTGTATCCTGGTGTGGAATATAACTTACAATGAATAATTCTGCAATGGCAATAAGTAGATTTAATGGGACGGAAACCAGTAGATATGGATGATGAACGTTCTACATCAATGATGCTTCAGTGAAACAGTATTTGCTATATTGTATATTTTCGAAATAAAAATTAAACAACCTGTATTATCTGTGTCACAAGAATAAAACGGCCCTAAAGGAAGTTTCATTGAAGTGTTGCTAAATCTCTCCGGTTTTTGTGACGTAGAAGCACGATCGATTTAATCGTTCAGGAAGAACCCCTTCTGTGACGTAAGCAGGCAGGCAGAAGGAAGTTTGTCACTTTGCCCTTTTTGTTTTCTTCGGTTCCATATTAATACGCATCGCTTGCTGGTGGGGATATGGCTGCGAGAGATGACGCTTTTCCGAGATATTGATAAATGAACTCGCTGTATCCATATTAACGGTGTAAACTGCACGAGAGCTTCATGTGAACATTGCTGATGTTAGCTAATCAATAAACTACAAATATGCTGGCCCATGTCGAGACTGTGCATTAATAATTTCAGTGCACATTGGAATATTCCAATATTGCAGAGGAGGACTACTCAATGTCAAAGTAATGCGAAATGCAACTTTTCGTTTCAACAAGCGGCCATTGAAATGTGGGGAGAATTCGCTCATTGCGAGAACGTCACGTGAAGTTTATTTTTGAATGTTTCATTCCGTATGGAAGAAATAATCGATCAATAAATGAGCCATAGAATGTTATCCAAGTTGTTTTAAGAGGAGATTGGGTAAATTCTTAAACGGTTGACTTTCTTGCACCGTTGTGCGCACAGGCGCACGAGAGACTTCTTTTGGGGAGATCAGCTCCTGAATAAGCATTTCGAGTGCCATTATGGACAGGAAGAGGATCGAAATAATTATAAATGACCTATTTACTTCAAGAAAACTAAGTCCTAAATGGAGGGGGTTCTGTGCGTGTGTGTGTGTGAGAGAGAGAGGGGGATAGAATGTTAATTCAAATTAGTTACAGTATACTTACATAAATGCAAGAGTTTTTACAGCTGTGATAAGTTAATCCCTGTTTTCTGTATACAGATCTGCCATTGACTTTGCCAGGCGAGATAAGATGCCAAATTCTCGTCAGTTGGAGATTGCTTCATAGACAGTATCGTCGCATGAATTTCTAAATCACGGCCTTGGTAGCCAGTTCAAAACGTCGTGAAGTGTGTAACATGTTGATTTTTACATGCTTATTACATCGTCATGGCAACAAAATATCGCAATTCACACCGGAGACCTCGAAAGTACGTAATTCTGATGCGGTTTATTGACTTCGCCAGTTAACTCGACTGCCTTGTGGTATTTCGTAGTCGAGGGGCCGAGTAAGTGATCCCAGGCTGTTATTTGTTCGAGTGAAGTGGCAACGTCGCAAGTTCTGTCCCGTCACATATACGTGCCTTCCTCCCCCGGCGAAAGAGCGAGCGAGCACGAGGTGCGGAAGATTTGTGCGAGTTTGGGTATTGACTCGTCTGGTTCCGTGATCGCCAGCTCGCTGCTGACAGAAGCTGCTTGCTTGGTTTGGGAGTGGGAGAGAGGGGTCGGCGTCTTTCCACGGCTATTGCAGCCGAATAAATTGGTGCGGCATCGCTCTCTGTGCAGATGTGGAGACGGTCCCCTAACCGTAGGACGACCGATAGGTCGCGCCACAAGACATTCACGGACTGTTCATTTACTGTGGTGCTCTGATAGGGGAATACTTTTGCTGTCCAAGTGACCATTTTTTCCCTGGTGATATCTTGGTAGTGTTGCCTCCAATGGCTGGCTGCATCGGGGTCCAGTGGAGAGAGAGAGGTAAGTCAGCCATTTTCACCAGAGAAGGGGTTGGGGAGCCGTGTATTGCGTCGAAATGCCGAGGGAGAGCGAGAGAGAGAGAGAGACCTATAAGGCAATGGAACTTAGCTCGGGCGCGTTCCTTTGAGTGTCGACTGACGTGATTAGAATGAGGAAAATGAGTGGAGCTCATGCAGCAGATTTAATATTGAAACAGATTGATACTTTCACATTTAGTGAAATGATTTCCTTAAATTTTCGGGGAGGAGCAGGGAGGCAGGGGGTGGACTAGTTGCAGGTGTTCGCCCACCGAACCATGTGATAATGACGTGTTTGTAGCAGAGAGGGAGGCATTGGTGGAGCAAGCTTTTGCGTATCGTGCGCTATGACACCCTCCCTCCCCGCCCCCCCTGCTTGTTCCTTCTTCCCTTCCACACTAGACAGCTGCAAATATTACAATAGAAAGAAATGCATTGAATTCTTGTACGTATCAGTCCCTGCGACCGTGTGCTCTAAATTCAGCACAGAAGTTTGACACACTTCTTGTTAAAACCCACTTTATGCGCAAGAAGCTAATCGAGTATGTTTTTTTACGGCGATACAGCCACTGAAATATGAAAGTCAATAGTGAATCGGACTCTACGCATCCATTGCGAGGCAATAGGTTGCTTGAGATACGCAAAGTTTTCTTCCGGACAGAAACCCAACCAAGGGGGGGGGGGGGGGTCTAGGAGAAAATCATGAGTATTAATGTCGCTCGGAAAAAGTGAAATGGGGAGGGGTACATTTGGTTTAAAAGTACGCATAATTTCAAAAGTTTTTATTCTCGCTGGTATGGAATCACCTCCCTGCGCCCCTTTGTTGCCCTCTTGATTAGCAACTCACGAAAGCATTACTTTTCTTTAGACTTGAATGAAATACTCAAGAAACTTTACTGTAGGGAAATTTGAAATGTTGGTGAATCCAAGTATTGAAGAGATTGGAATAATTATTTTGTGTCTTAATACAGTGGAAAGAACTGGGCGCACCCCCTCCCCTCAATCCACCAGTGTGCACCCCTCCAAGAGTTTAAGAAAAAAAGGCGATTAGCTTAACTTTTACCCAAATATTATATTTTGCAATGTTGAGAGATATGTAACTGTAACTGTCTCTGCTTACCCCCTCAATTTTTCCTGACGTTGTTACTGGTCTTCAAGAACCCCAAGTGGCACCTTGGTAGCTTTATTTACGAGTGATAAATACAGTATAATTGTATCGATTAACTTACTGCAATAACGCTTTTCATGAATAGACTTGAATATACGTGACATCTATGAAACTCATATTACTCTTGTCTCCGAGTTAACATTTAGTGGTCGAGTTTGAGTCCTGGTCGGAGAGGCTCCTCGATAAAGAAATAATAGTAATTTACAATGTGATGTACTCACTGTCTTTATCAAATGCGATACGTGAACTTCCTTGGATATGGTCTATTCGCAGGTAGAGTGTCGCTAAATATATCCAAGTGATCTGCTATATCTGCGTCAGGAGAGGAGCTATCTAGCCTATTTTCACGTGGCATGCAATTGGAATGTTGCGGTCGCATCGAAGCAACGAGTTCCGTGCAGGGTGTGGCACATATATGCATATGTTCATGTTGTTTATACTGCTCGTATCTTTTACTAAATTACTTGCGTACATATGTGTGTAAGCATTTATTTAAAATTTTGCGCCGCTTTTGTACTTCTGTAGGTTAGTCGAGACTGAAAATAGGTTGATGAAGTGGTTGCGCGGATGAAAAGACAAAAGATAAGGACTACAGATAAATGTGAAAAGGCAGCAACTTACCTTGGATTGGATAGGGTAACGGACGCAGATACATTCAGTGTTGACGGACCCATTTTATATAGGTACAGGCAAACCGTTAAGAAGTGTAATCGTCGCGTTTACCCAAATATGCAGAAAAGCTGTCTTAAACAAAATATGAAATATATAAAAGTGAAAAACTACTCCCTTACCTCTCCTACCTTTGGATCATCAGCAGTCGACATCCACACATCATCTCAAGGGTAAAAAGTGTGTTCAGTGAAATGGTCTCCCAGATTCTCATATTTTTTTATCTTAGCAGTCGTAATCCAAGATCCTTTTTATGTACTTATGGATAAATGGAGAATATGGATCACATTTACCATTTTCCAAAGAAATAGCTGAGGTTTTAAGGACACGGGAGTATATCTTCCCGTAAGAGGCGCATATATTGCAGTTCTATGGAAATGCGCTTGAATATTGTAAAAGAAAAATGTCCGTTGTATTCTAGAATATGTATTTCTCCTCGTGTGGCCGGTGCATGCAGTTATTTGTCGATTATTAGGCAAGGTAATGTCAACAAATGTGTTTAGACTTCTGTATATATGTTATGGAGAATAAAAGCACCCCTCCTTAACTGAACGTTTTTATTTGACCTTTTTGTTTCAGACATATTATTTTTCAATCTTCCATTTTTTCGTAAAAAGAAGCCATGTAAAATTCAACTTTCCTTTCGACATCAGGCGACGTAGATAACCCTCTCGTTCTGCTTTTCGATTCCGTGAAGGAAATTGTACTTCTCATCAACGAAAAAGACGAATGCGTCAGGTGTATTTTCCAAAGTATTGTTCCGGTAGGTTTAAAGACCGCCACCTCGAAACTGATAATTTCACTCAAATGCAATACCGATCTGTTATCCGAGGTATCAAACTGTTTTCTCACTTTCTCTAAAAAGGAAAATTTACGGAAGTTATCATGGTTACAAGACTGGTGACGCCCCACTTTGCTTTTCCTCCCCTCCTAACTCACTCACCACGTTAGAAAGCTCTTGGTGACACATTGTAGAGCATGTGATACTCTAGCAGCATCTAAATGATGATAATGTTTAAGTTACAATATGTAAATTTATTAATATTGCATTTTTATTATTACATGAATAGGCTACTTACAAAGATGGCATAATATAAATATAACAGCACATATTTATTATCTAGGTAGCGTGTACTTAAGATAACTAACTTTGTATAAAAACAAGGAAATTAATGTCAAATAGATAAAGGATTGAATATTTATTGAATAATAAAAAAGAAATGTTCCGGACCCTCTGGACCCCCACCCTAAATTCATCCTTGCGCAGCAGAGCTGTACGTCTTGTACAGCTTAGTACAGATGCAATACTGTACGTGCCCTCGAAAATTTATAACTGTTTTGTCAATTTTATCTCAAAAAGCACTAATTTGCAGTAGTTATCTTGGTCACAAAATTGGTGGCTTGCCTCCGCCCCTCCTAAGCCACGCACCATATTTCAAACATTTTATTTCGAATCCCGCGTGAGCTTTGTTGTTTGTGAATGTCCATTCATCAATTTCATCACTCATCCCAATCTTCGCAAATTAGCCAAGAGGCACAAAACGCGAAGTAAAATAAACTAAATCAATCAATCAATTCAAACATTTTATCATCAAATTTTAGTGCGTAAAGTGTGTACGGGGTCTACAGAGAGTTTTGAAAATTTAAAAGAAAAGAAAAAGAAAGAAAAAAGGTCAAGAAATGGATATTCCTATGGCGTTACTGAGAAAATTTTGAACAGCATGTGTGTTGTACACCTACAAATCGAGACATAAAACGCAGTCCTGGTCTTTGATACCACCATCAGGGTGAGTGTGCGTAAAACATTCACTAAAAACTGGCCAACGAGAGGTTTCGGAAGGAGAGGATGTGACTCCTTTTTTAAACAAGTAGTCTGTGCTGTATTTTATCCCTCATGCATCTGCATCGGCGAAAGGGGTGTGGGGGGGGGGTGTCCGATCAGCCACTCTTGGGCACGCTGCTTGAGTATCTCAGAAGTGCCCCCCGATTTGCATGCAACTTTCTTATAATATGTAATGGTGAGAGGTATTCAACCTACTGCAAGTAAATGTTACGCTGTTTGACCTCTGTGGAATAATGGTTTAAATCCAAGCCAATAATTTGATTATACACAGGGTGGCGCATGAAATACCATACGCTGGAAATGGCTTGGAAATTGTTTAATATATAAACTATTCCATTAGCGTAGTTATTAGTCACTGGAATGTGGCTAGCCAGTATGCAGGTCGTCGACGTCGTATAACCTCATCGAGGCGAGCCCTCATGTTTGTGACCACTTTACGACATAATTCCACAGCCAATCTCTGGAAAAATGCTACAATGGCTACTCACAGTTTCAGTACATTTTCTGATTTCTTGGCGTAGACTTTCTCCTTCACACATCCCCACAAGAAATCGTGTGGTATTAACATTGGTACTGTGTCGTGACCATATGGAGTCCGAAATGTTCGTGCAGAACAACATTTGCTGTATGAGGTCGATCTCCATCTTCCATGAACAATTATCTCCCCATTGGAAGTCTTGTTGCCAAGGGTTGTGGAAGGAAACTGTTTTCCAACATGTCTATCGGACGCTGTTAACTGTTATTGAAATTGAAAAGAACGGTCCAACGATTCAATGGCTGCAAATCGCAGCCTACAGATACACTTTCTCACCATAATTTTCAAATTCATGTATATTAGGAGCTTCTTTCGCCCAAAATATATTCTACTTGTTTACAAAACCGTTCAGTTACACTACACACACATTTCGTCAGAGAACCATGTGTTGTGAAGCACGGCATCACCTTCTGCAATAGCCCATGTAGTTCGACTCTTAAGATTCTAGCACTGAAATTTTACACGGGAACAAGTGAAACTCTGAAACGACGAACGAAAGCAATTCTGCTGGATTTCTAGGGACTAAAAGAGAGAAACCATTATCACGGCCTCAATATTTTCTGGTGTACGGACTGTGGTGGCACGTGGTCGTTTTCTCTCCAAATCACTGCCATCAATTTTCCGGCCAGTCTATATACTGTATGCGTGAAGGGCGTCCACGAAGTACCAAAATTAACACGAAAACGTTCCTGAGTCTGGTTAAAGAACAACACCTTTTTCAACTTCTCTTCAAACGTCAACCTCCAGTTGTCCGCCATATTTCACCAGTTGAAATAGGTGGCGCCGCTTATGCATGACTCGTCAACCCAAAATTAAACATTTTATAAGTCATTTTCAGTGTCTGACATTTCGTGCGTCGCCCTGTATATTTTTGTGTGTTCCGCCATCAAATTCATGTGTTAGGCCTCCCCGATTGCGCAGTGGTAGCGTCGTCGCCTTGTAATGCCGGTGGAGGCACATAGTGGTTCGGATCCCACTTTAAACGGTAGGTCCAGTCCCGATTAGCCTTACTGTGCATAAAATGGACTTAAAACACTAATTTAATCAATCAATCAAGTTCATGTGTTCAACTGTCATCACACCGAAGCGAGAGAAGTGAAAATGTGGCGCATGTTAACTAAAACACATCCACAAAATGTTAATTTTTTCGTTGTTTTTACTGAAACTTAAAAGTGACGGGGGACAAGCAACAACAGACTGATAGAAAAATAAGATCTAGTTCGCCCTTCGGTGTATCCACAAGCTGAAATACCATTCAGATTCGTAGTTAAAAATCTTCCACCATTTCGTCTTGGTTTGACGATGTCACACACAGCTGTCCTATTCCATGATTTTCCTATAATGAAATGCTAGGTTTCTTTAAGCTGCAAAATAGTGTTTGTAAATGTAGCACGATGTAAGCTTCACTATCATAATTCACAAGCAGTAATTGCAGGTTGATGAATCGTCGTCTTTGTTTTGAAACCTTTATGAAGACGCTAAACATAATTAGGCCATCATTTTTTTATTTTCCATTTTCGGAACTTTCTTTGTTTTTTGCTATTTCGGAATTTTTAAAAGCCTTTTTTCGAGATTTTTTAAGGTACGTTTCATACCTTCCCTGCCATTTTGTGCATTTGAGTCGTATTTGCTTTTCTCAAAATTCTACAAAGGAGAATTCAACTTTTTCTTCGGCTCAAGTGCATCTTCTTGTTGCCTGTTTGCAGGTAACGACAGAGATGGGAAGGAATCGACGACTTAATGTTGCAGGCAACTGGAAATTTAAAGTACAATAACAGTTAGGTCTTAATTGCCCCTCCCCCTCCTCGGGTCCTCTAGTTAAACCCACTAAACTTCCGATCGAGTCAAATTATTTTCCTCAAGTATATGACTCCTTTGTCTACCAAAAATTCAAGCCTGCATGTTAATATCGAAAAGTAACTTTATAGGTAATTAAGAAAAATGTAGGGAATTTTTGGAGAATTTTAAAGCCGTGAACTTCCTATGCATATTCATAAGAATGTTAAATTTATTAACTTGGAATGTCCTTCAGCAAAAGTTTTTTACATCGCTGTTACCTTACTCTCCTCAGTCTGTCTGTGATTACCTCAGAACCGCACGTTGAACAGCAGATTTCCTTCTAGTGAAAGCACCGATGACTTACGAAGTATTTTTAGATTGTGACGAATCCATTAATGAAAATCCAAGATATGCTAGAACGAAGCTCGCAAACCCATGTAACTTCGATTGCAATCGCTGATTTTTAGGCCGGTGCTACACGCCCCATTTAATCCTGTACTTTGTCCCAATCAGATCCTAGGATCTTGGAAACTACATTGTTTTAATGGAAAAATAATGAAATTGCAGTCCACCCAAATATTTTTCAAACATTCTTTGAACAAGAAGTCTTTCGTCGTCACTGTCGTATTTGTAGCCACGTGTTCACTTTTCCAGGGGAATTAGGAACGTTTTTGGCCTTATTGTAAAAAGCGAAATCGTTTATAAAATGAATATTTCCTTTAACAGCGACAAACTCAAAATTTCCCTTCTGATCGATAAGCCAGTGAAATTCCCACTTTCTTGTTTTCCGGGAAAATGTTTTTACCCTTTGATAATTGATGGAGTTCATTTTATTCCCTCGTGTAATCTCGAATGGAAAACTTTAAATGAGACGAACCATATAATTGCTTACATTGAAAGCTATTGTACAAAACATGCAGACTATTTCAGTAAAGAATTTCTTCAATTTCCTGTTTTTACATTGTGTGCTCGATGCTACCTTGCTTTTGAAATTTATTTCATACAACTGCATGTTTAGAGTAATTTCACATAGAAAGTGTAAACAAATTGACGTTGAAAACCTACACAAATCGCTCTAAAATTCGTGCGTAACAGGCTTATTCTAAAGAAAGATTAACTGTAACTGTGAAATTTTAAAATGTGGCGAAAAGTCAGATGCCTGGTAGAATAAAATTTATATTAAGTTGAGAGAGGCATGTATACAGGGTGAGTCAAAATTATCTTATCACTCAAATGGTAGAAATGTACTAGGTCATCAGATGTGATAAATCATTTACATGACGTTTCAGAGATAAACAATAACAGCTAACACACAATGAACATACACAAGCATAAACAATAGAAGATAATTGATGACAAAAGTTCGATATCATACATGTTTGCTGTATGCATAATAAATAAATAATTATCCCATTTGTGTGGTAACATAATTTTGACTCACCCTGTTATGTGCCACTTGTCATAAGTCGTCTCATTTCAGATCGTCGCGACCACTCATCAGATTGAAACCGACGTAAAATAGAAATATATATTCTGTTAGGAAAACGGGTAAAAAGAAAGACAGAGGAGGAGTAAAATTAATCCGGTCACCATTCCATCCATAGAGTACTCTCTTCCAAACATCGAACGCCTGGAGATAGATATTTGCCACTAAGGGGTCCCAGTAACCTCCCTCTTAAAAGACACACTCACACCGTGTATCCACATGTCAATTTAGAAGCGGGTAACAACATTTATTTATTTATTTTGCTAATTTTGAAATATTCTCTCCCTGTTATGTAACTAACTAACTCTCTAGCCTTCTTAAACCCGAAGGTTCATGGCTGCAGCAACACAGGCCTTCCATCTGTCCCTATCTTGAGCAAGATCTATATACTCTTTTCCATCCCTACCGATTTCCTTTAGGTCCATCTCAACGTTGTCCCTCCATCTTCGTCTTGGCCTTCCTACTGGTCTCTTACCATCAGGTTTCCCAACAAGAACCCTGTAAACTCCTCTTTCCTCTCCCATTCGTGCCACATGGCCTGCCCACCTAAGTCTTCTTGATTTAATTATTCTAATAATATCTGGACATGAATACAAATTATGTAGTTCTAAATTATGTAACCTTCTCCACTCACCTGTCTCCTCATCCCTTTTAGGTCCAAATATTTTCCTAAGGATCTTATTTTCAAATACTCTCAATTTATGTTCCTCTTTCAATGTAAGGGACCAAGTTTCACACCCATATAATACTACAGGCAAAATTACTGTTTTGTATATTTTAACTTTTAGTTTCTTAGATATTAAACGAGAAGACAAAAGTTTATGAAGAGAGAAGTAACATGCATTTCCTGAATTAAGCCTACTTTTTATTTCCTCTTTAATATAATTTTCATTTGTTAATATTACTCCTAAGTATTTGAATTTGGAAACTGGTTCAAACGAGTTGTTATCAATAATTAGATTTTGATTATTATCTAACACTTGGTTTCGGCCTGTAAGCATATATTTAGTTTTCTCTTTGTTAACTTCCAAACCTCTCTCTTTAGCAGTTTTGAAAAATATTTTAGCATTATTCTTAATCGTATTTATATCATCCCCCAGTAAGTCTACATCATCTGCATATGCTAACAACTGAGTCACACCATTTAATTTTAGTCCTTCTTTAGTTTCTTTTACCTTCCTTACAGCATATTCTAAGGCAAAATTAAAGAGCAATGGAGATAATGCATCTCCTTGTTTTAACCCATCATGAATTATAAATTTGTCAGACATATTATTACCCACACGAATTTTACTTTCTGTTTCACTGGTGCATATTTTTATCATACTAACAAGCTTCTTAGGTATTCCAAACTCTACTAATATATTATATAATTTATCTCTTTTGACAGAATCATATGCTTTTTTGAAATCAATGAATAGCTGATGGACATTTTGATTATATTCCCACTTTTTTTCAAGTGTCTGTCTGATGTGAAAAATTTGATCTGTAGTTGATCTGTTACGTTTAAATCCACATTGATAATCACCTATAATTTCATTAGCATATGGGGTTAGTCTTGTTAAAAGAATGTTAGACAATATTTTGTATGTTGTTGAGAGTAGAGAAATTCCACGGTAATTATTGCAGTTCATTTTATCACCTTTTTTAAACACAGGAACAATTATGGATTCTTTCCACTGTTGAGGGATTTCTTCTTTATTCCATATTAAACAAATTAATTTATGAATTTGACATATTAATGAATTTCCACCATATTTAATTAACTCAGCTGGTATTAAATCAATGCCAGGTGCTTTGTTATTCTTTAGCCTTTTAATAGCATCTGTAACTTCAGTCAAGTTTGGTTCTGGAACTAAAGGTTCTGCTGTGTGTACTTCATTTACTTCTGATTTATCTCCTACATGGACATTTAAAAGGTCATTAAAGTAGTTCTTCCATCTATTTAGAATATCGCTTGGGTCAGAAAGAAAATCACCGTCTTTATCTTTTATCAAGTTTACTTTAGGTTGCCACCCCTTTCTAAACTCATTTACACCTTTATATAAATCTCTGATATTTTTATTTTTGCTGTTTGTTTCAATTTCGTTAATTTTGCTTTTCAAGTAATCTCTTTTTTTAATTCTAAACGTGCGGTTAACTTCATGTATGTTATGTAACGTTCTTGAATTATCTCAGCGTCGTATGTGGCGGCGATATTTGCGAGACATTTCATTCACAAGTAAGAATGCTGTTTTTAACACAATCTAACTAGAGGCTGAGAAATCCTAGGGAGCTCTCTAGAGTGTCCCCGGTGACGCTCTCTGATGGCCGTAATGCAAGATCATCGGAACTCGATATTTATTGATTTTCCTCCTCACAACTTCCAACATGAAATGTAGATTTCTTTCTGGAAGATAAAAAAGTATACCCTTGTTTTCGAAAGTTCACGAATCCTCAATATTTATATATGTCGTCATTCCCAATCAGTGCCATACCTATAAACGTATAATTCTGATTATCGAACAGCATTATTGCATGCTATCCTCTAAAAGTGAAAGAAATATCATTATATTTTGTTTTTTCCCCTAAATGCAGTGCATGAAAGAAACTGATGTTATCATTAGCATCTCACTGTTTACCTGAAGGGACCACTGGCAAATCACAGATCACAGGTGTAAATCCCATGTAACACGTTCATGTCCTTGCATCCATTTACTCACATTCATGTATTCTCATTGCAATAGAATAATTAATTTCTGCAGTATGCTTAGAATATAATTAGTAGCAAATTCCTCATTGCATGTGCTTGTCGCAACAAATGAGGGAACGAAATCCCTGCTCTCTCATCTCTCTTTGTACTTTTTCATTGTGCCTGTTCCTAATAAACCCATATTTAAATTTGTTTCAGATTTTGTAAACGTCAGTATGCGAATAAATAATAATAGTATAATGTTTAAACATGTAAATCAGGGTTTCCACTGACCTGGACATCCTAGAAAACTTAAAGTCAGGGACGTCAGTCAACATAGGATTAAAAAGCTCGTGGAAGAGTCAGAAAATTGCATAAAAACGTTCAAAAACCAGAGCAAGTCATGGAAATTTAACGCTTTTTGCCTGCTAGGATTGGAAACTGGAAATTCATTTGCCAACTGGTTTCTTTTTTGGGGGGAGGGGAATATTTCGTATGAAAATGTTCTTTCATTTTATTGTTGGGTATTTTTCAACCTGAACTTGATTCATTTGAGCAACATGCAAACTTGAAGATACAACACTTGTTTATTACTCAAGTTAAATCATATTTACTCAGGCAGAATGGTAAAATGGACCTAAAGGAAATCTGTAAGGATGGAAAAGATTGGATTGATCTTGTCTAGGATAGGGATAGATGGAAGGCTTGTGTTGCTGCAGCCATAAACCTTCGGGTTTAAGAAGGCTAGAGAGTTAGAGTGGTTTGAAAAGTTATTCAAACATACTTGAAAAAGTGATGGAATTTGGTTTTGCGAAACTAATGGAAAATCTGTGAATTTAAATTGTGTCACTAAAATAATAGGAACAAAAGTTTTTTGTAACTTACAATTCCAAGATTTCCTTTCTTTTCACAAGATTTGATTTGTTAGCAGTGCAGTTACGACTTTCCCAGCTTAAAATCAAGTTCTAATACTGAAAATTACTAACCGTGATAGTGTATGTGTTCTCAGAGATGTAATGAAAATTGGGAATGGATTTAAAAATTTGGAACCTGTGAAAGAAACTCCTGAATTCTCTGGCTTTCGCATTCAATTCGAACACTAATCATGGCCAATTGTGAGCAAAGCATATTTTTTATTCCAGATTTCTGTTTTCTTGCCTCTATATACTATTCACATATACAATTTAATGCAATTTTTTTGGTCATGCTTGTATTCCTCTCACAAACTGGCAGATGGGGACCTGAGGTGATTATCACGCATATTTGTTTAATGCAAGTAAAGAAATTTGTTCAAATGTATTACACAGTACGGTACCTCATATTATTTTATACACTCTGTCTGTCATACACAAGCTTTGTTGTTACTCAGCTTTCTATCTGGTTACTTGATTAAGGAGGAGACTTTGACACATTTTTACTCTTTTTGTGATCAACGATCTTAAAAGTTTTGATTACACAAGTGTGTGTGTGTCTTGTGGGGAGGGATATGTGTGTGCAGCTTTACAAGGAAAAATGGCACCATCGTACAAGACTTAGTTTGGCACACATGCCCTAGACCGAAGTTCGTTCTTTACAGATAAATTTAGGGAGAACTTTAGAGAACGCAAATGTTGATGTCTTTAACAGATGGGGATCACGTAACGCCTGAACTCTCTTCAAGATGACTACATTCTCAGCGGTTATTCAACTCAGTGAAAATTTGGTATTTTAAGATTTAGGATTAGGCAAGGGCGAGTTTCTGCTGTTCGAGAATTCCTGAAGCATTTATTGGAACCACTTTTTGGAAGTACAACAGGGGAGAAGGGAATTCCTCCTTCTGGCTAGCTCTGAGGAGCTACAAAACTCTATTTAAAAGTAGACGTACTGGCGAAAAAAAATATAAGTTGGATGAATTACCTAACCTTAGTTGTAACTCAGGTGCATGAAGTGACTTATGGGAAGACACTCAAAAGTCAACCTCTCTTATGCATAGTACATCCCTGAAACTGCGTGCTTGCTGGCCAACGAGGCTCTGGCGCCTGGATCCGTAGCCAGTGTGGGGTTGCGTGTGTTCATCTGTATGCTGACTGTTAGTAGAATAAAGGTGTATTATTTAATTCAACTTTAAGGGCATGAGTTGCTCGTAATCATTGCATATCAAGCGTCGGCCGATTATATTTATTTTGCATTTTCCCCATAAATGCGTGTGGAATGATGAACCATGCATACCAACTGCCTTGTCCTAACAAGTGGTGACGTGGTCAAGAACTGGTTAGCCCGAAGACTGTGGATCTCTTGAACCTGTTCCGTTAGGTCAAACGAGAAAATGCAGTGTGAAAACTTGGTGCATTGCCATCTGAGAGGAAAATCGCCATTGTGATTTGCCTGTTGTTGAAAATTGAGGTAAAGAAAGGTTAACCATATTGCCTCGAATATTGTCGCAGTTTCTACTCATTTTTTTTTATATGGTCGAGTCAAATATGTAAAATTAAGTGGTTCGGTATTATTTTCGCGAATTTTTTATACGTTGCTAATAAAAAGTAGTAACGTGGGGTCGGTTGCCCTCGGATCAACGATCCCACTCCACTTCATAACCCCACGCTTTCAGATAGACAAGAGAGACTTGTTAATTGAGCATCCTGCATGTGAGGTGTATTAGTGTCACTGTTCCTCCCCCTCCCAACAAAACATTCGTGTAAATACACATTAAACGTCCATTCTTTACCCACGATTCAAAATCTTAGTAATAGCTGCTTCGTGTCGGGCTACGTTAATCACTTCACCACGAAACCTGACATTTATGTATTACAACTTTCTCGGTGTACCTATATGAAGAAGTAAACCTTTGCCACCGTCACAGGAAATGAAGCTAGTAAAATGCTTCCCATTGGAGTTGATCATGTAGATTATTATTATTATAATATACAATAGTTATTTGAGTTTATTTCTTAGTCCAGTTTATGCACAGAAAGACTAATCAGAACTGGACCTACAGTTTACAGTGAAATCCCAAGTGCCTCCACCGGGTATCGAACCCGGAGCCCTTGATGACGTTACAACTACTCTTATCAGGTAGACTAATGGGACTTGACTCCAGTATTGATAGATGATGTATTTAAATAATTCAAGGATGAAAATTTGTGCATTAAAAACGTCAACCCACAATAAAAACAAGAAATTCTCAAGTGCAGAAAAGAAACCTTTGGTTTCAACTTTGAAGCGTAGATGTTTCATGGTTTGTTATGGCCTGGAAGTTGCAGTATAAACAGGTACTGAACCTCATTGTTCCCTGTTCCTGTATCTGACCGGATGTTAGACTATTTAGATATTCCACTTCCTTATGGCTGATTCCTACAATGCCTAACTCACATGGAAATGATTCGAAACCTTGCTGCGAATCGGTTGCTTGCAGTTCTTCAAATACTTATTAGTATAACCAAGAGCATCGCCATAATACTTTATACTGTAAGCAGGAGTGCAGAATCACTGTTGTTAACGTGACAGACCACTTTTAATTCTTTCATTATTCTTGCCTAGTTCCTGAACTCACGAAATGCTTCAAGGAGATTTCTAGCCACATCACAAACCCATTTTGATTCGAATAAAACAATTGACAAATACATGTTAATTCAGGGTGGCTACTCGCCGGGAATTATACGTGAATTATTGGTTCCGGAAATTCTGCGTGAATTTTTCTCCGTAGACTTGCAAAATTGCAACTTTTGTTAATCCAATTCCCATTGAATTTATACATATTGCCCTGATGCAAGTTTTTCACCGTTTAGATTTTATTTTATCTACGAAGGAAAAAAGAAAGTTGCGTGGAAAATAAAACAATTCTCTCAATCCGTTTACTTTCTTATTGTGTTTTGCAGAACAATCTATTTGACAAATTATTGCAAGATAAGATATCGTGAAGTTGATTTGGTAAATTTGAGTTCCAAATTTTTGTACAATTAACAATTTTTCGTAGATTAGTGTATACCATAACATTTGTGATTTGTGTTTGGAAATTTGAGCCTGAGTATGTGAAATGGCAAATGTAAACTTCACACCTTAAATTAAATATTTTAAATATATGTTAAATTTCGTATGTATTAAATTTATTCAATGTTTAATTAAATTGAATTAGAATGTTTGGGTATGTTGGAATCACACATACCCTTTTCAGTGTTAATATATTTGTGTGCGTGGTTGGAGGCGGAATTCATTTGTTAATTTACAATTATTTGCAAGACTCAAACTGTCAATGGAATAACTGGAAAGGGTGGAACAATGACCACTCGATTATTATTGTGGGCCACTCCAAGCAAAACAGACTGATTCATCGTGCTTAATTAAGGAGCGACTGGATCTATGACCTGGCTCAGAAAAATAAACTTTTTCTGTTGTCGAAAATCCGCTATGATAGTCCAAATTATGGCAAATTAAATCTGTTGAACTCCTTCAAGAGAGAGCTTTTGGTGACATGCATATTTCTTTGCTAGAATATAGGCTTGTGGCTCTTGGACACTTGTTATAGACTAGACACCAGTAGAAGCAATCCACTCTATGCCCTACAAAGAATTCTAAACAGGTGTGATTTTTTTCAGAATTTGGAATATCGGGGCAATTTATCGAAACAAGACAAATCTTTGAAATCTTATTTATTTAAAAACTACGGATAAATATCACAGTCGGTTTCTTCATCTTATAAATTTTACTTGGGATATAGACTAAGCAAGGCCCAATATAAACGTTATAATGTGCCTCCTCAATGTTGGTCACGTATCTTATCAGGTAAAAATGCATTTTGAGACTCCTGTTCGGAACTTTTTGTGATATATATAAAATTTGACACCTTCAAATACACCAGCCTGGCTACGTTCCTCCAAAAAAGTTTAACGAACAAGTGCGATGTGGATGAGAACCTGTCTTAACAGTATCTGTATATATCTGTGACGGGTTAGCTGCCCGTCGCGACACAGTGCGATTGGAGTAAGCTAAAAACGTCATCCTGCTTACCAGATTACTAAGGCGTGAGCGTGCTCGTATTGATTTCCATGTAGTCTGTGGGAAGTTGACTCCACATGTTTCCAAAAAAAGGAATCACGGTACACAAGAGAATTTGCTGTGTAGAGGCTTCTGTATCATTTGGAGTTTTCCCGTGATGAGTACAGATATTTTCAGGATGCCCATACGAAGAACAGTGAGATTATGTTAATTTGTTTTAATAAAGAAAGGCTTTACAATTTTGAAACTTACTATCTGCCAGATGATGATTCAGATTTCTTCATTGCACTGCATAATTTACTTGTACAGTCACGGACACTTCTCACCCCGTTGAAAATCAAATCAATGTGGAAGTTACAAGCCAGAAGTGCCTGTACACACTGTATTTTAGATTATTTTCACTCACCTTTTCAATTGGCGCTGGCGTTCGTTGCATTTTTATATCAGACCGATTAGGCATTTACTTTATTTTGTGACAGTATCTCTACTTCTACGTTTGTTCTATGTTACAAAATTACATACGTTGGTCTCTTGTGTGATTTTTCATTGTATATTTCGTACGAGCCCAGAACTGATTCTCTAAACCCCATACCAGCTAACTGTAGACCAGGCAAACGAGAACAGCTCTCTGCGCAAGTAGTGACGCGAGACGACTCCACCAATGAAAAGTGACAGAAACGGGATTGCCTAATGGACGACTGGAGTTACCCGCTTTCTTCGTTCTGCAGCGTTGCAAACTTTTGAAAACGATAATACCGTACGCACATGGGCAAACGGACCGTATGTTTGTCTCCAGGCCCGTTCGCTTGGTTTAAGAATTTCTTACGGAAATATTAGGGAAAAAAGAGCAAGTGGAAATTTTGACAAGCCGTACATTTAGCGTACGGACAAAGGTGTGGACCGTACGTCCGTACATGTAAGATCAGGGCCCTACGGTTGGCAACCCTGCGCTTTCACCACTCGATTTCCCTCCTCTCTCTCTGCAGCTATGCGCGGCGCTGCACCACAGTTAGCTGGGACAGGGTATAACTTTACTCTTTCCGATGTATCGCTTTCTTGAAACGTCCTGGAATTAACGCTGTCGCCTTTGAATCGAGAGGTTCTAGATTCAATTCCCAATGGAGACACATTGCACAGTGGTTCGGATCCCACATTAAAATCGTATATCCATTACTGATGAACGTATCTAACGTAAAAAAAAAAGAACAGAAAAACAAAACAAGAAACCTCGATCTTGCATATGTCCAATAAATTTGAAAATATCAGAATTATTTATGAACACTAGTGCAACTACTGTTACATAGTCTTTATACAATATTATTTCAAGCTAACTTTGTAACCACAGAAAATTCACAAACAATGCTGAAACCGTGACTCATTTTTACCTTTGAACATGGAAATAGAATATGAACGTGACTCTGTATTCTCGACCATTTGTTAAAGCGCCGTAAATAATAAGAAAAATGTCGTATCCATCGAGGCTAGGCATTGGAATATTGTAAACAGAGATAAGCCAAACAAAGATAGCATTCTTTCTATTTTTGAACAGGTGGTTAACTGTTTCCAACTGTGTCATGCAGTTACATGCAGCATTTGACGTTTTTTAATTGCGACATTGCGAGAAACAAGACTCGGGTCTTCGTCATTTTGCGTAACGTATGAACAAACAGAAGAGTCAGCCATTGTGTGTGATTTATACTTAGTTCGTGTAAATGCGTATTAATTCGGAAGTCGGCAAAAATCCTGTCCATGCCCGTTATCTTTTTCACTTATAAGCTCTGGCATACTGTCTGCGGGCTAAAAAGGTGGAGTTCATCCACAATCGCAACCTAATTTTCACACTCACACACACTTGAGTTTTCTGAGAAACGTGTAAAGTTGCTTTATTTTTCCAAGTGTTCATGTCAGTCTGAATTAATGTTCCTTAACTTGATATTTTGTGTACATTGATTCGAAGATTTTTAAACAACCTAGAGTGAGAAAGTTCCTACTTCTCTGAGCAGACACGTACCTAGAAATATATTTGGGATCCGAATCAATGTCTCAGAGATAATAATAGTAATAATATAAAGGTTTAAATTAAAGTAATTCAATTATAATTATGTTAAATTAAAATATTAATAAAGTATGTAAATTAATATTGCATCAAAAGCCTGTATAAGAATAGAGATATAGTGGCCTTCCCGATGGCGCAGTGGTATCGTCTTCGCCTTGTAATCAAGGGGTCCCGGGTTCTATACCCGGTGGAGGCACATAGTGGTTCGGATCCCACTTTAAACTAATCCCGATTAGCCTTACTGTGCATAAAGTGGACTTGTAACACCAAATCAATCAATGAAGAATAGAGACAGAACAGCATGTATTCATTATCTAGATTTCGTTAATTCAAGATTTCTAAAATTTGTATAAAAACCAGTCCTGGCAAGGAAATTAAAAATAGATAAAAAAATTGAAGATGTATTGTAACAAAAAAGGATGTTAGATGCAGTTGACGAAAAGTAAAGTATTTGGTTAATATTTTATGCATATAAAGTAGTAGTAATAATAGATATGAATAAGTATTAGTATTAATAGTAATTAATCAATAGCAGTGTGCATAAATCTTCTTTGGTACTGTCCTTCAAAGCCGTACGATCCCACTATAATCCTTACCTTACGATAAGTTCAGAGGAAATAAGTAAACATCTATTATAGATACAAAAAGTACTAAACAAGTAAATTTTCATTATTTAATTTATGTACTTGCTAAGTCTTTCGGGGGGGGGGGGGGGGCTCGGACCCACTGGACCCTCCCCACAAATACGTCCTTGTCTCGAGTACATTTTGTTCATGTACACATGGATATTATTTGCAGAATACTTGTAATACAAATTGAGCACTGATTTTTTTGTTTGCAGGCTATGATTAAAATACATTTTCCGCTGTGTAACAACCTTGAATGTTCTGCATTCAAACAACCCCCTCATCACGATCCATCATTTGTAAGCTCATGAATTGCACAAGATATTAAAAGAGCAGAATTGCAAAGGAGTGATGAATTCACTCATCGGTTCAGATTTTGCATCCTAACTCTGAATATATATTCAGATCTCCACTAGAATTTTTGGATGGAAGATGATACAACCTACGGTATAACATTACTTGTTTTTCCCGCTTTTTTCATCTTGTCACAATTAATCTGGGTTTGATACCTGGTGGAGGCACATAGGAGTTCGGATCTCACTTTAAACTGTAGGTCCAGTCCCGATTAGCCTATCTGTGCATAAAGTAAACTTAAAGCAAACAACTCAATCAATTCAATCACAAATAACCTTGTGATAACACTAGCCATCACACTTTTTGTAGAAGTTTGGGGAATTGCTGTTTCTTATTGTGTCGCCCCCCCCCCAAATGTTTGAATACAGTATAAAAATTTACTGACACGCACCGTTTAATTTGTATAATGTTTATAAATTAAGGTAAATGCTACTCGTTTATGTAGCATACGTAAAAGTATTCTATATATGTTGTTTTTATTTTTTACATGTAAGTAAACTCTTCAAAGAAGTGCATTATGAGTTCTCCGATGAGGATTTTCTTTGTTATATGTAGCTACATATCTATTAGTAATTTACATCATGCTCTTCATAGCTTCTTTATGATTTCTTGCATTTGTAATGGCAAAAACAATGGTCTGCAATGTTCAACTTGAAGTATAATGGAAATTTTCATTCCCTTCTCTAATGTAACTTTCAAAACACCCTGTACGAAGAAAACAAATATCAGTCAACTTTTGTTTCTTTTTCGGCTGTAAGAATTATATATATAAGAATATATTCTTCTTCAAATGTTATGAGGAGTGAAAAACATATGTAGTTTTACAATTTCATGTATATTGTTATTTTGACTTTCTAATAACCCTGTAGAAGGGAAATTGACCATGTTGATACGGTGACCTTTTATGTACTGAATTTGCACTTTCGGTGTTGTGTTCAGCATAGTATTTTGTTTGAAAACATACATTTCCGTGCACATCAAATGTCACAATAATTATCACATATGTGCCAATGTTATTTTTGGGACACCCTGTAGACAAGAAGTGTGTCGTGGTGCACATTTTTTGATTCAGTGGGTCAGAGTAGTTTAGGATTTTTTGTTGTGTAGAAGTTACCCAGCAACGTGCCCATGGTGGGTCTCGAATCCAGAACCATTCGACGCGCAAGGCTACCGAGGTGACACTTACTTCCCTTCTTCAATATGAACGAGTCGAAAGCTGGGTTAGGACATGAAATTGCATTATATTGTAAAACGGCATACACGGTTTTGCATATTACGTCGTATTAGTATCCAAGTGGGGTTATTCACGATTGTAAGAATAATTGTTAACCTGCCATAAAAAAGATAAACGCATATTAACAAATTCGCATTGTACGAAAATCGAACATAATCTGTAACGTCTAATTCTGCAGATGCAAACTGAATGCTGCCCAGCTGAATGACTTTTTCAGAAATACATTTCTATACATTAATTTCGTCCTTAATTTTTAATACGTTGCGACTCAAATTAGCAGAACGTTATATTTTGTTTTGCAAACCACTATCAGTTTATAACAATTAGCATCAAAGCAATTTATGCCAGATTAATGTATATTATCATACATTATGTATAATGTATGCATAGGAATAATTTATAATTCGTTTAAAAAATTAAATAACAGTATATTACTTTGCCTGTGATGCTGAATAGCAGGATTTGCTGAGATCCAAGAATGCACGTTCGCAATGCGGTCGCAGTGTCCGGTAATATATGAGCAGATCACAGTACTCCCCCTTGCCTCCCAGGTCCCTCTCCATCAGGACTCGACCTGACACTACCGATCAATAAGAACCAAACTCTCCAGGCGTACACCACACCACACCACTTGCGTATCGCTACAGTAAGATCTCATCTAGTGTATGTAGCCTTGTCTGGGGCTGCCATCATTGCTATCCGAGTCGACTGTGTAGCTTGGAAAATGACCCAGGAAAATGTATATTTTTTAACAATATAAATTACACGTGAGCTACTGCTCTTGTGGAACTGAGAACGTGAAATGCATACAGGGTAAAACTAAATAAATTAGCCATGTAGCGTAAAAAGGAACTATTATCTGTGACAAGTTTTGGTAATTCAAGCAAATCCTGCTATTCAGCATCACAGACAACCCCTACAATTCTAAGTATTCATCTGCACACTATTTTAATTACTTTTACCCACATGTTATATGTTCTTCATAACGTCCCTCATAGAGGTTTCCCCATAGTATACTGTTAATATTATATTCCAGTGTATTGCAATTCTTGATTACATATGCATATGCATGAACCAGGGCAAGAGATAAATATTATATATGCCCTCAATTTCTCGTCAAAATTTTAAACGAACACACACGTACACGTCCGCGCGTGTGTGTATGTAACGCATTAAAAAGTAAAAGTAAAAAATAGAACATATTAAGTAATATTGCAACGATCTCAAAACAGTGCTTCTCAGTGCAAAGACTTGGTTCTAGAAAATACAGCGCTTTTGTATCCTAGTGTTATGCTGTCATGCATTACGCTGAAACAAATTATCTTTTCTGCGTGTAGAATTCAAAACTGGAATGTTGTCACTCCTGGCATGTGGGCAACCCATTTTACACCTGAGTATTGCACCTTCACATAAACGTCAGGATGAACGCGAATGGACTTTTTAATTCCATTTGATAGTGAAAAATTGACGGTGACGGACCTACCAAGAGGATGTGTGATATTTGCATCGTTAATTAAAAGTTAGGATAAAAGCAAAAAGTTTATTATTTTCATAGTCGATAGCTGACATAAAAGTTCAGTATTCCATCATTTAAAAAATGGAGAAATTGAGTAGAAAATGTAGGAACCATGAACTATGAATTGCAGCATATTTATGGTATGAAATCTGATTTATCGAGTAGAATTATCTGCCCAAGAATAGCCCTAACAGAAATATTTGCTAACGCCATTCTGCCTAGTGATCTTTCAGCTGGTGCAGCTTATTTTAATGAAATTCTGCATTAGATGCGAACGTAACAATTGACGTTTAGACAAAATACAAATTGTCCATTGCCATTTTAGATTCATTTCATTGTACAGCCTGTCGTTTTAAGGAATGGAATTGTGATCATATTGAGAAGCGGGTACCGTCGTCTGCTCATTGCACACACACACATCCTTTGCCCCGACATGCATGTCGGAGCACTATTATTTTAATGGTTGACAGCTGCTAGACGACCATAGCACAAACTGCCAACAATATCCACGTATTCACCGTCGATGTATCAATCTATGTTGTAGTTCAGTATTAAAATCTTTAGTAGGATGTCGCAAATAAACATAATAAGGCCAACGCCTCCTCAGATAATTTTTATTTTATAAAAGTAGCTCTACTTATTTTACCATTGCCCACCTTTCGAACTCTGTCACCCGCTAAGGGGAACTTTCCACAATAAAGTAAACTGATAGTCAGAAGACCCGTAGAGATCACACATTATCAACTTAGAACTTTTATTTTGGAAAATAATAAGAATTCCGCGACGCTTGGCATAAAAGATCGTATTAAATTACTCCTATGTAGAGTTGCTCTTGACAAATTATCAGAATATGCAGTGAAATATGTAGGTTTATGAATCTATATTGAGAAGTAGTATGAGAGCTAAGTAATTATTTTTCGATTGATTTGAGAATGTATTAAGAAGCTTGGACAGTTTATGCTATTAAATGGTGTGAATTTACATAATATTCGATCTAGAAACTCGAACTGCACAACTACAGTCATAATTACTTGAAAAAGAAATGATTACAAACGTTTTCCAGGTTAAACTAAACTAATTCACAGATTCATTATTTTATCTTTTGTTTGCACGTTCGGTATAAGTTGAAAATCTAATAGTATCTTCCAGCAGATAGCATGAATGAATAGAGATGCATTTTGAGCTTCGGAACAGCTAACAAGCGTCGTTTCTTGCTTAATTAACTTGTGTGCATTTTACATGTGCAAGGTAGTAATTCTTCGGTGAATATCAATGTCTGGCAACTGTAGAAGGGAACTGGACTTGTTTATTACATTTAACATATTATTTCATTGTCACTGTCTCAGTGGTCGACCCACAATATTGCCACCGAAGTTTCTGGGTTTGGGTCTTGGTCTGGGCATGAGTGTTTCTTCGTGAGTGTTTCTTCACCAATTTCATATCATTATCATCGTTGCGATTAGACTAAAGGGGCAGAACAGCAACTTAAAATGAGAAAAGTATAATGTGTTATTGACTTGACATTTTTGATCAGATATAAAAACCAATATCATCTTTTTCAGGTGCAGTTGCTGGAATCAAAATGGACAATTTCCAGGCACTAGATCCCAGAAAACAAGAATTACTAGAAGCACGTTTTGTTGGATCAAGAGTAAGTAGTCATAATTTGTTGTTAAATTTAAAATTGAAATGAAGTGCTGCAATTAATTTTCCTACCAAACATTTCAAACCTCCAATTATTTTTTCAGCCATTGAATACAAAGTCCAGAAGCACAATTACTATTTATTCACAATTACAACTGCAGTGGCGAGACAAAGAAACAGTTGAAGATATCTCCTGTTTATGCTGTGCTAAGGAAACACAAAACTTGTCTCCTAGCGCAATTTTCGACTGTTTCCGGCCTTTCTCGCCCCTTCGGTGATATTCATGTTATTCAACATTATCGTATTTAGCCGTGGCTATGTGTACTGAGGAGAGGAGTAATGCTGCTTTCGCCACAAATTGAACTCAATAATTGAAACCACGTCATTAGACTACAACAGAAAAGTGGGCACCCCGTACTTTTCTTTTCCTTTTTAACTTTTGTGTATGCATTTTAGAAACTTTTATGTTCATTTTTGTTTCAGGAGTTATTTGTATTTTAATTCACGATCTTGTTGAACGTTTGTTTTAAAGTTTGGTGTTTAGGTGGTGTGTGTTCTATCTTTCTTTTGCGATTATTTTACATCGCTTTCTTGCTTCTTGGATTAATCGCGATGATGAAGAGATGTGATGAACTGATGAAATGAATTGAGGGGTAATTCAGTTCATTATCCTGGGCCTCTGACTTCATGGCGCGTTACACTGACCATTCGGCCACGAAGGTGGCGCATAGGTAGTTACAATCATAAATAACTATGTAATAGCAAGTTATATACGTTTAGTTACTTATAACTTTATATTTTTTTGTCGAAGAAAATTTAGGATTGCACAAATATTTGATTAACTTCTTTCCCGTTATAAACTTCGCTGCAAATTTTGGAGTTAAATTAAGACCATTTAACATCTAACCGCTCTCTTGCGTGAATCGATGCAGTCAGAGCTGCTAAAAGTCACGCAGGAAATCATAGTTTATAATTTTATCAACTTCGTAAGAAACCTAATTTCTTTGTGTTAGCAGTGTGGTCACACAGCTATATGATGCACTTGTTATGCTAAATTCCGGACTTTTTCTAAGTATATCAAGCTTGATAAGCACGACCAACCTTCTTATTTTGTTCGAATATTAATTTGCTTGCTTGCCATCACTGACTCAATTTGGTGAGGTTTTCTTTAGTTTTGTTTTGATAGGGAATGGCTTGGATACATTGATTTTTACCTTTAATTATTATTATCATCGATATTTTGCACACCGTCACTTCTTGCGCGGTGTAAACGATTGCCGTGGTAATGTATTTTTTGTATGCTTTAGCAACACTACGCATGAAAGCAGCCAGCATGGGCCGTAAATTAAAATTCTTGGATCAGTGTTCAGAGTTATCGTTATTTCATATGGAAGTGAAACTTGGTAATTTGTTTAGTTATAGATCTTGCTCCTGCAGACGTGTTGTCTGATTCAGAAGTTAAGAGTTGGCATTGTGACATGTGAAAACAATGACTCCTATAAACAAGAATGCGAAGGAGGGCGGTTTGCTGGGACTTCTGGCCAAAAATAGCATTAGGGGTTACGTACAATTAGTGGAACCTTTGATGGAATCGCATAGTAGCTTGCAGAATATCTGAATATGCGACGTTTTTAATATAAATATCGCATTGCAGTGTATTGATCTTTTAAATTGTTATCAAGGTTTTTTATAGTTGATTATAAATTTATATTGATTATTTACGAAGTGAATAATAATTATTTAATGTAAAGTTAGTGAGTCCAGAAGTAAAATTTTAAGAATAATGATGTAAATTTTGCTTTTAAAAAATAATACTTTTCTTAATTCAGTCTAAGTAGTAGACATGGAAATAGGGAAGCAACCTTGGAGAAAAATATCATGTGAAATAGTAATGTTTCCAGATAAATTTCCACGGGGACATTGCTTTTTTAAAAGTTTAAAGTGTTATATTTCCTCATCTTCTCACTTTTCCATCACTTGTAATGAGGGTGGTGATGGAGGGAGGGGATATAATCCGTCAAACCTTTCCCCATCCTGCACAGTGTGCATGCCTCTGTCCATATGTGAAATCATGTTGAACGATACTCCCGCGATCCCAGATTTGAGCTCTAGCCAGGTTGTCCTCATTGTCGCAGGTGACAAAGAAGCGACACCAAGTGAGATAAATAATTCCTCTCTCATTCATCCAATTCTGAAGAAATGAGTCATTGATATAGCAGGAATAAGTTGATAGTGTTGCGTTCTGGGTATCGTGTCATAACTTACGTTCTTACATTCACATTCTGCTTTGAAGTGTAATTGTCAGGGTTGGTTGGTTGCTTACGCAAATAGGTCTATAATAGGACTGTACCAAAAATGTTTAAATTACAGTGGCAAATGTAGATATGCTTAGTTGTGGAGCAAGTTGAGACTGCAGTTCAACCTTCTACTGAATAATGCATATGGATTATCTTCCTTCCTGGATATTTTTTTCTATCCTGAAGTTGTGTGTGTGTGTGTGTGTGTGCACTGCATGCATCAATTTTTTTCTTGCGTTTAGCGTGTTTGTGCGAATTTGTGTTCTACTTTAAACTGTGATTTCATGTGGCACTGAACATACTTACACTTACGTGGCTTATACTCGCAGCACATTTGTATAGAATACATGTATTCCATGGTTGTAGCAATTTTTTTTTTTTTTTACGCGACTGCACGAGGGTCGCATTCCACTTTATCTGAGTGTGCAAGTGACGCAAATGACTGATCTTATCTTCGTTGTTTTGAAACTCGTTTCTTTGATAGTGTAACAGCACAGGACTTACACTATGCAACTTTAGAACATGTTACAATTGTAAAAGAAAAAGTTAACTCTGAAGTTAGAGTATTCGATTATGGATAATATAATGTGCTGTGATTTTTTTCTATTTATTAAGCAAGAAATTAAAATCATCTTATGTGAAACTATAGTGGATTTATTTATTCCTTAAATTGAAATGAAATTATTTCTCCGAGGAACGAAATAGTGAAGCTTGCTTGACAACATGTATGTAGATTACCCCAGTATCACGACGAGCTTGTTATGTTAAAATCAGTGTATTTAGTAGAATTTTTATACTGGTGAGACTTTATTAATTTGGATCTGAATATGAAATGATCCCCTCTTGTGGATCCTTTAAAAAATCTTTGTTTCACTCGTGGCCTTGTCTTCCAGGGCCCTGAGTACTGTTCCTCCAGCAGCTGTCCGCAGTGTCCAGTGAACAGGTGTGGCTTGCCGGCCACCACAGTGGATTGGATGATGATGGGTGGGAGTCGGGACAGGCAGGCCCAGGTATGTTCCTCACAGCATTGAAAAGCGGGGGGGATGAATTAGCAAGCTTTGTTTCATGTAATTGTGCCTTGTTCATAACAAGCAAATGCCACTGTAAGTATGTTACCTATGTGTCAGTCCTAACTCTTATCTTGTCCAGAGTGTATGAGCGGCAGATTTTGTAATGTGTGGATTGAAAAAGGATAATCTATTAAGATGGAGTCGATACTTCACACTGACTTTCTTTGTGTAAACTAGTTTGTAAATTTTGCAATTTAAAGAGCCTGGATTACTAACTTTATTGTACCCGGTGTTATCAATTGCAAATCGGGGTTATCTTTTTCCTCCGATTAAGCTAGATAATGTATACTCGTGGAGTGTTTGCTTCATAGTGCAACACCCATGACGTCACCGATTATAAACTGATAATTATCGACATTCGCTTGAAGGTCGAGACACTAGCACGAGGCTAGTGTTTCGACTGGATTTCCTCGTCTAATAATTTCCAACTTGTAGTACGAACTGAAGAGTAGCAAAATCGAATCGAATGTAACTAAGGAATCCACACATCTCTAATAATGATGGACATGACGTGTACTTTGTTCAAGCAAGTTGTGAAATTGCCACATTACAAGGCTTACTGGTTTTCAGTACTTTTTGAACCATAGTTGTCAATTTAATTGTCGGTATGGAAGTTCAATGAGTCTCTTTAACTTCAAATGAAGCCTTTTGCTAAACCATGTACGTCAGGAAACAAATTTTTAGTTGTTTTGGAGCATTAATGGATATTGAAATAACTTTCCTTTGGAGTAGGTTATTGAAGCTCTGCTGTTTCAAGAAGTTTTTGATGCCGATAAACATATCCTACACCGTATTTCGTATGTTTGCTGTAACACTGAAGTTTGTTTCAGCGAAAGAATGTGTGTATGTATGCTAATGGCCTGGCTCCCTATATGGATTATAATTCTTAAATGTATATATGTATAGGAAATTCTTTGATGTCCTGCATATGCTCCCATTTCCTTTCTTTCGCTTCTAAATAACAACCCCAATTTAACGTCATTAATTACTGTCTTAGTAACTGATATGCAGGTCTTATCTTTGAAATAACTGGAAGTATTCTATTCGATTATTTATTTTGTGCCGTCTTGCCCTGGATAAAACCAATATCATTTCAGCATTTGCTTCCTGAAAGCTTTTCTTTTGTTTCAAAGAATTTCCTCCTCATGATGTGCAGATCGTGCAAATATTGAAAGGTCAAGTGTGGTAACTGACATGACGGAGTGTAGTGCAGATCCTTGCATAATATATGCAATACATTTTTTTAACCATCGTGCAGAATACACAGTTTGGGTGAAATGTTTCATACAGATGTAATGGTGATAATATATAGTTATGCTACAGCGCCTTGAATAACGTAGTGTGGAAAACGGCACAGTTCTGCGCGCTCTGGCTGGTTCCACTAGAAAATGATCCGCTAGAGGCGCTGGTGTTGAACCCGGTCCTTGGTATTTGTCTGCTTATAATGGAAGTAAATTGAGTTTTCGCTGCAACGTCTGATTCTTTTACATGAATCATTTCTATGAATGTGATAATTGCTATGATCTTTGGTACAGTGGTCGCGAAGATATTAACGAACATTCTAGACAGTCGACCACGTCCTGTTATCGTCATACTTTCGTTAATAATACGGGAGAAAAAATACGCGTGGAATGCTCTTGGCAACTAAATTTTTGTGTATGAATTAGGTTCATTATTATTATCATCATCATCATCATTTCTTTTAAAGATATACACACTGAAGCATTTGTATTTTGGATATTTACTGTCTCTTTTCTTCCGCTTTAAACTAATCGCGGCGATGATGATAATGATGATTCCATGAAACGACAAGGGGAACCCCACAAAACTTTCTTAGTGCCATCGACATGAGTGTAAGGAAACTTTCAAACCAATGGGACAAGCGACACATGATGTTCACACTGTCACACTAGTGACACACACTTCCAGACTGTAAAATAGAATTTATTGCACATGAGGGTCCAAACAGCAAACGACACGTTCATATGGCGTATTCGCGTGATACTTGTTACTTCAGTCGGAAAACTCCTTAAAGGAAGGGTGCTCAGACCGAAGCGACGCGCTACAGGGGGAGTTCCCAAGTAAGTGACAAGCGACATGGTGGCTTCAGTCTATTGGCAAGCGTTCGCTGCTAATTGTGCGAACAACAGATAGGCGACACCAAAAACCGCACATTACAACAACAGATCTAGGCGACTCGATATAAGTCACACGTGTCGCTTTGTCGCTTGTGCGTCGCTCAAACTGGGCCATTTCCTCAATAGCTTGCAATATGTTGCCGTGGTTTGTTGTTCGCACATGCGCGATGCAATGAGTGTCTTGCTTTAGGGAGATTGCGCACCAAAGCGACAAGGGGCACGCGACACTTGTCGCTTGAGGATTTCACCAACTGAACGCTGGCCTGTGTGTATGCCGCTACGATGTGAAATGTTGCTCTTGATTGGCTCGTTTGCAAGCAACATGTGTCGCTTCGGTGTGAAAGTTGCCTTGAACCGAAGGACCCGTGTCGCTTTGGTGTGAAATCCTCGTATCGTTTGTCGCGTGTCGCTTTGGTGTAAAATCTCCTTAAAGAAACGGTGCAGTCAGAGCTTGTGCCCCTACGGTTCGAAAGGCTGCATTGATTACGGATTGCTCGCTTCCAAGCGACACTTGTGGTTTGTCGCCTCGGTATGAAATATCTCTCAGGATACTATTTATATTCTAATAACATAGAAAAATAAAACTCTAGTACACAATCCAACACCTGACGTCCGGAATCACTTTGCGATGTTTCTTCTTGTGTTACGCATGCTATTTATTTATTAATTTTATTTTACTTTTCTTTCCAAATTAATGTCATTTCGTGACTGCAAATCACTCCACAAATATAACTGTTTCCATCAATTCACGTACCGCCTTTCAAGACAAACAAATCTACATAATATATTCCAAAAACTAACAAAGCCGCATTACTTTCATAAGAAAATTAGCACCGACATTGATCGCACTGCCATCTATGTTTCTCATCCGTCTGGGGAACCAGTTTCTTGGGTCATTTTCCACACTACGTTATTCAAGGCGCTGTAGTTATGCTATATTCTATAGAAAAACAATCACATAGTTACCTCTATATCGTTTCCACTTTACCTTTTTTTTTTTACTTTCTCAATATCACTTTAACATGTAGTTTAACGAGAAATTCATGATTAAAACTGAAACTAGGTTCAATCACATGGAGATTAACATGTTATTGTAGAATGCCGTAATTATTGAGAAGAATTCCCTCGAAATGCAAATAATAGTAATTACCATTTGCAGAAATCGAATGGATTGTTTGCTTAAGTCGTCTTTGGTTCGCAGTTGTTAGAGTGAACAATGTTTACTTTAATCTTCAAGTACGAGCAGGTCAACAGGAATGAATGTTCGCTTTCGAGCTTGAATGGAGACGCTGTTCGTACTTTGGAACGTTTAGAAGCAAGAGCTTCCACTTATTATTATGTTGCGTGCGCGGCTGTACCTATTGTCTCAGAGCAAGAAGTAGGTTACTAACAAACAACAGTCTGCACTTTGTTGGTTGCATATGTGACGAGATGCATATTGACTGTTCCTCACTTGGGAATGGGGAAGGGGAAGAAATAAAATCGCAACTAATAACAGTTGAAAGTACCAGGGCCGCAGTGAAAGAGGGAGGGGTCAGAACCATCCCTCTTTTTGGACACCATTTTGCAATGTAGACTGACTGATACAATTAACTTAAGTGGAATATCTCCTCTCCCTAGAAACCTTCATCGTGTTCTTATGGGTGTAAGGAACTTTCAGAGTTTGTCTTAAGTCCGCTTTGTGCTCAGATAGGCTAATTAGGACTGGACCTACAATTTGAAGCAGAATTCGAACCACTGTGAAGCGTGCCTTCAATGGGGATCTTGCCCGAGACCCTTTGATTACAATGGGACACCATTAACACGTTTTTACGGTAGAAAGGGCAACAATGCAAGGTTGGAATTGTGTTCGATAGTTTTTCTTAAATACATGAAAACAATAAGGAACGATAATACGTATTTTCCTGGCCCTGTGAAGTGTTTGAGGCAATTTGTTGTTATAAGAGGTTACATTGCTACAACCCCCCACCCCCTTTTGCCCTCTTTCTGATGTGGGGCGGGCAGCAGTTTCTAATGGGAAAGGGCCACCACGGCGTCCCTGGACAAATGTAATTGGCTTAAAATTGTCCATTAAGAAATGTATTAATAGATCTAGAAATATGAAAAGGTGACTGCCAAAACACTTCATGTAAATGTTTTCCTGTGCTTTCCTCGGAAATGACCTGACGTTGGTAATGTTTTCATTTTTGAGCAATCTCCACCCTCCCTCTTGAAATGTGCCTTGGGCAAATAGTCTTCGCCCTGTGATTCATTCATCAATGAATCACAGATTTACAGTGGTGCCAGGCCAGTCCTCCAAGTATTGTTAAAGCAAGACGCTTTCCTGTATGTAATTCTGGAATGCGTTATTACGTTGCACGAATATGGATGCCCTATGCTATTTATAATGTTTTCATTAATGCTTTAATACAATATAAACGCGAATGTATTCATTCAATACTAGCAGTTCGATGTGAGAGTATCAGAATAACTAGTTTTGTTGAACTAATCTTCAACCCAATTCCGAGCCTTCAAATACAGGTAATATGCCAGTTGTATTTCTAATTGTATTCAGATCGAGATTTTATGATGAAACTACCTGCTACAGGTTAAAAAAGTAATTACTGTCGATTTAATTCCAGACGATACGTAGTAACGTGTTTTCGTTCTGTTTGTTTACTCAATAGATGATAGGAAACTTTAACCTACCGCTTGTGTTGGTTTATTAAGCGGTATAAAAAAAAGCACAGTAAACTTGAAACGGATGTCCTACTACGAGCAGTGTCGTGTCCAGGATTTTTATCTTATTTTTTAAGGAACGTTGGGCTAGCCACTCACTATGAAGATACGAAAATCAATTTTGGAGAATAATTAGGAATATTTCCAAAAACGTATTTGAGGATCAAATAGAAATCACATTTAATTAAGGTTAGTTATGGGTGTTTCGTGCTTGTAGTATTTGTTTTCTTTCGTCATTTTTTTGTGGGGGAAGGGTAGTTTTTTTACCTAGATTTTCTTTATGCTAAACACAACGATGATAAAACAGCGAAGCGAGAAATACATAGAAGTAGAACTATCTGTGTATCATCCGAGTGTCAAACTAAGAACGTCATGGTTCCGTAGCAGGCTAATTTAAACACGAGATGTGTTTGTGCGCTGTATTTTCTTCATTACGGTGGGAAGCATAAATAATACAAAGCAAGCTTTCCATCACCATGCTTATTCACTTTATTTTACACCATACGAAGCTCCAGTATTGAAACAAAACCCAAGGAAGGAGTTTATGCCCTTCGCACCAGTATGCATGTATCGGTGTGCAATCGTAGTTTGCTGTGGTTCCCTTCCCGGTGATGTAGTAGGTTAATATTAAGTGATAACTCGGAAACACGTATTAAAAATCATAAATATTTGTCGCCGACCAGTAAAAATGTTTGTTACTAATTTTGGGGGAATTTAATATCGCAGTACCAGGCATCAGTTTAATGCAATAATAGCGTACACAAATATCATTTTTCGGACTTCCTTGGCGTAGCCGGAAAACAACTGTAATTGTACAGTATGGCGATGTTTTGTTGGTTCGGAAAGCTGCAGCCGCGTAAACTTTTGGAGCGGCGAATGCAGCAGTACGCGAATCTTCTGGGGATGATACTGAACTCGCGGTGAGAGTAGGCGGGTCGATGCCCTCGCCCTTCATCTCCCGTGGCCAGTGGCTCCATCACCTTGAGTGCCCTTCGATAAAGGCCGATGTGATTTTGTCGTACGCTTTGGCATGTATTTTGTGCCCGTCTAACGTAAGTTGATAAAAGTGTAAATCGTTGCGGCGCAAAAGAACGTAATTAAATTGATCGTGTAATCGCACCGAAAGTGTGATATTTAACGGAAACCGTTGCCTATTTCACGCGTTCCTTTCCAATTGGAAATATTTACAAACAAACGCAGTGCTCGCTGTTGGAGGAAATGACGGTAGAGTTTGCGTGTCAAAGAGGATGCAGAACGTAAACATTTTTTCTGTCGGGCGAAAGTAGGCTGTGTGAAATAATTGTGCATGAAATGGAGAAAAACTCATTCGGAATCAGAATGTCTAGTCGGGAAGAAATATAATATGAGGGAGGGGAGGGGGTGTCAAAGGTCACTTGCGATCGGTGAAAATGTGGCAACGCATGTTGGCAGTTTAATTAAAAGTAGCGAGAGAAACCTGCTAGCCAGCTGGTGCACTAGTTGGTCCTGGTTCCGGACAACGCCAGGTAGAGAGGAGGTCAGGCGGCCGAGAAACAAGCGCGAGAGAGACTTGCGCTGTTGCCGGTGCGTGCAACTTGAGCGGCGAGAAGCTCATTGTGAAACGTGGCAAGAGCGCGGGGTCGCCGTTTGTGTAGCAGCTAGTTGTGCGAGTTGGAACGGAGAGCGACAATGAGAACCGCGACGGTGAGATGAAAGCAATGGTGGCCGGCTAGCAGCAGCGATGTTGTGGCTGCCGGCTCGGCAGATTGGAACGAGATGGACGGAATGTTGCGAGCTCTGCTCGTCTCATACTGGGGATTCCAGAAGGTATCAGCTCGTCCGTTTTTTTCTCAACCAGATGCGAGAGGTGTAATTTCATGTTCGCTGTTTTGACTAATAAGCAGTGAATTCGCTCGAGGCAGCGTTGACCCAGAAGTGAGTGTCCGAGTTGGTCGGGCCCAGCCCAGTGGCAGGCAGCCACATTGATTTTACTGCACGTTGGTCGCGACCCGTCTCACAAGATTCCCATGCAGTGGAGGGGAGAGAAATCTCGTGTATTGGTATGGGGGAGGGGTACAAGAAGCCTGCCATTTTGTCCGATATTGTTGATGTGCTGCGTATTTACGGCTTGTGAAGAGTTGTTAGGAATTTATAGTTAAAAATGAAAACGTGCAAGATTGAAAATGACAGTGACAAAATTTGCGCAGCAATTAAATGTTGTTTTGACACTCATGATGGATGTGGTTGTTTAATACGTAGAAACTTAACATTTTCCCGATGGGAAGTGGATGTTTGTTTGTTTTTACATTGTGCTGTAACTTCATAAATACAATTTTATGTATTTGTGCTGTGATTCCCGTATTAAAAGTCGTGACCAGAGGATTCTAATTCATCCCAGCGAACACTGGTATGTTTTCGCTCGACGTTATCTCTTGCTAACGTCTCCATTTTGTTTTGAGCCACAGGAATGCTACAATTTATCCGTGTTCTGATACAGTAGATGAATTGTACTTTTTTTTCAAATAAACATTAGTGATGGGGTATTCACACTAGTTGCTTGTAGGCATAACTGTCACGTAATGTGATGCAAAAACATCTCGCATCGATGTTATAACATTGATGTTCAAAATGTTAAAGTACGGAGCCATAAATGCATAACAACATTCATGTAAAGGATGCCATAAATTTCAAACCTCTAAATAAAGATCCTTTCATTTTGTTACCATTTTTTTAAAAAAAAGTAATATTAATAAAAAAGAATAACAAAACAATTATTTAAGAACATTGTTTAGAAACGAGAACTTCGACAATACTTGTTACATTATAAGTACAATTGTTACGTTCTTATGCAGATATTTTTTAAAAAAAAGATTTCACAATCAATTATATTTTAATTAAAGTTACTTCAATTCAGTTGTTATGTTTCTGTAAAATTTTGCAATATATTTCTATCAATGTACCTTATTTTGTCTTGTGGGAAATATATATATATTTAAGGTTCTTGCAATCTTAAATAGAGGACGTTTGCTGTATATATATTTTGATGAATAATTTCTGTATTTGATTTCAAGGGTATCTTGAAGCTTGTTTAACTGATATTTACACTATTAGAAGCATGCAGTTCGTTCAAAAAGATTATAAGCAATGATTTTTAAGTTATATTTCAAGCAGATATATCTCAAGCAAAAATTCCATGATCATATATTTACTCAATACTTTTTTTGATGGACATAACACACATATTGGACGATTTCTATAGTGTTGCCCTTGTTTTGAAATTTTAAGGAAAGTAGTTGCATATTTTAACCAAGTGGTAGGAAAGTACTCATCTACAAGCTTGCCATGGCATTATTTTAATTATGTACAACAAAATTATAGTTTTGGCATTGCTATTTAATAGCTCATTTTCTGCCTTTAATAATAGTAATATCTTCTTTTAATTTTCCTTGAAGATGCCCGCAACACCTCAGATTCAGATGGCACCTCAAGGGAATGTGAATTCAGGCCAGTCAGTTCATAGTCAAGACTCTAACATGAGCACAGGTAAGCTAAAACATTATATATTTATACAGGGGTTAAATTTCTGTATGGTGCTTTCAGGCTTAGAATGGAAACTGCTCTGTGTAGTAGTTTGATATTTTGATTAACTGGGGTTTGCCACTTTATTCTACTATTCAAATCTAGATTTTATATGACTTAATATTAAGAATTCTATATAACTAACTTTATAAGAAAAATATTACAAATTTGGGTCCTACTGTGTCATATTTTATATTTGATTTCTAGTAGTAGTTGGCACAAATTGAAAAATATTTGACTCAAGAATGAATTGATTGTTTTTTTTAATAAAAGTAACCATTATACATTTATGTGATAAATCTATGTAAAAACTTTATGAAATTATATCTTGCAAGATGAATGCAGTGCAGTCAATAAATTATTGAGATTGCTTTTATAATTATTTTCCTCTAGAAATAAGCATACTTTTATAGATGTGTGTGGAGAAAATAATAAAATTTGTTTTTGTTTACAGTTTTCTGCACCAATGACAAAATTTGAATGTGCAAATTTTGGCTTTATCACCTAGTGCAGTTCTGACTACTTTTTGTTGTCTATATGACTGGCCATAGTGCGGGGTGCAAAAGTGGCAAAAAGTGGAAGGGACAAGTGCCCCTGCCATGCCCCCTCCCCCCTAATCACCCCCCTACTGATGACACTGTTTATTGAAATTAAAACCTGTTTTTTCAAGGACCTTGAATATTAAAATGCTTTTATCTGAAAAGCTAGATTTGGCACATTCGTGATTTTGGCATTGGTGTGATAGCTAATACTAGAGTAATTTAAACAAAAACACCCAGAAATGATGAACTGCTTGTTCAAGCTTAACATACAAAATTTTGAATTTGTTGTAGTCATGGACACTGCCGGGTTGTAATAAATATATTGATTTTCAATGCAATCGTTACAACCCAGCAGTGTCCTTGACTGTACATGTTATGTCCATACACATGCAATATTTTCATTTGTTCATTGTTCTCTGCCATAATAGGCAATTTGTTCACAGTTTTCCACCTTACGCTTATGTCAGCATAGCATCCACTTATATTGTAGATATGCCTGTAACCTCATAAAATATGTTTTCTATAAACAAGTTCAGGACTTAAACAATATGTTTATTATGTTAAGGTACAGAAGGATGGAAAGAGAAGGTACTTAAATATTTAATTTCTTTCAGGTTCCTCCCATAGTGATAAAGAAGTAGACAACAACACTCCTGAGAAAATTCCTCGCACACAAGCAGAAAGGAAAAGAAAGAGGAAAGTGGAAGAAACTGGTGGCAGTGGGGGTGGGGGAAAGGGAGCTAGAAGTGACAAAAAAATTAATGACTATTTTGCAAAACATCCTGGAAACAGTCCTATCCGACATGGTGGTGCCAAAAGCCCTTCTCCACAGCAAGGTTATGCCATGGTGAGTGCAGTTTATCTGTTAAGTGTATATGGTGATCCTGCTGTGGATAAGTTTTAAATGTGTGGGGGGAAAAGTGGTTGTTTTGGGTTTGGAGAGAGAAGTGGCATTCGCTTTATTATAGTTAATGGACGTGAGTGATTCTCGTTGTGGAAGACGAGAGTAGGTGTGGTGACTTGTGATGGTTCATGCAGGTTGCAACTTTTTTTTTATGTGTATTATAGGAGTGATGCTGTTGTGAAGCTGCAATTGTGGATGGTGTTGTGAAGGTGGTAAAGAAGTAAAATGTTGTGTGGTGTTGCAGCTTGCAGAATAATATAAGGTAAAATTTAATCTTTACATGTGGCCAGACAGGTATGGATTGTTCTTCATAGAGCAATGAAGTGCTGAAATGGCAATATCCCTTCCCTTCTTCTTTTCTTCTATTGGGCACAAAATTATTGTTCTTTTTGTGATCTTAATATTTTCATGCCTAAGCATCAATTCCTCTAGTTTCAAGTTGCTAAGATATTTCAGAGAAGGAAAGGGTTGTATTTCATAAAACGACCAAAGAATGGACTTGAGGAAACCCAGACTTTCCGCCTCCAGTTCAATGAGGGGAAAAGCATTGTTGCTACATGCCTGATTTTTGTCCAGTCGTACATGACACCCCTTCCTGTCAACAACCACCCTTCGCTTGCATTTCAGGGAGAGGCAGGGAATCTGAGACCCATTTGCTTGCTACGTGGTGGCAAACATTAGGCTTCGCCGTGCTGGCTTTGATGAAGGTGCCATCTGTTTCGAAAATGACACAAAATGAAAAATTTGGCAACTCGGAATACCACGAGAATTCCCCCTCACCACGGCAACTGGACAAAGCTGATTGGTTCAGTTGATATGACCCTCCATGGCTTTGGACAGAAAAGACACAAATATAATTCCCAAGTCTGTTCTTTGGCTGGAACCACTGTAGTTTCAGAGTTTTTTGCTGCACATCCTGTTACCTTCACCTTGACAAATAAACTTAGAGGAGATACCAAACATAACCCAATACTTGTTATAAAGTTAACTGAAGCATAATCACACACTACACGAGTGCACATTATTAGATTCAGATTCTGTGTTCATTTGGTTTACATCTATTAAATATCTGCCAAAAATGCACAAATAATTGGTGTAGGAAAACTTCTCCATGTGAATTAGTATCAGTTCTGTCCTTTTTAACATGATTATGCATGTTGAGCTTTTAATTATTTACATACCTTAAATAAAACAGCATATTGCATTCCAACAGAAAACTGTTTCTTTGTAGAATAATGCTAATTTTTTTAGCTGTTCAACTACTATGGGGGGAGGGCGGTGGCTGAAGTGTTGCTTGCATAATGAAAAAGAAAGTTTTGTCACACTTGCAACATGCCAACCTCCCTGGTGGTGAAGTGGTTAATGTCGTTGCCTTATAATCAATGGTGTGCCTGGTTCGATACCTGGTGGAGGCACATAGGGGTTTGGATCCCACTTTACACTGTCCAGATTAGCCTAACAGGACTAAAATTGATTTTTTACCAAGCAAGGCCAGACGAAAGCATTCCACAACATAGTGAAAAATTACTTTCCAATTTGTTGTGTTTTTAAAAATTTGCTCATTGTATGGCAAAATATGAAATTTAACAGGTACAAAATGCATGTATAATTTGATTTACATGTATATTGATGTTTTAGGTAGCAACTTTTGCTGGTGACCATAACACTATTTTGCTTTGCAAACATGCGCTAGGTCGTCATATACTTTTGTTTATGTGCTTGTCTCAATCTATTTGAACTTGCACACCATTAAAAATAAATGAGCTTCAGTATTACATGGATTGATGGAATGATAGCAGTATATTTAAAATTATCTTATTTCACATCCATGCATTAACGTATTTTACTTGTTTATGTATAACAACAATGATAAAAGATGATCTGATACATATAGTGGAGCCAAGAAGGGAAGTTCCGTAGCTTTCCCGGGGAGGGGAGGGTATTGCTTCAAGACTTGTTTTTCACCTTTTGCAATGTTTATTTTACATGTACTATTGTTGGTGACCAGGCTCTTGACTTTGACACCGAAGTTGTGTACAAAATGTCACCACAGTATCATATCCGGTTGTGAAGCCAGGATGTGAAGTTCTTTTAATTCTATTAATTTTCTGTATAGAGTCTGGAAGTGTTTTGGCATTCATAATACAAAATAAGATATACCCGCAGTTTGTGAATTACATTTTAAGGTTGACCTTGAACACCATGAACCCTCCCCTCCCCCCTCCTCCCACTTTTAGCTTGTTATTTGGTAAAGTTCAAAGTATCCAAATGGACGTATCAACCATTTTTTTGTGTGCAAGGCAAGACTTATGTTGTTTGTCAGCCATTGCTCACATTGACATGTCACCCCCCCCCCCCCCCAATCTTTATAATCATGTATGGAATACATTCATGTTGTATTATAAATTATCCGAGGCTTCTTTAATTTCAGCAAGTCACTCAAAGATCTAAATGTTGAATGATGGGTATTGCATGCATCAACTTCCACCACTAGCTTTCTAGATTCGAGTTCACTTCCTCATATTTAAGTATGAGTTAACACATAATAGTGTATAGCATTCCATTAAACCTTGGAGCATAAAGTGGTTCTGGGACTCGCCCAGCCTCAAATAAATGGGATGGGGGGGGGGCATCCACCTAGATATGGCTCGTGGCATGGTGCAATGTGCATGGGGAACTTTACCTAATAAACCTTGGACTGATTACAACAAAGTGTGTGGGGAGATGAGTAGTCTTTCTGTAATTTTTTACCAAAAAAAGTAAAAAATCTCCATTGACCACCATTGCAATAATTAACACTTGAAGAACACTGAATCAATTATTTTGATTGCATTAGTATATGCTCTATTCTTTTTATCCCTGAAACATGAAAGCACATGATTCAAACAAAATGTGTCATATTTGGTATTCTGCAGTTCCAAACAATAATCACAGTGCTTTGTTTATGAGAGTTTGTGTGTGGTCACTAGCAGAAGCTTTTTCCCCTGCAAGTAAATTATACAGCAGGTGCTATTGTTCATTTTAATTGCATAATAAAAGCAGTTGCGGGCAGCAGGCTTCTATAGCTGTATGTCTATAGGAATGTACATGCTTTTTATAGAACAAACCTGATTCACAGTCTGCTATGTCTGCAAGTTTCTCTCCAGAGGACCTTGAATGTTGCCATTATCAATTAATTTGCACCCACAATAGATGTCTAATCTAAATGGTAATAGTTGATATAATGGCCTCAGTGCCTATGCACCATAGCTGGTTCATAATTAAATAACATACCAGAGACTGCAGCAAGTCTTACATTAAACATAGAAACCACTTGTTGAAAGCAGTAATTGCATACAAGGAAGGAACATATAACAGTAAGGTATAGGAAGAAAGTCATTTGTACAAAACTTAGTCTATACTCCAGTCACAGTGGAGCCATTAAGAATTAAAACTCTGCACTTTTAATGACCAAGAATATTCTATTTTTATTTCACATCCAACTTTCTGGAGACTCAAAAGGAATCTAATATGCAGAAGTACCATTGTTATAAGTCTAGAATACAAACCATTCATGAACAAGGATCCAAAATTTGCACAGTATATTGCATGTGAAACATAAATATGAACAAACAGTAATCATCAATAACATGTTGATTGTTGGAAAATAAGACCTTTCAATCTGTATGAGATGAGCCTGCTGTATGTTACAACACATGGAGAAGTTAACCAAGGCAGGGACAGTAGTTTGGTGTATGACCTCTCTACAATTTCCTTACACAAATTGCCATAAAATTTGTAACACAAGTAATTTGTTGCAGAATATCCTAGGTAGTGGCTGTAAAAAATTGCAGTTTGCAAAAAACAGTTTGCTCATTGTGTAATTTTATTTTTCCCCATTACATTCAAGCATCTTTGTTGGTTTGAACTACAGCAACCTTAAATTTACATCATTCAGGGAATCTTCCCTTGAAAACAACACAAAGGACTGCCAGATGGCAATAATTTAATGTTAACAAGTGGCCACATATTAATGAAATTATGAATTCTTAGCTTGACATACCTTGATTTTTCCTGCTTGATGTTTCATGATGTTCATGCTTTTTGGAGTAAACAATTTTTCCATGTGTTGGAATGGGAAGAATACACCATAACACATGCATTTTGACAGAAATAAGTTGCACTATAAATACTTCACCTGACCTATTTCCGCACCCCATTGATTATGGTGGGTGTGTAATCGTGTGGGCATGAAACCATGTCTTTGCTTGAACATAATATTTACGTATGTATGCACCCACATGCATTATTCCCTCTTCTCCCCTTCCCTGTGGCTGTAAGTATAAATCTCTACTTGTCTCTCCGTTGGTTTTCCTCAACTTTGGTCTTAATTGGATCACATTTTCTTTCATTCTTTATATCTTCCCAAGGATGTTATGTGAAATATGCAATAATTTGTATTTCTTTTACATAATTTGTATTGTATCTTATATGTAGTCATTCTTATATAGTCCTGTAAAAAGGAGTCTTAGAATAGGGAAATAATATAGTTGTAACTGCTAGGCCAAAAATTGAAAATAAAAATTATTGGGATATGTGGTATCTGTAATCCAAATTTCCAAATATTCACCAGTTACGTATCTAGAATATAATTTGTTTGCAAAACTGCTACTGGATACTTTGAAATTCAGATAAATGTCATCCATGTTGCTAGGACATCAATAGTAAATACAGTACTCTGAATTCAACACAGAAGGAGGGTTTCGAGAGAAGACAGAAGTATATTATGAGTAATTTAGTCAAATGTACACATTTCATGGTTGTTTGTATTAATTCAGTTACGTAGCATCACTTTTTTCCCCTGTAGTATCCCCCAAGTCCACAAGCGTTGCTACCCGCCACGCAGCCCGTACCAGCTTTACAGGGAGTTCCAGTTGTTCCTCCAGAGTTAGCCACCTTAATGCAGCCTCCTAGGCCTCTACCAACAATGGTTAGCAAATTTGTTCAGGTAAGTAGGGTAATAAATCTTTAACAGATGTGAATGTAGCAGTATATCAGCAAAAATGTTCATAGTTTTGCCGTTCCAATTTCTATTATTATTATTATTATGTAGGGAGGCCTAGTGTGTTACTTGTTTGCATAGTAATAATATATGTTGTTGTTACAAATTTAAGAGCAAAATTAGGGAGTTTTTTTTAATCATATAATTATGCAGTTTGTTTTTCTACATTTTCTTATGTTGGATTGATACATTCTTAGTAAATGCAATGTCTGTACTCCTAGTATGATTAGTGGTATTTTATTTTTCAAGGTGGTTTGATTTAAATTGTGTGATTTTAAAAATGATCAGTGATTTTAAATTGCTTTAGAGAAATAATTTGTATAATAATGTACATAAGTAATTTGTAGATATCAGAATCTCTTCAGTGAAAGTAGAATAACTTCGTATCATTCGATAATGTTTATTAGGCTCCTAGATGATCAAATGTTTTCAAAGGAAAAGCATGGTAAGAACATATTTGTACTGATGGGGTGAAGCTCATATGAAAGAAAAATATAAGATATAAACTGTACGCACACTAAATTTCTGTTGCTCAAAAAAAAAGGGCTGATATTTTTTAAGAAACAAGAAAATGATAGGAGAAGAAATGTATTGTGATTGATAAACAAGTACATACCTTGGCTATTTTTCGACGTAGTCACCATTAACCTCCAGGCATTTCTGATAATGTGGCACAAGCTTCCGTATACTCTCTGCGTAAAAATCTGCTGCCTGAGAGTGCAGCCACTCCAGAACTGATGTCTTGAGCACGTCACTGTCATTGAAACGCTTCGATGCAAGCCACTTTTTCAGGTGAAGTAAAAGAAAGAAATCGCTGGGGTCAAGGTCGGGACTGTAAGGGGATGGTTGAATAGTTCCCATTGAAATCTTTGAATTGTCTCAACAGTACGAGCAGCTGTGTGTTAGCGGGCATTGTCATGGACCAGAAAAATTCCAGAGCGTAGCATTCCTCTCTGCAGATTTTGGATGGCACGTCGCAGATTATTCAGTGTTTCGCAATACACCTTTGCTGTAATTGTTCATTCTGGTTTCAAGAATTCCACAAAAAACAAGCCCTTTTGGTCCCAAAACACGGTTGCCATGATTTTGTGAACTGATGGTGTTTGTTTGGTTTTCTTTGCTTTAGGAGAACCAGAGTGCCGCCATTGCATTGACTGCTGCTTCGACTCCCCAGTGACATTCAATATCCATGTTTCATCCCCCAGCGGGCCAAAAAATCACGTGCAGCTGTCCTCCTTTGCCCTTTGTGAGCATTTTTGGTACCCACATCGCACACAGTTTGTGATACCCCAGGTTGTCAGTCACAATTCGATGCACTTTTTTCGCAGACGCTTCTGGAAACTCTTTGGCGAGTTCAGATATTGTGAACTGGCGATTGGAATGCACTTTCTCGTTAACGTGCTCCACCAGATCGTCCATCTGAACACTAGGCCTTCCGCTATGCTCATCATCATGGACATTTGAACGCCCTTCCTGAAACACTCTGCACCACTGCCTGACCTTCCCTTCACTCATCACTGTCGGTCCATAAATGGCACACAATTCCCGATGGATGTCAGCTGCATTTTGTCCTTTGGCGTTCAGAAATCGTATGACAGATCTCACTTCACATTTGACGGGATTTTGTATTATGGCAGCCATTTCACCTTACTCCTACTCACACATACGCAACCCCACTCTGACGATTCTATCTCTGTTGCAAGCACAGAATACTAGGGCATATTCAACTTCATCAGTGTTGCCAACCCCACGTAAAAAATTATCGGCCCTTTTTTTTACATGCGCCTCGTACAAAACAGTAATTACAGTAAATATAGTTAAGTTACAATTATGTAGTACATAGAAAATGTTTTATTTTTCCTGGAAGAAAAGTTACTGAAGTTATTATGTAGTTTCATTAAAACACTCAACAGACTTTTCTACAGTAGGTTCATATACATATACAGTATCAGAAACAGAAAAGTGTATATTTACATGTAATTTTGTCTGCTTTAATCAAACTGTTCAAACATTTTACAGCTTGTTTGTCAGAAAATACTGTTCGCATAAGAAAGCATACATCTATATGTGCTGTGCCAAGAAGCATACAAGCAATTTTATGTTTTTCAAACAATCACAAACTTGGGATTTAAATTTTAAAAATGCGAATAATGCTTTTTTAAATAAAAATCATGATTTTTATCCACCCTGCCTTTTACTAGAGCTGAGCTGATATAATTTTGAACCAATGAGAACCTCCAGATAGCAATTGCTACTTCAGGTTGCAAGGATTTAAGGCACTACCTGCGGTCAACATAGTCGTCTGCTAGAGGCAAGATTGCAGACAGGGACCAAGAGCAGAATAGCTTGAGGGGTATAATGCACAAAGAGATGACTTCTGATTAATGTTATCAACATTGTTCGTGGTTATTGACATAAATTGATATCTTTGTCAAGTTTTTCTGGCCCTTCAGTGAAGTTTGACATGCAGTGTGAAATGCATGGATCGCAGCATGATTGTTAATTGTTATCAGCTGTTGATGCTCTCTGCTACTTAGCTCTGCATCCAGGATCAGCTGCAATTAACACACATCAATCTACAGAGTTCTGCTTTAAAATGATTGATGAATTACATGAGAGAAAATCAGAATATTAAAATAGCTATCAATTGATAGATTTGATTCACACAATATGTATGCAAAATGAAATAAACATAAACACATCATCTCTGATTTTGAAGAAATTCAGTATACTTGTAGAACTTCTGACGTTCATTCCAAAAATGTCAATTATATTGTGATTGGTCAAGGGGTTCAGAAGTTATGGGCTTTTCAAAATCTCCATATACGCCACCTTAAACCTTATTTAAATGAAAACTTACACCATTCTGAATAATAGAAGAGAAAGTTGAAGGTTCTAAGACACACCTGAGTAAAGATGCAATCATTTATGATTTAATGCATGCCATTCAAAAGATATGCAGATATTTTGAAAAGCACGTGACTTCTGAACCCCTTCAACAATCACAATGAAATTGACATTTTTTGGAATCAGCATCTAAACACACAATCATGTTTGTGTGTGTATGTAACTTTGAAGTGATATTACATTAAATTGCTTTGAAGAAAATAGTTTTTTTTAACATTACATAAAATACATATATTATGGAATGTATGTTTCATATTATAGCGGCACCCCACGTAACATTTTTTTAAAAATTTCGTTCGGTTTTGTGGATTACATTTGTAGCGTTATTACAAACAAGTAATGCATAAATTTCATATTTCAGACTGAATTAACGTGTCAAAGGATACAAGAGTTTGAAACGCAAGCTTCATCGGATTTAGAAATGAGAAATAATAAAATAGATGAATTAACTCGGGTAAGTCAGTGTTTTATGTAGCCAAATGTTTTGTTTTTTAATGTTAATAGGGATGTCGCCATGTATTTAGGTGGGAAAACAGCCACAGGCTAAACCTTGTCCTTCAATCAAGAAAATTTGAATTCAATTGAATTGACTTGGGCTGCACAAGATGCTTGTAAATACTACATACTGAACATTACAGATATGTTTGTTCATGATTCCTCATATGTGCAGATATTAAGTGTAGAAGTAAAATCCCCCCCCCCAAATCAAATAAAACTTCATGCTTGCCATAATGTCAGAACACAGTTTTTGAGGATAATAAGCAACAGTGGAAAGAGTTGTTTTCTCTGTGCTGCAGATTTCTTTGAACTAGGTGGAAATGAATTGTAATTAGCATGAATATTGACCAACAACAAAACTATGTGAAGTATCCATATGGGGGGAGGGTACTTCTGAAGTCACTTGTACGTAGTTAATGCCTTTATATCTTGTTTTGAGAGCAACTGGCTGATGGGAGTTCTCAACGTTAGTTGTGGCAAGTTTCCTGATAACCTGTGTGTTGAGGAAGCTTTCAGACTGAATCATCATGCTGCAAGCGATATTTGTCTCTTACCATTGAACTTGTGTTGCTTACAACCGAATCCTGAGTAAGGATTGCAACCTTTCAAACTGAAGTGACACAATAAACTTAATGTGTCGCTTCCACTGAGCCGTTTTCTCAAGGGGGTTGATCGTGTCGCCTTGGTCTGTTGTTCATGCATGAACGGTGAAATTTAGCTGCCTGAGATATATATAGGTATACATATATATTGATACTTTTCTCAATGTTAATGACAATGCTCTCTATATATGAGTATGCAATGTTAATTGGTTGCTCATTATCCATTGTCTATCAATTGTGCTTTATTGTTAGAATTGGTAAAGTAGAAGCACTAGACAATAGATAAAGACCAACCAATTAACATTGCATGTTAATGTCTATTAGTGCAAAATTCCACCATTTTTGTCATTATTTAATTTTGATACACACAATTCATATGCCCTAGTTATGTTAAGCAAATGTCCAAATACACAGTTGCTTTTTTCAAAGCAGAAACCACTGCTGTTACCTGGTTACAAACACAAATAAAGAGGTTAATTAACCATTCATGTTCTTAAGTGACATTTGCAATTTTATATTTGTAGTCTTATCGGCAAAAAATTTATATATGTGTCCATGTCTACTGTCATCGAATCAATCGTACTGTAATAGGAAACTTAACTTTTTTCTTTGTATATCCCTTGTCAGCAATCAAACATACAAACTTATTGCCCTTTTATTTGACTATTACCCAGTTCAGCCCTGGATTTGGATATACAGATTGCTTCTGTTCCAAGCAATCTCAATGTATTTAAAGCACTTGAATACCACTACCCGAAAGATAAGGAGAAGCAAAATTTAATGCAATTTGTTCAGATAGCTTGATTTACTTTTGTACAGATAAAAAGAAAAGAAGGGTAAAGTTGTCCTATATGCATTTCACCATACTATGAAGGCATATAGCTTGGAGATTAGTGGTGAAAGCTAGGTTTACAATTTGGGCACACGACACAAAAAAATTAGTACCCGTAAACATAAATTCAATTTTCAACATTTCTTCTGCCTTGTACACTTCTGTTCAGATAAAGTGGCACATACTTCAACTGTCCAACCTTACAAAATGTGCCACTTTATGTGAACAGGTGTAATCAGTAATCCCACAATGCATCTGTGCATGACAAATGAACTCCTAAACAGGATTTGCCAAAATATAAATGTTTGGGTGAACGTGGAAGTTAATTTGATTAGTTCAAGTGTTTTCAGTAGAAAATAAGCTAAATTGTCTGCTGCAAATTCCACATTATTGTGGAAAAAATAGTCCCAAAAAAATATACCTGAATTCTGTAAAGGTTCATAAAGTTTTGATGTAGTATATTCTTATATGTAAAGTCTGATACTGATAAATTTTTATCCTCTTCTTTCAGACGAATGATGAACTTAGGCATCAACTTCAGGCACAACAGAAAGTCATAGAGCAGCAAAAAAGCCATATTAATAAGTGCATAGATGTAGTTAAAAAGTTACTAAAAGAAAAGTCAAATATTGAAAAGAAGGAAGCTCGGCAGAAATGCATGCAAAACAGATTACGGCTAGGACAATTTGTAACGCAACGAGTAGGTGCTACTTTTCAGGAAAATTGGACTGACGGTTATGCCTTTCAGGAATTAGCAAGGTAAAAATGGCGTGAGTTTCAGGTCATGCAAGTGTTCATTAAACAAGTGCAACTGTATGAGTGCCTGCTGCATAAAGTTCATGCATCCAAGTTGTGGAAATAATATGGTTATGAGTTCTACATTGATAATAGAAGTTTGTGTAATGTGAGTGCATTGAAAAGAAGATTGGTAGCTGGATTATCCTCAAGAATGTTCAGTAAAGGGATAGTTTTTAAGTATTATATTTTGTTTTGTATATTTTTAAAAGAATATTCAACTGAAACAAAGTTGTCTGTATTGATAATCTATTGGAAAAGTTGTTTCAACCTGTGAAACTAGGGTCAGAAATACTCAAAGCATAATGTATACTGTCAGAATGATTGTCGTACTAAGAACGTTGACTTCCATCAGATAACTGATATAGGTACCTTTATGCCTTTATGTTAGTGTATATATTTGTAATTATTGTAACATATGTAGGAATATCACACAAAAATATTAATTAGTTTATCAATACTGTTTGTCCAAAAAGGGAGAGACAAGGCAATCGGTAATGTTTGTGTGTGTATGTGTGTGTGTGAGAGAGAGATAGAAAGAGGTTTGTTCTTATTGTCAATTTGAAATCAAAAAAATTGTTTCAAGATTGAAGTGTAATGATGTGATTGCTATTTATTATGAATTAGATTAATATTGTCTTAAGAATATTATGACTATAACATTCTAGGCTGCATGGTTGAATGAATGTAAATGGAAAATCTGCATGTGAAGAATACCTTCAATACATTTGCATTCATGTGTAAACATTTTATTATTGAAGTGAACTTCTCGGCATGTTTCACTGTCATTTACTTGCAAAGCAAAAACTTCCTTTGATAGTAAGTGTACATGAAAAAGAAATATTATAATGTGCATAAGTGTTTTGCAAAAGACTGAAGGAAGAAATAATCTAGTTTGGCTTCATGCAACCATGTAAATTGGCATATTCATCTGCTGTAATGTGTTGCTCATAGCTTCTCTACAATGAAAAGCCCACACTAAATAATGTGCATGTACTAACTTCTGTTGTAGATATCATTGTATTGGTACTTTATGTAATTTGAACTGCAGAATAATCAAGATTATATTGGTAGATGAATGAAGACTACAAAATTGCTTGAAGATAAGACAGCATAACTAAATTTCATGAATAATGCACAATATTTTTTTTTTTTACATGTTTATTGTATATTAAACAGTAACTCCTTGCAATCATTCAGTCTAGTCACGCTGGTTCTGAATAACTGCATCCCAATGTCTCAGAGGATTTGCTGTGCCAGTTAGAGTACTGCTGTGTTCAGTCTGCATATGACTCTGGGTATTGTGCTGCAGAAACCTCTTCCAAGGAGAAAGAACGTTGTCCACATGTGGGCTCTTTCAACTTGGGAAATAAGTCGAAGTCTGGTGGACTGACATCTGGATTGTATGGTTGGTGAGGTAACACTTCCCACTCGTAATTGCTCAGCAAATCAGTTTCAACGTTCACCAGGTGCAGGTGTGCAAAATCAGTGGCCCATCCTGAAGCAAGACAGGTTGATTTTTGTGAATTTTTTGCATTATTTTTACATCCAGGCACGATAATATGCTGCTGTCACACTAGTTCTACATGAGACTTATCAGTCATGATGATTCTGTGGTGATGAGAGGCAAAGATGGATCATTTGCTTCACCTTTGCTTGTCACAATTTTTTTGGTTGTTGGGATGAAGGGCTTCTCCATTTGTTTGACTGGAGTTCAACTCTGGTTCAAAGTCTACAGAACACTGCTCACCACAAACTTCATGTAAAGTACTGTGAATTTCTGTTGGGAGATTTTGCCATGTAACCTTACATTTTTGATGTACGATCTTTGGTCTTTAACCATCACAGTACCTGAGGTGCCTGCAGGAACCACTGCTAACACCCATCGCTTTTAACTGCAATAGGCATAACTTCCACTTTGATTGTATCATCCACTCTGCAGTGTTCCCACCTTGTGCATTATTTATGAAATCTCCCTTGTATATCCATCTCCTGCCATTTGAAACCAAGATCCCTTGTAGTTTTTCAAATTTGTTGTATTATGGATTCTTTTGTCATGTTCATGTACTATTTTTACTCTTATTTTGTTCAATCAATTGCCACATAAGAGAAAACGTATTTAACTATGTAGAATTTCAATGAAAAATACAGACTCAACCAGGCATACCATGCCATTGCTTCTGGTCGAGCCTGCATTTTTTGCTGAAATTCTACATAGTACATCTCCTGTGTGTGCCATATCTTAATGAACAGGTATTTAAATGAACAAAGAAACTTAGATCAGAATTATGGGGAGACCAGTAAGACATGCCGAAGTTTTACGCAGAGATAAAAATCTTCAAATTAAAATATTTGAATGTCAGTTATGTTGTGTGTGAGGTAGATAACAATGTCTAGATTGTTACACATTCACCTTCCCTTTCAGGCGGCAAGAAGAAATTACAGCGGAACGTGAAGAAATCGATAGGCAAAAGAAATTATTAGCAAAGAAAAGGCCTTCCAATAGTGATACAGGACGTAAAAGAAGTGCCAGTAGTCAAGGCAATGCTAACCTGCATAATGGGACTGATACTACTTTCCTTAAACCCGATTCTATTAGAGAATTTTCCTATCAAGAATACTACGAAGCGGATGAAATTCTGAAGGTACGGAGATGTAATTTTGTGTGGAATGTTTGCAAATGTGTTCTAGAGAATGCTTGTTATTTTAAACTTCGTTACATCTTAATATGGTAACTGACTAATGTAAACCTAAATATAGTCCAATTGAAACTGATGATCAGTAGTTCATGCATGTGTGTACTCTTTAACAGTAATTGGTCTTCATGCCTGATGGTGAACATTCTTGATTCTGTTTAGTAATTAACTAATCAAGGATGATTTGGCCTTATTATTATTATTATTTTTTAACTATCTGTATGTGGAGCAGTTACTTTACTTGTAAAATAATTATACTTCATATGTACCTGTGCTTCATTGTAATGTTATAGTGTAACGTAAAAGTTTGTGGTGAATAGACTGGGTATTTATACACACTAAGAACTAGCAAAATATGCACATAAACACTTAAAAAAGATATATATACACACAGTGAAACCCTAATTTTACGTTCCTGCTTAATACGTTCATGCAGGTCCCTGCAAAAGGCTATGTTAAATAGTAGGTGGTTCACCTCGATCTTATGTTCGCTCTAACTCCTGTTTCCCCCCGCTTTATGCCGAGGAGTGATGATGTAAAATTTGCCAGAAGGCTGGTCTGTTGGCCAGGCAACCTTTCCCCTACATTCGCAGATGGTTCGTTCACCCTGCGACCTTGAACTTCCAGATGTTTGGTTTTCATGGGAGAGGAGGGAGGGAAGAGGCATGGTTCCTTGGGGGGGGAGGTGCAAAAGTTGCCCTACCTCCCTTGTCGGACAGGAAGGAAAAAACAGCACTTCTTGCATTCCCTGTGAATATGAAACAGGCTGATCCTGACGCAAGCGCACTGTTGCCAAACCGATTCTCCCTAAATGCTGCCTTCCCTAGAGTTTGGACACAGTGAGGTGTCTTTGTTTGCCCGTCCACCTCCACAAAAACGCGAGTGGAGGCTTGACAACAAGACTCACCATTCGCTTCTTTGCCCAAACATTACGGAATCCTTCCTAGTTGATGAGAACGAAAGAAAGAGGGAGGGGACTTGTTTGAAAAATCTTTTTTTCTTCTTGTTTGCAGCGTTGGAAATTCAAAAAAATTTAGAAGGATTTGTCATACCGGATAACAACTGCACTTTTTCTTCAATGGGAAAAGTCTTCCCGATGGCACAGTGGTATGGTCGTCGCCTTGTAATCAAGGGGTCCCGGGTTGGATACCCAGTGGAGGCACATGGTGGTTCGGATCCCACTTTAAACTGTAGGTCCAATCCCGATTAGCCTTACTGTTCATAAAGTGGACTTGAAACACCAACTCAATCAAACTTCAATGGGAAGTCGTTTTGATTCCTAATTAACTACGATTGGATCTATTCGATTATTTTTAATCTGAAGTTTCTTCACAAATGCTATATCATTTGGTTATCAGAATGAATCTGAAAACGCACAAGCTAAAGTGATTAATTTTACTATGGGCAGATAAGGCGATATTTTGCTCACTTACGGAAATATATTCTTGTCAAACCAATTGTGTGTGGGGGGGGTCAAAGTTCAGACAAATGTATTCTTCTACGTGAGGCAGAGAATGTTTTCTCTATGCATATTATGCGACTCGTGTGTTGTACAGTGGCAAGGGGTGCGACAATATTTTCTGACAGCCAATTTAGTGCACATAGACGCACCATGGGAATTTTTGGGGGTACAAAATTTTATACCAATTCTATATATCTTCACACAAAAATGGGTGGGAGGGAGTTCATATTGTTTCGTTGACTAGTTATTGATTTTTAGTTTTGGTTATTATGTATAGTTTTTCTACCTACCTGTGAGTGATCGCGGCGATAGGGCTGAAATGAAACACCACCTCTTAGGCTTTTAGAATCGGTTTGGATGGAAGGGGGGGGGGATGTATTTGCATTAATACAAGTTTAGTCGAGCAGACAAACTCTACAGAATAAGGTTGATGCTAGGAATGGCAGTGAACCTAAAGTATCTAAAGTAAACATATACCGTATTCACGCGTGTATAATGTGCATTTTTTTCCAAAATTTTTGCCCCCCCAAAACTGTGGTGCATATTATGCACGGAATAATTCAGTCAAAATGGAATCACTCATTTTTTTCCACTATGTCACTGCGTATAACATGTATATATCTACAGATTGTCTTTCTTTAGCAATAATAATTTTAAAAAATAACTTTTTATGGCGAAACGGCTGTTTTCCATGAGTTTTCACCTAGTATTGGAAAGTTTTGTGACATCGAGATAAGCATCACTGTTCTGGCGGCATTCAAGCATGCACCTTCCGTCACATGGGAGGCGTATCAAGCTGTATTTTTCACAGGAGAAATAACTTCCACAAAAATTGTTTTCGCCTTAGAAACCGTCATGAACAGAGATCGGGCGAAAAATACGTTTTTTTGCACTCATTTTATTCACACTCATTCCCTTCACAAGCACTCTACCGCTCGCAAGTAGGTCTGATCTAAAAATAAACACCAGACCATGCTTCAGTGATATCCAATAGCACTTGACCTCTGGCCTCCCCTCCCCCCCAAGTGCACCAATGTTACCCCGCAGCCGACAGCCACTACCCAACACGCCAGGCTTCTTTTGCCATTGTGATTTCGTTTGCTCTTGGATATGCGAGAAGAGATCGAATATGCTTGGATGTTATTTTAAATCGACCTTGTAGCGGACAATTTCTGGTAACCACTTTCATTCAAAACGTGTTCTTTGTTCCCTGTAACACTTCATAAAGAAGCGAAACTGTTAGAGATAATCAAAGCCACATAGACCAACTAAAGATCGTCAACCCTCTAAATGCATTTTCATCCAGGTTTCCGCAAAAGTTCACTTCGATCTTACGTGCATCATAATTCCCGTTTACCACTTCATACATTTTCATAACTTTGCCGATGTCCTAATATTTGCCAAAAGTGTTCCGTTGGCCGAGTGACTTCTCCCTCTTTTCTTCTCGGCAAATGTTTGGGGGGGAAGGGTGGCAATGCCGATTGTTTTCTTGCTTGTGTGTGTGCACACAGGTTGATTACAGGCGAGGGTGGAAGTGGACAGTAGACCGCTCTTTCTTTCGTTTGACTTCTAAAATGGGCAACCAGTTCCGGATGCATTCTTGAAAACAAACAAAAACCATAGGACAAGTAAAAAACAAATAAGTGCCCTTCCCCCCCCCCCTTCCCAGCTCATTTTCCGCCACTGGTCTGCACGGCAATGTAATAATTGCAGAATTCAGGTCCTAATTTTTTTTTTTAATGCTATTGAAATATTGCTCGTATTATTGTCTGTTGCAAGGTAAAACGTAAAGAAAGGGTCATTTCTTTCTTCTTCACACAGCTGATAAAAGTTCCACCTTCGACAGTTGTGTCATCTTTGAAATACGGAGGAATTTCCCTTCGACCACCTGTTGCTCCAACTTCCAGCCGGTCACCTTGTTTTTATGCTGCAACTGGCGCCAGTGTTTTGTCTAGCGTCTGCGAAGTTGTCGCTTGCCGATAACAGGTTTCATAAAGCTTGTTTTGAGTTCATTTTATGCTTTTGGGCTAATCGGGTTCCAAACCAAAATGAATATCGAGTGCGACACTGTTCAATGTGTCTTAGAGTACGCATTGGGTGCAAACAGATTGCAAGTTGCGCGTTTCCTTTTTCAGGCTGGCTTACAATGCAAGTCGAGGAAGAGTATGGACTGCTCCCTGGAATGGGGGAGGGGGTGAATTAGAAGTTGGTCGAAGGAAGGAAAACGTGACTTTTTTACGATGTATTTTACACAGCCAAACCAGAACGAAATTTACAGCCCCAACTTTTTTTTTTTTGTTTTGTTGTTGTTGTTGTGCCTAGAAAGGTAAGATCTTCCGAGAGATCTTAAATAAATAAAGGAGCAAATACCCCTTCGATTTCAAATTTTATGCAAATAAAAATTCATTTTGTAAAATGTTTTGCTTGCTTCACTCGCATTATCTGCTTTTTTTCGTTTTCATCAAGTTCAGAGCTGTAGCTAGGTGTGGCGGGAGTCGGCCATGGGCGCCGAATTAAATAAAAATTGCTCGCTTCGCTCGCATTCTGCTTGTCTTCTGCAATGTGCTGTATTTAAATAATATATGTTGTATATTTGTATTGAATAAGCTTTAAATACATACACAATTTAGTGTTAGCTTGTTGCATGTATTTTCTGTTGCTTATGTGTAAAACATATGTTGTACATGAAAGTTACACATGTATCTTCGGAATGCATTTATCATTCATTTTCTGCCATTCAAAAATACAGTTTGTGTGCTTGATTTCCATTATTAGCTAATGTGAAATTGAGGGTGTTGAAAAATGTTTCAAATTGTTTGTTCGAAACAAATGCTTTAGCACCGACCTCTTTCCCCTTTTGCGTAATTTATGAGAATAATGTCTGATACTACTATAGTAATAACAATAATAATAATGTCTATTATTATTATTATTGGTACGTTTATCCTGGTACTTGCACCCCCCCCCCCCCCCAGACAACTATTCATGGTTGCACCTCTGGTATTATTTTTTTCTTCGAATTTTGTAAATTTGGTCTGACAAAATAATTTTAGTAATTAATTCGGCATAAATGGGGGGGGGGATGTTCCACCTTTTTGGGGAGTGCATCATGGGCCTTGGGGGTCGTGGGGGTGGGCACCCCTGTTTGGGCCAAAAGAGCATATATTTATTTACTTTTTCTCATTTGCTGGGCAGCCATGGTGGCCTAGTCAGTAGGGTGTCTGACTGCCACACTCGAGACCTGGGTTTGATTCTTGGGGTGGGTAAACTAAGCTGCTACATAAAGCGGCTCTGGAGCTCACCCAGCCTGAAATATTTTTTTCCTGGGGACAACATTGAGAGGTAAAGGCTGCCCAAGTGTGGTGCTGATCACATCCTCTCCAACTCGCCAAATTGGCAGAGATCGAAGAATATGTGGGGTAAAAGCAGCTGAGCATGGTACTGATCACATCATCTCTTGCATTCCCCTATATATGCATCACGGCATGGTGCAAAGTCCACCTTCACCATTTTCTTGTTTGCGGGTGGGAGGGGGGCGTTCTCTTTCTCATGCCTCCAGGTATCATCACTAGTCTTGTAATTACTGAAAAGTGCCAAGTATTTCTGCCCCAATTTTCTGCATCTTTGAAGAGTGAAGCAAACTAATTCCAATCTTAAAATGACCAGAAGATGGAAAATCCATGCTAAATTCTGCTCAATTTGTATTTTATACGCACAAAGAAACAATGCAGAATGTGCAATGTAAATGTGTTTCTATTTTCTTAAAATTTTCCCCAAAATGCACAAGGAAGCTGTTATTTTTTAAACATATCATTCAATGAAAACCTGCATTTTTTGAGTCTAGTGATAACATCGTGTTAAAAATCATGTAAATTAAATGTTATAGCTTATTATACACTCACCTAACTTTAAGCTAATCAATCTGACACTGAAGTTTCTGGTTTTTAAAAGGTCATGTACTTACATAGTAGGTGAAGCCAAACACAGTGGGAAGCTTTGACCCATTTACAAACTTCCTTCTTCCTGATGGTGTAACCTGAGTATCAGCGTAAAAGGTGTACCCTGTTATTCAGACCTATTTTTAAAGGAAAAAAAGTAATCTTGTGCGCTGGCAAATACAGTGTATTCTATTCGATGTGGCTAATTTTTTAAGTTACACTTTTTGCCAAAACTAATTGTTGTTATAGCACAGGATATTAGTACTATAACATGACAATGAAATATTTAAATATAATGCATGCTTTAGGAGAGGCAGGAGGGCAAGTCATCAAATTTTGCGATCATGATAAGTCCCTTAGAGGTATTTAGCATAAATTTTTGCTATAGATGAGACATAGTGGAACTTCGATGATCACATGTTCTTCAGAGAACTGTGATTCATTATCATCATCCTTCATTCTTTGCAGTTTCCTCCCTCTGGCTGGGTTGACGTAAAAGTCAAGTCTTTCCATTTTCTTCTGGTCTTCCACCACTCCTCTCTTTCCATGGTGTTCCAATTTTGTCCTCTTCTCTCCTAACACTCTCCGCTATCTGCTCTTTCCACTGACATCTTGGACTCCCCTTTGGCCTTACTTCCACTCCTTGTGCATTGTAAGCTCATACTGGCAGTCTTTCTGCATCCATCCTCTTCATGTGCCCAAACCATCTCATCTGTGCCTGATCTATTCTGTCCTGAAGCTTCACTACCTACCCCTACTGTCTGTCATATCTCCTCATTCCTTATTCTGTTCCTTCTAGTCTTCCCCAATATGCTCCTTAAAAATTTCACCTCCACTGCCTGCATCTTTCCATTCTCTCTCTCTGTCTTGTCCAAGTCTCTGCTCCATACATAATTATTTGCACATAGTATGTGTTGTACAGGGTGGTCCAAAAGTGTTGAGACTCCCGAATAAAAGTTGAATGTTGTGAGACACTTCCACAAAGTGTCTTACAACATTCTCATAGTGTTCTGGTGTTCCGCCCTATGAAAAAACTCTGTAAAAAGTACCTTCTTCCTTAAGCAAGGATGAAAAAACCTGTTCATTTGACAAATCCAAGTAGCCCCAAGCATTTAAGGTTACGTCGATGGAAAATCGTATTCCACACAGCACGCCACACCATTAACTAACCATTCGGATGTGATCTGTCCAAAATGGGTTATCAGATAAAATCCATCGAATATTCTGTTTATGAACTTCCTTATGAACATGAAAATTAGCCATGTCAATGTGAAGGACTTTTCATTCAGTGGAAATGTCACACTGTAATTGTTCGAGACAACCATTCGTAATGCGCAGCTCTTCGTGGATGTATCCGATTAATATCGTGTGCAATGGTATGGGAACATCTCTCCTTAGACGTCACTTTGATCTTGATGCGTTACTGACACGCCAAATACATTTTAATACTTTTTTCTGACACCTCGAAAAGGAGCAAATTGGTACAAGAAAGAATTCAGTAATGACATTTTACTGGTTAAAGATACGAAGAAAGAAACTTTACCATTGCATTTCTCATGAAATTCTATCCTGATTTGATATATATCACCTCCTTCCCCTTTAAACTTTTGAAGTTGAATTCAAGATGGGGGCCATCATCGTCATATGCCCTATAACATTTTCACCCACCTCTATTACAAACCTACAATGTTAGTTTTGTGGAACAGTATGTCATTCAACTTTTATTCAGGTTTCTCCACACTTTTGGACCACCCTGTATATTACCTTCTTGCATTTCATAGGTACATTCCTGTTCCATATTAATCTTTGAATGCTTTGATAGAGTCCACCACCCATTCATCCTCTTCTGTTTACCTCCTCATTTATTCTTCCACTTCTGTTTACCTCCTCATTTATTCTTCCACTTCTCTCAATTATGCTTCCTAGATATTTGAAACTCCACTACACTCAACTCTTCCGTGTCCACCTTTATTCTTTGTACATTTCTGGCACTGTTTCTTGTTGTTATTAGCACTTCACTCTTTCCTGCACTGAATTTCATTCCTGCTCTGTTGATTTCCTCTTGCCAACTATCAAGCTGTCTCTGTACGGTCGTGGAAATAAATACTTCCCCCTTAAGACTTCTGGTATTAAGCTCTGTGGGGGAAGTATTTTTTCCATGACAGTACTACTACTTCCCTGTCCCCCTATTGCTAAATCATCAGCGAACAACAGGGCCTTTCTCTTCCTTTCCCATCTTCATCCCCACCTCTTTATTAGTTGCATCCATTGTAATTATGAAGAGCAGTGCGGAAAGAGCACTTTCCTGTTTTAGTCCATTACTTATACTGAACCACTCCGTTCTTCACACAGCTCTGGTTGCCCTTCTATGTGCTCCTCACTCGACACACTATCTCTTCCTCGACTCCTATCTCTTTTTTAGAGCTTTCCAGATTTTTGTTCTGTCCATGCTATCATATGCCTTTTCTATGTCTAGCAATGCCATAATCAAATCATTGCCATACTCATAGTGCCTTTCTTGTAATTGCCTTATGGTAAATATCAGATCTACTGTTGATCTGCTTCTAAATCCATACTTTTTCTCTCTCATGTTCAGCTCTGTTACTTTATTTTCTCTAATATTTTCTCATACACCTTTGCTGAGTGGCACATTAGTGTCATTCCTCTATAGTTTTTACATTCCTTTCTGTCCCCCTTCTTGAATATGTGACCCATTTGTGCCTTTGTCCAATCTCTCGGCACTTCTCTCTCTTGCCACGCTGTTTTCATCACACTGTACATCAATCACTTTTGCTCCTAGTATCATTTCCCAGGGTTGCTATGAATCTGGAAAACCAGTAAAACAGGAAAATGTCAGGGAATTTTGCAAATTGTCTGGAATTTACGTGCATTTTGGAGTCTGCAAGAGAAAAAGTTGCAAAATGAACAAGCGGTTCACTTCCACTTCCACTTCTGGATTCGGTTCTTGTGATTCCACTTCCAAAAAAAGATTCAATTTAGAAACTTGTTTCTTTCGTTTTTATGATTCTCAGTCGTGTGCAAAATTATGGTTCCTTCGAATTTCTGCAATAAATTTTCACTTTTATAATACTAGATATTAGAAAGAATATCAAAGTAAAACTTGCAGTCCCAATATCTGATTGATAACTAAAGTACATTGACAATATGATCATAATTATCGGAAAATTGGTGAAGATGAGGTTATAGTCTATTTTTCTGTAGATCTTATGTCACCCCATTACTGGTTGAAGACTTCACACCTCTAGGTAGGATTGTGGGAGGGAGACAGGCCAAGGCCCTTCTAGGGCTGTCGAGTCACGTATTATTATTATTATAGTCTTGTTGGCATTTCCTATAGAATTCCTATATGCAACAAAAAATTCTCCAGATGCTGTGTACTTACAAATGTAAGCAAAAAAGCAGCATTTTCTACGACACTATAAATCTTCCAGAAAATGAAAAATTGTGTATGGTTTATGAACTTTTTATATTGTGGAGATCTGTTATGCTGAAATAATCCACCTCTGGAATGAAATTTGCTTAAAAAAAGTTGTGAAAGTGAATATTCATAATAACTAATGAATTATATATTTAATTGAAAAACACAGGGTTCAAAAATAAAAATCATGATGATAAATATGTCTGGAAAAATTTTACTCTTGGACTGGAAAACCTGTAAATGTCGGGGAATTTCATAATCAAAAAATGTTAACAACCCTGATTTCCACTGACACTTCATCTATTCCAGGTGCTCTACCATTTTTTTCTTCATGTTTTCTTTTCCTTCACTTCTTCATGTTCATTTCCTTTTTTCACGTTCAGCAATTTCTCAATGATTTTGCACATTCTCATTTCTTCATTCTCTTCTGCAACGTTTCCCCTTTCATCCTTTAGCTTGCAGCTATCTCGTCTTTCTCTTCTCCTTCCTCTCACTAATCCACACAATACTTTCTTGTTTTCATCTACATCTTCTTCTAGCACTTTGGCCCATTCTTCCATCCACTTCTTTCCTCCTTTACCATTCTTGCCTCTTGATTCTTTTCCATGTACTATTTTCGTGCATTTTGTAATTTAACTTTAAACCATTTTCTAAATGCACAATTTTTGTTTTTCACTGCCCCTCTAGTTTTTTCATTCCACCAAGGTGTTTCTTTCTTCTTTCTTTTCTTGCTTGTCCTTCCACATACCTTTTCGGCTGCCTCTACTAATTCTGTTTTAAATCTTATCCATTCTGTTTCTACTCCTTTGGGTTCATCTCTGGGCTCTTTAGTATGCAATATTTCTTGATATTTCTCTTTTATCATTTATCCTTGAATTTCCACACTCTTATCCTTCTCTCTTTTTCCTTTCTCCTTTTTATATTTTGTTTTCCATCTCCTCACATCTCCTACTGTAGCCTGTGGTTATTGTCTAAGTTCTCACTGGGTATCACTTTAATGTTGTTCATTATCATCTTTATTTGTTTATCAATATATAATCTATTACAGACTTTTGTTCATTATTCTAACTGTATCTTGTAATTTTATGGCTGTCATATTTTAAAGAATTTTAACACTTGTAATCCAGTAAAGCTCCAGGAAAGCTTTACATTAGGTTCATTGGAACCAGAAAGGTAAAATGAATAGAGCAGGTAAATGTAAAATCCGCGAACACAAAAACTGGGCTCCCACTGTAGATACCTCAAATTGTAGGAATTAACAGCATTTCATTAAAATTGGACAATGTGTCCTAAGATGGCAGATTTAAAAAAAATGCTTTTCACAATGTTACAAGTGCAGTTGTCTTCAAAACTATCTGGAATACATTTTCAGGGCGTGAGAAACTGAATTTTCTATTGATTTATTTGGGTCATAATCTTTTGATAACATTTAGAAAATATAGGGGCAATCATTTTTACTGCAATAACTGTTGCATATTTAAAGTTTTTGAGTTGAAATTTGGACACTTGCTATATATCTTGCTCATATTGCATTTGAGTGGAATAAGTCGGTCAATGCATTTCAAGTTGGAGGGCAAAATCCAAACAATTTTATTTTGTGTTGGAAAAGGTTCAAATTCTGTTGTATTCTCTAAGCTTCATTTTTATAGATAAAGCAACTTAAATGTCAGTAGTTTTAGGGAATCACTCAAGCTGCATTTTTAAAATAAAACTTTTCTAATATAATGCATAATTTAGGAGGCTTATAGCACTATGAAACTATTTAAATCAAATTAAATAGGCATTGTAATAATTTCATAATCAACAATTTTGCACAAACTTTTTAATTTCTCTTGAAATTACATGTGTGGAATAACTAGTTATAAATATGTGCGACCAATGAAAAGAACACATTTTGCCAAACTTCTAACCTCAAATAATAACTTACGAGTTTATGTAAAGCAGAATAATATTTATAGACTGGAGGAAATCTTTTCAAAAATTCCTGTTTGCAGTGAGCTGATATAGTTATTACACATTTACACCTCTCTCAAAACCCAAAAGAAAGATCAAAAGCATATCTCATAGGATATTTACTTAAACTCCCATGTTTGATAATGAAATATTTGTTACTCGCCAACAACAAATAATTATGATTGTAATTTTAAATTCAAATTAATCTTTAGAGCTCCCCGAGCCAAACTCCTATTTTTTATTAATTTTAATGTTAATAAGTAGTTTTATTGTCTCCACTTAAAGAGTGAATAAGAAAAATCTTTTTACGTACTGTAATTAATGTTGTTCTATTATTTCCTTATGTACATTTTGGGATGGTTGTTATATGCTTGTGTGTCTTTCTACTCCAGCTTCGGCAAAGTGCTCTGAAAAAGGAAGATGCTGATCTGCAGCTTGAAATGGAAAAATTGGAAAGAGAAAGAAATCTACATATTAGGGAATTAAAACGAATTCATAATGAAGATCAATCAAGGTAAGACTAGTAAATGATGGTAAAATTATCTCTATTGTTCAGTTTCTTTACAAAGTCTTTGAAATATTCAATGTACTCTCACTAAAAAGTATACAGATTGTAATTGAATGATGATGCACATATTTTACAACTACCTTAGTTGAGTATGTCTGTGCTTCATGTGTAATTGTGCAAACTTTCTTGCGGGCAAGTAGACTTGTTAAATTAAATAAGGCTAAGACAACAGTGACACCAGAAAAATATTAGAAGGGAGTAGGTTTACACAAAATGCTACTAAGTTGAATAAAAAAATCATAATACTGTAATTATGATACCATCATAAATTGTTGAGTGTTTTTTTCTTAAAGCAGGGACACGTTTCAGGAACATCTGAAAAATCTAAACAATCAGCATGTTTATGATTTATTTTAGCATACTCACTCTATAATACATATTTCAACAAAACATTTTGTTCATGTTGAAGGAAAACTAGATTGTTCTTACTGTTTTTAATAATAATGGTAACAGTACTAATACTTTTTTCCCTTTGTTGCAGGTTTAATAACCATCCTGTACTAAATGACAGGTATCTTCTTCTTATGTTATTAGGCAAAGGAGGGTTTAGTGAAGTACACAAGGTAAGTTAAAGTTCTTGGCCGTTTATAATTTTTTAGATAATTATAAACAAAATATATAATGACACGATTAAAATTATATTCATGTAGTTTGGAAACTTATTTCCAAATGATGGATAAACAAATAAAATGAACCTGTTGCAGTAAAAGGTTAAAATATATTTGCGTTTCCACTCTTCGAAACCAAGGTCTTCTTTGAAAACCAGCACCTAAAACAAGTAAAAACTGATAAAAGAACTTGGGAATGAAGGAGGTGACTGTTGATATGTTTCCCTGCAGTCACACCTAGTCTTATCTATAAATCCTACCTTTCCCTCTTTCCCAATCAGATTTTTACTTGAACCAAGTCGATACGATGTGTTACTATTGGCCAGAGTAGTGGTATTGGAATTGGAAAGTTAGAATTCAAATTTAATCACCTATGCCAGCTGAAACTTTCCTGGAGTCTTGAGTACATGAATAAGGATCTGTAGCATCTTAGACTGAAACGTTTGTCCCCTCCCCAGTGTCTCATATTTTCAGATATCACAATATTTTTGCTTAGTGCTATAGAGATGTTTGTTCTTATAACTTCAATGTGTGTCATTCATATATCAACTCAATTAGTTCTGTAATAAATACAAGTATGAGAAATACTAACTTTATGTGCGAGACTTACTTTTAATGGTTTTGTTAATTTTGGTGGCCCATGCCACCATCCACTTGGGAACGTCTGTTAGTTGGGCTTTCGGTTCCTGTCATTTCCCTGTGTGCCACTAGGAGCACTGGCAGAGGGGGATTTGCCACTAGGCTAGGCTATAGCCTAGGGGCCGTACAAAAAATGAGACACTGAAGGGACAGAAATTGACTTGAGTGTCTCATTTGTTAGTTTTGCTGCCATGAAAGCCAGTAGGAAACAGTTTTAGGCGAGTGTTCTCTTGCTAAATCTAAATGTATTGTTTCATGGAAGTTTAATAAATAATTTTTAATCAAATGTGTTTATATTTTAAAGATTCCACACAGCATGTAATTATTGGAAGTGAAGTACCATGATATGAGTTGAATTGTTGTTTTAAGTCCATTTTATGCACAGAAAGGCTAATCGGGACTGGACCTACAGTTTAAAGTGGGATCCGAACCACTGTGCCATGTGTATCCACCAGGTATCGAACCTGGGACACCTTGATTACAAGGCAACAACGCTACCACTGCGTTATCAGAGAGGCCCCGTAGTACCATGATAACAAAACTGTTAATAATAATAAGAATATAAGAAAGGCCCAAAACAAAGGATAGCCTAGGGCAGTGGTTTCCAAAGTGTGCACTGCGACACCCTGGCTTACAAGGTCGCCACAAAATGTTCTAATAGGTTCACTGAATAAATTCAATGAACGATATGATTGTTCCACATACGCACTTATTTAGTGCTTTTTACCTTCCTGAATTTAAAATATATGTTTATTTTTTTTACTTGAGGCAAGCAACCTAACCACACTAACAGCGCGTTGGATGCTGCAGAAAGATCTTGAAACACTAAGGGCACCGTGAAACGAAAAAGTTTGGGAACCACTAACATAGGGGCCCAATTTTTTTAAAAATTATCCCCTGAGCGCTGGTGTAGTCATTTCATTTTCTGTGTTTGTTGCTTGCATTGGGTTTCAGTTGCTGCAGTAGTGGGAGCCAAATATGATGCAACTGGCCGCTGTCAAATGTTAAGCTCAAGTGGAAAACACACAATTGCATGCATCTCTTTCATTTTGGTATCAATTAGCACGTACGATGGACGCCTACCTGAAACTTTTTTGACAGTGTGCCTGTTGAATTTGAGATAGTTGGCTGGGATTTTTTGACATCTGTCAAGTGCTGTTGGGTGCGTTCATTGCACTCACACAGGGAGAGAGGAAATATAGTTTATTTGTGTTTGTTCAGAGCATTGGCTATTTTGGGCACTGGTTTGTGTGCTACAGTTGGGAGCTGAGAAGACTGCGAGGCTGAGGAATGCGAAACTGACCTGCCTGTTGTTGCCGTGTGCAGCCAGCTCATCTTCCTTTCAGGGTGGCAGCGGCATAAATGAAAAAGGCATGGTACGAAAATGCATTGCAAATGAATGGAAGATATTACATAGCAACAAGTAAAAGCAATACTAATAATGGAGGAATTTTATTTTGATGATTAAAGTATTTGTACAATAACATGCTTTCCACTCACCTTTCATCAGTCATCGTCACTATCTGATAAGGTTTGTGCCAATTCCGATCCCGAAGATGAATCACTGTCACTGATATTGTCGTCTTCATCACTGTCAATACCACCTAATGAAATAACAATTCTATCCACAGTGTCCTCCATCAGACCATCTTTCTGCCAGTAGTCCTGTTCGACAGTGATGACATGCTTGTCATATCCTTCCCAGTCAGCTGGCGTCACAGATTCCACCGCACTTTTTGTCACTTCCTCCAACCTTGACAATGTCAAATCTCCTGTTATATTTTTCTCCCTCACAAGTAGTTTTATTTTAGCCCACGCTAGTTCAATGGCATTCAATTCGCACATGTAAGGAGGCAACCGAAACACTGAATGGCCATTCATCTTCAAAAGTTCGTCCACACAAAAAATCTTATCTGGCGGCCTGTACTTTTCGATCAATTGGAATAATTCAAATTTTTTCATGCTTTCTGAAAATGGCACTTCGTTTAGTCTTAACCAGTCTATCATCTCCTGCTTCACAGAATATTTAGTCGGAGGCTTAATCACCTGTATGTTGTGGTAGGGAGTGTTATCCAATACACAAACACTTGCCCTCGGGAGGGCTGGCAGAAGTTTTTCCCTCACCCATTTCTCAAAGTTAACCGAATTCATCTGTCCATGATAGTCTCCGGTTGCCTTTCCTGCCCTAAATATAAAGTTTGCTACATTTATGGAGCCGTGCCTTGAACCAGCATGAACTAAAATTAACCTATTGGAGGAACTGGTGTTGGTTGACACTCCTTGTACTGAGTCACTTTGCCAGCATTTCCCAAAGGTGAGATTGTTGTCGACCCATGACTCGTTGATATATACTATCACACGATTCTCCGATCTCAATTTTTTTAATTGCCCTTAGATATTTGGCACGCCAATGAACAATATTTGGACGTTCTATGAGAATTTTTCTGTTGCTTCTGCATTTTTTCCAACCGAAACCCATATCATGAAGCAGACGACGTAAACTATGCACTTTCCACGGAAAATTAATTTTTTCACGAATGGCTGAAAGAAGTTTCGGTGCCGTTGGTATTGTATTTTTCACAAGGTAAAATTCTTGTATTACGTCTCTGATGACCCTTCGATCGAATTCGTCGCAATGGAATTTGTATTGCTCGGCTCGTCGTCGTTTCTTACCCGGTGTAGACAGTGACGTCTCGCCCGCTTCATGGGCCTCTTTCCTTATTTTTGATACACACCGCACGGATACGCCCGTGTAATTAGACACACACAAATGTGATTGCTGTAGCAAGTACTTTAATTTTCCTTCTTTGGCCTCTTCATCACACTGCTGTATCACGTTTCTTATTATCTCCCTAGCTTCACTGTGAATTGTCTGTCCCATTCTTCGCGAAGAAGACATACTCGCACTGCAACAATGGAACAAGAGCACTGAAGTTAGTAAGATGCACACACACAGATCGAAAATAGTATATAATATAGTTGGGAAAGTAGCGCAGTCTTCCCTCCCGAAACTGAAAAAAGAGGGTCGTGGGAGGTTCCAACTCTGAAGTCACTCACGGGACAGGGGTGACGTTGTCACTGACCTTTCTGCTTGTTATAGGATCTGCATTTGTGCGAGGGAACTTGAAAGTGCCTTGTGTTTCCTTTTCTGTAGCTTGTGTGATAGTGGGGATTTTTTTTTTTTGCAACAACAGTAACACTTCAGTAAGATGCCGTGAAATTGTGCTGTTGCTTTGTGCCAGAACGACTCAAGAAATACAGTAGGTGTAAGCTATTTGCTCCCAAAGCATGGCTGTATTTAGGGGGGAGGGGTTAGGGTTCAAGCCCCCCTCCCCTACCGAAACTTCTGGCATGTTGGATTAATGCGAGTTCAGAAACGAAAATTTGTAACATATTTTTAAATAAAATATTCGAGACAATTCTGAAATTATAGAGTTGAAATTTTCAAACATTTTGAATTCTGAAATTTGAGCGAAACTGGTTTCATTCTCAGAATCACAGCCCACCCGCGACCCCTTCATTTTCACTTCTGCTGTCCTCTTTCCAGTGCTGTTCCTGGATCAGACTGAAAATTCCCTAGCGATTATCCCAAAATTCCAGTTACAACTTTTAATTCCCTGTTCGATAAGGGTTTAAATGCCCCTTTATAAGAATTCAAACCTAGAATATCCTGCTTCATAGCGTGTTACATTCACTATCCTTCACTCAGAAGTCGATATAGTACATACTGTACATTTAACCTATATGCAGTCCTATAAAGCACATACTTGTATAGTGCATATTGGTTGTATATAATGCTGTTTGGAAAGCATAGTTACAATATGAGCGTTGGAAAGTGGGATCGAACTGGTCTATAGAATAGACATCGTTTATTGCAAGTTACAAAATAGCACAACGTTTGTTAGTTTTATTGTTAATAACGGAAATAAAGTCCAGTTAGTTAGTATTCGAACAGAATAACCGAAGAAAAACAGCGTTAGATATAAAAATTGAGGTTACAATGCAGGTACCAGGTTATGTTTTACCATTTAAACCAAAGAATTACTGCTTTCCACAGTTTTCAAAATTCCAAAAATTAATTTTCATGTGAATGGTCAAACAACATAATTTTTATGACTAAAGATTATGCGATGCCCATGAGAAAAATTTTTCCTGCCTACGGCCATGTCCCAAAGGATCCGATTATGTGCAAGATGTGGGTTTCAAAGTGTAAGAGATTAGATCCTGTTGATATGAAAACAGCCACAGTGTGCTCATCACATTTTCTGGATGCCGATTACGAACGAAACTTAAAAGCAGAACTGCTGATCAATACCTGTAGAACACAGCTTAATAAAAATGCTGAACCAAGTTTAAATTTACCTGGTTGTGTGGTGAATTGTAGTGTGCAACAACCAAATTACATAATTGATCGAAGTGGACGTGCCAATAAACGTCAAGATTCGAAAGCGAGCAGTGGAAAACTTGAAGAGTTATCTTCTTGCAAAAGAATTTGCATGGCACACAATAATTCAGAGACTTTGAGTACTGGAAATATACTCAATATACCCAATCTCCAACAATAATAGAGAGTTGAAACTGTGAAAAAGAAATTAAAATGTGCTGAAGAACAAGTAAATAAACAATGCAATTGTTTATTACATAAAGTGAAGAATGTTCAAATTAGCAATAAACGTTTGAGGCAACAATTAGTAAAACTTTACAAATTAAAGCAATCTGCTTCCAACGTGACTAAGAAAGTAAGGGTGTGTGCTTTTTGTGTATTTCCTAGCGTCTTGTTAATGCTTCTTCGCGAGAGCACCTGACACGGTTGTCCCTCGGGAAAGATGTGAACAACCGGAGAGTCCCGATTCCATTATCAGATTCTCACCCTTTCCTACAGGAACTTCTGTATGTCTGGCAACACTGAAAAATTGAACACCAAGTCAAAGCTTCCCTCCCCACACTTCCTCCCTGTTCACCCCCGAACCTCACCCCGCACTCGCAGTCTTCTCAGCTCTCAACTGTAGTTATGTCAAATTGCCTTAGGGTCTTAGCAAGGTGGTTGGATGTAGTATGGTGGTAAGGGGAGACAATCCATTTCATTTTTTTGCCGTCTGCTTGCTGGTGATGGTTTGGATGTCAGATCTGCATCTGTGCTATACTGCTGTAAGTCCCGCAAATAAAGTTAGTAATTTGCTTATGCATATTTATTATACTACTGTTCTGTATTTCCCAAACATGAATCAATAGTTCTCTGTATGCGGAGTTTAGGAGCATTTTGCAAACTTATGAAAAAAATTTGCAGAACATGAAAATTAACTTCTCCCTGAAACTGTAGCTGCCTAGGTGATGTAGTTTATTAGACTACTAATATGAAGCAATATGAAATAATTGTAAAAGTAGAAACTGCACTTGTATTCATTTATATCAGAAAAATCGTGCCGAAAATTTTGGAACAGATACGTGTACTTTAATTTAGGGATGGACCAATATGAAACTTCGCCTGGTATAAAATTTACCGGTAACAAAAATTCTACCGATCCAATATAAAATTCAAATGATCCTTGGTACTTCCTTAAAAATGTATGCTACCAGATGACAGCAGTACAAAAGTATTGTATCATAATGGCAAAATATTGTGTGAAATTAAAAGAGATTTATACATATGTTGGGTCGAAATTATCGATATATATGCCTATATCGGCCAATACTGATAAGAGTACCGATTAATCTGTCCCATCCCTACTTTATTTATTTCTGATTCCGAGATGTTTAATACATGAGAAAGTTGTGAAGACACATTCGTTGAAGGAAAATTTGTATAGCTTTTCATAGCCTTGCTTCTTTGTTTACTTGCTAGTTTTCTGATATCTCCAGAAACTCTGCAGCCTGCTGGGTAACATGTCATGTCACTGCTTATATTCTGCACTATTTAAGTTATTACAGTGCATAAGTATTGGTATCAATATTTGGTGGGACTGTGTGAGAGTATCAGTATTAGGTTCAACTTATCCCCCACCCCTTTTTTTAAAGAGGGGTGAAAAACCTTTTCAGACTTTGATCCTTTACTGCAGTAACATGAAGAATTACCAAGAATTACAGAAAATTTATTTTTTCCAAAGATTAATATTTTGGATGTTATTTCACATTCTGATGTTTGATTTCTGTTTCTTGGTAACCTTTTGTTTTGTTTTTACATGATGATAAAAAATATTTCCAGATATATCATGAGGGCACTGTTTCAAGACGGGACTGAATTTTCTTTTGCATAGATTTTGATGTCTCACATTGTTATCTGTTTGTAATTTAATGTTGGATTTCATTTCAGGCATTTGATCTGAAAGAGCAAAGGTACGTAGCTTGTAAGGTTCATCAGCTCAACAAAGACTGGAAAGAAGATAAGAAGGCTAATTATATCAAGTAAGTGGTTTCAGAGTTAGTATTTTGCTTGTGTGAATTGGTGCTTTTAAATGTGTAATTCTTCACTAAATGTTGCCATTTTATATTTGGTTCAATGCCGGTGTGGTAAATTTTGTATCTATAAAAAAATTCATATGTCTAACCTTGTATGATATGTGTGTATGGAGAATATATATTCATCATCTCAACAAGCATTATTGTAAACTTTAATTATGTATATCTGTGAGACGTTTTCATTGTATTCGTGGCATCCACCCAATCTCCTCCCATAAGAACACTGTAACAAATAAAGCAGTGTTTTTTTTTTAAAAATAGCATTTCTATTTGATAAATTTGTGATTGTGGAAAAATGCTAATTGTAACTGAGTCAATAGAAATTTTCACTTATACCTAGGGACCTTCATTTTTTGCAAATGAAATAACACCAAAAAATGTTTGTTGTTTAGAAAAAAGTTTGTATATCTGCAGAGACGACATGTTCTAAGCACTTTTTTCATTCATTTGAAATCACGAAACAATGTGAATTTGACATGAAATGTGAATTGTGTCCTTTTTGTGGATTTCAATATATTTTGTACTTAAAAAACTAAAAATGTACCATAGTTAGGCATATATGATGTGCACGTTTAAAAAAATAACAACTATGGTGCATGTTTACATGGAATAATTGTGACAACTGCATGAAACCAGGTGTAAATAGATGTTTTCCATGATTTTTCAACTTCTATCAGAATGTTTTGCGTCACCAAGCAAAGTGGTGGGCTTCTGGTGGGAAATCAAGTGTGTACCTATCATCATTCGGGAGCTCTAACATTGGTATTTGTCATGTGAAAAGCGGAAATTAATTTGCTCAAAAATCATTTCCATCATATGATTTACAACCAGGCATAGGCCATGTGACTTACAAATTGAAATATTAGTTGGTATAATTGTGGGTATGTATATTTGGCAGAAAAGTGTCTTATATAAAAGTGCGATTTTTTTTTTTGGGGGGGGGGGAATAGTCCTGAAAATTATGGTCCCTGTTGATACTTGAAAATTGTAACATATCAAAGCAATTCGGAGTATTCATAAATTGAAATGTGTATGTATATATATATATATATATATATATATATATATAAGAGCTTTCTTTTAAAATATTCATAATTTCACATAAGATACCAATATATATTCCATGTACCTATACATTGGCATCAGTATCAGCTCAGCCCTAATCAATGTTACATATTTACTTAGTTATTGTTTCAAGTGGTGCATGATGGATGTAGAAGTTGCTAGATTTTTAAATTGGTAATTAATTTTTAAAATATTTTGTATGTGCTGTATGCACCATGCGTTCAACATTGTAAAGATCTTATAAAATTACCTTGTTACATACATACAAGTATACACACCTACAGCTTCCACATTGCAGATTACATTCTGATTGAGACATTAGGGATAGTGCAGGTTAGTTGGTATCAGTTGAAAGGCATATCAGTTTATCACTAATTACAGGTAATTCAGTATTTCTATAAATATTGTGTAGTGTAGTGCAAAATTATGCCATTTGGTATGAAATAAAGGTATAATTCACATACCCCAGTTTTTAAAGTAAATGTGTAAATATACGTAGTTCCTCTTTCTATGGCAAAACCCCTTGCAATCGTCCGGTTGCATACAATAATTATGAAGGTTAATGAACCATTTAGGTTTTCATGGAATATTATCTAATAAGTAGAATATTGGGCTTCAGTAAATTTTATATCTGTACTTTATATTGTCATTGGCAAAAATTTCATAGTGGTCTATGGTCTATGCTTGCAAGAAATAACTTTCAACAAGTGTGGACTAGCATGGTTCCCATTGACATGTAAATCCTGGTCAAGGAATTTCGTAAATATAATTTAAAAATATGCAAATGTCGGAATCTTTTTTTTTTTTTATTAGAGAATTAAAAGAAGTTCATTTATTTGTAACATTGTTGAATAATTTCTCCTTATGTTGAAGACATCATATGCTTTTATTAGTATGTTTAAGTATTACAAATGTAGTCTGGAATTGTATTTGAAAATACAGTACGTAAAGAAGTCAATTTTTCGTGTGTGGAGGTTGGGGTGGATACAATGGAAATTCAGAGGTGTCAGAGAACATTCCTCTTTGTTTGAAGTAATATTTTATGTAGAATCCTCTACTCATCCATAATTATAACTTGTACATAATTCAGATAACATTGTTAAAAAATGTGCAAGTAAATCTTAATGTATTTCTCTTTTATTTAGACATGCCTTGAGGGAATACAACATTCATAAATCACTAGATCATCCAAGGGTGGTTAAACTCTACGATGTATTTGAAATAGATGCAAATTCCTTTTGTACAGTGTTGGAATACTGTGATGGCCATGACTTGGATTTTTATCTCAAGCAGGTGAGTCTTTGAATGAAAGTTTAGATTTGTAATTGGAGAATACAGGTATATTTAACAAGATTTTTTGTATTCAAAATTCTCTGTGAATTGCTTATGCCATGCAGATGTACTGCTTGGTGCAAGTAAATGCATGGTCTGAATGTGGGGGCGGGGTCTGGGTTCAAGTCATAGTAGTTTATAGAACTTCCTAGGGCAAAGATGATTCTGTTAATGAGCATCATCCTCATATTATATTTGAAGGAAATTGGTCATATATTTATATATTTGGAATTTTTTGTTCAGGTTTTAAGTTAGAGATTTATAATGTATAAAAAGGTGAAAATACTTAATCGACGAAACAAAAAAAAAATAAAAATATTCTGAATAATTTCAATGTAATTAGAAGTTGATGTAGAGGTCTTGGTAGTGTGTGTGTTTGATTTGCCATTTTGCTTATTCTTATGAGTTTGGACAACATTCCCTGTTACACCTTGTCACAAAACCTGAATGCGAATTAAGTAACTGCCATTTATCTATAGGAGACAGATTATTATTTTTGCTTTTTTTTGGTGGCTATTCATGAATTTATAATTTCAGTTACATAGAGCTACTGCCATTAATATATTAACATGAGAAACCTGCAGCAGTAGTATGCCAGCAATTTTTGACAAGTGTGTTTGTATAGTATTTAAAAAAAAGTTGTTGGTTGATTGATTTGGTTGATTTGTTGTTTTAAGTCCACTTTATGCACAGTAAGGCTAATCGGGACTGGACCTACAGTTTAAAGTGGGATCCGAACCACTTGTGCCTCCACCGGGTATCGAACCCAGGACCACTTTATTACAAAGCAAAGACGCAACCACTACACCATCGGGGAGGCCCAATATTTTTAAAAAAAGGTTTGTTGCGGAATAAAATATATAATTTTCACATTACAGGGTGTGCACATATATATAATTATCACAAAGATAGAATGTCCCTCTTAGAAATCCAAAATATTTATACATGTCCCTTTGCTAGATACAGCCAACATTCTTGGGGCCACTTTCTGGAAGGCTGCATATACCACAGCTTTGAATTTATTGTTTATTAAATTACAGTGCTTCCACACTGAATCCTTGATCAAACCCCAGAGTGCATTATTCGGGGTCATTAGATCAAAGCTTCTTGGAGGCCATGGAAGAGGACAATTGTCCAATCCTTTTTCCATCCAGCGATTGAAAAACTTGTGTTCACCAGCCATTGAACAACCAATGCAAAGTGGGCTGTTGCCTCATCATGCTGAAATCATACACTGTTTAGAATTTCCATGTCTCACACTTCTCAGATGGGCCACAAGTGCGAACATCATTTGGATCATTTGGTGATAACTAACAGTATCAACAAAGTCAGTAAAAAAAAAATGCAACAGTTGCATTGCTGTCATTCCAGTCCAGATCATGACATGAGGTGGATGGCACTCTTCTTTGAAGAAATGCAGTGTTTCTTTTCCCCAAACTGCACAATGAAGTAGCTAATAGCATTTTTTATCGATTTTCTGTTAACTTGATGTGCATGGATCCACACACAGGCCACCAAGAGCACCTCAATTGTGTAATCACTTGTGTTAGCCATCACTTCAAGTCCCATGTGCTCCGACTCTCAAACAATGAACTCAAAAATGCAGTGGGCCAATAGAAGACAGCATCTTGAGACAATGGGAAAACATTTGCCAAGGTCGTGTAAAAGTCACCAGCACAAGCAAGGCTGGTATAGCCCTCCATTACTCGTGTAAATATAGGGGTATATGATCTTTATGCACACCCTGTAGAATATTCCTGGTAACATTCTGTTTGATCTACTTGGCAGTTTATCGTACATTCTTTAAATTACCTTTCTTTTTGTATTTCTTGTGAAATTTGACTAATCTATCTCTTGCTCACAGCATAAGACTATCCCAGAAAGGGAAGCACGATCTATTGTGATGCAGGTTGTATCAGCACTGAAGTACCTCAACGAGATTAAACCTCCAGTCATACATTATGATCTTAAACCTGGTAAGTGACAAGTACAGACCATAATTTGCATGTAAGCCATTTTATTTTTAACGTTACGTGTATAGTTGTTCAATGCATGCTTTTTTGCATATGATTATATTTATTTAGGTAAATTATATTTAAAGTAAGACTGTACCTATACTTTCAGTATTGTCTAATACCAGTTGTTTTAATACAAAATATTATGATTCAAATTTAATCAGAAATGCTTTTCCAGAGTCTGAATTTCTCTTGGAGGTGCACAGAATGCCATGTAATACCTTCATTATCCTCAATATCTTGCAAATTGTGCATTGATTATGTGCCAGTATTGTGAGAAAAAGTAAATTGACTTCTGTTTTAATACTCTTGATTGTCTCAAGTGTAGGGATGCATATTTATGGTGAATAAAATATAAAGAATTTGGTGTCAAAATGGTGAAAAAAAGTATTAAAATTTGATTTAAAAACTATACCTAACATTATATTGTACTGCACTTACACAAAATAAAATTTTCATTCTAAGAGCATATTTATGTAGTTATTCAAGTATTATTAAGTTTATTCCTGTATACAGAACCCCAAACTTTGTAGCAGAATTTATCGTTCTTAGATTTTGCGTAATTCACTTGATAATACAGACCATGGAGCATTGTATCTACAAGCACTTGGCATTTGATTTCACATAATTTCTCACATTTTGTGTTTCAATTAAAAGGTAAATATGAATACTGTAATCACATGCAAATTTATGAATATTTTAAAGTGAACTCTGGTAGATTGATATGGTACAGATATGGTACAACAAATCTTAGCTGATTTACCTACTTTTATATTTTATTATGAATCATGTGATAACTAGCACATCGCTCTACGATGCCAGGGTTCCCGCAGTTCGAATCCCAGCCTGGGCTTGGATGTTTGTGAGTGCCCATTCATCAATTTCATCATCATTACTCATCCCCATCTTCGCACTAAAATACTAAAAATAGAAATTAATATTACAAGTAATTACATATGAATGGCTTATTGCAGAAAGGGACCTGAGTCACTTTTACACAATTCTGAGAAAAACAAGAAAAATCGTATAATATTGATAGCGTAAGAAAGAAATGTGCCGTTGTTGGCTCAAATATTCAACATAATGAATAGTTAATTTTGCAACCCTCAATGCACCCCCCTGCAGTATGCTGCTAGACACAGTGGAGATGAAAAAGTTGTGACTCCGGTACCTTTCTGCAATAAAAGTGGAAACTTTGAGAAATAAGACGAGAAATATCCTACAAACACCCGTTTGTCGTTGCCACAGAAGCTAGGTTAGGTTAAGTTATGTTATATATGCAACAGAAAATTATAGATTCGGAAAAATTACAGTGCATTGCACTTTCTGGACTTTATTGTCGGTGTTTGAAGTATAATAATGTACGAGCTCATACATGCATGTGTTATTCTACATCTGAGTCTGTTTCATTGCCGTGTGTAGTGGGCCACTGAAGAATATCTTCATAAAATCCTTTGACATCGTCTGTACATACGACAAGGCAGTTCATATGTCCTTCAATTTAGTAAGCTTGATCGTCATAAATGCAACTGGGAACGTACGTGGCGTAGGAATTACAATTCTTGCACCTTTGGACAGATAGAAGGTGTAAGATGTGAAAGCTTTAATGAATTCGGAAACCTTGACAGTACCCTTATGTTCAACACAGTATTCAAAGTAATGATATTTGGAAATCTGAAAATACTGCCTATTCTTGTAGGAACACATGGTAGTTTTCACAGATGGCGCATTTTTTTTTGTAGACATGAGGTCACCACGTTGGGAGACCAATAATATTACTGGTGTCAATAAGTTTGACAGTATTTTTACCGCTCCAAGCTGCATTACAGATTAGCGTACACAGTTCGTACAACGTATAAATACGGCTAGGTTTATTGCAGAAAAGGACCCGAGTCAGTGACTCAGGTACCTTTCTGCATTAAAGTACACTTTTTACTGTGCATTTTCTTGGCTATAGTCTCGTATGACTGACGTCATTTCTGCACTAAAAGATGTGTCTGTAACTAGGAAAATCAAAAATACCATTAACTCCCATACCTCAAAAATGTGACTCAGGTCCCTTTCTGCAATAAGCCATTCATATGCAGTTCTACAGAATACAGACAGTAAAGTCAGTTTTCAAAAAAGTACAGTAAAAGAAGGCACTAAAATTGGACCCAACCCTACAACTTGTTCATGGAGTTGTTAGCTATCTGTAACTGCAATTTTATTGCGGATAATATATTGAAACATTGCACAGCGTACGTAAATACCATATAGTTATTACTAGGGAATGGATTTCTATGTCCATACCTTTTTTTTTTTTTTGCTACGTTCTAGACGTATGCTATTTAGTGATTATTGTGTTTCATGTACACAGCACCCCTCTACTGAAATTCTATGGAACCTAAATTCCTATAAATGCCTAAATGAACTATAAATTCCTATAAATGCCTAAAAGCCCTATTCTGACTTGAAAAATGTTTTTTAAATCATTCACTTAACTTTAAAAATAACTTTTATTAAGCAAGATCATTCATTTCCACCACAAAGATTTGAGATCCTTCAACCTTGAGAATTTGAATGAATCCGAGCAGCAAAAGAAGTAATGTGACAGCAAGGGGTAGCAGCGTCTGTGCAAATTTCCATCATCTTCCAGCGTGAATCACGAAATTGAAAACATGGAGTGGAATGAGGCATTCTCCTTTCTTGAACACTGTACTTCCCAGGCAATTAAAGGGACCGTAGGTGTAGCATACCAATCAAAATGTGGGCTGCTTTGGGACGGAATCCTAGCTACAAAATTGTTCAGTTGTTAAAACAGGGCCGGCATTATTCCCGGCCTCTAACAGAGTAGCGTGGGAAGATTCCAAGAATACCTCCATCTGATTGGTTGTTTCGAGTGCCAGTTGTGATGAGTAGGTAAGGCAACCCTGCAAGTGAGCAATGACGTTGCCTATTTCCCCCATTGAAAAAACAGTTAGGTGAAAAGGGAGGGTTTGCACTGGAAACTAGAGCTTCCCTAGTGTAGAGAGAAGGAGACCCGTGCGAACCTGCCTGGGGGTTGAGTTCGAGTTTTTTGAGCACATATAGACTATTGAGACTTGCCCTACAATTTAAAGTGGGATCCGAACCACGATGTGTCTCCAACAAACATCAAACCTACGACCAGGGCTGTTAAAAGTCCAGGAACACATAAATTCTAATGGGTTCTATTGGTTTCTGCTGCAGGACCGGTACTTGATTTCGCGCACAATTTAAATTCGTTACAAGTTGCGTAATGTTTCAGTGAAAAAAGGTTCCTGCACCGTATTTAAATTGATCTGGAAAAAATGTTTGTGGACCGTTTTTAATTGATCCGGAAAAAGGGTTCCTGGACCGGATTCAATTCAGCCAGAAATAAGATTCCTGGACCAAATTGAAACTCTTAAACATAAAACAGTTCTTTATGGACTAGAACTCATCTACACGTGATGATTTTCTCTCCCGGATGGGAATTGAATTTATTTAAAACCTTTAACAACACTGGGATTGTTAAAGATTCAGAAACCATACATTCTAATGGGTTCTATTGGGTTCCATAACAGGACCGGAACTTGTTTTTCTCACAGAATTTAAATTCGATCCATGTTGCATATTGTTTCATTTCAATACGGAACTTGGACCCTATTTAAACTGATCCGTAAAGAAGGTTCCTGGACTGCATTTAAATTATCCGGAAAAAGGTTCATGGACTGTATTTGAACTGATCTGGAAAAAGGTTCCTGGACCGAGTTCTTTACGGTCGCGAACCCATTTACTGTGGCTGATTTTCTCTCCTGGACCGGAATTGAATTTATTTAAAATTCCTAGACCTTTAACAACCGTGCCTATGCCTCGGGAAGAACCAAACCTGTGTTGGGAATCAGGAGCAGTTGCATATTTTAAATTAGCACCAATAACTTCCTGCAGCGTAGGGAGAAGGTTCTCCATGAACGCTTCTGGGCTGTAATGATCGCATTGAAAGTTAATGGGATTGTTACAGAAGTGTCCGTGAAGGCTTCACACTTGGCAGATTGAATCTTCCCACTAATGGCATTCCACTTGCATGTCTTAACCTGTTCAGACAAACCTCTGCCTTACACATCTTTTCATTCATAATAGCTACTATACTAAACGCAACTCCATTTCGACTGAGATCGGGCATTTTCGAGTTGCAAGGTACCGAGGGTTGGGTATACCACATGTTGCCAAACATACTGTAAAGCGAGAAATAGTTTTCTCGGTCAACACCAGAAATAAGCAGGTTAAACTGCACACGTGGTTCTGCACGATGAAGTTTCGAGAAGAATCACCCACAGGTCGGAATGCAGGTGGACACACAGTCATATAAAGACAACTGATAAAAAACAGAAGTATACTTGGCAACGTTGCTTCTGGAGAGCGATGTGATCTCTTCAGCTTTTACTTCGCAACTGGGTTTGTTGACACCCATTGGACCACACGTCCCCGAAAAATGATTGGGGGACAGGACGCACCAGAAATAGCCATCGAGGTCAACCGCCAGTTGGAGTTGTGTTCGGTATAACGGACTTACTTTGCCATTTGCTTGATTAATAATTTTAGTTGCATGAGTTCATTAAAAGGAAAAATTTATTTGTAACCAACAACATAAATTTACCTTTCTTGCCCAAATTCCCCCTGTTATCCATGGAATATCAATCTCAATTTTTTTTTTTTTTTTTACAGTTACTCTTTGTGCTGTAAATATCAAATTTCTACCAGAGATATAGGGGCTCAAATTTCGAAAAAATGAAAAACTAATATTTTCAAAGAGCCATAACTAAAGGAAAGAGGAAACCAGTAGCAGAGCTCAAATATTTTCTGCTGAAACTTTGGACGTATATGTTTCCTCTAAAAAAAATTACAGCTCTGATTTGACATTACTTCCCTATTAAGGAAAAACCTAAACTTTGATTTTTCTTCAAAGTTGAACATTAGTTTTGGCCTTAAATTTCAGCCATTTTCATTTGAGATTGTGCAAAAAAGTACGTGACATAAAATAAAGCTTGAAATGTACTGAAAACAATGTTTACAATGTTTTTCAACACAGCTTTCTATCAATTTTCTTAGCTGAGTTATCATAATTATCGGAACTATCTGCAAAGGCCAAAAATACCTGAAGTCATGAAATATAAATTGACCACCATTTTTAAAGGAAGTCAAGTTTTAGAAAAAAATAGTGCTGCTTTGAAATACCCTTGCATAGGGGTTAGAACAACAAAAATATGAAAATTTTTAAAAATGGTCAAGCAGCCAGTGATGGGCCATTCGGTATTAACCAACCCATATGCATTCTAGACAAAAACTCTGGTCTTAGTACAATTGCTGTGAGCCAAAAGTGGATAAACATCACTGTAATGCTTCTCCCAACATTTCTAATAATATTATGTGTATTCACATTAGGGGTAATTTGTGAGTGCTTTAGGGTCATTTTTCAAAAATATAACTGTGTGCCAGTGGAAACAATAGTTCATGCATTGAATACTGTGATATTTTTATTATGAACAATATTACTTTTCTGATTTTTTAAAATTATGTTGAACATGTATTGATTATACTGTTGTAACAATTTTCATTCAGGTAAATCCTGGGACTCCCTATCAAATAATTACCCAAATTAGGAGTGTTTTTTCATCACAACATGTTATTTTATTTAGAGATTTTTCTACTTTCTGAGCATGTAAGAATGGTAACACATGTATTTTCTATTAGGACTGTCCTTCTCTTTTCCAACAATACCTAAATCGTCGCAATATTCCACGTAGTTTCCGAGATATGGCATATTTTGTATCATGTAGTGCGTTCGTTTGTCCAGCCAATTTATGAATGTCTTCAAATTTTCAAAAATTTGTAACTTTCAACATATTTGTTGGAAAAGTCTAATATTACACGTTTGTTACATTGGACCAAGTATCTATCAGTAGAAAGAAATGAAGCAAATCCATGACTATGAAACAACCTGCTGTAGGTGATTTAACGTGGAATGACCCCGATATCGGGTGATACCTACCTATCGAGTATTGATTAATCTGCCCCATCCTAATAAAAATATTTGTTTTGTATTAAAAAATAAAGGCTGTAAGGGTTAAGGATTTGGAGACCAGATAATATAATAATAATAAATAAATAAAAGAATGGAATTCCAGTTTTTCCTTTAAAATGCAAATTTATCGCTAAGCTGTCAATTAAATTCATCAGTAATTAGTTAGCATTTGGTCAGTTTTTCATATTTTGGTTAGCTAAGCCACTAATTTTGACCGTTTCACTAGTTTATTCTGAAATCAATATAAATGGAATGATGTAATATTCCGATTTACTGATTTGCTGTTATGTAAAATCTACTTACAATAACTCCATGTTGCAATGTTCAAATCTGATTCTTTTAAATTTACAACGTTTAATTTCTTGCATGTATCTGTACATACTAGTCTGTAGGAAATTTCATGTGAAGCCTTTGATGTCGTTTCTTAATTCTGACTGAATAGTGAAGTAAATTAGAATGTTTGTCTCCTTGTAACAAACCTTTCAAAGCAAGATTTCCTAGCAGTAACCATTGCCAGCAGGACAATCTGAGTTCGTACCTTTTTCTGCAGTCATTACTTGAAGTCGATCCACTTTCATACATTTAAACTGAGAAGACATTTTTTCATTAGTCATCTTGGAGCTCAAGAAACATAATGTGACTAAATAATGGTAGCTGCTGCGTAATCCAGCAATTCACAGTCCTCTCCCAGACTGTTCATGTTTGAATATCCATACAAGCCAGTTTCTAAGTTGGTAAGCCTTATATATACCAAAAAAGAAAGTAACAGTGCACTTTATATACAACAAAATATTCAATATAAATGTGGTTTCATGTACATGTACTTGCTTTTTGGTCAAAGCCCCTAAGAAACCAGTTTTTTTTTTTTTTTAAATATTCCAATATAAATCCTCAGTCTAGTGATAACATGGTGAGCGACACATGCTCTTAAGCTTTCCATTCTTGATTGTAGCACACACTGTGGAACCCAAATATACATTTTCAACTTTCTGTAAAGGCAGTGTACAGAAATGCAAAATTATCGTAAACAATAGTTCTACAGTGGAACCTCAAATACTGTATGTGCTTTTCAGCAGACTGTGACTAAAGAACTAATAATGCAGAAAAATGTAGAATCCAGGAAAGTTGTATAAGGTTTTGCTTCATTGGGACTTAAGGGGTAAAATGTATAAAGGGGGAAATCAATCAAGGCAAGTTTATTTACCAACGAGATACATTCTGAAGTCTGAATTATCCTGTGAGTTACCGTATTTACTGATCAATAAAGTAAGGGTCCCAGGTTAGATATCCGGTGGAGGCACATAGTGGTTCGGATCCCACTTTAAACTGTAGGTCCATTCCCAATTAGCCTTACTGTGCATAAAGTGGACTTAAAACACTAACTAAATCAATCATGTATAATGTGCACTTTTTCCTAAAATTTTTGCCCCCAAAAAAACTGGTGCGTATTATGCATGGAATAACTGACAGCCCACATTAAAACCACTCACGTTTTCACTGTCACTGCATATAACATATCAACAGGCGCAAATACAAATTACCAGGTTGGATTTCTTTTAGTAATAACAATTTTTAAAGAACACTATAAAAATGAAATGGCCATTTCCCACGATTTTTCACTTTGTAACAGAACTTTTTAGGACACTGAGAAAAGTGGGTTCTGGCAGAATTTGAGCATGCACCTCCCATCACATGTGATGTGTATCAGCAGCATTCGTTGGGTGAGAAATAATTGAAAATAACTTCCTGAGGGCTGTGCAAATACATAACATAATTTTGATCTTGCTTTCTTCTACTACGGAATAAACAAGGTGGTTACAGAAGTGAATGCTTTGGGATGCTAAACACAGTGGAGGGAGAGGGGGGAGGTGGCTTGGGTTGGTGATTCATTGTACACAATACTATTTTGGTCTAGGAATTAATTTGTGCACCTGGACAAGAGATGGCGTAACGAGCGTATCGTCCCACAGTTCCGTGTAGCCACACATGCGTTGAAAACTCCTGTCAGCGCCCATCGTTCGTAGTATAGGGCAGTTGATTGACGCGTCAACAACAGCATTTTGTAGTCGACTGAACATGGCGCAGTTCGTGCCAGATAAAGTGTTTTTGCGGGGTGTTCTGCTTCATTACTTTAACATGCAGAAAAGTGCTACCGAAAGTCATCGTATTTTGGTGGAAGTGTATGGTGACCATGTGCTAGCTGAGCGAACGTGTCAGAAGTGGTTTGCACGGTTTAGAAGTGGTGATTTCGGCCTGGAAGACCAAGAGCGACCTGGACAGCCAAAAAAATTTGAAGATGAAGAATTGAGAGCATTGCTCGATCAGGATTCGTGTCAAACGCAGGAAGAACTTGCAGAAGCATTAGGCGTTGATCAAACAACAGTTTCCAAACGCCTCAAAGCCATGGGAATGATTCAAAAGATGTCACATTGGTTTCCACATGATGGTTTGCACATGAATTGAAAGACAGAGCTGTTGAAAGACTAAAAACCATTTGGGAATTGCTGCTTCAAAGACAGAAAAGAAAGGGGTTTTTGCATTGCATTGTTACTGGCGATGAGAAGTGCATCCATTACGAGAAGCCGAAATGAAAAAAGGCTTGGGTGAAGCCAGATGAACCAGGTACATCACAACCGAAACGAGATATTCACTGTGCAAAGGTTATGCTGTGCATATGGTGGGATATGAAAGGTGTGGTGTACTATGAGCTGCTGCAACTGGGTGAAACCATTAATGGAGAACGTTAACGACTACAATTAATGCGTTTGAAGCAAGCTCTGGCCAGGAAACGACCAGAATGGGAGAACAGACATGATAAACTTATTTTTCAACATGATAACGCTCGCCCACATGTCGCAAAACCGGTCAAAACCTATTTAGAAAATGTCGGATGGGAAGTTTTACCCCACCCGCCGTATTCACCAGACGTTGCTCCTTCGGACTACTACTTGTTCGATTGCATGAATAACGATTTGATTGGACAGCGGTTCACTTCTTCAGAAGATATCGAGAAATGGGTCTCTGACTGGATCGCTTCAAAGGATGAGGACTTCTTTCGCCACGGAATCCGTAACTTGCCTGACAGATGGGCGAAAGTGGTGGCTCGCGATGGACAATATTTTTCTTAAGGTATTTATGTATTTTGTGTTTGAACTACAGCTTCAATGTGTGTGTCACAACCGCACGAATTAATTCCTAGACCAAATATATTCTCCTCTTGGTTCACATAGCAACAGGTGATAATCAAGGAGTCAAGTTCAATACCCGATGGAGACACATAGTGGTTTGGATCTCACTTTAAACTGTAGGTCCAGTCCCTGTTAGCCTTACTGTGCATCAAGTGAACTTAAAACACCAACTCAATCAATATCAACAGGTTTCATTGAATAGGTATGATGTCATTCGGTATAGCAAAAGCTTTACAACCTACAGCTAAGAAAACCATTTCTTGAACCTGAATTGTACTGTGCATTATGTACAAGATATAATTGTTTGTTGCTTTTTCCAATAAACACCAGGGTGTGCATTACAGATGCATTATACATACATAAATACAGTATTCAAATCATGGAAAATATATTAATTCTGTTGTAAATATTTGAGAACCAAAAAGTGATACAGGAATAAACTTAATACTCTGACAACTACATAAAAATGTGTTATTAGAAAGGAGAACTTTATTTTATGTAATAAATATAATTTTTAAATCCAGTTTCTGGTTATCTTCTCCATTTTAACACCAAAATGCCATTTTTATATACTACTTTTGATCCTGAAATGTGCTCAGTTTTTTTTTCCAAAATCTTGATCCACCATAAACATGTGGCTCTATGCACTAGGTATCTTACATTCAGTTTTTTATGATGTTACATTCTTATTTAAGGTAACATTCTACTAACAGAAGGTAATGTGTGTGGGGAAATCAAGATCACAGACTTTGGTCTCAGCAAGGTTATGGATGAGGAGAACTACAATCCTGACCATGGGATGGACCTCACGTCTCAGGGGGCTGGTACTTACTGGTAAGTTTAGTTTTAGAACTAATTAATGGATCCTCATTGTTTTTCAGCCAACAAGAATATCCTGCAACATCACTTTGCACAACGTGAACAACAAAAAAGTGTGTGTGTGTGGGAGAGAGAGAGAGAGTAAGTGTCTATCTTATGGATTTCTATTTCTCTGGTGACTAGAAGATCAGTCATTTGTTATTGTTCATGTGATGTAATAAAAGGAGAATTCATACAATAATAAATTGACAAAAATGTTGTTTCAAGTTAAATTGTGTAACATCTTACAAAAGAATCATGACAATCATTAAGATGCCATGTAGTCAAACATTATTTTATCAGAATAAAAGTGTTTTGAAAGTAATAGTTGAAAGTTCATTCATGGTTAAGAAGTTCCAAATGTTTTATTCTTCAGTTACGACACAGTTGTTTGTTTCTTTCAGGTACCTTCCCCCTGAATGTTTTGTAGTAGGCAAGAACCCACCTAAAATATCTTCTAAAGTTGATGTTTGGAGCGTAGGTGTAATATTCTACCAGTGTTTGTATGGTAAAAAGGTAAGTTTATTTTTGCTTTAAACCTAATGAATTTGTAGTGTTGCGTGATCACCTGATGGTACGAGGGTCACTATTCATATTTTGAGCCTAACAATGAAAAAACAGGAATTTGGCATTGAAAACTGCTTTATTGTTTTTCGAAGTATTCTCCTTTATGGTCAATACACTTTTGCATTCGTTCGAATCATTGGTCAAAGCAGTTTTTCCAATCTTCTTGAGACACCTCCATAATATGGTTTTTGAACGCATCAACGGCGTCTTCCGCCGACGAAAATCATTGTCCACAAAATTTATTCTTGACATTCGCGAACAAGAAGAAGTCATTGGGTGCCAAATCAGGACTGTACGGTGGATGACCCATCAATTCGATTTTTTGACTGTTCATAAAGTCGGTTGTTAGACGAGATGTGTGACAGCTGGCATTGTCTTGATGAAGAATGATCCGACGGCGTTTGTTTGTTTTCCGTATTTGACTGAAGACCTCTGGCAAACAAAGTGTTGTGTACCATTCAGAGTTGACTGTTCTACGTTCCTCTAAAGGCACAGTTGCCACATGACCAGTTTTCCCGAAAAAAACAGGCAACCATTTGTTTCGATGTGCTTCGAGCGCGAACAACTTTTGTTGGATTGGGTTCATCGTGAAACACCCATACAGTCGACTGCTGTTTACGTTCCGGCTCATATGCATATATCCATGATTCGTCACCTGTTACAATCTTATATACGTCTTTTGAAGCACCACGATTGTATTTATTGAGCATTTGTTTGCACTAATTGACGCGAGCATCTTTTTGAGTTTTTGTCAAATTGTGTGGGATCCAACGAGAACATACCTTTCTCACAGCTAAATGATCATGTAATATTTTATATATGCTGGTGGAACTAATGCCTATGGTTGCCTCAATCTCACAGTATGTCACATGACGATCTTGCAGTATTAGGTTTTGCACAGCATCAATGTTTTCTTGAACAACAACTGATTTTGGACGACCTTCGCGAATCTCGTCTGTGAGCGAATGGCGGCCACGATTAAATTCGTTATACCAGCGTTTCACAGTGGCAAAGGATGGGGCTTCATCGCCAAATGTGGAAGTAAGTTGATCGATGCACTCTTGTCTTGATAATCCACGTCGAAAATCGTAAAAAATCATCGCACGAAAATGTTCATGAGTTAATTTCATTTTATTCTTGTCGCGCAATCTCCAAGGCAACATAAACAACACAAATGAAGCTATTGACAAAACATTTGAAGTACGTTATGGTCAATAATGCCAGACGATTCCGTGCAAACGTCAAATCGCACCTAACTTCAATCAGTGTTGCCAAGGCTCAAAATATAAATAGTGACCCTCATAAAGGGTATCAAGGGTTCTTTAGTTTACTATGTGATAAAATTAAATTGTTTTTACGAATAGTAAAGAAAATGACTACAGAAAGTATGAGATGCCCAACATTGTTAAAAAAACTGAAAGGAAGGAAGAAAGAAAGTAGTGGTTGTTGAGACTCCTTTTTTGCATCTTTTTTCAAGTGAAAAATTTTGCCGACAAAGGAAGGCTGGCTTTGTTGTTCTAAAGCAATGTGTTTCCCTCACCCCTGGATACTGCATTTGAAGGAAGTTTGTTTATCGGTACCCAAGGTCAAAAGGAATGTTTTCCACGTGGGTGTTGGGGGAGGGGAAGAGAGGTTGTTGAAACTGCATCCTAAGAATTAAAGTTCGAGGCATGCTGAAGTAAAACCTTTGTTCTTGAGCACAAGTGTTTCACAAGTGGCTACAAAAGTTACCCTGCATTGTCTAAAAATAGAATTTGGAAGTAGTTCATTCCACGTACAACGGTACATCATTCATCTCTCAAGGGCAATTAGCTTCCGATCTACACTCATTTAATCGAAACTCTGGATTTTGCTCAAAATTGGCTCGGGCACCAAGTTCCAAAAGGTTAAAGTAATTATTCTACTAATAGTGAATCAACATTTTTTTAGTTTCTGTGCATTGAAATGTGAAACTTAACACTGTTGATTAAACATAACTACCCTTAAAATGCTTCCCAGATTTGTAGCTATAAATGAACAATTTTGTGTCACGGGAGGGACAGACGAAACACTGTCTCTTCACCTAATCCACTAATTCGTACAGACCGATCTCTCTATTGTCACCTCTCTCCATTTTCTGTGAGAAAATAATTAAAGACAGGTTGCTAAAGTTTACATCTCCCCTTATAAATACTGCTCAGCATGGTTTCCTTCCAGGCAGCTCTTGCTTGACCAATCTATTGGTATAACTTTCACATGCTACTCAGTCTATCTCAAATAATTCCCAGCTTAACGTTATGTATGTGGATATTTCAAAAAGCCTTCGATAAAATAAATCATAATCTCCTTCTTCATAAATTACAATCCAGATTTAACATCCATGGGAAATTTCTGTCCTTACTACAAGACTATCTGAGTGCACGAGAGCAGCATGTTATCCTTCCTGGCACCTCTTCCGGCTTTCTTCCTGTTTTGTCTGGAGTTCCCCAAGGGAGCGTTTTAGGCCCACTTTTCTTTCTTCTTTACATGGATGATCTCCCTGACAGACTGTCCTCTCTCCCTACAAATATACTTCTGTTTGCCGATTACTGTAAACTCTTCACAGAAATCTCATCAGAACACGATGCTTTAATCTTACAGCAAGCTCTTACAGAACTACTTGTGTGGTGTCGCCAGTGGAAACTTCAATTGAATCCTAAGAAATGCTCCTGCCTCGCCATTTCCCTAAGAAGGAACAAACTCGATTCTGCTTACTATCTTGAAAACAATCCCATCAAAAAAGTTTCCTCTCAAAGATCTCGGAGTTATCATCGACGAAAAACTAAACTTGAATGAGCACATTACGAACACTACTAAAAGAGCAATGCGTCTTCTCGGTCTTCTGTACAGGTTCACTGAAATCCAAAACCAATCATCAATCAGCATATTTTACAAATTCCTTATCTCCCCCATTCTTGAATACTGCTCTCCTATCTGGACCATGGCTTCAAAAACAAATCTTTCCCGGATTGATTCTGTTCTCAACTTTTTCCTCGCCATTGCTTGCCACAGAATACCTTCTCTCAGGCACCTTCACAAAACAAATATTATTTCTGTCTTCAATATCTAACCACCACACACTCGTCGCGAATTAGCAGAAATGAAATATTTGCACAAAATCATGAATGGTAAAATTAAATCCGAATTTCTGCTCAACAAATTTCATCTACGCGTCCCCGCACGGCCAACCTGGGAGGGTAAGCTCTTTCACAATCCTAATACAAGGCTCTCCCTTCTACAGCGGTCTCTTTTCTACAGGTTTCCTTGCTCATATAATAACCTGCCTCCGAATGTGGACATATCCTTGCCAGAACAAAGTTTTAGAAAATTGTTAACGATATATGTATAATTTTGATTTGTTTTCAGTGCCATCTTGTACTCTATTTTGTTGTTGTTGTTATTTTCCTGCTGTTACTGTTTCAGTGTAAAATGGTCATTGAGTACTGTATCTGAAACTTTAGGTAAAATAAATAAATAATCAGAAATTTATTTTAATTTCTGTGAGCACAAATGATGAAAATTAATTTTTTTAAGAAAGAGAAGGAATTGACTTTTGAATATTCTAGTGAGGTTGAAGGGGAAATATAAAAGTTAAAGGAGAAATTAATTGTTTCTTGGTGTCACGGCTGGAACACAATACAAAACACAAGTAAATGAAAAATAAAATAAACTAATAATATGTAAAATATCTTCTACTTTCTAACTTAATGATGTATAGTACTTGAATTTTTATCCAAATGACAATTTTAGATGGTTCACTCACAAGATAGGATAAAGTTACAGCATTGCATTCAATTTTAAAAATTGAGGTTCTTGGGCACTTTCATATGGAATGCCCCATATCAGTGTTCTGTGCAACAGACTTTAGGAGACTACATTAACTGCAGCCTGTTACCTTTAAACACCCTCCCAGTAATGATAAAATGTTTAACCAGCTCAAATACTTCAAGAATAGGGAGATTACAGAGTATCCAGACATGTATGAAATTAAATGTGGAAAGTAACAAAGAACGGTACAGTGAGGAGTTTCAAAGAGAAATCTTATGAACATTTAGATGTGATGGCAAGAAATTTAAGGAGAGGAGTGAGCATGTGACTGTCAAAGGACATTTGATATGGAATTTAAGATCATTCCTATCCTAGAAAAAATTATATATTTTCGAATGGAGAAAACTAAAAATAAATCATAATGATGATGACGTGATGAGCACATTGAGTTAAAGTGATTAAAAAAAAAAACATTTTCCCAACATGGCAGGAAAATTTCCCACTTTTCCCACCAAATTCAATAAAAACAGTGTGTTCTGTTTACTTGACAGTTTCAAGAGTATGAAAACAAGAACAATTCTATGTTGCTCGGTTCAGAGCAGGACACTATGGTCAGCCACACATTTACTTTCAGCATGATCTTGCTTCTTTTCTTTTTCCCTTCCTTTCTTCCTTCCTTCCATGTTTTTTTAATGATAATCTCACATTACCTATTTTTGGATCTCATATTTTAGATCCAATCATTAATAGCCTTGGTGTAAAGCTAATCAAAAGTGCCTGGTTTTAATATTATTTCAGTATGTTGTCCCTTTGCTTCATGAAAGTGTCTCCAAACAAGAAAGATGAGTGGTTAAGATGACAGGCTAAAAATTTGGAGAGAACAAGTCCCAACCATACAACTGGCCTCAGTGCAAGCAAATGCTGGGATGATAGCTGTAACAGAGAATTATTTGTTTCAAATTATTTTCTTTCATTTCTCCCCATGCTGGTTAGATTGTCTTTGCTTTATGTGAATTGTATGCTCTGACAAGTGGCACTAGATGAATTTTATAATTCTTGATCTGAACTTATCCAAAGGGTTATTCATAAGAGGAAGATTACAACAAAAATAGAGAGGGTAATTGTTATTGGAAGTACTGTAGTAGTACAATTTCTACATAAAAAAATTATGTTACTGCAATTAGGAAGAATCATACTGAAAATGGAATTCAGGCAGATGTTTTTGGGTGAAACCCACATTGAAATGGGAATCTTTCCTATAATTGTTTTTATATAATAATGAGGCTACTACTACTATTATTATTATTATTGAAGTAATTAACATAATAATAATAATAATTAACAACTAAATTAATTAATTACTTTATTTCTGTAATTTTTTTGATTGGTGGAAGTTGGCTCCTTCACCTAAGCATAAGTAGGTATACAGTCTAGATCTATAGATTCCGGTGTGTGTGAAAAGATGTTGGAGCAGTAGTTATGGATAAAAATGCTGACCACAGAAATAGAAAAGTCTGAAGTTTTGAATAATTGTATTGATGCTCTGACTTTATTTTTAAAGATGGCATGCAAGTTCAGTATATTTTTCTAATGAACTGATTTTATTTCCTAATGCAGCCTTTTGGACATAATCAGTCACAGGCAACGATCCTGGAAGAAAATACAATCCTGAAGGCTACAGAGGTGCAGTTTGCTAACAAACCTACAGTCAGTAACGAGGCAAAGGTAAGATATTGTCACTCACCATTGTCTTATATTGTCATATTTTATAGGATATTATCAAACCATAAGCTTTGCAGTCACTAGAAGTAAGAATATATATTGTGTAATAGGCATGCCCAAATGAAAAGTAGACCTTTGCTGTAACGGCGTTGTATCTAATCGAAGAAGGTAAATATGATTGCCGATAGATGGGGCAGTGTTTGTCCCAGTTTGCAGGTGTAGCGAACAACTTCGCCTGCTGTTTCCTCAGTTGGCGAGAGTGGTTTTTGTGTGGACGGCTGCATTATGGATTCCTCCAGGTCAGTGCAGAGAGCTGTAATCCAATTTCTTCGCGCAGAAGGCAAGCATGCTTCACAAATTTATCGCAGCAAGCGGTACTGCAACACGTTGCTGAGGCTTAAACAGGCCATCAAAAACAAGCGCAGAGGTAAGCTCTCGAAGGGGATAGTTCTGTTCCAGGACAACGCTAGGCCACATGTGGCCAAGAAAACTCTCGACCTGCTGAGAACATTTCAATGGAAAGTCCTCACACATCCTCCATACAGCCCCGATATTTCTCCATGTGACTCCCATATCTTCGGCCCCTTAAAACAATCACTGAAAGGTCAGTGGTTCACCTGTGACAAGGAAGGCAGAACACCGTGGAAAACTGGATCCGTAAGCAACCCAGGAGTTTCTACACTGAAGCCATCCACTCCCTTCTACGTGCTGGGATCAGTGCATTAATATCAATGGCAATTATGTGTAGGTATCATGTTACACATTAATTGTAATTCACTTATTATGTAATGCAAATATTCTGTAATATAATACTCTTTAGATATAACCGTAGTCTCATTTTCATTTGGGCATACCTTATATTTTTTTGTTTTCAAACTACACTTTGGTCAAAATTACAACTAAAGAAGTGGTTGCCTGTAATCCAACAAGCCGTGAAGATGAAGATACAATACACAGTTTGAAAGGATTAATTTGAACCACAGATAAACAGATTTTCTTTTAATTTTTCAAAATATAGAATTATTATCCTGAGGATAGCATTATTGATCTGTTAATTTGTTACACATATTGGCTTGATGCATAAGTTCGTAGTGGTTTTTTCACTGTGGAAAAAGTCTTTTACTTCGTAATCATTTGTGATGAACAAAAATTAATCTGTATTGTATTTTCTTCATTGTCTGTTACTGTCTACCAGCACTGGAACAATTTTTCGATTCCATGCATGAGGAAATCAGCTGATTTGGGGTCAAAGACATCGTTAAAGCCAAGTTTGAAGAGTATTTTCATGACCAAAGGAGTTCCCTTGAAGATTGGTGGATTGAGAGCTGAAAAGGTGAAAATCTGAGGGTGCAAGATTGAGGAAGTAAGAAAGATGTGGAATAACCTTCCTACCAAAGCTCTTCAATAGCAGCTTTTGTTATGTTAGCGAAGTATGGGCGTGTATTATCGTGTTCGAGCAGCACTCGATGCAGTGTTCCTGGCCCATTCGCTGATTTGTGTTGTTTTCCTTTAAAGCCTGCAATATTCTGAACTTTACCTGTGGAATGCAAGTGTTTGCACGATGGTTGAAGGGTCACATTTGATAATTCTCGGCTTGACTGACGTTGATCATCGTTGACTAATGAGTTTAAACGGCCTTAATTAAAGCCTAATGGTCTTCCTGAACGTGGAGAATCACTCAAGTCAAAATTGCTTGTTCTCTTTGAAATGACAAAACCATTTTCTTTCCCTGCTTTAAGCTTTATTGTTGGCATTCTCCACATACAAAGCACAAATGTTTTCAGCCACATCCGCTGCATTTCCTCCTCTGTTAAACCCAGACAGAAGAATATGTCGGAAGTGTTTGCTTTTTTCCACTGGACACTTATTGTTCTTTAGCCTACAAATAACACTGTCTTCCTTCAAACCTGCAAAATTCAATGCGTATGCTTTTTTCCACTGGACACTTATTGTTCTTTAGCCTACAAATAACCCTTTCTTCCTTCAAACCTGCAAAATTCAATGCGTATGCTTTTTTCCACTGGACACTTATTGTTCTTTAGCCTACAAATAACACTGTCTTCCTTCAAACCTGCAAAATTCAATGCGTATGCTTTTTTCCACTGGACACTTATTGTTCTTTAGCCTACAAATAACCCTTTCTTCCTTCAAACCTGCAAAATTCAATGCGTATGCTTTTTTCCACTGGACACTTATTGTTCTTTAGCCTACAAATAACACTGTCTTCCTTCAAACCTGCAAAATTCAATGCGTATTCACAAGTATAACAATGCCACTCCAATTGATGAATGTAAAAACGATAAATAAACTCCTAACACTGCAGTGTTGCCATACCAAACACAAATGCTATGAACTTATGCATCAACCCAATACCATTGAAGCTCTACATGAAATCTTCTGCAATTTTTTATGTAACTTGTACCTGTTAGATTATGGTATCATTAAAATCTTCATACCTTTTGTGTGTTGAGCACAGCATCGAACTACTAGTCTTTCCTGAGATAAAAGTACATGGAACTAAAATCAATTGACTGTGAACATGTGATTTTTGTATGGTTGTTATTTAGTGTACATTTAATTATTAATTTTGGGGGCCTATGTCACTGTCCACTTGGAAACATGTGGATAGTGGCAGTTACCACTTAGATTATTGGAACCATCAATAATTAGTTTCAGGGACAAAGTTATGTATTTAATTCCAGTATGTTAATAACTACCACATTTTTTTTTTCATTCCTTGAAGTATGAATATAAACAAGGCATTCATGTTTGGGGAATAAAAGACGCGGTTGATGATAATTAGACGTAAGCAAGTTATTAACTTTTTCCACAAAAAAGTTAGTTAGTTAGTAACTCGCTTATGTCTAATTAAACAAGCCATGTTTTGCAAAGTAGCAGGTATAATTTGGTGAAGTTAAAACTTAGTGATGCAAAACATGTTGTCATACAAGAATTTTAAATTTTCCCACATTATACATTCAATGTCGATGGTCTCAACATAGCAAAATGTTAAGAAATTTTCCTCGATTTTACATTTTCCCACTCTATATATACGCCAAATTTGCATAAATTTTGCATTTTGTGCATTTTGACATTTTTTTCGGGGGGGGGGGGGGGGCGGAAATAATTTTTTTAAGAAAAGTATTTTTGAGGGGATTTCCCCCCTTTCCCCCTCCATATGTACGCCGAATGTGCATAAATTATATACCGTCTGAATCTGTGATTCTTTCTGCGTACAACGGTATATATCTCATATCTCTAGTGCATTTAGTTTCTGAGCTGTAGTCATTTCAAGGTACCCCTGCATTTTGAAGCTTCAGGAAACAATCAGTGGCGTAACGACCATTCCTTTTGGGGGTATAACTCAAGTTACATTGGTCATACGACAAGGATGGAAATATTTTTCTGTTTCTTACATGCCAGCGATAATTTCTATGGGCATTTTGAACTTTTCATATCCTTTTTTTCAGGGGGCGGGGGGAGGGAGAAACCCCATTTTAAAAAAAATATTTTCAGGGGATTTCCCCCCTTTCCCCCTCCATATGTATGCCAAATGTGCATAAATTATATATCGTCTGAATCTGTGATTCATTCTGCGTACAACGGTATATCATTCATATCTCCAGGGCAAATAGTCTCTGAGCTAAAGTCATTTGAAGGTACCGCTGCATTTTGAAGCTTGAATCAGTGGCGTGCCGACCATTCCTTTTGGGGGTACAAGTCAAGTTACATTGGTCATATGATAATAATGCAAATATTTTTGTGTTCCTTACATGTCAGCGATCATTTCCATGTGCATGTTGACACTGTCATGTACTTTTTCTTGGGGGGGGGGGGGGGCAAATTTTTTTTCCCAAAGAGTTAGCCCCCTCCCCCCGCCACATGTACGCCGAATTTGCATAAATTTCATATAGTCTGAATATCTGGTTCATTCCGCGTACAACAGTATATCACTCATCTCTCTAGGGCAATTAGTCTCCGATCTACACTCATTTAATTGAAACTCTGCATTTTGCTCAAAATCGGCTCGGGACCAAGAGGTTTACATGTGAAAATGGCCTTGGGACTCAAAAGGTTAAAGGTTGTATTAATTTCTGTGCCACCTGCCACCATCCCTTGGGAACTTGTTGCTTCATTGCTGGGCTGGCTTCCGGTTCCTGTCATTTCCCTGCATGTCACTAGGAGTGCCGGTGTAGTCAGTTCGTCTGCTAGGTTTGATAAGAAAGGTGAAAGACTTTTACTCTACAAATGTGCCTCATAGTGTGGAATATTACATGTTGGTTGTATTGGTTGTTTGTATTGCTAATTTCAGATTAATTATTTTTCAGAGCTTTATTCGGAGTTGTTTGGCATATCGAAAGGAGGATCGCATCGATGTGTTTTCTCTAGCCAGACACGAATATCTTCAACCACCCATACCAAAACATGGTCGGCAAGCTAGTAATCAGCAACAACAGCAGCAGCAGCAGCAACAGCAACAACAACAACAACAGACTTCTTTCACAACTGGAATGTTTAGTGGAATGAATGCCTCTAGTTCTTCATAGTGACAATAGGGTTTCTAGGAATAGTTGAACTACTGCCGTGTGAGTGGGTGCTAGTGCGTTCGTGTGTATGCTTGTGAACCTAAGTGATGGCTGGGTGCAACTTTTGACTAGGAAACAATGTGTTACTAGAATGTTTGTGTGTTGCAAGAGCCAAAGTACGGCTTTTACAATTGTGAAATTATTGACAAAAGATTATTGTGTAAATAAATATATCTTCCCCAAGCAAGTTAGCAGCTTTGTTTGAAGGACTGTACTGTTTTTCGATAGTGTACAGTGGACTTTATTAATATTGAAGAGTACGCATGATGCTGCTGTGTTATTGTGTTGAAACAATAAGAACAGATTTCCACTTAACTCTATTACTGAAGTAGAGGTTTTGTTAAATATATATATATATATATACTGTAACAATGTCATGTGTGGCAGGATGATCCAGTTACACTGTAGTCATTTAGAAATAACGTGTCCTTTCTTGTGAACGAGGGAGCAATTTGGTCTGGTAATACCTGTTACTGTGAATCACGTACATACACACAACCCTCCACTATTTCTCCCATAGTGTCACCAGCTAAACTGGAATAATTCAATTCGCAACAAGTGGGCAAAATCCCTGGTGGCGTACCACTCACTGAAGCTCAGAGGATGAGAGTTACGCATGCATTTGGAAGCAGTATGGAAAGAAAGTCCCGGACCTCTCTTGAAGTTGCAGTGCTCCTAGCAAAGAGTTACGCATAATTAAATATTCTGTGAATATGTTGATAATTTCAGTTATTGTTTGTATTAGGAATCGAGTATTACTGTCATCATCCTTGTTTCTTTACAGATTAGTTGACTGGCTTCCAGAACGTCTGGTTTATCTGTATATTATGTTGAAAATATAATAATAACTATGAGTATTTGGAAATAGTTCCAAGCTTCATATTGTAAGCCATGGAATTACTGAAGGTTATTTGTAATTGTAATAACTGTGTTTTCTTAAAGGCTAAGTTATTTTTTAAAAAGTGACCTTGTTCAAAAGTCATGTATCATGAATTGTTGTTTGCTGTATAACAGTTGAATGATATGCAGTGTAAATTAATACAAGGAGACATGTATAAAATGGTCATACAGACAATCATGTGTGGAAGTAGTTATGAATTTGTGTGTTTAAAGAAAAAGTTAACGTTGTTCGTTGGCGGGGAGTGTTGATTGATATGGAAGGGAGAGAGAGAGGTCCTGTTGAGAAGAGTGTTCGCAAAGAGCAGGAGTCCATGCGATGGTGATAAGTGATTACGAGAGATTGGAAGTGAGCAATAAGTGCAGGAGTGTGCTGCCTGGGAAGCAACAACCCTTTTCAAGCCAAAATGGTCTGACGTAGAAGTTTGTTAAGAAGTATAATACACAGTAAAACTGTGTTTCAGTATCCAGAAGGTTTTTTCTTTCCACAAGAGTTGAAACTGCTTTAGGCCAAAGAAAATATCATCTCAGTTTTTTGTTAACACACTAAGCTTTGGTGTAATAATAACCACATAATGTGGCAAATGTCTCAACAGTGTGCTTAACTTTCAAAACCATTCTTAAAAGATATCCCATACAAAGCTGTAAGTTTAAACAATACAGTCACTTAACTAAAAAATAAAGTATATATATGTACATATATATATATATATTGGGAAATCCAAACTGTGAAGTCTTGTATCCAGTTTTTAGTTACTAGTACCATAGATTTATAATGTATAGAATATGCACATACTTGTCCTTGTGACTCATCTCATATTCAGAAGACTGGTAAGATTTGAAGGTTTTATCACTGTTGAGAGCTTCCATGTTTCTTGTAGTATTAAAAAAAACAGTATCAGCTTAAAAGATAAAAAAAGAACAGTTTCATCAATTCTAAAACTCCAAGCAATGTGAGATACTTCACAAGGCTGAAATTACATTAATATTAATGCCAATCAGACCATAGAGGCACTTGTGGGATGTAGTGCAGCAACCTGCTGAACATGGAAATCAGATTAACTTATTGACAAAAAAATTTTTTTTTTACATTCAGAGTAAAGTGCTGCTGCATTCCTGCAGTGAATTCTCTTCAGCAGCTTGCCACTTGAAGTAATTTTCCACAATGTAGTCAACCTTGGAAAGTGTCTGTGATCCACTGGCGGTTGAGCATTATCGGTCTATGGCAGCTGTTGTATTTTTTAGTAGTTAGTACCTTTGGCCTTGTGAGGTAAAGCAGCGGATGCCTTGGTCATCTGCTGGCCAGTGTGCCTCAAGTGATAATTTATTAAATGTAGTAAATCATGTTCCTCTTATAATATCAGGCTTGTTGTTTCCTAAACCTTGTACACATAAAAATGATTGTGACAGCTTCAGTTACAACGCTTCTTATCACTATCCTGATTATAAATGATTGCCCAAAATGTCTCTTTGTTTTTTGAGAGAACAGTAAAAAGACAAATTTTCAAACAATTGTGTCATTAATGAACTGAATCATTTTTTTAGCAGTTGCAACAGTTCTTAACAAATGTGGCGCAAAAACCAGTGATTTATATTGCTCAGCATGTTCAGTGTTCGTTTTTATTTGAGGAAGATAAACTATTACAAATTGAAACTTCTAAAGTCCATATCTTACAAAAATGGGGTCCTGCTCTCTTCCAACATGTATCATAGTTATGTGCATAGTGTTGATTCCCTGTTCTCATGGTTGGGCATTTTGTATGCTCATTATGCTCAGTAAGTCCTGCTAGGCATGTGATGAATCCTTACTGTTGGTACATTGTTCAGTATTTATACTAAAGAAATTTTAAGTGGGGCGAAATACAACTTGGCATGACCACTCCCACTTATGTAATAAAGGGTCACTCAAATTATAAATCTTGAGTCCATTTTACTACTCATTTCTGTTTTTCTTATGCATCGCAGAGGCTGCTGAAAAGTAAAGGATGAAGTATATGTTGTGTTTAGCAAGTTGAAGTTATGCTTGAAAGTGGAAGGTCGTAACAATGATATGATGGAGTACAACATGATCGGTAAGATTATACCTTGAACCATTTCTTGGTCGGTCAATTATGACTTTTTATGTGGCTGTTTCAGATTCAAATAGGGGTATAAGGCGTGACAGTTTCTGTAGACACCCAGATGTCAATCTCTCTTCCATGCAGTACACTTTGGGCTGCATTTCGCAGGCTAATGAGGATCTGGCATCTGAACTCGCTTTCAGTGAGGGTTGTGTTGTGTCCTGTCTGTGTGTGTTCGTGATTCTGCTTAGTCTATTTCATCTTGTCACCTTTCATCATCATCTTCCAGATTAGCCAAAAGTGGCAGAAACACAAAGTAAAGTAAAACAAATCAGTCAGGCTCAAGTATTACAACAGTAAAATGAAAACCTTAAAAGCGTAATAAAAATTTTAGGGCAGACCGTATATAGCTCAAATTTACATGAGGTAATAACTGTTATTTACAAAACAACCTCAAGGCTGCAACACTAATCGAGTGAGCTTCAAAATGTAATTTCTGTCATTTTAAAGATGGCCACGTCTATGCCCTTTCACCAGTGAAGAGGAGTGGTTTCTTGACCTCGGTCAGCCTAAAACTTAGAGAAATTTCTTGGTAAATGAAAATTCAGTATCTCTGATCATGCTTACCACACCAGCAAGTTTACTAATGAATCAAAGTTTGACAATGACCTCTGTTTGTAGGCAGATCGGTGGAAATTCCTTCGCAGTGGCTCATAATTGACTGAACGTGGACCACAGAGACTAATTCAGGCTCTAACTCAAATGTTGAAAATTTATGTAGATCAACAATAGATCTGTGCTAAAATGCAACAAACTTTGCAACCCTACATACAGAAATCTACTAGATAAGAAACAAAAACAAATTAAGGTTTTCATTTGACTTTCCCTTGCAGCTTCATAATTGTTGTCGCAAAAAGCTGGGTCTTCACCAAAAAGTTCAAAAAAATGTAAAGAATCAAGTGCAGTTTGCACCATTGATGCAGGTGAACCTTCATATTGATATTTGTAGACTGTGTGTGGTTATAGCTATATTGCATGTTCCATGGTGCACCAGACTTGATTTCGCTGGACTGTGGATATGTGCTTGAACTGGGAGAATGGGATTAATCCCTTCTAGTTAAGAAAATTTACATAAAAAATCCACCCTAGCTAATTTTCATAACCATCCCCCTACTATCCCCAAGCTGGACCAAATATTCTCCAGCTTCTGCTTTCATTTTTTATTGGCTGGATCTATAATTTATATCAAAATTGATTGCATTTATAGCAGAGGTAGCATAGCATTAGAAATTTTTGCAGATACTCAATACAGTGAAACTTCAATTTTATGTTTTTTTGCAGCTAATGAAGACTGGAAATACAGGGAAATGTAAAATTGGGGTTTCACTGTAGTGGTATTCTGCAGATGTGCAAAAGGGTTTTCAAGTGTCCATGAAGTACCTCAATGGTTTATTCACTAGGTGAGTGCAGGAGCTTTTGTCGTAGTAAAGAAACTGCATATTTAGACAATCAATTTTGAAACCCAAGATGCACTATATTGCCAATAGTGACCGGATGCCCCCAGAACTGGAAGGAGCGTCACCCATACGTTATCAATACACACCATGAGCCACCAGAATGCCTCTCTCTTGAAGGACAGTGAGTGCACTGTAGATTTGTATACTACTGCCAGCAGTGAAAATGAGTGGACGACACAAGCTGAGTGAGGTTGAACGGGGTTTACTTAGTGCCCACTGATTTGGACATTCCATCCAAGGTATTTCGGACAGATTCCAGATAGTATGTGCAAGAGTCTGTAATGTGGTGAAATGGAAACCACAACTGCAGGGGAACCCAGGAAGTCAAAAAAAATAACCGATAGGGATTGGCAACTGCTCATGTGTGTGGTGAAGTCAAACCGGCAGGCTTCATTGAAACCTGTGGCCACAGTCCTTCGAATGGCATCAGAAAGTGACATCATCCGGCAAGAGGTAGTGCCACTGGGATTCCATAGGAGAGCTGCAGCATATATGCCAGTGATTACTACCTGGAACGTGTTGCATCGATTACAGTGGTGCAAAGAATGATGCCAGTGGTCCCTAGAACAATAGGAAAACATCCTGTGCAGTGACTAATCATGCTACATGGCGATCTGGTGGATTTGGCAAATACCCAGGGAGCAGTTCTTACTGGAGTGTATCGTCCGTACCATGAAATTCAGGGGGGGGGGGAGGCATGGTATGGTTTTGGTGCCTGGAACCCTGAGTGCCAATGCTTAATGTTAGACAACTCCATGCTCACCACCTTGTACCAACAGTTTAGAAGTGGAAGTTTCCAGCATGACAACTTGTCGATTCATAACAGAGTGGTTTGACGACATGGGAGTGAATGAACTCGACTGGCCAAAAGCAGAAGGAATGGAGACGACTACTAGCCAACATTTACTGCAACCTGGTCGAAAGTCTTCCTCGAAGGGTAGAGGCTCATAGTGGTGAATGATGGACCTATTCTGTACTGACACCAGACCAGCTCCAGGTAATCACTTTCCTATGGGTGTCTGGTCATTATTGGCAATATAGTGGATGTGAATCATAACTTTTATGTTTTAAGAAATAACAAAATTACATAATTTTTGCTGTAAATTGGAGGATTTTTTTTTTAAATGTGGAATCGGTAAAATATTATTGTTTAAGAGTATAGATTAATGTACCATTCTGAGATATGAGAAAAAAATTCATAACTTTTGTGATAGAACAGTCAGTGGTATATTCTATTTTCCCAATGCCACTGGCAAGAACAGACCTCTAAAATTTTCCTTGCTACAAGGTGCGAACTAACAATATTATTTTTACATGCTGATGAAAATATAAGTAAATAAGAGTATCAGTGCATTTCTGTCACTGTTGAGCATTACACAGTAATTTTCTACGTTACAGGGATGTACCATGTGAAATTGTTAATGATACCCATAGAATACTGATGAGAAATGTTTCCAAATTCAAATACTTAGGAGTAATATTAACAAATGAAAATTATATTAAAGAGGAAATAAAAAGTAGGCTTAATTCAGGAAATGCATGTTACTTCTCTCTTCATAAACTTTTGTCTTCTTGTTTAATATCTAAGAAACTAAAAGTTAAAATATACAAAACAGTAATTTTGCCTGTCTGATTGATTGATTCACATTGTTAATCCATATGGCAGCAACAAATTTTACATTAGAGAAAGTTGGAAAAACTGTTTCACAAATTTCAGAATTATTTGTCTGTTGCGAAATTTGTATAAGCAGTACAGAATTGCATGTTGTAATATGTTACCACTATTGTAACTCCCTAGATCTGGAGCTAAGAATTGGTGACATTGTTCTTCTTGCTTTGGCTAGTCAGGTGAGACCATCAGTGGACATTTCCACTCAATTTTTTTTACAACAATTTTAAAAACTACACCCTGGAAAAATGACCCCAGCAAGTTCTCGCGTGTCTCTGCATCCAGTGTAAGGCAGAAACGAGACTTCCAAAGTTGCGAGGCTAGCGTTGTGCTGAAAACACGCCGCCGCCATGTTACTACGTCGCTCCTTTGTCGTCTGCTTCGAGCGTCCAGTTCCGGATGGGTAGCCCACGGTGAGTGAACACGTGCATCAGTTTTACAAATCTGTACCGATTTAAATAATGCTAAATGCCTTGGCTAAACGCTGCGAAATAGCTTCCGAGGGAACAGCTCGCATCCACCTGTTCCACCAGCCCCAAGACGCACGCAGCGGCAGGACAAAGCGAGTGTTGTATGATCGACCGGCTGAAGACGAAAGATTTTAGTTCATTGAACTTTACAGAAAAGACAGCAAACCAGCACCTATCCTAACTGAATTAGAAACTAAAACTAAATCGTACACAAGGAATTTTCAAACAAGTTACTACAACTCTGTAACTGTATACTCTTCCAGTGGCAAATTATTGTTGTCCTTGTTTGTTCCCGAGAAGGGAGTTTGGAACAGTTCGGGTTTTGTCAGAATTTCTACAAATGTAGTGGACGCATGGGCGTCCGCAGGATTTTTTCCAGGGAAAGCAAAGGAAGGCATTTTTTTCCAGGGGGACAAGCAAGGTACCTTTCCCCCAATAATAGTGTTGTACCCTCAAAAAACATTGCTTAAATTTGAATTTATCATATTCATGCAATAATTAACACATATTATTGTGGCTGAAATGAAATTATATGTGACAAATATATAATTTTTGGTTGACTTTCATTTCCCGGGGGGGGGGGGGACACGCCCCCCCTTGCCCCTATTCTGGACGTCATAAAAAAAACTCGGCCATCCGATTGCCATTATTGCATTGAGGACGTTTGAATTACAATGCTCAACTATAAAAAAAATGTCCTCCGTAGTCGAGCGGGTTCACTCGTCTTGAGATCGTTCGCTGCGGGACGGCGTAGGTTCGAATCCGGCTCTGGTCGGAATTTATTCGGCCTACGTATAGGGCCGGTGGCAACCCACCATCGTGAGGAAATTGGGAAGCTCCGAGTGAGTGAGCGTAACCCGGTCAAGAAGACCTACAACAACGGCTGGGGGTTCGTCGGGCTGATCACCCGTCACCCCAATACTGGTCAGAGCTCCATGCTATAACAGGTGACGGAGGAACAGTGTGGGAGGGAGACCAGCAGTCGGTAGGTAAGCCAAGGCCCTCCAAGGGCTGTAGCGCTGTGGGTTAAAAAAAAAAAAAAAGAAGTTATATCATATTTGCTTTAACATTGGTATTTTCATAATTTTAACGTGCTTCATGTATGTGACTTCTGAAATTTTTTAGCATATGTTTCGTATGTTTATTTGGTTCATTTGGGGTTGAATTTTACTTGGTCTACTGTATTATATTACGATAGGTATGGGAGGGGAGGGGGCAAGTGCATATCACCTGTTCCCCTGCCTGATTTAGCACCGCACGCCACTGCTGAAATGGTACGATATAATTATTTTGAAATTTGTACCGCGAAAAAAGCTGCCTCATCTCGTTACCCCGAATGCATTAATTGGTTGGTGCACAACTTCACCACTAAGGATCCTATCGAGACGAGACATGGCAGCCTTGGTCTCGTTCTCGTTGAGAGTTGTAAATGTCTGTCTCGTGTTTATTTGTAAATGTCTCGTCAGTAGCGAAGCGTGGTCTTAAGAGGAAGGAAAGCAATGCAGTACTCCGAAAAATGGGGGGGGGGGTATATAAATTATACAGCCCATTGCCCCAGTTTTTCTAGGAAAGAAAGGACATTTTAAATAATAATAATATATCCATGAACTCCTCTCTCAACGGCCATACTGCTAAGTTCAAAATTCTTGTCACGTTATTGATAATAAAATACTTGCTATTACTTACAGCTTCCCGTACGAAATTTGAAATATCCATGTTTGTTTTCGTAACTTCACAACACACCAAACAAAAGAGAACACTCACTTCAACCACTCGTTCTTCCCACACAAATGAAAAATATTCCGAAAAGCTCAGAAGCTAACAGAAAAGTGATGTCAACCTCGTTGTAAAAATTAATGTTCACGGGGGAGTAAAAGAACTGACTTGAAGCTTAAAATTAATTAAGCTTTCGAATAATAGGTCATTACAATAGGAAGAACATGCGCTGGTTCTTCTTTTTAATAATGTATTATATTAATAAAAATAATATTTCGAGTTGGATAGCATTTATGACTTAACGTTTTTGTTATTTGCAGATCTCGGGATAGAGTTTCATTGCTTTTTTTTTGTTTTACATACGTTTTATCGAAAAAACATCAGTTTATTGTTTGTATGAAAACTTACGATAAATATAGTGTAAATTATTTGGTAGTTGTCAACACTGGCGTGCGTTGTAATTTGAGACAAGAGAAGTGTGAAGCGGACAACAGCCAGCTGTTCTGTAGATTCCAGCGCTCCCCAGTGCCGGAACACCATGTTTGTCTTAATCCCTGAACGTCGACATTATTGACACGTTTTACAAATCTTGAAACTCAAAGTAATGCTTTAAAGTTTATCTACATGGAATTTGGAACAGTTATATTAATTTATTTCAATAATTCTGTGTTTATAATAAAGCAAATATACATCTTCGAGATCATGTTAACACTTGTATGTTTTCTGATAGTAGTGTCTGCTTTCTGCTTGGCTCGGGTGTTTTCGAGAAGCCGAAAAGCAGAGCTTTTATTAGTGGTTTGGGGACCGTATCTTCACCAGCATCTACCCTTCGCCATATGATACTTGAGAAGCGTTGGTTTCCCTCACAGTGGCTGCAAGCAGAGAGGTTGCTGCTTGCCAACGGGCTGCGGAGAGAGTTTGCGGCCGTAAAATTTCGCGAAATCGAGTGCGATAGAAAATAAATAATGCACTCAACGTTAAGTACATTAAATAATATTTTAATAGTGCAAGCAGTGCTTGCTTTGCTTGTACTATATCTTCGCCACTGTGTCTCATTGACAGTCTCGTCTCAATTTATAAACATCCGTCTCGGTTTGGGAGGGCAATTCTCGTTTTCGTCTCAAGTCTAGAAAAATATAGAATTAACAACGTATGCAATGGCTTAATTATTTAAAAAAAAAAAAACTTTTTTTTTTCTCCTCGTTTCGACGTTACAGTACTCGAAAACTAAATATTATCCTGCTTGTATATGCAAACCAAACTGCAGATTCAGAATTACCAGGAATGAACTGGCGTTGTAATTATTATACACAAAATTCATGATTTATCTGAGGAAGTCGCATGTTCCAGGTTTGACTCGACCTGGGCATGACTGTTTCCTCGTGAGTGACATTTCATTGAACTGGAAATTGTTACATGGGAGGATGTTTGCTCGAGACTTTGGGTACAGCTAGGGGGATGCTTCTATTGTTAATGTTAGTGTTGTTCACAAGACGAGGCATGTTCCGTCTCGTCTCATACAAGGAGATGGGACAAGTGAATGATTTCGAAATGAGATGGGACAGAAGAAAAAGTTCATCTTTTATCGTGGGAGGTTGGGTGATACTTAGATTGTGCAGTTGTGGTAGTGTGTGTGTGTGGGGGGGGGGTGTACACCTGCACCCCAACTTCGAATACTGCTTGTAGTTATTCATCTTAATTGTAGCGATTAGCCAAAAGTGGGACGAAATGTGATGTTAGAGATGATACATAATAAATTAACCATGCGTTCTCATCGTTGCGGTTAAACAAAGTGAACGGAAAAGCGACGTAAAAGTAGGCTAAATACAAAAATTTGCAATATATATTAACTGAAGAAAACTATCATTTACTGCAGGAAATTTAAAAACTCACCGTACCTTTTTATACCGTATCACCTCTTATATTGCAGAAATTGGCGTGTAAACCAGTGTGTTCTAAAAGTATTATCTTAAAATTTGTGAAGAAAATATTATGACGAAAATAAGTGTAATTCTAGAAAAGGCATTCCTATAACATTAAGTTCTTGCCAGTCAGAACTAACCTATGTATTCGCAATGAACAAGGCTGTTCACATGTTCAATCATTGACTGTTACAAGGTTTGCTTTGTCACCCTAATGGGAAAACCCTCTACCGAATGGCTGAATTATAGTAAATACCACTATACTGCTAGGGCATAATTCATCTCCAAGAAATGGAGCACAGATTTTTGCACTGGAAGTTGTAAGATACTTCTTGTTTCACACAGTAACAAGTAAATTTTCTGTCGCTTCCGCGGCTCATGCTAAGTTGACGGGACAAGCAAAAGCCCCACCTGCACGCATTTGTAAGTGATGACGTCAGACGACCTCCTGTCTGTGGAGAGGATGTTTTCAAATTCGTGACGTAGGAGGTGAATTTCAGCGGTGTTTGAAGGCGTTTTTCTCGAGAACCGAAACAAATATCGCCCAGATATTTTGCACATCTCTTGTTTGTGTCATTATCTGTAAAATGTATGGATTTAAAACGTTTTTCATGTCAAAGTGGAAATGTCCGTTCTCATCCATGGATTGGTTTTAAGACATTCCCTAATCCTCCAGTAGAGGAACAGGAAGGCAACCCCACAATTGTATCATGTCGCTCAAATGAAATTCAAAGATTTTTAAATTAAAATGTCTAAAACTTCAATACCGATATGAACACACACACAACTTAAAGCACAAATTAGGGCTGAGCCGCTATCGGTAGCAGCAGATACCGGGGGGTATCTGTTGATATTTTTGCACCCATACTAGCCAATACCATTGTTTTTGAGTCCCTAGAGGCGCGACCAAAACTAATTGTCCATTTCCATTTCAAAGTTTCGTTCACCTTTTCCAACTTACCTTTGGTTTTCAAAAAAAATGAAAAATAGTTGTGCATCTGTCAAATGAACCTGCACTGAAGTTTCCGGAAACAGCAAGTGCGTGGCACAAAGATCTGTATGCAGGTAAGACTCGGGGTCAAGTATTTTGCAAATGAAGCATAACGTGAAATTATCCCCATAGGAGTTCGCTGCTTCTGTTTAGTTCTCTTTGAAGTCTACCAGGGGCTTTGTTCATACAGATGCCGTCTCGTGTAACAATAACCCCAATGAGGTCCCAAAAGCCAACGATGCACCTGTTGGTAATCCTTCCACTTTCTTTGGTATTTGCGGACATTCCTCTCTTTAGTGATCTCCTGCAGTCAAAGGTCATCACCTATGAAAGTGGCAGATGTGTCTCAGACATAGTACATAGCATTTTCCTGGAAATTAAAATAAATGGGCTAATTCCCCTTTTCCTTTACAACTTTAGACTTTTGTTTGTCCCGACTGGGTTTCCGCACAAGGAATCCAGCAGGGGAATAATTTTCTTTGAACGATAAATGACGGCAGTTCGTTTCTGAAAAGTGTAGTGATGGGCTTGGATTTCCTCCCATGCCAAGCGATAGAACTATGCATTTAAATTTGGTAGTCTGCTGCCACGTTCTTTTTCTGCTGGAACCTAAAAAGAGATGCGCGTGGCAGTAGACTCGGTCTTTGTTTTATCGTGATTTCATCGTGCTATGTATGCAATTACGTCTGTAACACATACTTTGAAGTTGTAGCGACTACTTTCACAAAACTGTTTTAAGATTAGGTCTCTCAGCATTCTTCTGACAATAAATATAAATGCTCTCGTAGTTAGGTTAGGTTCCGTTAGCATTAAAATAATAATGCTAAATGCTTTCTAAAGAAAAGGGTTCTAAATTACCTGTACATTCATTTCCACTAATCATAAACTTGCATTTTTCTCATCTTCATCTGTTCTTAAGATTTGTAACATCCTTTTAGCAGACGAATTAAGTGGCAGGACCAAATTTGACGCTTATTCTTACTGCTGACACATGCGTTGCAGCAGACTCGGCCTTTAAATTTTCCTAGAAATCATTTGCCATCGAAAGCAAAGTCACTTCGGAATATCACTGTACTGAAGTAACTCGCCTGATATAGAAGCAAGAGACTGGTAAGTTTTCACTCTCCCCTTACATTTTGTTTACTAATTATTATTATCTCTGTTAAAGGACAAAAAAAGAGACTAGATTGGTTTCACTTCACATTACAGCTTTACTGTTAGTTTTAGACGTGTCCGGGCTGGTTAATCACCAATTATACTTGTGTTGACAGATGATTTAATGTTAGTTTGGAAAGTAACCCTTTAGTTTTAGATGAGGTTGAAGGAGCATGATCTCATTTTTCAACATTGGGGGAGAGGAGGTCGACTACCACACGATTGCAATGCTCTAAGCTTCACTTAATATTTCTCTAATATTTGAAACATCTGATCGATTGCCACTTAAAAAAAATTTAAAGTTGAGATGCATCGTTGGTGGATTAATTTATTTATCGTCCCTCGTCAGAAATGCATACGTATAAAATGGAATAATAATAATTACACACAATATATTATATGTATGTATATATATATAATATAACCTTTGTTTTAAATTTCGAATTATACAAGTATCGGCATCGGCTCCGCACTAGCACAAATATAAAATGATATGCTGTCAAGACCATCTCACTCATAGGTAGGAATAAAGGAAATTAATCCACAACAGAAAATACACATCACACCACCTTTCCCGATGACTAAGATTTCAACTTCCTACCTCAAGTGTGAGGCATAGCTAAATAGTTTCTTTTCTACAGTGGCACAAACTTATACTATGAAAAAAAAGCACCAAAGAAACTAATAATTTATATGAGGATGTAAATTGGCAATACCAGGTTTATTATACGGTGGGCAACAATTAAGAATGCCAACATGAACTTTTAAGGATGCCATAACACCGATTGTTACCACAGAATAAAAAAAATGAGCTACGTCATTGAAAGGGAGGAAGAATTACGGTGCTTTAATGTTATAATTTAAAACTTGGGTAAAGATAATGAAACGGAATTTATTAAATGCTCATTTACCCTTGCACACACAAGAATGAAATAAATGTCCTAGCTATTTTGGATTTTATAAATAATCAAAACGTTACATATGCTATTTAAGATAATTATTAGCCCATATAACTTGAAATAGATATTGCCAAAATTACACAAATAAAATAGTAATATGAGATAAAACTAAATATTATGAAAAATAATGAATGCAAGGTATTGACTTCAAAATATACAAATATGTGTATTCCAATAAATGAATAAAATTGTCTAATATGACAGTCGTTACAACAAACATTTATGTGTTATTAAGTTCTTACATTTTGTGGAAAAGCCAGGTAATTATAAAGCAAGTGGCAGTACAACATGGTTGTGTTGCAGAATAACACACAAGTTCAAGGAATTTTGCAACAGTCCATAATAGTGGATGCCATCTGATAGTAATTATTTGCTTGCGCAGTAAAGACTGTTTGTTGTCAGTGGCGTAGCAACATATGGCGAGGCCCTGGACGAGATTAGAATGCTAAGCCCCCATCCATTCTTTAAATTCCGAATGTGAATCGATACAAAATCTTCAGAGATACATCAGCAATTTATCATATTTAAATAATAAATTACTGACGAAAATGATATAATAATTTCACTCAACCAAATAATATGTCTCTGTTTTTCGAGAGCTAAATTCTAAAGCTCTAGGACAGGCAGAGGCCATCGGGAGATGCGGCGATGACAAAGGAAAATTTTAAAAATAATGCTTTTTAAACATTTTAGAGAAAATGTTAAAAAAAAAAGTCTGAATATTCGCGTATTTGCGCGAAATTAGTCATGTGACGACATGAAACATCTAGAAATACGCAAGAGATTCGATAAGAAAGGAGAACCCAGCTCTACCTCTCGTGCCCAACCCTCCCATTAAGTTTCCTGTTTAGTGCAATGGTGTCAGGTTGTCTGCGAATCCAAGGTACTTCGACCACTTTTCCCCCGCTCGTGAAGGTCTGTCATAAGATACCTTTTCTTCTTCTTCTCTTACCCAGCCTAACATAACCTAACCTAGTGTCACTAACGACGTACCACTGCGCCATCAGGGAGGCCTTTTCCCCTTGTTTACAAACACTGCAGAGTTTGTGTGACATCAAGATGAAATTTCTCATAATGTCCAGCACTGTAAAGCATGCACACTCTTGATTTTTTCTTTAGAGAAAAACGCATATTGAAGAGCATCGCAACACAACTTGCACAGAATACATGAATGTGCATAAAAAACTATAAGCAAGCAAAAGCATAAATTTCGCCACGGTTAGTGCTAGAAAGAACTGGGGAGGAAGCAGTTCTGGAACCATTGTATTTCCTTCATAGTATTTCTCCTTTTAATTTTTTTGGATCCTGCGGTTCAAATATTGATTTCGGAAAAAAATGTTCTTGCTATACGAAACACGAAGTACTTCCTGTTGTTTTGTGTTTACTATTCTTACAAATGAAAGACTGATCAAGATTTTTGTTCTTGAGGTGAAAGACATACTTACTCAGACAGAACTTTTTTCCTAGCACATCTTACCTTCACCCTAGGGATGCCAAAAAATATGGTCGTGTCTGCTGTCACGTTCTTTTTCTGCTTGAACCTCAAAAAAGATGCGCGTGGCAGTAGACTCGGTCTTTGTTTTATCGTGATTTCAACATATGAGGATTCCGGAAAATTTAAAAATCTGGATTCGCAAATTTTACCGAATTTCGGGAGAGCGCTTTAACAATTTTTCCATTTCTTGGGTAGAATTTATTTAGAAAGTTTCGCCTTCCTTAGGTCGTGTCCCAAAGGTGCAAGCCCGTACTTGAAGCGAGCATCCTCCGAGTCTTGGAGTGCGGTCTTGAAGTCGTGGAATGGAAGTGAAAGTCTTTCGAATTGCACTTCGACTTCAGCGTCAAATACGATCAGTAGATAAAACTGAGTACTCGTTGTTTTCCCCACGTTTTAAACACTTGTTTTTCACCATAGAAATCACATAGCATTTTCAAATGTTCGTACACATACATTTTCACACATTAGAAGCACTTTAACCAACAACTTGCTGACCCATAACGTATATGTAACCTGTGTTGCTGGCTTTCTACCTCCGCGATTTTAAACAAACGAACAACAAGTGTGGAAATCAAGTGACCGAGTCAGCTTCCATCTGCACTGCGAGCTATGCACTTGCGTACTCCTGTTCTTGGCGCTTTCGAACTGTGCTAGGTGACGTCAGTTCCGCCAAAATTCGGACCGAGCCTTATTTTACGATCATATACTCCGTAAAAAAAATAATTTGGCCATCTCTACTTCACACGTCATGTACGAAAACTGTTATCATCATTACCAATGTAGAAATGCACCCCCCCCCCCTCCTTGCTCGGATGAATGAGTGACTCTGACGTTTGGCAAGTATTGCAATGACTACGTAAAAATGTCACGCTTCGCCACTGAGGACAGGCCTGTACACAGGGAAGGGCCATGCCATTCCCCTCGAACTATGAAATAATATAGGCAGTGTCTGCTGCCACGTTCTTTTTCTGCTGGAACCTCAAAAAAGATGCGCGTGGCAGTAAGCTCGGTCTTTGTTTTATGGTGATTTCATCATGCTATGTATGCAATTACGTCTGTAACACATACTGTGAAGTTGTAGCGATTACTTTCACAAAAATGTTTTAAGATTAGGTCCCTCAGCATTCTTCTAATATTAAACCTAAATGCTCTCGTAGTTAGGTTAGGTTCTTTTAGCATTAAAATAATATCGCTGAATGCTTTCTAAAGAAAAAGATTCTAAATTGCCTGTACATTCATTCCCACTAATCATAAATTTGCATTCCTCTCGTCTTAATCAGTTCTTAAGATTTGTAACATACTCTTGGCAGACGAATTACGTGGCAGCAGCAAATTTGACGCTTATTCTTGCTGCTGACACGTGCGTGGCAGCAGACTCGGCCAATAATATAATCAAGATGTAAAAACCTACGAAAATAAAATGGATGATTTTTCAGATTGTGCGATAATTTCGATTTTTTCCGTGGTTGTTTGGGGAGAGAGGCAGGCTCCAGAAGTCTGCAGTCGGAAACATTGAGTAATTTTTGTTTTGTAACCAGTGGCGGCGATTAAGGTTCAGTTCCTCCCCCCACACACGTTTCGCCACTTTTGTCCCCGCACTATTCTAAACCTTATCTACAAAGTGAAATATACTGTCTAAGCCCCACCACGGTTTTGGAACCCAATCGCCCCACAGTAACAAGACATCACGATTTAGTCGGGACAGTCCATTATTTTTAATCTCTCTCCCGACTTTTTTCAAACTGCAGTCGTGTTGCGAAAATGTTTAATTTTCGTTTGTTTTTTTAAACTCTTATTTAGACATGTTCTTCATTTAATAATTATTGCTAATACGTATTATTTATAAATAGCTATGTTATTTTCTAACCATAGAATTATCATGGCTGTACAGTGGGATCGATTAGTATTACCGTGCAAATTGTCCATCACTATTTTTATTATTTTTTCTCTTACAGTGGCGAAGCGTCCTATGAGGCCAGGAGGCCGGGCCTACCAACGCCATTACTCTTTTAAAGGTGTATTTACTTATTTCGTCAAAACATATGTAATGCAATGGAAAAGTTTGGAATTTTCATTTATGATAATTACAAAAAAATTCTAACCCTGTCCAGTATACGAACTTTCCACGTAGTGAGGCACATTTGCTGAGGCCTCCTCTCTTCACAATCCGTCGTACGGTCGTATATGCGGAAAGCCTAATCTTACGAGTACTGTACGTATGCTTATAACGTGCTCCTGAGGCCGGCCTCGCGGTGTTACCCACTAGAACGAACAGAATATCAGCAACCAGGGACGGCGACAGGGGTGGGCACGGGTGGGCAAGCGCCCACCTAAAAATTCTTGTGCCCACCCAATCAAATTCAATAAGGACAAATACTTGGGGATATATGAAAATAAGTGTATTCTGTTGTTCATAACATGTATAGTTTACTTGTGAATATTGTCTATGCTAGAAATTTCACATATTATCAACCCATGAAAAGGTAATTTTGTAATTTGAAAGTGAAAGTAATTACTAGAGCTATTGAAATAAAAACTGTGATCAAATTAATACTTCCATGATTAAAAGCAGCTAATAGGCTTAGGAGGCTCAAAATTTTGCAGGGTATGATCAAGATTAGATCAGAATTTAGGGTGAACTTGAGGACTGCAGCTCCAGGCCTCCACATACGTATATAAATCCCGGCCTGGGTATGGTTAAAATAATCTCCAAATAAACAAATAAGAACATTATCTTAGCGTTACTTCCTCCGGCAACACAATAAATTATTTGGACTTTTTAATTATTATTATTAGAATAATTTAATCAAGAAGACTTAGATGGGCAGGCCATGTAACACGAATGGCAGAGGAAAGAATAGTTTACAAGATTCTTGTTGGGAAACCTGATGGTAAGAGACTAGTAGGAAGGCCAAGACGAGGATTAAGGGATGCTGTAGGGATAAACCTTTGGGTTTAAGTATGCTAGAGAGTATAATATAGTTTTAATTAGCTCTGCATTGAAATTCCAGAAGTGTCCCTTTTTTTATTTCATTACAATTTTTATATACTTGTCATCTTCAAAAATCAATATGGTATGAGAGATATCAACTTCATATTCGTTCTACTAATAAGAAGAAATCACAATAATGACTACAATACCAAAGTGAATAAATTTTAATAAACCAGTTATGTATGGAGACTTACCTAAAAAGGATGGAGGTCCTGTTCTACTACCTCAGCCCCTGCATCGGCATCGGTGGCGTCTGGAGATTCCCATACATGTTTTATGACAATCAGTTTTTGTCACCTACGTTTTTATTATTCTATATCCTAGGTTTTCAATATTTTTTATTGAAAAGGTAACCTTCGTATCCGCTTGAAGCTTCGGTAGAAAAACACCACGTTTCTGAACCTTTTGTGTTTTTCTGCTTTTGTCGACTTTTCCCCCTTTCGGTCGTAGGAGCTGGGAACTAACAATGTGCTGTGATAAATCTTTCACTGTTTTGAGCGACTTTTGTGCATTTGGCGACGGAAAGTCCACGTGGGGGGCCAATTACTGGAGGAACATGTTACGTACCGGATGAGGGTAGAACTATTCTTTTCACCCCATTCTAACGCAACACGTGTGCTTGAAGAAGCTGGACCTAGCAAAAAAGGGACACTTGCCCACCAACGTCGTAACTGCAGGTTTCCGCGCCTAAAAGTCAGTCTGCTGTATTCGAAATTTCAAGTTGTCTTTAAATAGTGGCAGAACGGACAAACACTTACAGTCTACCGCCAGTTTTTGAACCGACAACACCTCTGCGACAGTCGGAGTAAAGATTCGGGACTTTGTCTTTTTTCTACCGCGCCGTGTATTTTATCCTGCGTGAGTGAGTAACAGTGACTAGTTGTACGAATACGCAGTGTTAATTAGTGACCTGTGCACTGGATTCGCGTTATTCGTTTTGTGACGAGGAACATTAATACAACTATGGCGGGCTAAAATCAAGAGAAGGAGGGCTACGGGTCTTCCTAGCCTGCATGAAGCCGACAACGCAGCAGATCATCGCTCAGCGTCGCGACGTCACACCACTAAAACGCCGCCACAAAAGCCACAAACGCCACATCGCCACAAATGACGCCCACAGCCCGATTAGAAGCCATGAAATGATACCGCCGAAAGCCGCCAGTCGAGACGCCGACGCCCGACGAGAATTCTACGGAGAGAGAAAGAGAGAGAGAGAGAGAAATTGGAAGATGAAGCGACACCAGCCCACACTTAGATCTACCGTCTAGAATAGAAGATTGAGATAATGAAGCGACACCTACTGCGTCTTGAGGCGACGCCGACGTCCCGCGTGAGATTAGCAGTGAGAATCGACGAGTACCCCCGGTAAAGAAACTTCGCCCGTTTTCGCCGTCCCCCCAGAAAGAGAGAGAGAGAGAGACGATGCGAAGCAATTAATCGCTCCATTACGAGGCCGACAAGATTATCGCCGTGATGTAGAAGCGTAGAAGGAAGGTGTGTCCAAGAAGATTGCGAAGTGCCGCTACAAAGAAGTAGTGTGGGGAAGTGTTAGTGTTGCAAAGAGGACCGCGGATCGACGTCCCGCCGCCGTTTAGAGGACTACAGTAAATGTCGCTGGAACGTCGAGATGATATAGAATACTACTGTTAATTTTCTATATGTGTGAGTGATCATCTACCCAAGCCTCCAAAGATCGGCCGTCAGACGAAAAGATACCTGTATTTAAAGTTAAAAGTCGTAAAGGTATTGATTAAATTATTTCTTGCCAACATCATCTAAATTTCACAATTGCTAATTCGGAAGATATATTCACAGCATACTGTTGTTTTTCCACGCTCTGCGCCGAGCTGTTGAGTAATAATGTTTATTGATGTCACCTTATATGCTTTACTCGGTAAAATATTTGATTAAAAACAGCATAAATCGTGTCTCTCTTGCATAGATCACCTCTCAAGTTTGCTAAGTGAGGAAGTAAATTAACTTCGTGCTATTTTTAATGTATTCATACATCAGTGTCTTCATTTTTATTCTGTAAACATGTATGCCTTGCAGCTGATATCTAAGCCTAATGTTATTGAAGTTCCAAGGCGCATTAGTGATAATTCTACAACAATTATTTAAATGTCTAAATAAATTGCAAGAATAAAAAGTTTACGTGTCATGCCCGTTGGCAGAATGTAATGAGCACGCGCAGATGAAAGTTTAGTATCTTTAATTCTAAGCAAATTAACGTCTTCGGGCGCAGTTTAATATTCATAAGAAAAACTAAATATTGCATGGTGTCTAAAGAAGGGCCAATGTATTTATATTAATGTAATTAGTCCCCTGAAGTTTGAATGAGTGCGTGAATGCTGAGTGATAGCGAGGGGTTGTGTAGAGTGTCTATTTTTGTGTGTTATATAATATACATTTTTGTTATCTATGTTTGACTATGATTTGCGTTTATACAAATAGTATACTAATCCTCATAACTGTTGGTATTTATATTTTAGTTCAACGTTGTCAGCAAAGCATTTCCGCTGGCTAACATCAATTATTATTATCTACGTCATTATTATTATTATTATTGATTATTATTATTATTATTCAACGTCACTTTATGCACGAGTCGGCTATTCGTCGGGGGTAAAAACCGATCCGGTCACACGTACCCTGGAATCAAACCGTTTAGCTGGGCCCGGCACCTAGGAAGGGGGCTTCGGTCTCCGGACTAAGTGTCAAACATAGGTCATGTACTAAGGTTCGGTGAGAGTGTTACGTTCATAAGGGAGGAGCTTTCCTCATCCCGTACCTAATCTTCATCCTCATTTGTGGATTACCTATGTTCCACCTAGAACATGTGGTGGCACAGTTTACTAGTAGCGGCTACATCAAAATGTTTGCTGCGTCTCCAATCACGAAAGGAGCTGGATATGCAACGCTAATAGTGAATATGTTCTTATGCGTGTTCGCATGCGTCATTGGCACGTACTCACTCTTCTTCATGGCATATCCCCTTAGCAAGAGTATAGATTGGAGCAAGTGCAAGAACGTTTGGAATGACGGAAACTGTACCGAGCTGGGAAGCAGTGCCTTGGCAAGCTTAGCAACTAACCCACAGAGGCCGTCAGAGCAGTATCTTACGAAATTCGCCCTCAGGACATCTTCAAGTATCGAGGATCCTGCTGGAGGACTTGTGCTAGAGATGGAGGCGTTGCATCTCGTATTATGCGCTCTGATAATTACTTGCTGTAAAGTAGGCTGGAAGAAGTTTCGCATAAGCTTCTACTTTCTCGTGCCGATCGGTTACATAGCCATGACAATCATGATGATCCGTGGAGTCACTCTTCCAGGCGCAGCGAACGGGCTTAGAGCGTTCTTTGTACCAGAAATTAAGGAACTTCTTCGCGTCGGAACATGGGTGGACGCAGCAGTCCAAGCGCTGTTCACCGTCGGGGTCGGACACGGCACTGCAGTACAACGAGCTCGCTTCAACTATGTGAATCATAATTGCTGGTGGGAAGTGTTCTGCGTCCCTGGTCTGAGTACGGCCGTGAGCGTGATCTTCGGACTCGTGCTATTTTGCGGCTTGGGCTTCTTGCAAGCGCAGACTGGTATCCCATTCTTCTCCCTGGCAAAGGACGGGCCGGCAGTGATGTTCTCTATTTATCCTGCGATGATAGCCACCATGCCTTGTCCCCAGCTATGGAACGTCCTGGTATTTGCCTCTCTCGGCTATACCGCACTCTCTTGGATAGTGATACAACTTGACGCCTTCCAGTGGAGTCTGTACGATGTTTATCCCACTCTGAAGAAGGACAGATTGCCTCGCATCATAGTCACCGTGTTCTTTATTTTCCTAGTCTCTGCATTCTGCATTCGAGAAAATGGCATATACTGGTTCAAACTGCTGGATACCCACGCTACGCCGACACTAGTGATCATCTGCATAATAGAATTGCTTGCATTTGTGTTCATATACGGTAGGAAAAAGTACGAAAGACTTTTGAAGTTCGTTCACGGTGGAAGGACAGTTAATGGATTATGGTGGCTGTGTTGGGTGGTCATAACTCCGGTAACATTACTCAGCGTCTTTGGCCTTCGTTGTCTGCAGCAAACAAATTTCATACGGGGCAGAGCTATTCCCCCGTTGGACTGTAGCAGCAGGGTGGGGGGCATCGTTCCGTACAATAGTTTTCATTCCAGCGTACGTTACAACGATGGTAGCAAACATGGGCGGAACACTGCTACAACGGTTGCGAAATCTCATCCGTACATCGCTGCAGTTCGCACCAGAGTATGAAATGGATGCAAATTACTGGCATAAATTCTGCAGAACGTATTCACCCGGCACAAGGTTTTCAAACTGTGTTGTATCGTTTTTTCATCGTAGATCACACGATGTGGATATTGAACGAGGAGAAGCTGCATTATAGTAAATTTTCATGTAATTTATATACGTATGTAACACGTTAGAATGTATCAAAATTTTGTAAATACAGATACGAAATGAACTTGTGCGAGTAAAAAGTAATTTTCCATGCAAATTTAACATCAAGATTTGTTTATTCAAATTCTTCTACGATCAGCTTCACATTGTAATCCACATTAGGGTTTACCTCTTAATGAATATCTGTAGACGCACTAACTATAGAAATGGCAATTCAATATGAGCTGTGTATGCATCTTTTTCTGTACATAGTCTCGTCTGTTCCAGAAAAACGATTTTTAAACCTGTTTTAAAGAATACTATATCTTTCAAATAACCATAAAATTTTGAAGAAATGGAAACAGCAAATCGGTGTGTGCTATTCTAAAAATAGAACTTTTCCTCTCGTCCTCATTACATATCAGATTATTTTAATTTTAATTTGAAATTACTACTACATACAAACAGTGCCGGTTCTACAAATGTTGGGCCCTCCTGCAAAATATTACTAACGGCCCCAGGCCATAGCCTGAATTTTATATCGAGGAGAGCAGCAGCCGCCATCTAAAGCGAAAATTTTGTGTGTGTGAGGAGGGGCGGTACAATCCCTTAGGATGAATTTCTCAGTACAATACAAGTTATTATACAAGATGTTTAATGGAAGTAAAACTAATTTCCACTATACAGTGTTTAAATTATATATTTGTAGAATTTAGGGTGGAGCTTCAGTCCCCGAGCCCTCCCCGGGCTTAGTGCCTGAACGACCCGCTCTGTTTGATCGGGCTTGGGAAAGAAAATGTCAAAGGTTTGCTCTTATTCAGTTTCTCCATTGTATGTAGCGAGATTTCATTGTAGTTATTTAACTTCGATTTTCTGTCACTTTTGGCTAATCGTAACGACGGGGATGAGTCATGATAGAGTTAAGTTGATGAAGGAACACTCACAACGAACATTCAACCCCTGGCCAGGATTCGAATCCGGTATCCCTGGCTTAGTGACGCGCTGTGCTAACCACTACGCCACGAAGGTCGACATACACTTCTGGAAAGCTAGATATAATTGAATTGAAGTTTTGCCAAATCAAATACAGATGAAACTTTCGAGAAGTTACTTTTGAAAGCGAACAACAATTGAACTGGGAATGATGGATTGATGTCTGTTTCAGATTATTTCTGTAATAGCTGTGCGTTTGCTTACAGTGCGGTATGCGTTGGGTTGGTCATGTAAAGTAATGGTTTGGTAATTAAATTAAGATTTGATGTCTCCATAGTAAATAGTAATTTTGTTCTATTTACGGGGCCTCCCCAATGACATAATGATAGCGTCGTCGCCTTGTAATCAAGAGGTTCCAGGGGCATAGTGGTTCGGATCCCACTTTAAACTGTAGGTACAGTCCCGATTAGCCTTACTGTGCATAAAGTGGACTTAATTCAATCAATAAATGTTCTATTTATGGGTGTTTCGTCCCTTGCTCCCCTGGTTGATTGATTTGACTGTACATGCAGAACAGTCTCAGCAAGTAGTTTCACACCACAGAACTAGGGAAAAAACGCTCGTGGTTAGTAGGAAATGAATGTTTAGTTTGTGGTATGGAGCATTCACAGTAGATATTAACCAAAAACTGCAGCATGTTAGCCAAGCTAATAAGAATAAAATCATTTCACCTTAAAATATTTGTGTAGTCTTTTCTTCTCTGCTCTGCAACAGGGTGCTAACCAACAATCTTTGTCTCAAAAATTCCCCCTGAAAATTTCCGGGGGGAGAGTTTTTGTTATAACAAATAAAATACAGGCAATTACTTCAATTTAAAATATACTTGACTAAGAATAATATCGAAAACACACAAAAAGTAGTGTAGTTGTGAGTATTGAATGATTTCTCTCTCAAGAGATCATTAACAAACATGAAAGTAAAGGAAGAATGCAAGACAATAATAACTTTGAAATCTAATTGATTTATATTAACATAGAGCACAAACTAATCAAAAACTAACACATCATAAAACCACCAACTATTTCATAATTTTAACATCTATGACCAGTTAGTAAAGGAATTAGCTCCTTCGCAATATATAATATGTATGAAAGTAACAAATTAATTTACTTTATGTAAATATAAATAATATATTTTTAATTGAGTAATTTATTTTTACTTTTAATAACATTACAAATATGCATATTGTATAACTTACACATATGTTTGTGAGGGAGAAGGGTTTGTAGATTTAGAACTTTCTCCCCCCACTAGTATTCAATGATTTCGCACCCTGCTCTGCTGTACTGCATTTATTGCTTTATATAAACATATTTCAGTATATGGAGAGCATGACAAAGTGGCAAAGGCCACCCTAAAGACTTGATGGCAAATAGCTCTGTGAAGGGGCTCTGTAACTAGGAATTTTCCAAGATTGGAACGTGCTTTTTCCATCCATTGCAAAGAGATTTTGGTTGCTTATACAAAGGAAAGATCATGCTCTAACATGGAAATAACGTACTGTCCTGTAAAATCAAGAAAATTGACAAAGCACGTTCTATCTCGTGGTCTTCATTTGTCAAAGTTGCTATTGCTGCAGATAACTTGAAGGAAGTTCTTCACAGTTTGTAACACTGTCCATCATCCAGCGTCAAATCGTGGCAGTCTTCCCGAGTAAGCTCTTGGCTTGTAGGATGTTTTGAAAGCAGCTGCTTATATTCCTAAAATAATCATACACACAAGGTATGAACATTTTCATGGACACAGACTAATTTATGGAGGGAAACATATCAATAGCCCTATCGAAATGAGTTGCGACCAGTTGTTGGACGAAGCGTGCCAACGTAGGCTATCTAGCGAACGTTCAAGGTTGGGAGTTTTTTTTTTCACTCACAGGTGTACGTTGGATTAGGGTGGATAAAAATCATTATTTTAATTTTAAAAATTCATTCTTGTTGATTTATTTTATTTAAATATAATTTTTTAAAATTTAAATCGATTTTCTTATTTTTTTTAAAAAAACACGCTTAAAATTGCTTGTATGGTTTTTGGTATATATGTTTTTTTGTAGAAAGGCTTGGACGTGTGTCGCCATTTTTTGCTGGCTGCATTCCGATCTCAATATTGTGTGGGGAATGGTGGTAAGTTTCCTGTATTTTCCATCGGAGGATTCCCCACTTTCTTTGAGGGTTCCCTTGCACAATTTGCACTGGGCCTTCGTTGCTACACCATGGTGTTAGTCAGGTACGACTTTCTTTGTATTCTTTTGGTCCGACATTGACGTCTTTCTTCCTTCTTGAGTTGTTGTGCTTTAAACATGTTTTTTTTCACATAGCACTGTTTCCTTGTTTTTACTTGTGGAATCACCTCCCAGGCGTCGTAGCAGGTGTTTTGCAACACCCTGTATATATATATTTTGTGTAGGTGGGATATCCCCGGTATCCTCCCCCGCTAATTCGCACACTTCTGATATTTCTGTGCAGAGTCAGGCTGTTCAAAGTCGTCAATTTGTAATTTCCATTAATGTTGACATTCTTTATGCTATAATAATAATAATAATAATATATAATAGTCTGACTACTATGCTAACAGCGACGATGAGATTGAGTGATTAATTTATTTGATTCTTGTTATATATCGTAATTATTTTCATAATCTTGTGTAGTAGTAGTTGTGCGTTTTTTTTTCTTGTGTACTGGTTGTTATGTGTTTGTGTGTCTTGTGCAGTAGTTGTGCTGTGTAGTGTGTGAGTTTGTCTTGTATAGTAGCTGTGGTGTCTAGTGTGTTTGTGTTTGTCTTGTGTAGTAGTTGTGGTGTGCTTGTATGTGGGTTTGTCTTTTGTAGTAGGTGTGCTGTCTAGTGTGGTTGGGATTGTCTTGTGTAGTAGTTGTGCTGTCTAGTGTGTTTGTGTTTATCTTATGTAGTAGTTATGTTGTCTAATGTATTTCTGTTTGTCTTGTGTAGTATCGGTGATATGTATGTATATGTCTTGTGTTGTAGTTGTGCTGTCTAGTATGTTTGTGTAGTAGTTGTGCTGTCTAGTATGTTTGTTTTGTCTTGCGTAGTAGTTGTGCTGTCTAATTTGTTTGTGTTTGTCTTGTAGTTGTAGTGTGAAGTTTGTTTATGTTTATATTGTGTAGTAGTTGCGGTGTGTTTGTGTTTATATTGTGTTATAGTTGTGAAGTGTTTGTGTGTGTCTTGTGTAGTAGTTGTGCTGTCTAATGTGTTTGTGTTCATCTTGTGTAGTAGTTCCTCCATTCATATTGGGGGTTAGGCGTAGAGCTGACAACTCTGCACTGTAAAAAAAAATGTCAAGAAACAGCAATATAAGGCCATGGATGTTCCCAAGGTAAAATATTCCGGGTGGGGACTACTTTGGGAGGTCCCTGGACTAAGGATAAGATCTACATTAGGAATAAGGATATTAAATTAGGCACCTGGAATGTTCTGAGCCTTTACCGGCCTGGGGCATTTCAGTCTACAGTTAATGAGATAGTTAAGTATAAATTAGATGTAGTAGCTGTCCAGGAAGTTAGGTGGCCAGGAGAAGGGAATTGTAAAACTAAAAATTATACTTTTTTCTATGGTGGTACTGAAAATCATAATTTTGGAACAGGCTTTTTCATAAATAATAGAATTATCTCGGCTCTTAAAACAGTAGAATTTATTAATGATAGTATATCATATGCAGTTTTACAGGGTAGGTGGTGTAAAATTATTTTAATAAACATACATGCACCAACGGAAGATAAAGATGATAATACTAAAGATGATTTTTATACAGAGTTAGAACAGGTCTTTGATAAATTTTCTCAGTATGATATGAAAATTCTGTTAGGTGATTGTAATGCACAGATTGGCAAAGAAGAGACATTTAAACACACGATTGGTAAAGAAAGACTTCATGAATTAAGTAATGATAATGGTATAAGATTGATTACTTTTGCAATCTCAAAGAATTTAATTGTGAAAAGTACCACTTTTAAACATAAAGATATCCATAAATATACCTGGTCTTCTCCAGATGGTAAAACTCATAGTCAGATAGATCATATTCTCATTAATAAGAGAAGGCATACTAGTATAATTGACGTTCGTACACATAAGGTGCTGACTGTGCCAGTGACCATTATTTAGTAATTGCTAAATTAAGAGAAAGACTCTCAGTGATAAATCATAAGCAACAAAATCTAAAAGTTCCAAAATTTGATACAGGAAAGTTTACTGATGAAAGAATTAAGAAAGATTACCAAATTAAACTGTCAAATAGATTTAATGTTTTGCAGGATTTAAATGATGATGAAAATATAAATGAAACAGACGTAAATAAGAATTGACAGCACATACATAATGCAATAGAATCAGCAGCTAAAGAAAGTATAGGATACCATAAACAGAGAAAAAGTAAGCCATGGTTTGATAATGAATGTCATAACCTAATAGAAATAAGAAATCAGGCTAGACTTAGGTGGTTAAATAACTCTGATGATAAAAATCTAAACAATTATAATAGAATAAAGAGAGAAGTTAACCGCACGTTTAGAAGTAAAAAAAGAGATTACTTGAAAAGCAAAATTAACGAAATTGAAACAAACAGCAAAAATAAAAATATCAGAGATTTATATAAAGGTGTAAATGAGTTTAGAAAGGGGTGGCAACCTAAAGTAAACTTGATAAAAGATAAAGACGGTGATTTTCTAGCTGACCCAAGCGATATTCTAAATAGATGGAAGAACTACTTTAATGACCTTTTAAATGTCCATGTAGGAGATAAATCAGAAGTAAATGAAGTCCACACACAGCAGAACCTTTAGTTCCAGAACCTAACTTGATTGAAGTTAAGGATGCTATTAAAAGGCTAAAGAATAACAAAGCGCCTGGCATTGATTTAATACCAGCTGAGTTAATTAAATATGGTGGAAATTCATTAATATGTCAAATTCATAAATTAATTTGTTTAATATGGAATAAAGAAGAAATCCCTCAACAGTGGAAAGAATCCATAATTGTTCCTGTGTTTAAAAAAGGTGATAAAATGAACTGCAATAATTACCGTGGAATTTCTCTACTCTCAACAACATATAAAATATTATCTAACATTCTTTTAACAAGACTAACCCCATATGCTAATGAAATTATAGGTGATTATCAATGTGGATTTAAACGTAACAGATCAACTACAGATCAAATTTTTCACATCAGACAGACACTTGAAAAAAAAGTGGGAATATAATCAAAATGTCCATCAGCTATTCATTGATTTCAAAAAAGCATATGATTCGGTCAAAAGAGATAGATTATATAATATATTAGTAGAGTTTGGAATACCTAAGAAGCTTGTTAGTATGATAAAAATATGCACCAGTGAAACAGAAAGTAAAATTCGTGTGGGTATTAATATGTCTGACAAATTTACAATTCATGATGGGTTAAAACAAGGAGATGCATTATCTCCATTGCTCTTTAATTTTGCCTTAGAATATGCTGTTAGGAAGGTAAAATAAACTAAAGAAGGACTAAAATTAAATTGTGTGACTCAGTTGTTAGCATATGCAGATGATGTAGACTTACTGGGGGATGATGTGAATACAATTAAGAATAATGCTAAAATATTTTTCAAAACTGCTAAAGAGATAGGTTTGGAAGTTAACAAATAGAAAACTAAATATATGCTTACAGGCCGAAACCAAGTGTTAGGTAATAATAAAAATCTAATTATTGATAACAACTCGTTTGAACCAGTTTCGAAATTCAAATACTTAGGAGTAATATTAACAAATGAAAATTATATTAAAGAGGAAATAAAAAGTAGGCTTAATTCAGGAAATGCATGTTACTTCTCTCTTCATAAACTTTTGTCTTCTCGTTTAATATCTAAGAAACTAAAAGTTAAAATATACAAAACAGTAATTTTGCCTGTAGTATTATATGGATGTGAAACTTGGTCCCTTACATTGAAAGAGGAACATAAATTGAGAGTATTTGAAAATAAGATCCTTAGGAAAATCTTTGGACCTAAAAGGGATGAGGAGACAGGTGAGTGGAGAAGGTTACATAATTTAGAACTACATAATTTGTATTCATGTCCAGATATTATTAGAATAATTAAAACAAGAAGACTTAGGTGGACAGGCCATGTGGCACGAATGGGAGAGGAAAGAGGAGTTTACAGGATTCTTGTTGGGAAACCTGATGGTAAGAGACCTGTAGGAAGGCCAATACGAAGATGGAGGGACAACGTTGAGATGGACCTAAGGGAAATTGGTAGGGATGGAAAAGAGTATATAGAACTTGCTCAAGATAGGGAAAGATGTAAGGCCTGTGTTGCTGCAGCCATGAACCTTCGGGTTTAAGAAGGCTAGGGAGTTAGTTAGTTTAGTTAGTTAGTTGGAAAAGCAGTTCGTGCAGTTAAAACACAAGAATTGGGATGCAGTTAACACTTCCGTGATTAGAATCAATGTAATTTCAGCCAACAGGGTGCGGGAAAGCCTGGATCACACAATATTCGTGAGGCCTATAACCAAACTTTTTCAGAGGTCTGAGCAAATCAGAGATTTCTATATTTGTATGGAGTACAGTTACTTCAAACTTATGGCATGATTTCAAACAATCCCCTTGTGCACAGCCTACACAGCAAGGTTATTCTAGTACAAGCAGTGGCGTGCCCAGGATTTTCGAAAGGAAGAGGTTACGCATACTTTTTGTAGTAGCCAGCCCTCATTTTGCCATATTTTCCTGACTTTGACGTTCTTTTTTAGGAATACTGGACCAATCCCCTTGGGCACTCCACTTAGTACAAGATACAAGAAGTTGTATGTGCTAAAATGAAAATTTTTCCCAAAATTACAGAAAAATCCAGATGTTGCGATTCGCTTTGTTGTAATTCATATCGACAAGCAGACAACTCGACTGCGAAGTTTATAGATTTGCCTATGGAAATCCATACGTTTGATTGATTGATTGATTGAGTTTGTGTTTGAAGTCCACTTTATGCACAGTAAGGCTAATCGGGACTGGACCTACAATTTTAAAGTGGGATCCGAACCAATGTGCCTTCACGGGGTATTCCATACGTTTGATATTGATTGATTGAATTAAGTTATTTTACGTCGTTTTTCTGCCACATTTAGCTAATCAAGACGATAAGGATGAGTGATGATATGAAATTGATGAAGGACACTCAGCAAAACCACCCATGCCCAGGCCGGGAATCGTCGCAAACCACTCCACCACGGAGGTCGGTTCATTGGATACCCTAAGCTGTTTCATTCCACACTATAGGAAATTAGGAAAAAATTACGTTAAGTCGCTAGACACAAGTACGTTTCTTATGACCCTCACCAACTCCACCTTGGACACGCCACTGATTCTAAGCCTACATCAAAGAATGTTTTAAAGAGTGGAATTCTGTTGATACCGAAGCAGATGTTGTCCTCAGTTTACAGTTTATATTTCAATGCATGATCATCAGATTGCGAAAAACAGAGAGAGTGAAAAGGATGATGCACAATTACTTGTGCCGTTGGGTGTACACTCTTGCAGTGAGTGCCGATGCGGAGTTCTGAACCATGTGCTGCAAAATAACACATCCGGTGTTGGCCGCATCCAGCGGGAATAACGTGCGGCCCCGGCCAAGGACTTTAATTTTTGCAAAATACTAGAAATACAAGGCAATTTTGTGTAACACTGAAGAAATTGAGCAAAATGTTTGTGTGCTTATATGTCTTATTTTCATTTTCGTTGTTTAAAGGGTTTAACTTGTTATACTGACAAGAGCACTTTTATTGACTGTTCAATTAACTGGAATTTCTCAATCAGCATTGTTTTATAGAAAAAGAATTAAAAGTTTTTTTCTTGTTTGTCTGAAAACCTGGTCGACGCATTAAGAAATCGAAAGGAATATGAATTAATACTACCTGTTGTATTTCCATCAATATATTTTTGTTATATAACATAGCTTTTCTTACTTTTAAGCGAGTTGCGAATAAATAAACGACAATAAACAATTGTTACATTTAGATGAAAAAGATAATAAAATAAACGCAACGGAGCACACATGTCCTCGCGGAGATCTAAACCAATGGCGTATCCATGGGGGAATGATGGGGCTACAGCCCGAAATTTTGAGAAAATGAAAAATTTAAAAAAGAACAGTAGAGAACTCGGGAGGACCAAAGTAATAATTAAAAGCTTCTTACAATGCCCCCCGATTGCCATTTTGTCTTTGAATAAATAACTTTTAAAACGAAGGGTAGAAATGGTAGTTATGAAATATTTCATTTTTGTATAATTCCAGCCCCCTCCGAAAAAAAATCTGCGTCCGCCAATGATCGAACCCATAACCTTCGTAAGTGATATCGTGATGCGTTCGATTGTGTTCGTCTCTTTGTCAGATCGTCATTCATCCTTATCAGTGCGATTAAGTTACATGAAGTATGAAAGTGAAGTAAAATAACGAAAATACCAAAATAAAATACGTCAATTTTGGTATTTTGTTTGACGAATGGCAGTTACCACTCAATCGGTTTCTGTAGTGTTCCGAAGTATGGTTCTTGAATCAGATTCAAGCTAAGTTTGTTGGCGTCGTCAGAAGTTCGTCTGTTAAAACTTGTAGCCTTTCAAAATGGTCACGAAACTCGCGGATTAAGGCCTGGCAGAAGCGAAGTGTGGCATTTCTTGTCGTTCTCATTTCCAGCCGACCTGACATTTTAAGAAGCCAGCCAGACGCAAAGCATGACAGCATATCTGGAGCACGTAGCTTATTAGTGTTTGCTGGGTGCAAACTTTTTCTTTTATTTCCAAGTTTATTAATATGTCATCGTTTACCTGGTGCCATTTAATAAATAGGCCCTCATTCCTTATAAATTAATAATTTCAACTCTTAAATGAGCTTATAATTATTAAACTGACAAAGGAAAACTGTTTTACACGGTATGAAAGATTAAATTTTAAAAAAAACAGGCATCATGTCTTTATTTATTATTTTTTTCAATTCTATGCGATTAATATACATGCTCTACTATAAAGGATGTGTCCATAGCCTTATTGACACTTTTGACAACCTCAACTCCCCATGCTCAAGCTCATTCCATACCAGAAGCTTAAGATATAACAATATTTAACTTTTAACAGCAAATATACACATCAAGAAAATGGAGAAGGGATAACCGACCCCCCCCCCCTCTCTCTCTCTCTCTCAAAATCCACTTCTTCTTCAAACTCGGTTCTTATTTCTAACGTTCTTGTAATGAAGGTGCCTCGGGTTCGATTCACAGTGAAGGCACGAAGCGAAAAAGCTAAACTTTTTTAAATCGAGTTTCTTGTATCGACCAATGACCATGGTAATTATTTTGTTTTCTTGAATTGTTTTGCCTGCTCGTCAAGGTTCAATGACGTCATCACTATCGACCTTAACTCCAAAATGAGCTAGAATACTATAATAGTAGATTAATTTGGGAAGCAAAAGTAAGTGCAATTCATAATTCTGAAGTAACGGCTATTTTTGCTTTCTGTGAGGTACATTAGTGGGGTCGGAACGCCGGAAGATATTTCACTTTTGGCGCAGAACGTGCCCTTTGGGGGACGGATACTACATTAATTCCCGAACCTAAAACGCCCCAGACCCCGAGTTTTTAAGCCCTCGTTTGTCTGTAATGGCGTCTTCAAATTGGCGGTCATGACGAAGATTCTAATCCTGAAACCTGTTAGTCTATTGCAGTATTTATCATTCATGACATCTTAATTTCACCTAATTTGCAGTTTATAACTGTATTATGATGATAAGAAATTAAAAAGACCCACTTTATCAAATAATATTAGATATGGCGGCCAATATGGCCGCGAAAAATCTAAAAATAACCCTTTCGGCTATTTGATCATGTTTTGGATCAAATCTTATGTTGTGGATGTGCCAGAACTCGACGGTAGCATCCAAAATAGTGTCAGACTAAACCCATGAAATAAAATTAGTTCAATTTTTGAAAATCTGTATATGTACAAGGTGTTTCAAAAGTCTGTCACCATAGAACAGCTGCGTTATTAGTGCAGATGGCGAAAAATGGAAAGAGGGGAAAGTTGTTGGAAATATGAGGTTTTCAATATAATGTGCTTGAATTTTCAACGTAGAATGCACCGTTGAGGCTGTTCGCTGGTACGAGCCTCAATAAGAACTGGCATTGCCTTGTTGCCACATGCTTCGTTCTTAAGGGAGCATTTACGTTATCGCAACACCTTACTGTACTCGGTAAATTGAGAATGCAGGCGCAAAATTAGAGGCTTGGTTGGTTGATATGTTGTTTTAAGTCCACTTTATGCACAGTAAGGTTAATTGGAACTGGACCTACAATTTAAAGTGGTATCCGAACCACTGTGTGCATCCACTGCGCCATCGCGGAGGCCCGCAAAATTAGAGGCAAAGTAAGAAGTCTGTGTGTGTGTGTGTGGGGGGGGGGGGGTGTGTGTGTGTGTGTGTGTGTGTGTACAGAAACACACGCACACATACGCACAAGCACACAACTACAAAACCTGTAATTGTGGCTAATGGTATCTGTAATAGAGGTTGTTCATTAGGGGATAGTGATATGAACACAGGAAAAAATTTCGAAACGAAAGGGGTCTTAATTTCTCCCCCTCTAATCAAGGTAGATCACCACTAAAATATATTTGCGCTCAGACAACATCTTCTGTTGGCGCAAAACGGAAATACCAACAATAATGATGATTAAGAGGGTAACAGTTCACGCAGACTTCGCGTTCGGTGCCCTAGGTTCGCCGTATCGAGTAAGTTGTGTGTCTCAATGAATAAGAAAATACATCTGTTACCGTACATCAAAAGGAAGGAAGCAGTGAAGTGAACCAAAGCCAGCAGGAAAAAAAAATATTAGAATGTAATGATTCGTGTGTTACAGGATGCTATCTTCCGTCATCACGCTGCTTCTCCTCCAGACGCCTCTGGCACACACCTAAAGGGCCAGTGGCACGCTCGGAGGGAGTCGATATCCATATTTAATCTTTAGTTCGTGGAGTGGAATACTATATCTCAAATTTCCATGGACGATCTTGTATAATAATTTAATATCTTCAATATATCTACGAGATTCTTGGGTATTAATGTGTAAAATTATAAGCAGATCTGTCTTTGGTAAGTGTCTCAGGGACACTTTATATCGAACGATGGAGAGGAAAAGCTGATGATCTTGGTTATATGTGAATAGACAGACATGTTCCGGACACAAGTGCTTTGAAGTACATCGAAAGTGCTCTCGGATTAATGATTTCGATGAATTGTACAGTAGGCCTAGCATACGCATTTCCTTTTTGTTATGGTTAAGATGTGATTTTCAAAAGTGAGTTTTGAATTTAAAGGATACCAAGATCTCGGCGTTCTGCTTCTTTCGAGGGAGATCATTAAGTGTATAATTGCTTTCAATAATGTTCTGCTTCAAAGACATTGTCATGTAGGACCGTTTAGAAGGGTATATGGACCGTTTCCATCGTTTACACTATTGAGAGAAACTATTGATGTCACTTTTGGAGAAGACATGTGTCTTTTGACTGTTCGTTTTATTTCTCTTATGATCTTACAATCGTCAGCGAACATTAAAATGTACTTCAGATGGAAGAATTGAAGAAGTCTGTAAGATCATAGAGATATAATACAAATAAAGGATATAAAAAAGTGTCCGGAAGAAATTAATATGACGGCAATTTGCCGCCCCAAATTCGTGTGTTAATGTAACCCCTTCCTTTCATAAATGTTGATGCTGTTGTCATAATAAATGTAGTATGATATCAAAATAATAAGCCAAAGCCAAAAATGCAAATGCAGTACAAACAAAATGCACATGTACTTAGGTCAACAGCATATGTAACTACAACTTATATGGCCCTTGACGATACCTGGTGGAGCACAAGCGTTGCCAGAATTTTTTGTAAAGGGTGGGCGGGGTCAGACCATTGATAAAACTTGAATAGTAGAAATAACAACATCCATAAATATTATTATTATAAAATAATACGATTTTGTCAACTAATAAGATAAACCCGTTTTATTCCAAATTGTATATTATTATTATATTCTTAGGGAGACTTTTCTACTTTTCTACTCGATCCACCAGATGGGTGAATACCCAGCACTTTTTTTTCTTTATTTTTTGTATGATTCATACAGTTACTATACTGAAATGCATAGGCATTATATTTCGTTATTAACTTTTACACACCTCGTTCAAGAAAACGCTTTAAAAGTTAATGGGGGGGGGGGGGATTGTCATAAAGTTTATGTTGTGTGGCCTCTCGCATAAATATCTCATTTGTTGAATTTTGAAAACGGTGGAACCATATATTCCTGGAATTAAATGGTAGAACATAAAACATGACGTGATTCCCGTATTTTACTCTCAATTGTTTCGTACTAACTAATTTTTTACTTTGGATATTCTGTTTGAGTACAAAGTAACTTAACTTTATTTCTGTTATTAAATATGAAAATAAAAAAAGTTTATGCTTTATGTCACTGGAAATGAACGATGCCAATTTTGAATACGGGAGAGGGGGTCGACGGACCCAAACTCTTGCGGTGGAGGCACAAACTAACAAAGAGAGAAAGGACATCCAGAATGCAGTCATTTTTTCCCCTACCCCGTTCAACTAATTGTATACAGTATACGGAAATATGAAGCAAAATTGCCGTAATTCTAATTTTATCCATATGATTTGTTACTTCTTGATTAATGTCACATAAATTTTACGGCTTCAAAATGTAAAAATTTCACCCGTTTTTATTGTTTTCAATTTTACTTATAGGCACAAAGGCACAAAGGCACAAAGCGTTTCGCTTATTTTCTGAATATCATGTAGAGTTTTAATATTTTTTGGCTTTGCAGGACAGTATGATCGATCTTAAAGTGGATTTAAAACAAAACTTTTTCCTGTGTCCTTAGTTCTAGTTGTCAGTTGTTCCTTGAAATTAACTTACTGGTTAATCCAAAGATTCAAGCAATAATACTTTTTGTCTGATGTTTCGGGTAGTCTGAATTTTCACGTAACTTTTATTCATGTTCTTTGACTTCCAGTAAATGGCTTGTTCATAGTATTTGACTGATGGCACTTTTGCATTCAAAAAGATGATTTCGGTTAACGAAAAGCGAGAGAACATTCATTTCTTCTTCTATCTGTCCGTGGGAGAGTGCAGCTTGCGTTTACTTCTTCTGCCAGCAATTTGTACTACCCTGTGCTAGATACCACCCTGCACGAACCATCAGATAGGAGACATGCTATGAGTCACTCACTGTTCGCGTTTTTTATCGATCCTTGTAAGGCGCCAGCTATTGAACGAGCTACCTGTAAGTCAGAAACTCTCTGCTTGGAGTCAACAAGAAACATGGGGAAAGCATGTGTAAGCCAGGTTTACACTGGCCGTAGGTAGAGTTGCCCAGAGCGAGGGAAGGGGTTGTTGACGCGCACTTGTCATGAAAGATTCTTGAGAGGAACAAAATAGAAATTTGATATTATGTAAGTAGTAAACCAATGAAAAATATATTATTAAAGCTTGTCTACCATTCGCAAAAAATGGGGGTGGTGGAATTAACGAATTGATTGTTTTATGAATTGGGTTATTTTTAGGGTGACCATAATACAGAGTGTCCGAAAAGTCACGCAACCCGGTGTTTACGACCGTATAACGGAATAGCGAAACGGAATGAGAAGAAACGCTTTCTGCCAAGAGAATGCCCTGTATATTGGGAAAATTTAGAGAGACAAACATATGTAAGAACATGCATGTTTTAATAACAAATAAGCAAAGGGTTGCCAAAGGCGGAAAAAAAATATTTGCATATCGTGTATATTGATGCACAGAACTCACTGAGGTAAATTAATGCAACATTTCACAATACCAACGAACAATTTGGATGGCCATCTATTGAATTTGACAGAAAAAAAACTTTGACGAAGTTTCAAAAACATTGCACAAGGGAATAAATGGGCTGTTCCAAAAATCGATGTTTTCACAATATTACGAGGGACACTGGCAACACTGTTGGTGTCACGTGTCACTAACAGACGTGTTTCACCTCAGGTTATCACACTAAGGCACTTTTAACGACAAAGGAGAAAGTTGGTTATTCTCGAACATATGCAATAAATTACATACACCTTGCAACCCTGAAATGTGGGTACAGAAGAACGTGTATCAATTGTTATGTTTTCTGTTTGGTTTGATTTGCTGTTTTAAGTCCACTTTATGCACAGTAAGCATCGGGACTTTACCTACAGTTTAAAGTGGGATCCGAACCACTTGTGCCTTCACCGGGTATCTAATCCGGGATCCCTTGATTACAAGGCAATGACGCTACCACTGAGCCATCGAGGAGGTGTTATGTTTTCTGTGCCTTAGGTGGTTGCTGTTTGCCGCGAACGGCATTCCAGATTGTGTCTACTTATACTGACGTCGTGTGTGTGTTTTTTAAATGCCATATTTTACACAGGAAAGAGTGTGTATTGTTGAAGAATATATCCGAACATCGTCATATTCTTGCGTAAGAGAAGCATTTAGGGATACCCACATTTCAGGGTTGCAAGGTGTATGTAATTTATTGCATATGTTCGAGAATAACCAACTTTCTCCTTTGTCGTTAAAAGTGTCTTAGTGTGATAGCCTGAGGTGAAACACGTCTGTTAGTGACACGTGACACTAACAGTGTTGCCAGTGTCCCTCGTAATATTGTGAAAACATCGATTTTTGGAACAGCCCATTTATTCCCTTGTGCAATGTTTTTGAAACTTCGTCAAAGTTTTTTTCTGTCAAATTCAATAGATGGCCATCCAAATTGTTCGTTGGTATTGTGAAATGTTGCATTAATTTACCTCAGTGAGTTCTATGCATCAATATACACGATATGCAAATATTTTTTTTCCGCCTTTGGCAACCCTTTGCTTATTTGTTATTAAAACATGCATGTTCTTACATATGTTTGTCTCTCTAAATTTTCCCAATATACAGGGCATTCTCTTGGCAGAAAGCGTTTCTTCTCATTCCGTTTCGCTATTCCGTTATACGGTCGTAAACACCGGGTTGCGTGACTTTTCGGACACTCTGTATTTTGACCCCAAAACGGGACATCCCAAGGAGGTCAGTTTACCCCTCTCCCCGCGTGTAAAGTCGTTTAGGCCTAATTATAAAATTACTGTTATTATTAGCGTATAATTAATAATATTATTTATCGAAATGTGGATCACATAAATGATACATCATAAACAATAAAAGAAATATGATCTCCCGTTGTCAAGATATATTAATTATTACAATCTCTGCATGACTAACATAGTGTTTATGTTAGTCCTACAGTGAAGTTGAGGAGTGCTAGAGGTATTTATCAGAAGAATTAATATTCTTGAGAACAGCTTTATTCTTCACCAACCGTTCAAAAAACTGCCCACATATCTGACATACAACGCGAGATTTGTCTTTTGAGTTTGTGTCAAGATGTAGGAATTTAAATTATTACTGCAGGTTTGTATTGAAACTACATGTACGTTTCTTGATCATGCTTATTCATTGCTCTACAAATTACGGAACACGCATAAAACAATAAAACTGTCTGCTCGAACTTTCTCGACGGCCATGACGCTATACTTTAAAAATCCCATCAACATTTTTTTTCTTTTTTTTTTTGCAATATCGATGGGACGATCGAGACACACCTAAGAAACGGGACGTATGGTCACCATAGTTAATTTACATCGTTTTTGTATCTGTGAGCGATTAGGTATTTGAGCGTTGTTTAAAGATGTGTTAGTCCTCTATTAATTTGTTGGGGGAGATTAGTTTATTAAATAGAATTATTGGGTGGTCCTATTTTAGTTTTACAGGAGTTGCATTGAGCCCACTTCCATTATGTGCTTTCCATAGGAGCAGTTTTTGCTATGATTTATACCAATTGTTATTGAAAAGTACAACAAAGCACTGTCGAAGGTAGCGCCACGAGTCGGATCATTTGTTAAATTACACAAGTCGACATTTTGAAAGAAGTTGAGCGATGTTTTGAAATGAATGGGTGATCCTTAATGCATTTTTTTCTGCTGAGTTGGAAAATGATATCCGTTTTTCCCTATCACGTCAAATTTTTCACAAATGACATAAACTGGTTTTGGTTATGGCGTGTACTACTGGCGCAGGTGCGCCATATAATTACTATCAAAAATAAAATATCCCACCCACACGCAAACACACACTCACTCTCTCTCTCTCTCTCTCTCTCTCTCTCTCTCTCTCTCTCTCTCTCTAACACACACACAAACAATTTAATACCAATACATTTTTTACGTCATTCAGTTACATTACGCACATGGATGGAGGTAGAATATAATCCTATCATATCAGTTATTTAGCTTTTATGGAGGCTCGAAGAGCATTTCTGGCCAATGCTAAGCGCTTGTCAGAAAGAAATAGTTAGGTGGTACTAACAATTTAAAATATACTTCATACTATGCGTGAAATTTCATTCTCCTCGACCTTCCGCCTGAGGTACTTTTCGAAGCAGGAACGTCCCTTTTTAGCATCCAGCAGTAATCTGCCACCATACTTGATTTTCCACTTGCCCTGGTATCTTCTTTCCATTTCTGCAATGTATCTGTGTGTAATTGCTTGCCTTGTTCCTGATTGAAGCCACCAAGATTACTCGGAAAGAAATCGAGGTGTGAGTACAGAATGTGTAATTTTGGACTCATTTTGCAACCACGCTTACGGAAGTTGTCCACACTGTTCCGCACATACTGTTAGTGGTTTATGGTTTCCCAGAAAGTGTGCAACTGCGTCTTTAAAACTTATTCATGGGGATTTTTCACTATGTGTCGTCTCGTATTTTCAAATTGGCTGTCGGTCGTAAATTTTCTGATTTGTAGGCCAATGAAAATACACTCCTTAAGTTTATCCAAATTAATTTTATACAAATTCGGGAATTTCCTGGCAATATGCTAAAACATTTGGCTTCTCTGCTCAATGCCTGCACAAACTGTTTAATTATTTCTATCTTGAAATGGAAGTAAGACTTTAGACTGATCAAGCAATTGTTGTCGTGACATTTTTTCACGCCTGCTGACAGAAAATCTGAACCTGGCTAAGTTTTCATTTCCCATTGAAGGGCTCAGTTCCGGCTGCAACGATATATGGTACATAGATATTTTAACCGTAGCAGCCCTATTACTTTGAAATCACCACACACCTACTGCCCATATTCTTCATATGTCACTTAATTCAGCATCATCTTTAAGCTTTCATATGATTACTTCTGCGAAACTGAATAAGATATTGATAGGGATAGGAACACATTGCCATTACGTAGTAGCACACATTTCAAGTTTGTCTTCGTTGCATTATAAACTTCCCCGTAAAATTCAACCCCTTTTCCAATGTTGTCTCAGTACACCACAGATTGATTCTCATCGAAATATAGAAGCACCTCCTTTTCCCTTTGTCTATACCATGAATGGTTTCACGAGATGAAATCAAGTTTCTTGCACTCATCAGGGAACCAAGAACTTGAGCACCTCGCTTTGGTAAGTGAAATCCTCAAGCGACATGTGTTGCGTGTCGCTTGTCGCTTCAATGTGAAACCTCACTTGTACTTTTGACCTGACATTCTGATCTCTTTCACTTTTGAGAAGAAGACACACTTTGACAAATTAATCGAAAGGTTGCACCCTGTCAGTGGGTAAATTGAAAAGCTGGAAAATTAAGAACCTGAATTTCTCGAAAACGGAGGGTGATGGAAAGAAACTAAAAGTTGGTACAGAGTCAGCTATCAAGGGAGTATAACAAAACACACTCAGATCAAAAACATCGCAACCCATGTCGACCAGTGTTATTATTCATTCGATAGAAAGCGCGAGGGAACGTTCTTGCACAGGCGTCATGATATGCGCAGTCGAACTAGGGGAAATATTCACGAAACCTTTTATCTATGCGAAACCTTCCAAAATATAATAAGGATATAAATACGCAGATTGAATTTCCCGGTTGATCTGTACAACAAAATCAGTTAATGAGACTTTGGGGGTAAGTGTGACAGTTCATATACTGTCGATTAGTGATCAGTCATTGTTCATTGACAGTTTTATAAGATCTAGTGAATCGAAAACGAAGAGGACTATTGACACATTTTCCCGTAAAGTACCGAAGTCTAGTAGGCTACTACTTCTAGTTCGGGTCCAAAACTGAAGACATTGACAACAATGGATCTCCCGTAGTAGTTGGGGTCCAGGACCAAAGATTGATTGATTTAGTTTATTTTACTTCGCGTTTTGTGCCTCTTGGCTAATTTGCGAAGATGTGGATGAGTGATGAAATTATGAAATTGATGAATGGACATTCACAAACAACCAAGCCCGAGAGGGATTCGAACCCGGGACCCTTGGCAGAATCAAAGAGATTGAAGGTCTCTTAAGTGAATATTTCAACAGTATTGTATATCGGAGCGGCAGCACAGGTTCTATATGGTGCACGTATCAACTGAAAATCAAAGTGAGTGATGATTTATTTGTACCCGGACCAAATTTCTTTTATCCAGTCCAAAACTTTCATGGCATAAAAGTGAATTTTCCTTTCATGTCAATTGGTTGAGGAGGTGGAAATGGTTTGGGTATTCAAGAGTTGATGATGGAGCTTATTGTAAGTTTCTTGTTGTGTTTGCTGCTGAACTATATAAATAAATATATAAATAAATAAATAAATAATAATATACGTATATACGGTAAGGCAGTCACTTTTGTTCAATGGAAAGATACCATGCAGAAATTCGACACACACTTTAACACACATACACCCCCCCACCACACACACACACACACACACACACACCCACACACACACACACACACACACACACACACACAAAACACTAACTACCACAGAGAGGCAGCCACCAAGACCGAAAATTTTATGAATGTAGAGAAGAAAAAGCAAGAAGGCGTTGCCTGTTTAATCAACAAACACAGAATAATGCTTAACGCCCACTGAGACGCGGAGAAACTCCGCAACAGAACACAACAGAACGTCTGTTGTCTGCTTCTATTGAAATCAAATAATTGATTGATTGATTGATTTGGTTTATTTTACTTCGCATTTTGTGCCACGTGTGGCTAATTTGCGAAGATGCGGATGAGTGATGATGATATGATGAAATTGATGTAAGGACACTCACAAACATCCACGCCCAGGCCGGCATTCGAACCCGGGACCCCTGGCGTCGTAGCGCGATGTGCTCATCACTTACCACCGCAAAAAAATGAGACGCTGAAGAGGCAGAAGTGACGAAACCATCGACTATTAAAATTCCTTAAGATTGTGGTAATACAAAAAAAAAAACAAAAAAAAACATGTCAAATCCTTTTACTTGCTTATTTCATGTAAGAAGGTAGAGGGTTGGTGTTTCTACCGTTTCAAATAACATCTTACATCATAACCCGACGTCGTACATTTGCATAATTCATCAATAATTATGTCAAAGGTCTTAGGGAAAGATTTGAATTTTCTGAAAAAAATGGAATGGAACTATCTCATATAGAGTGTTATCAACTAGACAAACAAAGGCAAAGAAAGCAAAGAGTAAGAGAAGTCGAGTTTTACAGTCATGTGGAATTTGATGGAAAATAGGAGATGAAAAAATCAGTTACAGATTTGGAAAGAAGAGCAGTTGTATACCAAGAATTTAAAACCCTCCTTGGTTTCCTCGATAATTTAAAAATCATTTCTTCGAAAGACGTGAGAAAAAAATGCTAAAAAAATTGTGGATAAATATTCAGACGATATTGCACATGAGCTTACGCTTGACTGAAGCAAGATATGAAGTGAATTTGGCTGGTGACTATTTAAAACTTATTCGTAAAAAACATTAAACATTTTCCCAAATCTTGACATTCCTCTGAGAATTTTTTTAGTATTTTGCCAACAAATGCCAGTGGAGAGCGGTCGTTCGGCGTATTAAAGAGAACTAAAATTGCCCTCAGAAATTCCACTTCGGATAGCAGACTTTCTAGTTTGACATCCTTCCCAGCGAGTACTGTTGTCCTGCAAGAAATTGACTTTAAGTTTCCGATATGAGTCTGTGGTGATGGATCGGTAGGACAATGGTGTGAATGTGCTCCGTGTTTTTTGTCTTATTTTATGTATTTCTGATGCGAGGTGGTGAAAACGATATTGCAGGAATGTGCAGTAAGTACTGAAGATTACTTTTGTGTAACAAATAGTTCAATATCTGGTAAATAAAACGATAAATACGTTAAATAGTGTCACTGTCATTTCTACTTCCCGTATGTAAACAAACAGTGTTGCCACCTCAGTGTTAAAAAAACCGTGGAGTACAGTTGAACTGTCATTATCGAACTGTTCGATATATCTAATAAGATGAGTAGTTGCATCGAATGTCACGAACCTGTGGCTCGGAAGAACATTTCCTCAAAAAATACAGTGTTCAGATTGTTTGAAGCTATGTCATTTGAAATGTGCACATTTGAAAGAGGAAGATGCAGAATATATACGGAGTGCGGGACAAATTTGGATATGCAAAGAATGTGCGACGATTAGACGTAATAGTTTACAGGACGAAAGTGTAAGTGAAACGTAAGTGCCAACTATTGTTGATATGTATAAACTACTTCAAGTTGTAAAGCAGGAAATGGGAAATTTGAAGAAAGCAAATATAAACTGTGAACGCGAACTAAGTAAATCACTTGAGTTAGCTCATCAAAAGCTGGATGAAAATGCACCATTGATCAAAAAGCAGGCAGAGTCAATAAATACTTGTTTGGTACAAATTGAGCAGTTGAAAGGGGAAAATGTAACTCTAAAAAAACAACTGAAGGATAATCAGGAGCAACTAGATGAATTAGATCAGTATGGTCGCCGCAATACATTAGAAATATACGGTGTTCCTGAACAGCTGAATGAAAATACGACGGATGTAGTAAAAACTATTGGGCGAGCATTGGACATAGAAATCAAGGATGAGATGATAGACTGTTATCACAGGTTGCGCAAACCCTCTAATCAATCTTCAAGTGGAATCATTGTGAAATTTGTCAGGCGGGTGGACAAGGATGCCTTTATACAGAAGAGGAAAGTGAAAAGGAACTTAAATGCTGTACATCTTGGTTATACCAAAAGTGAAATCATTTATATTAACCAAAGCCTCACACCTTACCGAAAGCGCATTCTTAGTCAGGCTAGGAAGATAAAATACGAGAAAAACTATGCTTATTTATGGGTAGACCATGCGGGATTAATTAAGTTAAGGAAAAAAGGGATGATATTAACATCATATTATTAAAATCACTTGAAGACGTCACCCAATTAATGTAACTTTCGAGGGTCGTACAAATGAAATATGTATTTATTATCAAAATGCCCGTGGTCTAAATACTAAGATTATGGAATTTTATATTAATGTTTTGAGTAATAATTTTGATATTATAATTGTTACTGAAACCTGGCTGCATGAGAGTGTAAATAGTAATGAATTATTTAATGGCAATTACAAAGTGTACCGTCGCGATAGACCTGGAAATAAGAGGGGAGGGGGAGTTATGATAGCAATAAAGGAATCACTGAAATCGGAAGTAATAAATTTGAATTGTGAGGTTGATACATTGGTTGTTAAAATAAGTACACATAATAAGATTTATTACATTACTACAGTGTATTTTACGCCTGCATGCGATATAGAAAAATATTTGTCATTTTATAATATGTTTGATTCTTTCGTGGAATTTCATGGCTCGAATATAGTACTTATAATAGGAGATTTCAATTTACCCACGATTACCAGTTCAGGTTATGAGTTACAGAATGGTGAACCCTCTTGTAGAGCTTTGTTAAAATTTTTGAATTTTTATAACCTTCATTCTGTAAACAATATTAAAAATTGCCTCGATAGAACTTTGGATCTTATTCTTACTAACATTCCAAAGAATGTGAATATATGTAGGGCAGAAATGCCACTTGTAAAAGAAGATAGCCATCATCCTGCATTGACTGTACACCAAACTATAAGGGAATCTACTGATGTAATAACAAATGAAGCTTATTATTCTTACAATTATAAAAAAGCCAATTTCATGCAGATGTATCATTTGCTTGGAGTGGTAGATTGGTCTGTATTAGATAATATGACTGATGTAAATCAGGCGGTTAATTTTTTTTGTAATAGAGTTCATGAAGTATTTCTTGCCACAGTCCCAAAAAGAAGACGAAAGACAACAAATAAATACCCATGTTGGTTTAATAATTATATCATTAAATTGATAAAGTTAAAAGAGTATTACAGAAAAAATATAAAATGTAGAATAGAATATAAGTCATTGTTTCGGCAAACTAGAAAGCAGGTAAAAACAATGATAAGTAGTGTCCATTACAACTACATAAAGGAATTAGAAAGCAATTTGAAATCAAATACTAAAGAGTTTTGGAGTTTTATTAGAAATAAGAAAAGTAATAATGGTGCTTGTAACAGCACAATGAATTTTGAAGAAAATTCTCTCAAATCTGCAAAAGATATTTCTGATGGTTTTGCTAAATATTTTAGGTCCGTATATGCTGAAACATCTGAACCATGTATAATACACTGAGTCCATTATATCATACACATTAGCAATTTCGCCAGTTAGTCAGAAAGAATATGAAAGTGCTACAAAACAGTTAAAAGGCAAACGATCTAGCGGCCCAGATGAAATACCACCTTACATTTTGAAAGGATGCTCTGAGGTATTGATGTATCCTCTACTTAGAATTTATAACTTAATAATGAAAACACAAATGTTCCCTGATATCTGGAAGAAAACGCGTGTATGCCCCATCTTAAAATCTGGTGAAAGTTCAAAAATAGAAAATTATAGGCCCATATCAATTCTCTGTGCACCGGCGAAAGTATTCGAGTCCGTCCTATACAATCGCATATTTAATCATGTAAAATGTTTCTTAAGTGACAATCAACATGGTTTCTTGCCAAGTAGATCAACACAAACAAATCTGATAAATACTTTTGTCCAAGATATACATGATGCGTTCCATGAGAACAATATGTAATTTATAAATAAGCGAAGTCTTTTGTTTATGATGTTAAATCTGGGGTTCCACAAGGTTCAAATCTGGGTCCTCTATTCTTTGCAATTTATTCTAATGATTTACCAGGTACAGTCAAATTTTCCAAGTGTTTAGTGTACGCAGATGAGGTTAAAATATATAGAGAAATTAGGGATATTACGGATACTAGGAAATTACAGACTGATATAAACATGGTTCATAGGTGGAGTGTAGAGAATGATATCAAGTTTAATATTAAGAAATGTTCATACATGATATTTACTAGAGCACGAAATAATGTGCGAAATGATAAGTATGTTATTAACGGCGAATTTGTAAACAGAGTGTATTCAATTAAAGACCTAGGAGTAATTATTACCCATAATATGACTTTTACTGAGCATATTTCTTGCATTACCCAGAATGCCTACAGGAATCTTGGATTTCTAATAAGAAATGCTAAAAGTTTAAATGATATATGCTCTACAAATGTTTAGTTAGAAGCAAATTAGAATATGCTTGTTCCGTATGGGCGCCAAACTGTGACTTCCAGAAAAATATGATTGAACGTATGTAGAAGGAATTTCTCAGATTTTTATATTATTAGAAGTATCGAATATCGCCAATAATTCTTAAAATACCATACAATGATTTATTAAATGAATTTGATTTTGTAAGCCTGTCAAATAGACGTGAAATTTCTCAACAAATGTTTCTGTATAAAATAATAAATGGACATATTGATAGTAGTTCTATACTAGAGAGAATATGGTTTAATGTGAGACAGGATCATTTACGTAATAGACGTTTACTCTCATACAAAATCCCAAGAACAGAAATGTATAAAGGTTCCCCACTTCAAAAAATGACACTTCAATATATAGCAAGATTTCAAATCATTTGGTAGACTTGGATTTCGGCATGACACGAACGAAATTTATGAATATGTTAAAGGGGTATCTCTCTTAATAGTGTATTTATTATGAGAATTGGATTTGTCATATTGAAGTTTGTTGTAATGATATATTGTACCAGTGTTTGTGATACTTGTTTTGTGTAATTCAGATGAAATGTGTAAATATCTGAAAATTTCTGTTGTCACAGTTAAGCAGTAAACCTGTTCTGTCACCAAGATGTCTGTATATGTATATATTATGTATTATCTGTCTATGTTTGTGAATATGTGTGTGTGTGTGTAAAGGAGGAAGGAGGGAGAATGTGTACGTGCGTACATACAAGTTGTAAATGAAAATGTAATATTTTGATATTACCTTTCTGTAATTGGAGACTTGTCTCTGTTGAAGGGAAATAAATAAATAAATTCATCACTTTGCTGCCATGAGAGCCAGAAGGAAACATTTTTAAGTGAGTGATCTCTTGTTAAATCTAAGTAGCCTACATTGTTTTATCGAAGTTTAATTCAAAGTCTTGATGATCCAAGCTACAGGAATGGAAATTTTTTGGCTTCTTTAAGAAGGCAGGGAACAACGGTCTGTAGGATCATAGTCATATCCAGACGCACAGAAAAAAATAACGCATCTTACTGCAGTTCAGTTAAAACGAAGTGGTAAAAAATTGTGGTGAGCTGATTAAAAGAAAAGAAAAATGTGTCCGAGATGAACAAGTCTTAGAATTCTACCGTATTGGTATACAAAACTTTAGATGTGTGGGGAATGGAACAGTTTTCACTGTGCGTTAGATTTATTTCACAATCCAACTGTGTTCGAAAAGACCTCCTTTGTTTGGTGCCGATATGTGACATGTCTGCCGAAGCATTGACAGAGACAATTTTGAGCACTTGAGACTTAGGACTGAATGTGAAAATTTTGGTGGCTCTCGTTTTTGATGGAGCTGCAAAATGGGAGGACCAATCAGTGGTGTTCAGGCTCAAATCAGAGGGAAGTATCCAAGAGCTGTTTGTGACATGTACGTCCACTGCACTGCCTGTCTTTTGAATCTCGCGTTGTCGAGGGGATTTTCCATCTCGTGCATGCATCTTCGGAATAATGAGAGAGACTTGTTTCTTGTTTCAAATGAACGCCTTAACTGCAAAAGTACTCGAAGACACTGTAGGCGTTTTAATGCCTGAAAAGAAGATGATATTTAACCTCACCACTAGGGGGGATCGAAAAAAGCAAATTTTTTATGATGCTTTTGGGGTAGAGCGGAAAAGTTGCCTCTATACATAAGTAACTTCTGTTCAAAATTTCACCACCCTAGGATAATGTCTTCTGTTCTGGCAAGGGACGTGAAATTTCAAAAAATTAGTAAAATCGGCAATTTTTTTTTTATTTTTGAAATTTTTTTCAAATTTCACAGCACTTTGCGGTAGTGTGCAAAAGTTGCACTTATGTATGGTTAATTACAGTGCAAAATTTGGCGCCCCACGGACAATATGTTCTGTTCTGGCAAGGAGCCTGAAATTACCCAAAAATCGACAAATACACTGTTTTTTCATTATTTAACTAACATTTATTAAACATAAACCAGAATTGTCATACACTCGCATACTATTAGATATAAGAATTAAGAAATAAGTATTCAAAATTAAAAGTACGAAAATGTGTGTTTTGTAGGTAATAATAATGTAAAATATGTGTCTTTAGGTTTTGTACTGTCTCTTGCACCTAAATTCAGGCATGGCCTTTCTCGATTTCAGAGTGAGAGTTCGGACATTGACAATGATCATTTAACAGGTCTTTACTTCGATGGCCGACGTGACAAAACATTGTCAACAGAAAAGGAGGATGATAAATACTACCAAAGAACAATTGTAGAGGAACACTATTCCTTGGTGAAACAACCAGGATCTAGCTACGTTGGTCATGTTACACCAGCTTCAGGATCAAGTCTGGCCATTGCTGAAAGTATTTACGACTATATCACAGCAGAAGTGCCCGGAGGTTTAAACCATATTCTTGTTCTAGGGTGTGATGGAACGGTCGTAAATACTGGAGTTCACAATGGGGTACTGCGTCGTCTTGAACTGAAGATCGGGATAGCTGTGCAATGGGCTGTTTGTCAACTACATTTCAACGAATTGCCTCTCCGCCACTTGTTCGAGTCCCTCGATGGTCCCACCTCCGGACCCAATTCCTACACTGGTTGCATTGGAAAATCTTTGAAGGCGTGTGAGCTGCTTCCAGTGGTAACATTTGAGCCAGTTAACTGCACCTTGCCATCAGATGATATATCCACTTTGAGTAAGGACCAGAAGTATCTGAGGGATATTGCTCTCGCCGTTAGCTCAGGCATGTGTCCTCCAGGTCTTGCTAAGCGCGATCCAGGTCCCCTAAACATGTCCCGCTGGTTGACAACAGCCAACATGATATTAAGACTGTATGTTTCCACCACGGAACCATCAGACAACTTACGTACCATAGTAAAGTTCGTTATCAGGGTGTATGTGCCATCTTGGTTCCGCATCAAAATCCATCATTCAATTAAGGATGGAGCTCGGCATCTTTACCATTTCATTCAGTCATCTAGATACTTGGATCAAGTTAACCGCAACGTCATCGACCCAGTGATTTCTCGGAATGCTTACTTCGCATCTCGAGAAAACATTCTGCTCGCGATGCTGACTGATAAGAGAACACATATCAGAGCCCTTGGCATTCGAAGAGTCATAAAAGCACGAGAATCATGTGAGACGGTTGGACACGTTGGGATTAGAAAGTTCGATATTCCAAAAATAAACTTCGAAGCAAACGACTATATCGAACTAATTGACTGGTCGTCCAGCGAAGTAACTCCATCACCAATACTCGATGATGTGACTACAGAAGATTTGAAAAGTATGCTGAAAGAACCAATACCAATTGACTGGACTTTTACAAAGTTCCCATGCCACACACAAGCTGTGGAAAGAACAGTAAAATTGGTTACGGAGGCCTCAAAGAAAGTGTGTGGTCATAAAAAACGGGATGGATTTATTCGCTGCACTCTGAAATCGAGAAAGGCCATGCCTGAATTTAGGTGCAAGAGACAGTACAAAACCTAAAGACACATATTTTACATTATTATTACCTACAAAACACACATTTTCGTACTTTTAATTTTGAATACTTATTTCTTAATTCTTATATCTAATAGTATGCGAGTGTATGACAATTCTGGTTTATGTTTAATAAATGTTAGTTAAATAATGAAAAAACAGTGTATTTGTCGATTTTTGGGTAATTTCAGGCCCCTTGCCAGAACAGAACATATTGTCCGTGGGGCGCCAAATTTTGCACTGTAATTAACCATACATAGGTGCAACTTTTGCACACTACCGCAAAGTGCTGTGAAATTTGAAAAAAATTTCAAAAATAAAAAAAAAAATTGCCGATTTTACTAAATTTTTGAAATTTCACGTCCCTTGCCAGAACAGAAGACATTATCCTAGGGTGGTGAAATTTTGAACAGAAGTTACTTATGTATAGAGGCAACTTTTCCGCTCTACCGCAAAAGCATCATAAAAAATTTGCTTTTTTCGATACCCCCTACTCACCACCCAGAAAAATCTGGATACTTACTACCTGCATGCATGTATAATTTCATTCATCATCATCAATAATAGGCAGGTTTTTACTGGAATCTCGCACCTTACACTTCATATCAGAGTAGGATCCACCTAAATTAATATCTATCATCTCATACTTTCTTCTTTCCCGGATCCTTTCCTCCTTTATCCAGGACGTTGTTTAGAAGGCAGTTCCTTCTTAGCCAGTGTCAATTTATTTTTATTTTCTTGAACACATGAACTCAAGCACAAACATATGTGTACAAGAATTTGAAATAGTGGTAGAAGAAAAGTACAAAAGTAGTAAGTACACTGTTTTGCAAAAGTGGTTCTGATGAAAAAAAAAACACATAGGGTTAGAAGTAACATACACACGAAACGATACGCAGAAATAGCCATGAAAAATTCCCATCTTGGATTCAAATCCAGATTGTCTGACGAACGTAGACAGAGCCATAACTTGAAGAGCCGGGGAGCAGTCCTCCAGTGTCAGCGAGGAAAGGGAAGCGCTGAACGAGCAAAAACTAAAAAGTTGGAAAATAATTATAAATTTCATGGTTCCCTGTGAAATTTATGGTTCATTGGTGCCCCGTTAAATTAGCATTATGGTCAGTTTGAAAATAAATAGATCTAAAAGTTTTCTTACTCGCTTCGCTCAACCCAAGTTCATACTTATTTCTTTAAAAGAAGATAATGTATAGGATTTGTTCATGATGATGTGCCTCATCACGTTTTTGCACACAAAACTTTTTTATTTTTTTTTAAAAAAATGTACCTACCCTATCCATGCAAATGTGATATAACTCCAGTAATTTCTCTGTCTTCTCCTTTTCCATTCTTTCTTTATCCTCCTTTCATAGGCGTGCGCACGGGGCGACAAGAGGGGCAAATCCCCCCTAATCATGGACTTCCGCAGATTTTTCCACGAAGGGACAAGCAAGGTATTTTGCCATGGGCATATTACCCCGATAATAGTGTTGCCCCATCAAAAAACACCTTACGATTTTGAAATTATCGCATTCCTGCATCCCCATTATAATAATTAATGTAAATTATTATGACTGAAATCAAATTATACTTGTGAAAAATGTACTTTTAGGTTGACATTTGTTTTCTAAGGAGGAGATATGGCCATCCTTGACCCCCTTCCAGACGTCCATGCCCCTATATTATTAAATTTGCACCTAGAAATTTAGGATAGAGGAATCTTATCGTCGTTATTAAACTATATTATACTCTTAAAGAAAATGAAGTATTTTCAAGCTGATGAAAGTTCAAAGCAACTACGGGGGAAGGGGGTGATGGCGGAAACAGAGGGGGCAAGGGGCATTGCCATCAACCCTGGACGGAAATCAATTTTAGGGGGGCAAACATGGAAGTAAAGGAAAGCAAAACTAGCAGAATAGCAGGACAAAGGGGTACTTAAGATGGAATTAATTTTGACGTCTTTCTTGCATTATTTCTTCAGACGGCCAAGAGCACCTGCAAGGGGGGAGAGCACAGAGCTGCAATTGCGCCCTCGATTTCAAATTTTATAAACATTTCCCAAAATTTTGTTGCTCGCTTCGCTCGCAGTGTTTGCTTTTCTTGCAATCTTCTGAACTTCTGGACGCCGAAGATCTAAATGAAAAAAATTGTAAAACAGAATGCCATGGCGCTCCATGAAAATTTTTTCGCCATATAAAATCAATATTTTTTTCATTTTGCAAAAACTCGGATCTGAAAATTTTCTTGTTCGCTTCGTTCGCACTTTGCTGTTTATAATGCATTGCAAATTACTAGGGAGAGAAGTACTGCTGCTAAACGGTTTTCTCTTAAATGCATGAACAATTCTTTAAATATTTAAATCTACGCATGAACAACTGTTTGGAGAAAAAAGACATTTGACAGACAATTTATATTATTTTTGCTGATGGTTTGTTATGGGGCGTATGAATTGATTTTGTATATATGTATGTGTGGGGTGTCACGTGCCAGTTCCGAAGACACAATGGAAAGTGCAAGGAACAAATGTTTCCCGAGAGCAACGATAGATGGCAGCACGCCATATAAAGAAGAGCAGAGTTCATTATAGAAACTAGGAGCGGAGAAGAGCGATTATATATATTATAGTAAATGAAAAATATATAAAGGAAGAGTATAAAAATTATAGAAGGAGTGAATAAAATGTTGTATGTAGCCAATTAAGATAATTAAGAAAATCCTCATATATGAAACAATTAGAAAAGTTAATAAGTGAGCAAATGAATTCAGAAATGTATCTTTCTCTTTTTTGATCCTCTGACGACGAGAACATCGTCAGCTTTTGTATTTGTCCATCCCTCGGTGGCGCTGTGTCAAATTAGACGCCCCGAAGCCCTTACGGTTGCGCTTCTTATTAGACGCACTGGGCCATAGACAGCGCTTGCTGTTAGCGATCCTGGGCTATTCCCCTTTTTTGGTCGTTACATAGGAGGTGGCGCTACTGTCAGTTTAGACGCCCCTAATCTTTCTATAAGTATAGCTTGTATCGTTTGCTAAAGAAACTGGGAAATCAAGCGCATATATGTAATAAATAAGATTACGATTTAAAGGGGAAGAAATAAATTAGAAGGAAAAGAAGAAGAAGCCTTTTCCCAAATCAAAGAGAAGAAAAAGAAGAAGAAGAATTTTTCAAAATCAGAAAGAAGGAAAGAAGAAGAAGTCTTTTCCAAAATTGAAGGAAGAAAAGAAGAAGCCTTTTCCCAAAATCAAAGATAGGAAGGAAGAAGAAGCCTTTTCCAGAAATTACGAGAAGAAAGAAGAAGAATAATTCCTTTTTAAGAAGAATATAACCGACGTAAATTTGGAATCAGTATATATATATATATATATATATATTCAATGTATATACAAGCTTCCCTATATGTTTTCTCTGAATTGTATATAGTTTTCAGAATATAGATCCGCATTTAACTATATCCTCTTGGCTATAAAACGCTTTCTTATTTGGAATTCTCGAATATAGAACCTATCCCCTGAGATTAAGATATCTGTAGCCGTGTAAAATAACATTTTTGTACGTACCCCCAAAGGGCGAAACATAGTGGCGACCAACGTTGCGGCTAGCAGAATTGTGACTAAGAAAGCGAAGAGAGAGAAACCCAAAATGGAGGAAGAAAATAAAATCGAAGGCGAGAACAGAGAAACTATAATAAAGGAAATAGAAGGCAGAAAGAAAATATTAAACTGCTGTGGAAAAGAGGGAAATAAGGAAGAAAGTATCCTATGCAGCTCATGCGAAGAAATGAAACATTGGCCATGTGAGAAGATAAGAAGAGAAAAGTACATAGGAATAAGTGAAAGAGGAAATTACGTATGCAAATATTGCAAGGAAGAAAGAATAAGTGAAAAAGAAGAAGAGGAAAGGAAGGAAAACCAAAGAAGACAAAAGATATGAACATGATAGAAATGTTCCAGAAGTTATCGATGCAGATAGAAGAAATTAATAAAAAGATGGACGAGAATAATAGGAAGGCGGATGAGAATAGTAGAAAGATAGATGAAAATAGCAGAGAATCAAAAGAGAATATTAGAAGACTCGAAGAAAAGATAGATGAAAGTAGTAGGAAGGCGGATGAAAACAATAGAAAGATAGAAGAAAAGCTGGAAGAAAATATTAGAAAATTAGAGGAGAAATTTGATGAGAATAATACAAAGTTAGAAGGAAAATTAGAAGAAAGTAATAAAAAGATGGAAGAAAGGTTCGAGGAAAGCAGCAAGAAATAGGAAGCCGTGAGGTCCGAAACCCATGAGATGTTCTTGATTGATTGATTTAGTTTATTTTACTTCGCGTTTTGTGCCTCTTGGCTAATTTGCGAAGATGGGGATGAGTGATGAAATGATGAAATTGATGAACGGACATTCACAAACAACCAAGCCCGACCGAGATTCGAACCCGGGACCCTTGGCGTCGCAGCGCGATGTGCTAACCACTCGGCCACAGGGTCGGGCCTGAGATGTTCTTGAGATTGAATGAAACGTGTGAAGGAAATAGAAAGTCGCTGGAAAGCAAGATAGAAGAAACAACGTTGTTAATCGAGAGTACAAGTTTAGATATAAATAAAAGAATAGAAGAGGAGGTTTCAAATCTCAGAGAGGAAAATAAACAAAGAAACGAAAATTTAGAGAGAAAGCTGATTGAAAGTAAATCTCAGATAGAATTAGCCGTTTCAAGAATAAAAGAAAATGAAAGCAAGATAGAGGAAGCTAAGCTCCTGATAGAGGATAGAAGTTTGGAAATGAATAATAAAATCGAAAGGGAAGTTTTAAAACTCAGAGAAGAAAACTCGCATGGACTTCAAGAAGCTCAAGAAAAAACTCTAACTATAGAAAAGGAGATTGTGGAAAATCAAACCAAAATGAATGCAGCAGATAAGAGAGGAATAGAAAGGGATGAAAAATTTAGTTGTCAATGTAATGATGAAGAGATCAATGTGGAAATGAATATAAAAGAAGAAAGTTCCGGTGACGAGTCTCTGACGGAGGAAGAAAATAAGTATAAGCCTAGCAGAGGATGTAAACAAAGAAGGAAGAAAACTAAAATGAAATTTAGATATATTCACGGAAAGACATTGAAGGAGAAGAAGATATAGAAATTAAAAATAGAAGAGAACCTGAAGAAAGTTAATAATATGCTAAAATCGGTCGACATAGATCAAATAGATTTTGATACTACTTCGCCAAAGAGAAGGAAGAAGAAGACGAGACGGAAAAGACAAGGAGAGCATGCATTTGATGAAGATGTAGAACAGAAGAAGTCTTGACAGAAACCAGATTAGAAGAAGAGAGAAATGAAAGTAATTTTTTTACTGGAAGAAAGTTGGAATAGGAGGAAGAAGGATCTTGAGAAGAATAGAAAAGAAAATAGAAGAGAGAGAAGAAAAAGAGGAAGAGAAAAAGAAAACAAGATAATGACAAGCAACGATTATTTGAAAGAATCGGAAGAAACAAATAAGACTGACTAGTGCAAAGTAAGGGTAAGTTATGATTTACAGACTAGCAAGCGTACGTTTCTAGAATTAATAAAGTTATATGAAAAAGTTCCAGTTCACCAGAAGAAAAATTCGTGGAATTATTAGTTTTGGTAAATATTAATGATCTATTTGAAACAAGAAAATTTTAGTTCTTTAATGTTAGTTCCTGTTAAAAGATATATGATAGCCATCGTTGGAGGAAAATCTATTCTGCAAGTGATATGCCAAGAAAGAATAATAAGTGCTAATTTATGTCACCACTTCATTGAGCAATGAGACTGATAGTGAAAGAGCAAACCTGTAAAAGGAAAGATACCAAAGAAAGTAATATGGAAAATGGAAATCAACTTTTCAATTGTACGAACAGAAGAACGAAGAAGATATAACAGTTAGGCACAAAAGGAAGTTAATTATGAAGAAAACTCTCAGGAAAAAGGAGAAGACAATATGAAAGAAGATCGAATAGTATCAGTGAAATGAATTCTTTGTAAGCTTAGACGATTAAAAGTCATCGTGTATTTAGAAAAGTGCAAAAGAAATGGGTCGTAATCCCAGACAAAGAAAAATCGGTTGTATTCCGAGAATGGGTTGTAATCCCAGAAGTTAAAGAAGAATCGGTTGTATTCCGAGAATGAGTTGTAATCCCAGAAAAATAAATATATCTAGATACATGCTGAAATGAAATTAAGGCTGATGTGAAGAATTATTGTAGCTGATGGGAACACTTAGATGGTCAACTTAGAGAAGAGAGTTCTTTGAAACGGAAAAATCTGAGCTAACTGATAATCTGTAGAGAGATTGCTGAAAGAAGAAAAGGGTGAAACGAAAATTACTATTTTGGCAGGACATCGTCAGGTAAAGACTATCTTGGAGAAATTATACAGGTTTAGCATTAGACGAGCAGACTTGCAGGAGATGAACTATTGAAGAATTATATTTTGTATCTAAAAATAACTTAAGAGGTCACGAAAATTTCCGGAACGTGGGGATAAGATACCTAGAAACGAAAGTAGAAAGAAGAGAGAAATAGAGAGATGTGGAAAAATGCTGCATGCCAGCATTTAATTACACAGAGCTAGTGAAAGGGAATGTAAGCAGTAGAAATGAGAGCCAATGAAAAGAGTCAAATGAGGTGTAGAGAAAGTGGAAAAATTTATCTATTTCCAAAAGATTTTTTCCAATACAGAAATTTTTCATCCTCAAGGAGGGGGATATTGTGTCACGTGCCAGTTCCGAAGACACAATGGAAAGTGCAAGGAACAAATGTTTCCCGAGAGCAACGATAGATGGCAGCACGCCATATAAAGAAGAGCAGAGTTCATTATAGAAACTAGGAGCGGAGAAGAGCGATTATATATATTATAGTAAATGAAAAATATATAAAGGAAGAGTATAAAAATTATAGAAGGAGTGAATAAAATGTTGTATGTAGCCAATTAAGATAATTAAGAAAATCCTCATATATGAAACAATTAGAAAAGTTAATAAGTGAGCAAATGAATTCAGAAATGTATCTTTCTCTTTTTTGATTCTCTGACGACGAGAACATCGTCAGCTTTTGTATTTGTCCGTCCCTCGGTGGCGCTGTGTCAAATTAGACGCCCCGAAGCCCTTACGGTTGCGCTTCTTATTAGACGCACTGGGCCATAGACAGCGCTTGCTGTTAGCGATCCTGGGCTATTCCCCTTTTTTGGTCGTTACATAGGAGGTGGCGCTACTGTCAGTTTAGACGCCCCTAATCTTTCTATAAGTATAGCTTGTATCGTTTGCTAAAGAAACTGGGAAAGCAAGCGCATATATGTAATAAATAAGATTACGATTTAAAGGGGAAGAAATAAATTAGAAGGAAAAGAAGAAGAAGCCTTTTCCCAAATCAAAGAGAAGAAAAAGAAGAAGAAGAATTTTTCAAAATCAGAAAGAAGGAAAGAAGAAGAAGTCTTTTCCAAAATTGAAGGAAGAAAAGAAGAAGCCTTTTCCCAAAATCAAAGATAGGAAGGAAGAAGAAGCCTTTTCCAGAAATTACGAGAAGAAAGAAGAAGAATAATTCCTTTTTAAGAAGAATATAACCGACGTAAATTTGGAATCAGTATATATATATATATATATATATATATATATATATATATATATATATTCAATGTATATACAAGCTTCCCTATATGTTTTCTCTGTATTGTATATAGTTTTCAGAATATAGATCCGCATTTAACTATATCCTCTTGGCTATAAAACGCTTTCTTATTTGGAATTCTCGAATATAGAACCTATCCCCTGAGATTAAGATATCTGTAGCCGTGTTAAATAACATTTTTGTACGTACCCCCAAAGGGCGAAGCAGGGGGGGGTGTATATAATTATACATACACCCATCGAGGCAATAAAACAAACAGTGACGTAAAATTAGGTTTCTCTTTCCCGACTGAACTTTCATCAAGGCTTTTGCCCCCCCCCCCCTAATCAGAGGGTCTGCGCACGCCTATGCCTCCTTTCCTTATCTCTCTAATTCTACGACTTTCCGTGGGGCGTATATGCAGCACAATCACGGCAGACCCTCACGCGAACAAACATGTACAGTAATTTGTTTTCTCCTCTCGCTTCCCAAGTGCCATGTGTACAACTTTCCTCCCTTTCTCGTTCCCAAAAATCTTCAACGACTTTAAATATTACGTCTCTACTATCGCTGAACGATTCACATTCACCCCTTCATGATGATACAAGCACTTGGCACTAACTAAAGATGACGACGACGTGTTGAAGAACGCCTCACTTATTGGCAACGCAGGGGCAGGAGCATATGCAAGCAGCTGATTGCATCGCCTACGGTTTACAATTCGACGACGGTTTAAAATTCTCATTTAGGTCAAGCTGTGCAATCGTCATGGTCAGTGACGACGCCAGAGGAAAGGCAGGGGAAGTTAGCCTCGCTGATCGACCTGTACGGCCCCTTACTGTTCCCCAGCAAACAAATAAAACTAAATAAATGAATGCTCTTTTATCTAAAATATGTATTTTTGTATGGTACTTAGGTGAATATCAAATGTGACTGCCTCCCCCAAATTCCTGTCTCTGCCTCCCCCACGCACCTTTTTCTGGCGCCCTCACTGGTCATGTTAAAATGCTTATTGATATTATGTAACAATTTCTCACATAGACTTTGTGGCAGAAATTTCTCGCTTACCCGATGGCTACATCATTGTGTTCTCATTGTCATTTTTAGGGTCTCCCCGATGGGGCAGTGGTAGTAGCGTCGCCGCCTTGTAATCAAGGGATCCCTGTTTCGATACCCGGTAGAGGCACATAGTGGTTCGGATCCCACTTTAAACTGTAGGTTCAGTCCCGATTACTCTTATTGTGCATAAAGTGGACTTAAAACACCAACGTCATCAATCAATCCTTCTCATTTTTGATACTACGCCAATATGTGTTACCAAGGTTTGAGATTACATGAGAAGGAATTAGCAGCTTTTTACAGTTCACAAGACAAAACGAACCTTGTGTTGGAATCCATTCACACTAGATTGATTGATTGTTTGATTTAGTTTATTTTACTTCGCTTTTTGTGCCACTTTTGGCTAATTTGCTAAGATGGGGATGAGTGATGACAAGATGAAATTGATGAATGGACACTCACAAGCACCCATGCCCAGGCCGGGATTCGAACCCGGACCACTAGCGTCGCAGTGCGATGTGCCACGGGGGCCGGTCATTCACGCTAGAGAAAGCAGTTGAGCGTCTGTGGCAATCAAGCAAGGGAGGAAAGAGTGACTTTTTGCTGTTTTTTCTCCTTCAGAGAGTTTGTGGAGCTAGTTAGCTGAGGTAGAGGATGTTGTTGGTGTGCTTATTACGCACACAATTCACCGCTACACGATATTTCTCAATTCAACTGGAGCTCACTTGAAGCGAAGAAAAAGATATTTCATCACCGCAATTAATCGAACAGTCAGTTTGAAATTGCAACTGGCTTACACACGATATTCCAATTTTTAAGTGCCCGCATTGGATAAGTATAATATCATCAACTCGTCTTTAGCTAGTCAAAATATGCATAATTCATCTTGTTAGAAGCTAACTTCCAAACAAAGTTTGGTTTTTCGGTCTCAACAAATGCAATTCAAAATTTATTTTGTTACAAATTATTTCAAGTATCTTTCAACATTGAACTGGATAAAGAAATGTTTTAGTGAAAAAGGTCCTACATAGGATATGAACCAAGGCTTCGCGGCATGATAACTGGTAAAAATTTGCAGAAAGAAATGAGAGTACATTAAGGGATGGCAAATGCTACACAGTAACTGCAGCTTCTAGGTAAAGTGCAATACATGTAGCCTGTCTATCATTCATAGCCAGGCAAGGCAAGTTTTGATTGATACGATCCTTGTCGAGTAGTTACTTACCGGATACTCCTGATGTCGGGAAAATGATGAATCCAATCGGCTTACAAGAACTACAAATTTATGTCCCATGGGAAAAGATTGGATAGCTCCACGTTAAAAGCGTATTTTTAATATATTTGAATCCAGCGCCATCACCGGGAAATTGTTCAACTACAGATAATTTACGACGAGCAGCTAGGAACAGCATTAGCACCTTGGGAAATACATGCTAACTGCACCAAACCTGGCCTGCCTAACCTATCCAGGTATGAATATAATAGCATAAATAAGCATGTAAATAGGTTTTCCAAGTTATATTTAGTTTATTTAAGCTATTATATGCACACATGGATAGGTTAGTCAGGCCAGGTTTGGTGCAGTTAGCATGTATTTCCCAAAGTTCTAATGCTGTCCCTAGCTGCTCGTTATTTACGTCACATGGGAAAAGATTGGATACTCCATGTTAAAACCGTGATTTTTATATAGTTGATTCCAGCACCAACATCGTGAAATTGCTGAACTACACATTAATTACCTCCCTGGGAAAAGATTGGATACCTCCATATTAAAAGAGTGATTACAATATATTTGATTCCAGCGCCATCATCGGGAAATGGCTGAACTATAGATTATTTATGTCCCATGAGAAAAAATTGGAGCCTTCATGTTAAAAGTGTAATTTTAATATATTGGATTTCAGCGCCATCATCGGAAAATTGTTGAACTACAGATAATTTACTTCCCTTTGGAAAAGATTGGATACTCCATGTTAAAATCGTGATTTTAATATAGTTGATTCCAGCGCCAACATCGTGAAATTGCTGAACTACACATTACTTACCTCCCTTGGGAAAAGATTGGATAACTCCATGTTAAAAGCGTGATTTTAATATATTTGATTCCAGCGCCATCATCGGGAAATGCCTAAACTATAGATTACTTACCTCCCTCTAGCAAAGGATACATACCTCCAAAGGGAGGTACATGATTTGAAGGGTAAGGGGGGAAAACAAGAAATGCCCATTTTTTTCGATTTTGATGTTTACAGCTCATTCTGTTGGTTGGAACTTGTACTAAACAGCTGTACGCTACCCACTGGAATAAAATGAGAAATCAGCGTGTAAGAGACGATCGAATATTTGAGGTACTGGGAAAGAACATAGGAAAGTTTAGCATTAAAATGTCGTTTTCTCCAAAATCTGGTTTTGTGACATTCCTTGTTTTTCCCCCTTACCCTTCATTTGTAGTTCTGCTACTTCCCGATGATGGCGCTGAAATCAAGTATACTAAATCTCTTCTTTTAAGATGAAGTATCCAATCTTTCCCAAAGCAGGTAAATAATCTGTAGTTCAGTCATTTCTCGGTGATGGCGCCTAAATCAAACATTTTAAAATCAAGCTTTTGAAATGAAGGTATGCAATCTTTTCGTAAAGGAGGTAAATAATCTATAGTTCAGCTATTTCTCGATGATGGCGCTGGAATCAAATGTATTAAATTCACGCTTTTAACACGGAGGTATCCAATCATTTCCCAAGAAAAGTAAATAATCTGTAGTTCAGCAATTTTCCGATGACGGCGCTAGAATCAAATACATTAAAATTACGCTTTTAACATGGAGATATCCAATCTTTTCAAAGGGAGGTAAAAAATATGTAGTTGAGCCAGTTTATGACGATGACGCTGAAATCAAATATATTAAAATCACGGTTTTAAGATGGAGATATCAAATCTTTCCCAAAGAAGGCAAATAATCTGTAGTTCTGCCATTTCTCGATGATAGAAATGTCGCCACAAATATTTAAAAAAAAGGAAAAAAAGTGCTGGATAATCATTAATGTGGTGGATGGAGTTGAAAATCTCCCCTAGCATATAATAATAATAATAATAATAATAATAATAATAATAGTGATAGTGATAATACATGTCTAATACATTGGGTTATTATTTAATAATAATAAGTATTATAAGCATACTAATACTACTACTGCTACTACTGCTGCTGCTGCTGCTGCTGCTGCTGCTGCTGCTACTACTACTACTACTACTACTACTACTACTGCTGCTGCTGCTGCTGCTGCTGCTGCTGCTGCTGCTGCTATGCTGCTGCTGCTACTACTACTACTACTACTACTACTACTAATAATAATAATAATAATAATTATTATTATTATTACTTTTATTAATAAAAATTTCTGGCAATGGATCTAAATACGTAACCCCCAGAAAAAAAATTGTGGTTGCGCCTTTGACACCTTGTGCCTCCTAGCCTCCATGGCAACAAAAACCTTGCTTCTTCCTATAGGCCAATCTCGTTACTCTCTCCTCTGTTCATCATTTGTGAAAAAATCATCAAAGACAGGCTATATAAATTTGTTTCTCCGTACCTTAGCTCAAATCAACATGGTTTTCTTTCTGGTAGTTCCTGTCTTACAAATCTGTCCGTTTTTCTGTCACATGCTACAAAATGTATTTCAAACAATTCACAACTGGACGTTATATATTTTGATCTAGCCAAAGCTTTCGATACTGTCAGTCATCGTCTTTTGATTCATAAATTATGCAAGAGATTCAACATTCATGGTAACTTTCTTAACTTGCTCACAGATTACTTTAGCGATCGCCAACAACGTGTAGTCCTTCCAGGAACTCTAACTTTCTTTCCGTCCTTTCTGGAGTACCCTTGTTGTTCATATTATTCGTCGATGACCTTACCGACCATCTCGCAGCCGCCTCTAGTAATTACCTTCTTTTCGCAGATGACTGTAAGATTTTCAGATAAATCTCCACTTCCAACGATACTCAACTTCTCCCGAATGACATAACAACGTTTTTTTTCATGGTGCCTGACATGGAAACTTACTTTAAATCCTGAAAAATGTACTACACTCACCATCTCTCTCAAAAAGAACCTGTTAAAGTCATCTCACTCCATCTTTGGCAATAACATCAAAACAGTATCCTCTCATAAAGACCTAAGCATTGTTTTCGACCCAAAACTCACAATTGAAGAACATATTACAGGCACGACAATAAAGGCTATGCGTCTCTTAGGTTTACTGTATCGTTTCACCGAAATTAGTGACATCTCAGCCCTCACCTTGTACTTCAAATCATTCATCTCCCCAATAATAGAATACTGCTCTCCCGTCTGGTCCATGGCATGTCCCACTCAGCTCTCCAGAATCGATTCTGTTCTTAACTTTTTCCTGGCTATAGTTCGTTACAGGGTTCCCTCACGCAACTTTCCAACACCACATCTCCTGTCCTTTCTAAACTTACAGACTCCCTATCAGCGCCGTTTACTGAATGATTTTAGGCAGTAGCGGCTGGCAGCTTGTATGATGGGTAGTGCCAACGTGATCAAGAAATCGAAAAATTTTCGCTAGCATATGTCATAGAAATCTAATGAAAGAGGTAATTTTAATGGAACTTTGTTTACTAAAATTGCAGACAAAAATTCAGAGTTCCTAAGATAGGTTTATTTTACTTCGCATTTGTACTACTTTTGGCTCATCGCGAAGATAAGGATGAGTGAACACTCACAAAGAACACCGATGCACAGGCCGAGATTCGAACCCGCAATCTCTATGCGGAGTTCGGCCAGAGTTTCTAGGAAATAAATGCGACTATTAAAATTTCGACGCCTGTCACCTTTACCATTTTTTTCATATGTTTAAATAGAATTGATGTTTAAATCTGGCGTGGGACAGCCAAGTTGTTTAACTTTTAATTTAATATCGTATAGCACCTTTGAAAACGGTGTATGTAATAATGCTCTAATCTGACTCATCTTTACTAAATACCCTTCCTTTCACACACCATCGGACACGTTCACTTCACTAAAAAGATAAACACTGAAGAATTAGAGACACCGAGTCGATCACGGTATTCTCGCCTTGCTTTGTTTATAATTTGCAACCCCAGCACGGCAGACGGTACATCAACAATCGGTGTTACTAATAACTGAAATATGATTATCTGCTAAATGAACTGTAGATCTACAATTTTTAGAATTCAATGCAAGAAATTGAATTATATCTCCAAGTGAAATTCTTATACTGATAGATTTTCCGTGTGATTTTTTACAAATATTAAAGTAAAAAATCCCCTGGTGATGCGAATTCCCTTTGATATTTAGGCAATTCTTTTGTACAGTAAATGTCTTCAATGTTGTCAACGTCAGTTGCAACACATGAGTGCATGGACGTCCGCAGGATTTTTTCCAGGGAGGGGCAAGGAAGCTATTTTTTTCCAGGGGGCAAACAAGGCACATTTTCTCCAAAAATAGTGTTGTTCCCTAAAAAACATTGCTTAAATTTGAATTTATGATGTTCATGCAATAATTAACACATATTATTGTGGCTAAAATGAAATTATATGTGTGAAATATATAATTTTCGGTTGACTTTCATTTCCCCCCCTTCCGGACGCCCATGCATGAGTGTCTGTGTGCGTGAGAGAAAGGGATATATCTTTTCTTAAGGAAGAAATCGGTAACATAAAAGTCTGGATGGCTCCTTAGAACAATCTATCTAAATGGTTATATAAATTTGGGGAAGATATTACGTTCGTTCTTGCCAAGTATGCAGGAAAGTATCTTTCTCGCGAATTACTTCTCCAACGAGTATTACACATCGGGCAGGATTAGTCACTTCTCTGTGAAGTTTGCAACTATGTCAACACAATGCGAAAGCTCTCACGTCGTGCCACGACGCGAGCTGGCACGGCTGGTTGTCTTATGGCTGCCACTGGGCTACCACCCCACCTCCTCGCTCGTTAACTGCGGAGACTTTTTCATGCGCCCGCGCATGCCTCTGCGCTGAGGCCAGACTATGCTGGTCCAGAGCAAGTGAGAAAACAGCTCGGGATGCGGCGAAGGAATTGAGGCGGCCGTAAGCCGTAAGTAGGCCGCGGTGGCTCAGTCGGTAACGCGTCTGACTACCATGCTAAAGGTCCCGGGTTCGATTCCCGGCCGGTTCAAATCCGGAAACTTTTCTAACGTTGGAAGCGGCCCCGGCGCCCACCCAGCGTCGAAAAACATGGGTACCTGGGGGAAACCCTGGGGGGTAAAGGCGGTCAGGGGCGTGATGCTGATCACATCACCCCCACTCACGACCGGATCAAGAAAGTGTGGGGCGTTACCCCCACACCCCCTATACGGCTCCATGGCGTGGTGCTATGCACAGGGGAGCACTTTACTTTTTACTTTTTTTTTTGTAAGCTGGGACGCTTACGAGATTCGAATCTCCTCGTTTGTAAATGTATTAATTTAACTATATTTTGGCAAAGCAAGTGCTATTTCTTTTTCTGAGGGTAGAGCCATGGCACGGCGGCTCTCTCCTTAGAGCTGCCGCTGATTTTAGGTATCTTCACAAAATTGTCAATGGCAAAATCTGTTGCAACACGCGCCTCCAGGAATTCCACTTTCGAGTGCCTACGCGCACAACACGCAACACAAATCTATTTTACACAAAAAAGCCTAGAATGGAAATTAAAAAAAGATCGCTCTTCCACAGACTTCCCACTCAATATAACGACCTCCCATCAAATGCTGATGTATTTTCCACAGAGTACGCCTTTCGGTCAACCATCAGAACATATGTTGCTAAATAATATTTAATTGTGCTATCTTGACTTATTTATATTAATATTTTGTCTTATTTTGTTATTTTTATTTTTGTTCTTTTTTGTTCTTTTCATTGCTACTGATTTCAGTGCAAAAAGGACTACGTGCTGTATCTGAAATTTTCTCAATAAATAAATAAAATAAATAAATATGTATACATATATACAGCGTGTTTTGAAAGTCCTGCAGGATTCTAGAAAGCTAAACATAAAGATAATGTTGTTTATTTTCTTAATGGTTTGATAGAAAAAATTCTGATATTTGGGCAATCCCAAACTGATCAACCTAGCTACGTCCTTGGCTTAAACTGAAGACTTCTCAGGGTAGGGCTGAAGAAAATTCCAACTTGGAAGAAATTAGTTTGAAAACCGTTTACTTTATTTAGAGTTTTGTTACACCAGAGAAACTGAAGTACAAATTATGAGTACTACAACAAAATATTCGCCATTTGTACTGTTCGGGGTTTTTCTATCTCCTTTTTATCTCGTACCCCTCTCCTTTTTATCACAATAACTATCTTGCAAAGAAATATATCAAAAAATTATTCCAATATGCAACAGACAAACATGACAAAATATTACATCATTAACAAACCTCTGTACAGTGGGATCCATGAGTATTACCGTGCAAATTCTCCATCACCATGTTCATGCACTTTATTTGACCCAATAAGAGCTTCAAAAATTAAAAGAAAACTCAAAAACCCATAAAAATCCATCGCTAAAAACACATAGAATGTAAGAGAAAAAATAATGAAAATAGTCATGTACAATTTTTACGGTAATACTCATGGATCCCACTGAACAACAAAAAAAATTATTGTCAACATACCTCCCTCCATCAGTGAACTACATACAAGAGAAGCAAATAAGACCTTTGATGTCATTAGACATTCGAAAATTCCCAAATAAACAACAAACAAGTTTGTATTTTACATTTTTTTAATGTTTAAATGTTACGCGTGATATGAACCTCACGGCTCATATCCATGTGCCGTTAATTATTCTTGGTTATTTTATATTAGTTGGTTCTTATTACTTGATTGTTAATATTCCGTATTTGTAATCATTTATATTTCATAATTTTTGATAAATAGAAAGATTATTACTAGACTTATATAATCCACTAATATTTTCTTTATTGTAACAATAAGTGTAAACGCAGCCTAATGTAATAATCTATATATTAATTTTCTGACCGAATCTTTAATATTGGATATGTAAATCTGTGTTCTTTCACGGTAGAAAATGTTTATGATTTAGATTGACATAGATTTCGTTTAGCAACAATGGGAAGATCGAATCTGTTCTTTTAAGTTTAATGTATTCAATAAGGTTCAAGTTGCAACGAGGAATAATTCGAGTTTAGTCTTTATTATCAGAGGAGAATCGTTCCCCTTATACAATTTTATTTGGTTTTGCTGCAACGTGGAAATTAGTTAAACTTTGATATTGAGATTGTGAATATAGACATTGATGAGTCTTTAGTTTTTGGAAATGTCGCAAGTCGCGCTGTGCAAATTACGTAATGCTTAACAAGTGAGCATCGATTGGAAAAGTATATAAGTAAATGCGGAGCTTAGTTTGCACGCATTCCATCAGCGTCGGCTCTACGATATAAACATCTAATGACACTTGGGAATAAATATACCTGTATTTCGCCAAGCACAATTTATACTTCGAAATTTATAATGTTATGGGACGACAGGTTAGGATAGGCCGAAATCCTTTGAGGTTAATGACGCCTGCCTATTGGACATGTATTTGTCACTGTTGACCCATATATTCTCATTCTTACGGAAAAATGATAGAATTTCAGATCTCCGAACTTTATTTTGGCCTTCTTCAAAATTTATTCAACGTAGACTTATTTGGGCAAGGAAGCAAAACTAGACATGTAATGCAATATGTCTCGTTTTTCAATGGAAATGTCATCATTGGAGTGTATCTTGTTGCAAGCTCTGCCTATTAACGTTTCTCGATCCCAAGTACTCAGTGGAGCCCGTAGATTCTATTCTGTTTAAAAATCCTGCCCGTATTAACATCGACACTCGTGACACATTTTGGTCGCAATACTGTAGGAAGAGGCACGTACGAAAGTTTTTGTCTGCTACTGAATGGTAGGCCGTAAGCTTCGTCTACGGTTGCAAAAACGACAGGGTTCTCTTCCCTGGTACGGCTTCCTCCTAGCGACGCACATACACACGTAACTATTCCCTGCACATATACATATTTGGATTTTTCCCGTGGAGACATGCAGCAAATTAGAATTCTGGATTCATCGAATCTAATATTAACGAACAGGGGATTCTGTATTTATTTTAAATTTTAGGATATTCATGGACTGTAAATTGTAACTTGAGTGTAATGTAAGCTTTCGTATGTATTGGAAATAAACCATCTCCTGGATAAAAATGAATGAAAAGAAAGGTGAAAGTAACCTCCCACAAGATGCAGTTGCCAATCTTAAAATTTGAGAATAGTCGTTCATTTATTTCATGATTCACCAACAACACCCTTAAGTTCTCAATGCTTTATTCACCAAGCCCGTACCTGAGAGGGGTCAGAGTATCCCATTTAGCCGTCTGAGTTTTAGCCGAGGTGAAATTAGAACATAAGGTATTTGGAAGATTGAGGCAGGCTAGGATTACCATAACTTGCAGCTCTCTGTGTGTGTGTTACTGAAAGGTTATCTATAGTGGAGAGTGAAATAACACACAGTTATAGTTATATGAACATACATATATATATGTTACGCAGATGAATTGCGTCTTACATTAAGCTAAGGTCAACCCTCATGCGTGAATAAGCGCGCGTAACGGCCATAGTAAGTCTCGCAGGTAGGTAAGACGAGCAGAGCCGCGCTCGCTGTGAAAGAGGTTGAGTTGACAGTAGCGTCGAGACGTTCGTCGCGTCCAGTTTAGCAGCTGCCGTGCGACCGATCAGTGGTTGTACGTTTTTCTTCGCCTGTGCCTCATTTGTCCACAGTATATTTGGATATACAACTTTACGTCCGACTGGAAGTCACGGCGTCCTTGGCAAGTGGCACTGCCATTGCGTTCGTGACAATTTGCGATCCTGCAATTGCGGTCACGCCCATTGCGTCCGTGACACGCGTTGTACTACAATGGCGTAACTAATATAAAGATTTATGAAAAATAGAAAAATATAGAAAATTATATATATATATATATATATATATATATATATATACATATATATATATATATATAAATTATAGAAAAATTTATGAACATAGTCATGGACAATTTGCCTAGCAATACTGGTATGCTTTTCACGTGCGAGGTGCCATAATCCTTCTTAGGGAATAGTTTGTGGTGAAATATTAGCTAGTTGCGTAATATATAGTTACAGACAAATTCAAGCTTAAATTGTGGATTTAATCATCGTTTTTATTGTAAAAGTGTTCTGGGTCATTACAAGACAGTAAATTTATTGAAACGTAAGTTAATATTAAATAATCTTGTGATTTAGAAGATAAATCAGTGTTAAAATCTAGATAGCATGGAAGGCTCTGGGCCATCCAGATAAAGCTTCCTGCTTGTAAGAAATTCAACAAATGTCATTCAAGTGAGGGAAATGTCTAGCGAGGAAATTATTAATCAAAACAGAGAGGACGTCCAAATGGAGATGAATGAAATAGTGGAAGTAAAAAAGGATACGTCTTCAAATAAAGACGGAGAAAATATGGGTTGAATTGGTTGCTAAGCAACCAAAAAGTCAGAACACAAAACGAAATCGAGCAAAAGTTAGTGGAAAGGATGAATCTATAAATGCTCTAAAAATTTTCAAAGCAAACGTATTAGAGCGTACAATGCAATTAAAGGATAATGTGAATAAAAATGACTTATACTATCCTGGGCACGATGGCCCATACATTGTTCTTGTTGAAGGCGTGGAACACAATGTTGGTAGCTTTAGTGCTATTATGTTAGGTAGTCACTTAAGAGAAGCTAGAATTAAGGTGAATTATGTTAAGGCATCGGCTCCTAATCGTGCAAAGGTTTACTTTTTAACATCCAATGATGCAAATGACTTTTACTTGAACAAAGAGTTTCAGAAGAAGTATAAGGTAAATGTCAAAATCCCGAAGAGTCTTTTACACAGAATGGGACTAATATATGGGTTACCGTTACATATAAATTTAGAAGAAGTACAAGATGAAGCAGAGGCTGAGAGAAATATTCCAATAATCAAAATGGAAAGAGGCTGAGAGAAATATTCCAATAATCAAAATGGAAAGAATGAAGATGAAGATTTATCAAGAAAATGGGGAATTTGTGTTCAAACCGACCAAATTGATCAGCGTAACGTTTCAATCACAAAGGTTGCCCTCGCATGTAAAGCTACTCAGTAACATATTTCAGGTACAACCTAAAATAAAATCTGTGATGCAGTGCAGGAACTGTTTCCGTTTCTCTCATACAAAGGATGTTTGTAAGTCCAAAGCGATATATCCAAGGTGCGGTGATTATGAACATGATGATATATGTGCTGCAGTACCTAAATGCATAAATTGCTTAGGAAATCATCTTGCAACTGAGAGGTCGTGGAGTAAGTGGGAAGAGGTAAGAGAAACTCAGAAGGTGATAGCATATGAGGGCTGTTCATATCAAGAAGCAAAGAGAAAAGTTAGTTCTAGTAGTTCATTTATGACCGAAAGAGACGGTTATTCTTATGCAAATACTACAAGATTTCCCAGTGTTAAAAACAACTAAAGCAGACTCTTCCTTTGTACAAGCTCCAAGTTCAGCAATTACAACAGTTAACAGATATGAGGTGCTGGCCACTCTAAGAGATGAGGAATCAGGGACATTAAGAAACTTATATTCTTGGAAATCTTCTCAACCTCAACTTTACAACATGAACAATAATTATGCTGATCGAAGACTTGGGAAGACATTTAAAAGTTAAGAGGTTATGATAAATAAAGGTATGCAAAATCTAAAGTCGTGTGACAAACCTAAAACCCAAAATGAACAAGAAAGACCAGATTATATTTTACTAAATTCCCAAAGCAGTCCAACGTCAGTGACAACAACGGAAAAACGAAAATTACGGACTAGCATCCCACAATATGACTCTCAAAAGCAAATAATGATTAGTTTATTACAAGTTAAGGGGAAACTAACGTCGAACATAACTGTGGATGATAATCTTCAGAGAATTAACAATATTCTAGTCGATTGTGGCAATATTACTTCACAGTTATTGAAACTAATTGAAGAGCTTGAATCATATGAAGATGGTCAACATTAAATATAATAATCAGTAAGTTATCACATGCAAAATATGTTTTTGTTTGTGCAATGGAATTTATGCTCGTTTCCTTCAAGAAAACTTGTACTCATGAAGCTGATAGAAGAGCATCATCCTCTCATTATATGTGTGTGTGAAGTATGGGGGATGGAAGAGTTTCAATTGAAATAAAAAATATCACGCAGTACTTAATCAAAAAGGCGGAAAAGGAGTGGGTGTATTTGTACATGAAAGTCTGGCATTCCAACCCATATCATTTAATCCAAATTTAGTGATTCTTCGAGAATATCGGGTGGAAGTAGTGGGAATACAAGTGCAAATTTTGAATAAAATATTTACAGTTATCTAGATCTACATACCATCTTCCTATACATCGCAAAAAATTGCAGTGAAGCATTTAAGGTCTATGATTAGTTCATTCAAGACTCCATTAATCATAACTGGAGATTTTAATTGCCACCACCCATTGTGGGGTCGACAGACAGCAGATAAGTTGGGTCAAACTATTGTTGAATGGATGAAAGCGGAGCAGTTAACTATAATAAATGATGGTTCACCTACTCATATGCCTAGAAATGGAAGTAATCCGTCATCTATAGACTTAACAATAATTTCAGAAAAATATTGTGCAGACTTTACATGGGAGGCCGATATGGACTTGAGAACAAGCGATCATTATCCATGTTATTTTTATATGGCTTTTTGCCATGCAACAAACGAAAACATATTAACTATTCGTAAATGGAAAGTATTCAAAGCTAATTGGTCTAATTATACTAAACTTTTAAATATTTATTTCTCAGAGGATGAAGGATTAAAACCTGATAATATTACATATGAGGAGTTTGTAAACATCATTTCGGCTGCGATGGACTTGAGTTGTCCCAGGGTGATAAAAAGTAGTCAGCAACACTTCCAAAAGATATACTGGTGGACAGAAGAGTGTGCTGAAAGCAAAACTACATAGAGTCGAATTACCAAGAATATACTCACGTCAACCAAATTCGGAGAACTGGATAGTATTCAGACGCTCTATGGCCAAATCAAAGAGATTATGCATAAAAGCAAAAAGAAAGTCATGAAAAATATTTTGTGAAAATTTACACCCAAGCATGAAATTAGGATATGTGTGGAAAAAGTTTAGGTCGCTCAAAAATCCTCGTACAGCAAATGTGGTCCCTTTAAAATCACATTGGAAGACTGAATTTATTCAGAAACTCATACCTACAGTGCTAGACGGAGTAATTGAAACACCAACTGAATTATGTAGTTACACATCAAAACTACGTTCGGCGAAAGGTTTTGCAACTCCAATTTCAAAAGAGGAAATCTATGAAATTATCGGCAACAGTAAAGAATCTGCTCCAGGTAGTGTTGCCCACGAGACGAGACGAGACGAGACTTTGGTCTGTCCCGTCCCGTCTCGTGAAAATGCTGTCCCGTCTCGTGTCTCGTCTCGAAAATAATCGTTTGTCCCGTCTCGTGTCCCGTCTCGAAGGGTTCTGTCTCGTCTCGTTTTGTCCCGTCTCGTCTCGTAAAAGTGATCCGGGATATCATGCCAACAAAAGTCAAAAGTAGCAGAAACACGAAATATTTTTCCGGAAAGTGGGATAAAGCTCCAAATATTTTACCCATTGCGTGGTGAGAATAAATAAGGTTCGTTAATCATGAGGACATTAATATTAAAAATGCAGTTTGTTGGTTACTGATTGTTAGGTATCTTATGAAATCTACCTTGTGGTTTTTCTCGCTTCATACAACTGTCTGTACATTTATACCAAGTTTGTTAGAACCTGTCCCGTTTCCCGCGCTAGCGATCGCTCGACAGTTTTGGTGCCAATGAGAAACGAGAAAACAGTCGTCTGCTGGGCAGCGAGGATCGAATGGAAGCCAGAAGAGAGGAGCTTACGTAGACGTTGTTGCCACGTTGCGTATTTTAATTTGCTGCCTGGCTTTGGCTTTCCCCAGCACGGAGTTCAGGCGGTCTTCAGCAGCAACACCGCTTGGTTTATGCTAGAAAAGCCAGCGATCAGCTACCGCGGGAAGCCGGACAGGTTGTAACGAACACGGTATAAGTGAGTGCTCTTTTTCATTACTGCTATACCTTTTGGAAGTCTTGAAATGTTTTCCAATAGACCTTCTTTCTTTCTGAATGTCGAACTTCCGTGCACTATGAAAATGTACATTTTTTCTTTTAATTCTAAGCTTGGCGCTGGGGAGCAACAAAAAAGTTTTTAAATGTGTAGTACGAACACAAAAGACTATTTAAAATTTCAATATTTAGTATATTACAAATAGAAAGCATTTATTGTTCTTAATATTGTTAAACATCTTCTATGACATAAGTTTCAAAAAGTGTTTCTTTGTGATATTGTGTTGTTTCTTATGCCCAGCTTATGACGCACATACTTCTTTGTTTTCCCTTTAGCCTCTAAGTCCGGTACCACCACCGCTTGATCTAATTTATCCTTCGGCAGGCACGCATCTAGAAATATATGTCGGGGGAGGGTGTCTGAGCCAAGTGTTTCAGAAAAAATGATAATTAACGACAACAATTAAGCAAATGTTTAAATTAATGCATTAATATAATTCATAGGTCTATTCACTTGAACATGTAAATTAATCAATTCTATTATTGTTATTGCATGACATGTTACAAAGATGGTAGAAGAATAGTAATATAACAGCACGAATATTAGCTAATATCTAGCTTACGTGTAGTTAAGATCGTCAAAATCTGCATAAAAACAGCTGTCCTGGCAAGAAAATTAATGTCAAAAAAGGTGATGAATTGAATATTTGCTGAATAACAAAAAAAGATGTTACATCCAGTTGACGAAAAATAAAGTTCCTGATTAATATTTTATGCTCATTATTATAAGTAGTAGCGTACATGAAACTTCATTGATACTGTCATTCAAAGCAGTATGATCCCAATAGAATCCTTGTTTTCTAGTAAGTTCGGCAGGAATATGTAACCCTCGATTATGCTAAACAAATATATTTTTTGTTTAGCTAGAGCAAGGCCCCAGGAGGATGCAAGAAGCCTTTCCTGCAAAAGTGTATGTTTTACGAAGCGAAGAAACGTGACAAAACCTCCACGTATGGAAGGCAAACCTGCATTAATTTTATATCGCACGTTTACAGAGCCGTGCCTCCAGAAGTTATAAAAATCCCAACTTCAATGATTCTTTTAGACATGCTATAGTTGAAAAAAATATGTTTAGATGCACCCAAAGTGCATCATTATCAGATTATGCATATAACGTGTTATTGGAATCAACATATTTGTGTAAATTGGGTGCCTCCCCGATGGTGTAGTAATAACGTCGATGTCTTGTAATGAAGGGTCCTCGCGTCGATACTCAATTGAGGCACAAAGTGGATCGGATCGCACTTTAAACTGTAGGTCGGCTCGCGATTTAGCCTATTTGCGAATCAAGTGGACTTAAAAAAAAACCTTAAGAATATTAGAATAAACTAATTCACCCGCACCTAAGTCAAATTTCACATATCCTTCTTCATCCTCGTTCATAGACTTCCTGCAATACTCTTGTGTTGGATCCCACCAGGTGCGAAAAATGTGAAGTTATTATTTCTCCGTACTGCGTTATTTCTTTTCATAACAGTAAGGCTAAATTCTCGTTTTATCTGAACTTTTAAAAAATGTGCAAAATACGTCTCTATCTTTAAACAACCACCCTTTCCCATGTATGTGTAAAATAATCCCACTCTGTCTCAGAAAACCTCTTCCTAAGATCAAATGAAGGAAACAACTCTCAAGTCTCAACAATTACAATTTTTTGCTTAAATTTCCTATAATTTATACAAACAGTAGCACATATCACGTCCTTTGGTGCAACACTGTCAACAGCTAATGTTACTTTCCTCGTCCTAATAAATTTACTTCCAACCAGTGACGGCGCCAGGGAAATTTGACTGGGGGGGGAAGCCTGGCAACAAAATATTGTAAGGGGGCAGTCACATTAAAACGCCCGAAAACACTACACATATATATACTTATATAATAATAATTATAATAATAATAATTATAATAATAATAATTATTATTATTATAATTATTATTATATTCATGTATGGTGTTTTGTGTGTGTCTTTTATTTAGAGTGGACGTTTACTGCCTAAATTTACTTCTTGATTACGAGTTTATCTCCACATGATTCATTTTAATAAAGACATTAATTCTTTTTTATTGGTAAGTTGCGTTGTCTCTAGTGGCCTATTTCAGTATTGAAAGACATTCATAATTTTATAATTCATTGTCTTTCTTGAGATGAAACTACTGATATAAATATTTAAGTTATAAGATAATAATATAAATGATGAAAATAATGCTTGTAAGAGTTTAATTTTCTTGCAAAATAAACGTGACGTTGGAAGAAATGAATCTTCTTAAGTATTAGAAACAATGTGAGGCACTTCTCCTGTAGGAGAATTCTGCTCTATGTGCTTTGGAGAACACATTGCCCACCTTTGGTACGTCCAGGACTTGACATTTCTTCTCAATGGCAAGAACAGCCAAATGAGGCAGTTTGCATCCAGCATCCCGTTTCGAGCAAGCCTTTTCAAAGATTTTAAGGACAACCATCTTCGTAATGCTGAAGAGTTTTGGGCAAAATTTGTGTTTCACCTTCCAGGGAAATGTTATCACAGAATAAAAAAAATCAGACAAAGTTTACAGTTATCTCATAATTCAAGAAATATTCTGACCCTGGCATTACTTATTCTTACTCTATCACTCCAACGTATGTCTGTGCTACACAATTACAGGCACCTATGGAGTTCGTGGGAAGTTGTTCTTCGATTTTGATATGTACGAGAAAGAGCGAACCTGCATCCAATGATTGAAGTGTGGCAAATCCTAATAAGCATTCTTTTACCTGGCCGCGATATGTTTTGAATCGAATTTAAGTGAAATTTGCATCTTAAGGTTCACGTTCAATACATTTCCAAATAATATCCCCTCATCAACTTCAAGAGTATCGAAGAAATTCCCTTTGTTAAGGTTTCCTCAGACTCATCATCTCGAAATTCAAGTCCCTGAATAGTAAGAAACCGCGATGAATCCACAACAACTGACATGTAGTGTCGGGTTTTCTTCGATCACCTTTGGTCCTGGGTTCGATACCCAGTGGAGGCACTTTAAACTATAAGTCCAGTCCCGATTAGCCTTACTGTGCATAAAGTGGACTTCAAACACGAAATCAACCAACCAACCAAATCTTGAATCAACTTTGAATGTCTTTTAATAATTAGCGTTGTCACTAACGACCACGATTAGAATAATTTGCCCATACTACAGATGATGTCTTGTGGTCCTGAAAATATTCGTGATGTTTTAAAACCATCCACATTCAACACTTTTCCCCAGTTCTTAAGACTGGGTAAAACTTAGGTTAATATCGGCTATTACAGGACATAAATGAATGAGAAATCACCTATGCCCGGGTCGGCGCTCGAATCGCGAACGAAAGTCACATACACATAGCTCTATATATATACACTAAACAAATTAATATTTGTTAATCAAGTTGGTATTATAAGCAGAAAAGTGATATCATGCAGAATACACCACTTTGAAAAGGTGAAAATCGTCATACTCTTATAAATGAACTCTCTTATTATTCGATATTTAATTAACTTCAGTTAGGGGGCCCGGGAGGGGGGCGAAGTGTCCGACATGGGGCGTCCCCCTGCCTCCTCTGGCGTCATCACTGCTTCCAATCCTCTAATAACTTCGCTACTGATAGCCTCACTTTCGAAATGGAAGCTTGTGTGTCGGCGAATAATACAAAGAACTTGTGTTCACTGTCCCTCTTTCATTCAAAGTCTGCCGCTTTCCTTTTCAGCTTTCCCTGCAAAACTTCCTGTCAGCAAGCAAAGCAAATTACAGAATTTTTATTGACCCTCCCTTGCATCAACCTTCATTCCTAGGCCTGGATTTATGGCACTTACCCTCTACTGCAGATCAACCTCGCCCCTATGTTTGGTGTTTGCCCCCTGAAGCAACGGTGTCCATTGTTCAAAGCGAAACCTCTGTCAGTGGGGAACGGCGAAAAATAGTCTCGGAATACTCCCTGGCCGTAAACAGGTTCCCGCCACCCTGACATTGGTGTCAGCTTCTCTCTGAAGTTTGATAAAACTACTTTGTGAAATATGTTTAGTAACGATTGAAAATGTAGACAGTAGATACTATATGTATTTTGCTCATAAACTTGAAGGCTAAATTCACAGAATAAAAAGAACAGCTACAACATTCCTTCATCTAATTGACAGAAAGGCTAATCGGGACTGGACCCACACTTTAAAGTGGGATTCAAATCACTATGTTCCTTCACCGGGTATCGAACCCGGCACCCCTTGCTTACAAGGTGACGACGCTACCACTGTACCATCGGGGAGTCCCCATAGAACAAAGTTTCCTTCTACGACGATTATACAGAACTTAGTGCACTTCCTTCATTTGAAATCTATTCTATATCAGCCTCAGTATTTCGTTATTACAATCCAAGGAATAGTATTCTCCTTAAATAAGAAATACATAAATAAATAAAAAGCATTGGAAATAATCTTCAAACGGACGTAAAAAAATCGAATGCAACCACCTGCAGAATGCCTTATGGAAACAACAAGAATTTTCTCAACAAAGACATATCCGAAATTTCCATAACATTCTAATAATTTCGCAACCCGTGCAAATAATCATGTGGTAAAATCTTGTCGTGGTTCCCTGTAAACACTAAAATCACCAAATTACTTCTTTCCATATTTCCCGTATTTTCTCCTCCTCTTTAGCTCTCAGCTGTTCGGAGTGGAATAATGCAAGATTATTTGTTTCTAATTATCTCCTTCTCTTAGTCTTGCTAATATCTTGGACTCCTTAATAACTTTCCCAACAAATCCTTATCAATTTGTACTGCCATGTTTCCTACAATGCTTTTCCTACTTCCTAATAACATTCACTTCTGTACACCCTTTTATGTAAAAATTAAATAATAATAATTAAACCCTATCCATCGGTCCGTTTATCTTTCCAACTTATAGAGCTGAGACTATTTTTACAAGATAAACCTCGGACGCAGACATTCCACGATCTTTTGGCCCCTCCTTCCACCTTCTCTACCTGCCCTTTTACTTGATGTTATTCAGAATTGTATTAGTATCTGGAGTACTATCGTTACATAAAGTTATTAACCTGGAATAAATTGAAAAACAAAAATGGGGAGTAATAGTATGTTTCGAAAGAGTATTGAAAATAAGTTTAGGTATTCATTCATTCCTCTTTTTTGACTTAATACACGTTTATCAACGTTTCTAATTGAAATACTTTATTCCAAGCAAACAAGTATTTGCAACTGATTAAATATTTTGCTTTTATTTTTTCGAGACATTCGAGACGAGACGAGACTTTTCAAAAGCCGTCCCGTCCCGTCTCGTGTCTCGTCTCGAAAACGAGACGAGAAAGGCATTCCGTCTCGTCCCGTCTCGAATTTCAAAAGGCTTGTCCCGTCTCGTGTCTCGTCTCGTTTTCGAGATTAGACACGAGACGAGACGGGACATGTACCGTCCCGTGAGCAACACTAGCTCCAGGGATGGATGGAATTACTTATTCGATGATTAATCACCTTCCAGATGTAGCGTTAACGGCGATGTGCACAATTTTTAATAAATTCTTAAATAGTGGAAAAGTACCAGAAGATTGGTCCAAACAGTTGATTATTCCAATTTTAAAAACAGGCAAGGACCCTCAAGTAGATAAATCATATAGACCTATAGCTTTGACGTCAGTTATAGGAAAGATATTTGAGAAACTGATACAAAAAAGAATAGAATGGTTTTTAGAAAGCCAAAACATATTTCGGTTCGAACAAATAGGATTTCGAAAGGGATTAGGATGCCAGGACGGACTAATAACTCTTTCCCAGAGGTGTTCATTTTGAGTCAACCTCCCCTCACCCTCACCCTCCGAGATCGCAGTCGCCCTCGCCCTCGCCCTCCACCGCCCTCGCCCTCCACCGCCCTCACCCTCCAAGATCGCTCTCGCCCTCGCCCTCCACCGCCCTCACTCTCCGAGATCGCTCTCGCCCTCGCCCTCCACCGCCCTCATCCTCCAAGATCGCAGTCGCCCTCGCCTTCCACCGCCCTCACCCTCCGAGATCGCTCCCGCCCTCGCCCTCCACCTTTATGGTTAACTCTTTGCACCAGTAATCATTTCCCATAAATTTGGCTTCTTTCTTGCATGCGAATTGAATATATTTTACTTGCATTTTTTTAGACAAAATGATATAACATGTTAATGTATATTTCTAAGGTTTGATATAGATAGGAGTGCATTTGAAATTGTTTGTAGATTTTATGTAAATTGTATCTTATGTAAATAAAATATATAATGGGCATAAACAGCCATATGCAATGCTGTAGGTCCAATAAATATATTGATAATGATGATCAAAACAAGACAAAGAAAGTTCGTAAATTTATTGCGGTTGGAAACTTTGACAAGCATCCTAATAAAAATTTTTGTTCCCCCAAATATAGTGCACTTTGTAAAATAACTTGGTGACATGGCAAGGCAAGATAAGTGTGAACATTTTGTAGGACTATGCATTGTAACTTTCAATGAGCTTAGAGTTTTGTGTACATAATAATATTTTATAACATTGGTTATTTTCTAAAAATAATCATGTGAACAGCAAGGAAGTAGTGCCACTTTCATCATGGCGAGTTCTATGCGTGCGGGAAGATTTCTGTGTTCAGTGATACATCGAATCGGTGAGACGGTTTGTTTACAGAATCTCTCAGGGTTGGTGATTTACACTTTAGTGTCATGTACTTTTCACGCTTTTCACCGTGTCAGTTTGCGCTATCACTTCTGGTACATTCTGTATATCATATGTGCAAGAAGTGCATTGTATTATGTAGGCTGATATCCAATTACCCTTGGATGTTGGCACCTTATTAACTCTATAAAATGTAGTTGTCAAATTTGTGTTTGCATTGTATTAGTTTGTTTCTTTTACCTCGATGATAAAAATGAAAGCCAGGCGAGATAAATCTCAAGACTCTTGGTGTTGTTCGAGACTTAAGTAGAATTTTTAAAATTTCCCTGAACCAAATTTACTACACTTATTCAGACATACAAAGCGTACGTGTACCGGATTATGGATAAGTCATAGATTAACTTGCAAAGTTAATCCGGTAATGGCAATTATGATCCTATGCAATGTGATTGCATACATTCATGATAAGGGTTTGCTGCGCTGCACGTCCAGCTGCTAACACTTCTTGAAAATCTGTTAGAGTGCCAAATTTAACCCTCCTAACCAACTTACACAATTCCAATTCCAAAAATGCCTACGTTGTTACTTGTTAGGTTAGGAGACCAGGTTTAGGGCTGTTAGGAACTCATTTTCGCGACGTGTTAGCAACTGTGTGTGCCTCTCACTCGACCCGGGAAAAATTTATTTTTTCTAGGCGACATTACTTAGTCGCCAAATTGGATTCAATAGTAAAATGTCAAATGTTGAAACGAGTGTATATGATGAACACAAAAGTTCTCGCAGAATAGGAGAATACGTATTTTAAATTTATTAAAACTAATCTCTCTCTCATGTGGCGCTACATGTCTTGAAGGGTGAAAGATTTTGGGTAACCTAACGTGTTTATGTCTTGCTTATTTAAGTACACTTTATGCCTTGCTATTATAATCCGTTTGGTTTGGTTTGATTTGAGTTCTAAAATCACTTTTATGCACAAAAGGCTAATTGGGACTGGACCTACAGTTTAAAGTGGGATCCGAACCACTATGTGCCTCCACAAGCTATCGAAAATATGCTAATTGCGACTGGATCTGCAGTTTAAAGTGGAATCCGAACCACTGCACAATGTGTCTCCACTGCGATCGAACCCGAGATCCTTGTGGAGTCGGCCATTTCGAACACTGCAAAGAAGCATCCACACATTCCTTAATTTGCTCATTTATAAAGTTGTGTGAGGACAAACATTGATATGTGAAAGATTTGGCTGAGAATATATATTCATTTCTAAATGTTTCCTTGCACTTCTCTAGGTCAAAAGTGCTCTATATATTTCTGGAGGAGGAGTGAATTTTCTGTTGAAAATGATAAGTCATAGTGTCCCATTTCGTAAATGCTAAGAAAAAATCGTTGTCTGCAGATCGAAGCTGATAAGTTTTTCACCTAGATTTAACTTACGCAGATCAATCATGCGTTCGGACTAGATTTTACTGAGAAAGAAAAGGTAGCCCTTCCGTCTGCAATGCGGTCTGCATGTGCAAGCTTTCCGTGACTGCCTTCGAGGCCACGGACAGCTGCGATTGCTTATCTGGCGCAGAAAATAACCTCCTTCAGCTCCAAGAAAGTTTGTGCTTGTCTGAGTGAAGATTTGCATACACTCCACGGGATTGCATTGTTCACGTAACACATAAGTAATGCTTTTTTTCTGTCGGTGTGACATAAATTTTCCATTTGTTTGCATGGTTTCCTCCCGTGTGCGTGTTTTACACCTGCTTTATCCTATCTTCTTGCTTGCCCCAGGAGCCATTCTTCCGCTCTGTTCGGGAGTTCTGTGGGCGGTTTGAAGGACTATGACTGTGACGAGAATGAGAACACCCTTTCTGAAAATCGTGCACATGAAATCATGTCCGAATCTATCGAAGCAAAAGCTTAACCTTATTAAGAAAATATGGGACTTTAACATAAAGATAGAGAGGGGTTTGGCGGTATGGCCCCACACATTCTCCATCTTGACTATAGAAGTAGAAAGGTCTCTTCAATGGTGGTGATTAGGGGGACAGTTGCCCTCACTTTTAGGCCTGCACTGTGTCCTCTAACCTTGTCTACGAAGAGAAAGTAAACTGTCTGTCCTTCCCATCCCAGTTTTTGCACCCATTCGCCGCCACTGGGTCTCTTTATTCACGGGCTGCTAGTATAACAAACCTTTGTTACAAGTATTGAAACTTTAAGATATTAATAACTATAATAATGTATTGAAAATATAAAATGAAGACATGCCATGATTTAAAAAATACTGTGCCAAAAATTAAAAAATATTTGATGTAGTTTATTTTTACTTAGGCAATGCTTCTTTGTAATTGGACGCCTTGCTGTTTCAGTGCACTCTTTCTGCGTTTCAAATGTAATAAGAGTAAAAATTATATATGTTGCATTCTTCGTCACTGATTCAACCTGAAGAAAACCGACCTGCGTGGCAGAGTGGTTAGCACAGTGGTTAGCGTTACGACGCTGTGGGTCACAGGTTCGAAGCCCGGGCCAGGTTTTCTTTGTGTGTCCCTTCATCAATTTCATCATACCATCACTCATCCTCGTCTTCGTGATTAGCCAAATGTGGTAGAAAAGCAAAGTAAATCAACCAAATCAATCAGTCAACGTGAGGAGACCTCCACTAGCTGTACTGTCGTCGCCTTGTAATTAAAGGGTCCCGTGTTCGATATCCGGCGGAGGCACATAGCGCAGTGGTTCGGATCCCACTTTAAACTGTAGGTCCAGTCCTTTTTGAATAGGCCCTGTGGCCGCCCAAATAAACATCGCTGCAGTGCAAGCGCAGTAGCAGTAGTATATCGTAGATTCAATTCAAAACATTAATTGTATACACACATTAATTCTGATACATCGTTACCCGCTTCCCAAATTATAAGAGACAGACCTAAAGTAAGAATCACGAACCTTCCGACCCTCTGTAAACAACCGTCTCACTTCGAGTAACGTATCACTCCGCGCCAGCTGTTCGTGAATGGTGCGGCCATCATATGATGCTCACTCGCAACCTTTAATTTTACGTAACATGGAAAAGCGTATTCTTATTTTAACTGATAACACTAGACAACAAATTTTAACTTTTTGTTTTTTACAGAGGCCAAAATAGCTGATATATATAGATTTCAGTGTGCTGAAGTTGAAAATGACAATTAAAAATCTAAATTAGCTCAGGTTTGGAAGTTATTGAAACTTTTATGTTCTTCGCATATTATAATGGGCCATAGTCTAACAAGCGTAGCACTGCCTAACACACATTTACTTACCAAACAATTGACAGTGGTTTTGGGGTTAATTCGGTACACTGATCACAAATATGGAGTTCGTTTTTCTCGAATGGCTCTAGTTTTTAAGATACAGGGTGTTGAAGTTTATATTGCTACTGAAATACTGATACATATATTTTTCATATTCTATTCAAAATTTTTGAATGACAAGCTTGCTGATTCCATATATCACATCATTTTTGTCATACTAGTTTTTACAATGCAAACTAACAATGCAAACTAGTAAAATGTAACCTATTCACAAATCATGTGAAAAAATAAATCAAAGTGCTTTAGACCAAGTACATGAAATGCAAGTCAATTTAATTAAATTAAAGATACACTATTAACAGCTACCTTGTTTACAACGCGGGTTTTCTCTTCGCCTGCCGCTTATGGGGAAGAAGAGAGTCTTTCTGCAAAGTCCAGCAGAAATCTGCCAACATTGAAGCACTGAATCTTCCTTGGTATCGATGTTCCATTACAGAGATTTCTTGGTGGAACCTCTCACCATGTTCATCACTAAACGTCCCACAATCTTCAGGAAAAACGTCGATATGTGAGTGAATGAAGTGCATTTTGAGTGACATGTTGCATTTCAGTTTCTCATAGGCACATATAAGGTCATTCACAAGTTCAATATATTTTTCAGCCCTCCTATTGCGTACCAAAATCTCTAAGATTGCTTTTTTTTACTTTATCTCAAAAACGGGAGCTAAAAAACAAAAACTATTGTCATTTTCGAATTCAGCGTACCAAAATCTATAAAGATTGGGCATTTTCCTTTCTGTAAAAATTTCATTGTTGAACAGTGTAATCTACACATTGAAGTATAATACATTTTCTACAAGTGTTTCCAAAAGTTCCATTTATCTGACACTGGGTTAACAGATCCCCCTTCCTCTCTCATTATGACAGCGCCAAAGTTATACAAGAGAGTGAGAGATTCGTTTCAGTAAATTCAAGCCTTTTGGTTTTATTGCTTCCTCTTCCACCTAATTATTGCCCAACATTGTTGACATGTTGAGTATTGTTTTCTCCTTTGTGCAACAAATATACCGCCAGTTTTAGCAGAAGCTAAACAAAGATAAGCCGTGGAATAAAAAGAGATTGTTTATCTTTCTCTCGGTTTCTCGTGCACTAGAAAACAAGAAGACGATAATAAGCACATTATTTACGCACGTCTCATGCAAGTAATGTATTTTCTTACCTTGATTCAGCAGTACCTTTTTGAACTTGAGACATTTTCGGTGCTAGACAGAGTACGGTCTGTCAAATTTGCTTCCCAAAAAGGAACTCAACGTAGCACAAAAGGCGATTTAACGTCGACTGCTAAAATTGGGGAGATCGTCATCAATCATCACTATCAACATCTTCCCCACAGTGGATTGAAAGAATACGAAAGCACCTCGCGTTGTATTGCATTTGTCTCAAAATCAGTGTACTTGTTTATACGAGCAACAACGTGTTTTTTTTCGCGAGACTCACTACTTGACCGGTCGTTTTCCTTTCTTTCACCGCACCGAAAACACAAAGATGCAGACACACAATTACACTTGGACACCAACTTCACTGCTTGCTCAGGATAGCACCGACACAACGTTACATAAACGTTAAGAACAACCTGCTTCTTGCCTCTTTTCAAACGGCTGTATTTCCGAAAGACTACTCTGAAAACACGGGAGACCTTCCTGCACGCATGGAAGTCGCCATGTTCGAAACTGGCGCTATTTTCTTGCTGTTCACGTGATCGATTGTAATTTATACAATAATCACGTATTATTATTATAAACAGAAACCTTTAATGAAAATATATTTTAAAATGTATAATCCAATGTAATTTACACGTTCTTCTTCCATTAGCGTACTTTCATAGAACGGACTACATGATGCGGAAGAAATCCGTTATTTGGCTGTTGCCAACCTCAATACTTCTCACTAAGTCAAGTACAGAAACGGAAGTGGTATGTCGAATGTCAGCATATGATACTGTGATTTCACATTGTCAGTGACGATCCTCCGGGGATGGGGGAGGGGGTGGAACGCAGGAGTCGATCTATAATCCAGAGGTGTTCACCATCCGGATGGTGACATCCTCACACTCCGGAATACTTTTGCGGGTGAAGGAGGGCAGGCCGTATTGTGAGGGAGTTTGATTTAAAATGAACACCTCTCAACAAGAGAGAAGAAAAATGTGACAATATTTAAAAATTCACCTCCAAATATGCATTTTATTTTATATGTAGCGTACAATAAAATGTGACCGCCTCAAAATATTTCTGAATTCTACAGTCTTCTTTCCCCACTTTATGCTTCTCTAAGTTGCCGTTTTAGTTTCCCTTGGTGTCTTGCTGCATAATCCAGCATTTTTGAACGGGATGAAAAGGACATACGAGTGTGTTTTTTGATGAAGTAACTTGAGAGATGTTGAAGTACACTGGAGGATACTGGAATGTGTGACATTGAGGTGTAGATCGACCACGTTGTGACACGCACATTTGTCATTAGCTACGAGACGATGAGGGATAGGTGATATTTGAATTCCAAATTAGTTAGCCGCCCCCGTGACGGAGTAGTTAGCATATCGCACTACGACGCCAGGGGTCCCGGGTTCGAATCGTTGCCTGGGCATGGATGTTTGTGAATGTCCATTCATCGATTTCATCATATCATCATCATTCATCCCGATCTTCGCAAATTAGCCATAAGTGGCACAAGAGGGGAAGAAAAATAAAGCAAATCAATCAAACCAAATGAGTTATTTTCATTATTTTTATCTAATGAATAATTATTAATTTAGTCAATCAAATCATATGTATTAGCTTACTTTCTTTATCTATAATAATAAATCATAACACTTTCAAACATCAAATAAATTTAATGAAGAAACCCCGGTTCAAAACGTAATTTATCTCAATGTGTCACATTCTTCTAGCAAGGTTTTTTTAGTAAAAGATGAGAGAAAATTAATCCTTTGGTACGGAACCGTCTTACTTCTGGGGGATAACATGTACATTTTGTATTTGATTTTTTTAATTTAGCGTTGCTTTTCTTCCACTTTTGACTAATCCCGACTATGAGAATGAGTGATCCTCAGATGAAATTGACGAAGGGACACTCACAAATAACACCCATGCCGGGATTCGAGCCATTTTACATACATTCAATAACTTTCAACAGGTCATCAGTGATACACTGCTTATTCCGCATCTGTTGACAAATGGAATGTTTTTACACCTTGTAGGCTATGTGAATTATTTTTTTCCATAAGTTTGCAACACTGTTAGGGTACACGTGCTTTTGTTTACAGAAGGTCTTAAGTTCTATGATTCTCACTTTAGACCTATTGCGTACGTGGACGAAATCTGCTATCAGATTTTCGCTGACATCAAAATTGCCCGTCGTGTCCCGTCGGATCCGGCATGCGGCTGACTTAATCGTCTTTACTATATAGTCTGAGGAAGTTTCCATTTGTGTACATGATGCTCAAACACAGAATGTCGAATCTGAGTTGGGAATCGAGAAAGGAACAGAATCATAAAGTTAACGTCTTCAATAATATATTCCAATTCACGATGAAGATAGATTGTATGTAACGCAATTTTTATGTTAATACAAAGACTAGAAACAGGCCGTAGGAGTTCACGATTGGGCCGAGAAATTTAGTCGAAATTGAACACATCACATCTTGGAGCTGAAGTTGGAGTTTCCTTGTTTTAAGCCTACTTTATGCACAGATAGGCTAATCGTAATCGGGCCTACAGTTTGAAGTGAGATCTGAAGCACTGCTCAATGTGCCTCCAACGGGGACTGAGATGACTTTGTTATCCCGTCCAAAGTAAGAAATCTTATCGCCTAACTCGGCTTCGAATTGGACACAGCCATCTCTCGCACATGCCCCCCCCCCCAATGTGCCGTGTCTGTAATGTCATTTTACGTCTTCGGTATACTCTTGTTGAATGTGCAGTTTTTCCCCCTCTCAGGTAGACTTTCATCTTCCCAGATGTTTATCATCCCTGTTGGGAGATGACTACAGTGTTTTAACAAATGTTTTTAGCTTTTTCAGAAGAGCTGGTCTCTTTCACTGTCTGTGAGGAAGTTTTTAGTGTATTCTTACCTTTTTAATGTATTTGTCCTGTCGAGGCCCTTTACAGCCTTGCACTTTTAATTTTCCCAAGAGGCTTTGTACACTCTTAGGTAAGAATTGTACATAAGTGGTCATTTCCTCGCATACACTGAAGGGTGCAAAATGGCCATACACGCTGACGCACCCAATAATTTTGTCATTCAATCAATTCAATAACAAAAGATACCACTATATTCCCTACAATTACATTAAATCATGTGCTATATTACCTCCACACGCTGCAAATAAATTATTGAGAATTAGATAAGTCGCATTTGATTAAGCTAAGTTTTAATACATATTCTTAGAAGTGGTAGCTACAAACAATAATTTCCAATACTAGGAAACGCAGATTTCCACTGAAGAATCTTAAAAAGCCTGTTTCGCATGGAAGTTGTCCTTTGGCCCCATCTTCCTCTTCCCAGTTCCTGATTTTGGTCAATGGTTTCCTCCACTTGTTGGGCATCTTGCAGTTGGCACCACTGTTCCTTCTGAAGATCGTCCACCAATCATCGCTTGCAATCCAGTCCGTCCGGCTATTCCAAGATATGGCGATGAACAACTCAACCGAAAACAAGAACAAAACATAATCAGTATTGTTCTTTTATACGCAACACGGTATCAAAGATTCCAAAACATTACATACAGGGGAAGCAAAAATTATAGGCTAACTAATCCAAGCGCCAGGCCCCTTTTCTAAGTAGCAAGCTTAATTCTTGGCAAATATGGTCTAAAAACTGAGTCCAACTAAGGTAAAGCTAAATATTCTGAAATAAGATTTTAAAACATTTCATTTATTAATTAATACAAGATTGGATTAAAAGTAATAAATTCCCGCAAGAAAAGAAGGCGCGTTAATTGGTCGACTTTCGATCTCGCTACCGAAGTTCCCGGATTCAAATCCCGGCGTGGGCATGGGTGCTCTTTTTGAGTCTTCCTTCATCACTGTCATCATATCAGCACTCTTCTACATCGTAGCGATTAGCCAAAAGTTGTTGAAAAGTAACGCTAAATAACACAAATACGAATACGACTGAAGAGGCACCTTTTCTGAAACTTGATATTAAAGAACAGGAGAAATTAGACATTACATAATGTCTAGAGAATATTGAATTCTAGAAAAATCAGTTGCTAAATTGTTGTAAAAATTACATTAAAATAAACACTCGAAAAAGTAATTAGTCAATTTCCACTGCTATTTAGTAGCATTTGATATGTTACCTCTGTTTGTTGATTTGCACAGTAAGGCTAATAGGGACTGGACATATAGTTTAAAGTGGGATCCGAACCACTTGTGCCTCCACCGGGTATCGAACCCGGGACCCTTTGATTACAAGGCGACGATGCATCCATTGCGCCATCGGGGAGGCCCACCTCTGTTTGTATAAGAAACTATAAATACTCATTAGTCTAGTATGCATAATTTCTCGTTAGTATGTGCATTCACACTCACGGGAACAGGATTCTGTTTTTAAAAGGTTATTTCCAATATGATACGAATGATGAAAGAAATTAAAGTACTTTCTTATTCTTGTTCACGAGCTTAACGTTTTTCAGCAGAAACTTAAATTTTCAACAAATGATGGCATCCCACTCGCATTTTCTGAAATTCTAATTCTGTAGAAATGTTTGAGAATCGCTTACATATTATATTTTTAAAAATCTGTTGTATTAAATATAATACCTGATGCGGCACAAAAAATTTACAATTGTTGAAAATTTACCTTACATATATTTATTACTTTGGAAGAAGGCATTAGTCATTGAACGGTGACTTTATTCAAGTTAATTATAGGATGATGTGTATATTGAGTATGTTCCATAACTTGAATGAGATTTTTGAAGAGAGCGCTTTACGACCCCTGGTTGCACTGCGCTCTTATTTATTATGAATGGAGACTTCCGATTTCGTGACGTTTCTGCTAAAGGAATTGCGTCTTCTTCATTCGGTGTCCAATGTGGTGTTGCCAAAATCTCAATTTGAACCTTTTAATAGATAACTGTGCTAATATTATCAGCCAAGTTGATTAGCACGGTTATCTCCAATCCATGCAGTGGCGGCTGCTTAATACGTGCTACCGTGCTATAGCACGCTACTCAATTTACTAAAATGAAAAGAAAGAAAGGGGCACATTTCATAGATTGAAGACGTTTAATAAAACACTGCAGTGAAATGAAAATTCTCACGTTAAGAGGCTCAAAAATTTGCAGCGCGCTATGTATTTTCCGCACGCTCTTAACCTACAACGAATACCGTGCTATTGGCTTCATAGCACGCTTTCGCCACCTCGCGGCGCGCCGAATCTGGCCGAATGCCCCTCGGTTCTACGGGGGAGGTAGGGTCAGAGCCAATCAGCTCGCGAAATTCGTCTGCTAGCGTGCTACACAGATCCACAGCACGGTAAGTGTTGTCATCTCAGTATAAGAAGAAAGTTTGCGGATAGCTTTACAGAAACACACACATTCTTTTCGCGCTGTTCATGGTCATGCACGTGGCATATGGAGCAGTTATTGTAAAGGACAGTTGTTCCAAGCAGTGGCGTACGAGAGGTTGGGGCTAGGAAATTGATGGGTGGCTACATCCCATCTCCAAATTTTGAGTTTCGGACGAAAGCAGCAAAGAACTCGGAAACAAAGAACCGTGTTAAATGCAAACACCCCTTAAAATAATCTCCGATTACCATTTTTGTCTTTGAATAACTTAAAATGAAGGCTTAAATCGGTGATTGCAAAATATTTTATAGTTTATCCCGGCCGTACGTAGAAAGCAGCTATGTGATACAGACCTTTACAATTCCAGACCCCCCGGGAAAAAAAAAACCCCTGCGTACGCTAGTAACTCCAAGTGAGTGTGTAAATGTGTATGTGTTTTTGTGGGGGGGGGGTAATTGTAAGTGCAAGAAACAACATCTACCTGTAGGACGCATCTGTGAAAAGTCACGAGCCGCCGCTGAATCCATGATATCAAATTTCGTGTGTCTGACGTCAGGGCTCTCAACTGAAGATCAAATCTTCGAATCCCAAGACTATCCCTAGTTTCTTATTCTTCTTAGTTGTTCCAAAATCATTACGGAGCAAGTAATCTTCTTGGAAGTTTCCACTCATCGTCTTTTGAAGAAAGTTAAGTTTGTGCTCTCTACTGCCTCAAGGTTTCCATCCCTTAAGTCGGATATATGGCAACACTGCCCGAGACACTCATGTTTTGTAGCAAATCCTCCATATCTCCAACGGGAGAGACGGCAACCTGTGGCCAAACCCAAGAGGGATGAAGGCGGGATTCAAACCCAACGCATATGAGAACTTACAACACTAACCACCTTGCCATTCTACTTTAACATAATATCAGAATTCAATAGAGCCTCTCACCTCTTCTGGGTTTTATCTTATTTCATTCTTAATGCATAACATCCTAGGGTTAAGTTGACTATACCTGCCGCGAAATTAGTTTGGTATTGACGCTTGTGAAGCACGTGGAGAAACCGGGTTTACGTCACTGAGGGAGGGTGCGTTGCTGGGATGCGAGCCAATCAAACTCTTCCCAGTGGTTTGCTACTAACCTAGCAGCAGAAAACGTATATCACGGTGTTGCCGCTTATCGGGCGATTGTTCCTGCGATCAGTTTTCATGTTGTTGGGAGAGGACATGTTGTTTGTTTGTTGCGTTGCTGTGATATTTTAACCAGTCCGTTTGTTTAGTGTTTACTGAATTTAGCGTATTCTTTGTTGTATATAGCGTGCTGTTTTAGTGTGTTATTTATTTTTAACATAATTTTCTGTGTTCTGCTTGTGTGAAGAATGTCAAACACAGGAGACAATACTCGAGATGACAATGTACCAAAGAGGCCATGCACTAAAGAGAGAAAGCCTTCGATAAAGGAATTCCTCTCAAAGGCAAAAAGTGGGAGATCGTTTGTTCTGTGTGCAAATATTTTGAGCAAGAGAAAAACAATGGGGGTCCAATCATTTCTATAAATAAAGTTCCGTGTGTTAGATGACGTAAACCCCGTAGTCAGTGTTTCAAACCTCGCCGTGTTTTCACTATAACATGACGTGTCGAGTATTTTTATTTTTTTAAAAAAAATAATTAAACTATGCTTGCCTAACCTAACCTAACGTTACGGGAAATGGTTTGTGGGGCTAATGTGAATGGTTTGCGGAGCTAACGTCAATGATTTGTGAGGCTAACGTCAATGGTTTGCTAGGTATTAGCATAATTTCAAACTCGGGCACGAAAGTAGGTATTTTTCGGTGAACAAGGTTGCAACACTGCATAAATCGACAAAACGCTCGCACAACGCGCGATGAACCAGTACGCTATCGCCATAATGTGTGTTACAGAATCGAAATAACGAATAACAGTAAGTACTCGTAAATGTGAGAAATAGACATTATTTTCGTTAGAAATTCATTATTTCACCTAAAGAAATGTTCCGCAATGCAGAATAGTACGTTAGCAATGTAAAAAAGTGCGAAATAAATTATTTATAGCTGTCACACCTATATGAAAGTAGTACCTTTGTGGCTGACTCTGACTTGCGTCTGTTCTTTTGTTTTTAGCATTTGCATTGTGAGTTTCGAGGTGAATAAAACGTCTTTTCGGTCGCGCTCTGATTTTCTATTCGAAATGAAAAGAAGGTGTGAGAACAAGGTTACAAATTATTTCCAAAAAGTACAAAACACAGAAAATAAAACTGTGAGTGACAATGGTAGTGATTCTGCAGTACTGGCTGTACATGGTGTTAATCCTTCGCCGAGTGTATCACACATACCAGCAACAACCACCTCAGAAACGGCAACAACAACAGCGACATTCCAACATGAAGCCAATACAGGTAATGTTTCGTGTTCCGATTTTCCCTCTATATGGTCTGAGCAACAGTGGTTGGAGCGTAAGCAAAAACATACATGGTTGATAGCAAGAAATGGGTGTTTAGGGTGTGATGATTGTTGCTCCGTAGGATATTTAGGGCCTGATAAAAGACAGGGATTATCATTAAGTAAGGAATGGGTTAAGTGTCAAGTTTCATTTAATGGCACAAATAAAGAACAACATTTGAAGTCTTTAAGAACAAAAATTTCGACCCACCAGCTATCTGTAGCACATCAGAAGATAACACAAATTCTTGCTACATCTAAAAAACAGAAATTTGAAAATGCTACTTTAAAACAAGAGGAGCATTTGATTGATGCGACAGAAAAAAAAATCTTCAATACTTCATACTACGCGTATTTAGCTAAGAAGGATAGACCATTCAGTGATCAAAAGGATCTAATCAATTTGCAAAGGAAAACCGGTCTTGATGTGGGGTTAACTCTCATTCTCGTTATAGTAGTACCGAAATAATTAAACACATATCATCTGAAATGAAGAAAAGTTAAGTTCCGAAGACAATACATTTTTTCTCCTATTAAACGAATCAACAACTCTCGGCAGGGAATCAGTTTTAATCCTGTACATTAATACCACCCTAAATGGTAAAGACGAAATATGTAGTTTTTCTTGATTTAGTAACTCTCGGTGCTCAAAAAGCAAATCAATAGCCAATGAAATTTTTAGTTTTTTGATTATTAATATGCAAGTTGCATATCAAAATGTTCTTGTATTTATATAAACCAAATTGGAATTCGGTATTTGCTGCATTATGGGAGACATTTAATTTATAATGACAGAGCTTCACTGCGCGATGCCACGAAGGCACATAGTAGGTGCTGAAGTAGGGCTCCTCACATTCACGATCTCAGCCTTACAGTTATAAAGCTATTGCTTAATATCTATAAATGCCATCTTCCTCAGTAGTAACGTTAAAAGAAGAAAACATGCAGTTACAAGAACACTTGGTCCTAACCTCGCCATGTACTCAAAAACAAAAATAAATCAATGTTTTTGCTTTTTAAGAAATGGAAAACTTTCAAAATGTGAGCGTAACTTTGAATTTCACTTTTATTTTTTAATGAATTATATTTTGTACTAAAGGCTAAGAGGAAACAATATTCGTCATGTATACATACATACATGTTGCGCTACTTTATTGCAGGAGAGCCGAAGTGGGATTATGAGAGAGGGGCAGAAACCCCCGTTTTGAATTTATTTTACTGTTATTTATAATTGCATTCAAAATGTTTCCCACCACCTCCTAACACCGTATCTGTTTGTTTCGTTCTACAGCCTACTTATATTTAATGTGACCTTTGAACATTTTTCCATACCTTATTAAGTTGTGTTGAAGTTGTTGTAACAAGGATTGCTTCTGAATTTACGAATTCATATTCATTTGTGCTAATACAATTACTTCAATTAATGAATTGCATATTCTGCTTCCGTGATGTTCTATTGGTTCGTTACGTATATGCAGGCACCAAAAACTTAGGCAGGCAAATAGGCAGAAAAACTGAAAATAGGCACTTTTTAAGCTAATTTGAAATAAAAAAAACACCAAGGTAGGCAGTGAACACGAACATAATATTAATTTTCACAGTCAGTTGCATATTTATTGACTCGAATCCGTATATTTTGTTGTACTTTTGTTATTTTGTGTCTCTTTTCTATTACTTTTGAGTAATCGCGGCGATGGTGACGAATAGTGATTAGATAACGCTGATGAAGCGATAATCACACAACGTGAGATTACCTTCATCAGTAGACAACGAAAGCAGGAAAAATACCACATACGAATAAGGACTTACAGGCATTTATAAAATTGCGTTATAAAGGGTCGAGACAACATGAAACGGAATTATAACATTGACGCTTACCTTTTAATGCAAAGGAATAAAAGAAAAATCCGCATCTTGGTCATTACGTGTAGCACGAGAATGCAGGGAAAGGAACGATAAAGGTACCACCCCGACATTCACCCTGAATGACTGAAGAAGAGAACGGAATAAGCGATTACGTGGGAAGAGCAATGAATGAACATTATTATACACTGCTTTCCAAAAGTTAAGCACGCAATGCAAATTTTCGAAAACGTATGTGAATTTGAGTGGCTGAAAATCGCTTCGAATGTAGATGTCAGTTTTTATGTGTAGCTTCCTTTTTATAAGTAGAGAGTGAATCATCTGTACCTAGGTTAGGGTGTATCGAAAAAAACTTTTTTTCGAAATGTTAAGGTGGCTAGTGCGGAAAAGTGGCCATTTGTGACCAAAAACACGTCTGATTTTTTTCAGATTTTTTGAAGGTCGTTTAGGTGGCGCGCATCGACCTTGAAGTTTTGATAGTGATTTGGTTATGCAACACGCACAACAATTTCACAAAAATGTCATTATTAGGCTATTTCATGTCTTATTTTCTGCATTATGGTCATTTATTGTTTTGTTTATGACAAATATGTTACATTCGTGCCTTATGAATCAGATCTCTCAAGTGGTGTGGGAGAAATCGGGACAAGTAGATCAAATTCTAGAGGTGTCGGGCTCCGTCAGTTATCGATGGTTCCTTCTTGATCCCAAATCACACCGGTGCGTACTCCTTCATTATGTAGTATGTGTGGTTTGCTCTCCCACACCACTTGAGAGATCTGATTCATAGGGTCATTCAACAAAACGCATTCTTCGCCCATCCTGAAAATCTCCTGCTGGCTTTAATAACCGACCAAAACCCAGGAATAAGAAGTCTTGGTTGGCAAAGAATTAAGAAAGCAAGAGGATTGAAAAAAGGCAAAAGAATTCGCGCTTTTGTTTTACCAACCATCAATTTTAATGCAGACCAATACTATGACATGGTTGATTGGGCTTCGTGCTCCCTCCGCGAGCCTCCGTTGACCAATAATATTACAAATGAAGAAGCAGATGACTACATTAAAAACAAAAAAAAATAGCGGAAATTCAAGACTTCCCCTGCCACACACAAGGAGTGGAGCGACTTGTGAAAATTATCACAGAGGCTGCTTCTTCCCTTTTCGGCGGAAGCAAAATTGTAGCATATAGTTAAATTTGGAGGTGATGTGATCAACAACAGGCTCATACCGCTTTTACCGCTCAAGGGTAACCCAGGCCTGGATGGCTACAGAGTACAGAGGTACTTTATGCAGGGATTTTCGTGATAAAATTCGCATAGTCAATTAGTCTGGCGTTAATTCACAATTAATTACTGGCTTTCATGTTTCAGGAGAGGGGGGAGTCGGTTCGCAGCTCCATTTAATCTGCTCAAGGGATAAGCTTTAAAAAGGTCGATGTGCAAGCTACGGCTGCTATGTGGGCTCATAAGAACTGAACAAGCCAGTTCAAATATGCGTCGTTTGCTTAAATTAATTTTCGTTTTCCTTTTCTTTCGGACCTTGTTTCTTGACAGCTCAGCACACCAGTGATTTTCTTCCGCGATCACAGGTGTACTGTTACCTTGTGAACTTGACTGTTACGAACATGTCCCTCTTTATCTGAACCGCGTGTTTGCATTGAAAGCAATTATCACGTGTTACAAGTAAAACTAGTGCTGTTATTACAAATGTTATCTGGGCCTCCACATATGGGGTAGTTTTACCTACATTACCGGGCCCCTGCTCTCAAAAGTGCCAGGGCGAATCACTAGATGATAACAATTCTTTTACATCTCTCAAGTGAAATTAATTTTTTTTCCATGTGAGGGATTAGAAAAATACAGGGCGCCCGCTGCCCATGCCATGGCGCTTAAAAGTTTTCAAGTAGCGCCTTAAGTTTCAAAACCAATTCTCAAAAAGCTATTTTTAAATGATTTATTGGTTTACTTTATTTTACTTCGCTTTTTGTGCCACTTTTGGATAATTTGCGAAGATGGAGATGAGTGATTATATGACGAAATTGATGAATGGACACTCACAAACACAGGGACGTATCTAGGTTGATCAGTTTGGGGGGGGGGCCCAAACGTAAGATTTTTTCTATCAAACTATTATAAAGTAACAAACTATTTATGCACCATATAGGCCTATGCTGTATACATATATTATATATGTATGTGTGTGTGTGTGTGTGTGTGTATATATATAGTCTTGGAAAGAAAAGGAGCAAGGGCCTCCTCAGTGGCGCATGGTAGCATCGTAGCCTTGTAGTCAAGGTGTTCCAGGTTCGATACCCGGTGGATGCTCATAGTGGTTCGGATCCCACTTTACACTAGAACCAGTCCCGATTAGCCTTACTGTGTATAAAGTGGACTTAAAACACCAACTCACTCAATCAAGAAATTGGAAAGGAACATCATCTTCTTCTGTAGCCCCCAACAGGCTACGGATATACTCTCGTGAAATACACAGCCATTATTCGGGAAACTAAATGCAGAATGAATTCATTAGCTTAATGGCTTATAGGCCTACACCGAGAATAATGTTATTAGTCTTTAGATTTGTAAATTTGCTGGAAAAAAATGAGAAGTAAATAAAACCCTTTTCCGTGGTTTTAGATATAAAGTGCTGGAACCAGGTTTACAAGTATTGGGAACGGTGCAAATATGAAATGTGTGCATAATGAGTTCAAGCTAGGCATCTCATGTATACAGTTCATATCGGAATCGAATCCGGTATCTCTTAGTTCAAGGGCGGGCCCGAGTCTTCTATGGCATCTGATTGTTCACTTGGGAAATTATGACGATAAGAAATTATATGCACACGTTATTTGTGTGTGGAAACCTGAATATATTATGGCACTGGATAAAACAAAGTTCCCACACGCTCAAATAATTACGCTCTCGTCTTTGGTTAGGCAGGTTCAACAACCTGCCCGGGTTCGATTCCCGATGGAGGCACATAGTTATTCGGATCTCACTTTAAACTGTAGGTTCAGTCCCGATTAGCCTTACTGTGCATAAAGTGGACTTAAAACACCAGTTCAATTAATCAATCAATGCAAAGGTTCAAGGTTCGATCGCTGGTGGTCAGGCCGGTAGCCAGAATTTGATTTCGTCGGAAGGGGCTTATCCTTTATCGGTAGCCACCATCTAAAGACGAAAAGGTTGGGGAGAGGGGTAAATGCGCGGAAGATGAATGTCTTGGTATATTTCAACTTACCATATACAAGATGTTTAATCCTGTTAATGAAGTAAATTTAATTACTACTACACATTATTAAAATCAGATATTTGTAGGATTTCGGGAAAGGACTGCAGCCCCCGAGCCCCTTCCCTGGGTATGTGCCTGCTTGTATTAGTTCCAAAATTTCTGTGCTGTTCCAACATCGTGAGGACAATTTGGGAAGTATACTTGAAAGCAATATGGAAGCAAATTCTGCTCTCGAAACTATGGGACTCGATGTGATGACCACGCGCAACCGAATGAAAGAACTCTTGTGTAGCCGCCTTGCAATCAAGGGGTCCCGGGTTCGATACCCGGTGGAGGCACATAGTGGTTAGGATCCGCGATTAGCCTTACTGTGCATACAGTGGACTAAAAACACGAACTCGATAATTGGAAGGTTTTAGAAGAACTAAACATGGCTTTTTATACATCGTACAACTTTGCTTCTTTTCACCCTACTTTTACAGTTTTTATTCCTAAGAATTCCTCTGAGTATAACACGCTACGAAACCAGAGGTCCAAGGTTCGGACATTGGACAGGTATGGTTGTATCATGTCTGTCCCATCGCCATTCCTTCCACTCATCATTCATCCTCATCGTCGCATTTAACCCAAGAGGTAGGAAAGCGGCGTAATATAGAAATATATAAATCATTAATTTGGTTTATTTTACTTCGCTTTTCTGACACTTTTTGGCTAATCGTGAAGATGAAAATGACAATGAGTGATGTGAAAATGGTGAGAGGACCATCATAAAGAACACACACGCCCAGTCCGGGATTCGAACCCAGGACACCTGGCATCGTAATGCACCTTGTTAACCACTGCACAACAAATAGAGACAGTAAATGCTTGATACATTATTTGCTTCTCCATAACTCATGATTATATTATAAGTATTATTCGCTGTATGACTAGGGATTAATTTTATTTGTATGTCTAGCCAACCTAGCCACCTAAGCAGCAGCAGCTTCCGTATTTGCAGGTGGAGGCTAAATGAAGAAAAATCACAGAAAGTCAGAAAGATATACAAATTTTGTAACATAATACTTATAGAGCATGCAGATGGCTGTAAAAACAATTGCTACATACCTAGTTTCCTTCCTTAATTGAAACGTGGTTTATTCTTCATTATACATGAGATCAACCACCTTGGGAGTCGAACCCAGGATCTTGTGTGGTAGTCAGACTCTCTTTTAGAATTCCAATATGTTGGATATTTGGTCGATCAGTCGATCCTGATCAATTGTTTCCAGAGGAAGACAATCTGGCACCTTTTCATTCGACATTTTATTCGCGATGTAGGAAAACGAGATCACAAACACTTCGTGATGCTATCTTCTCGCGTTTACAGAAGTTTACCACCGCTCGGACAACAAATACTACTTCAAACTGACAGATATCAACTGTCCACCAAATCAACAGATGAACCGACCGCTTCGATGTTTCTCCGAATATTCAGAAAGTGGCCTTTCCCTCCTTGCAGGGCAGGTCATTAGCAGGAGGGTTGAGTGCATGTGCGAAGAACCGCTGTGTCATTCATTCCCGCGCCAAAAAAGGGACAAGCAATAGAATTCTGTTCTTGGCATTTGAAACGGGATATCTTTTCTGAACCATAAATAATTAACGCAAAAAGTTCTGGCCACCCGTAGTAGCTAAATCTTCCTGTTTGTGTCGTCCTTTCGGCGCCCATGAAGCCAGTGCAGGGCCAGATGTAGAGAAAGTGCGGGTTTTAGGGGGGATCCTGGATCTGGTGTGCAGCAGGGAGGAAAAGTGCATTTTCAGTAGGTCTCAGACTTCCCTGACCGGGGCGGACCACAAAACCATTAACTGCATCCCTCTTAATACATCTGTTTGTGTTCAACAAGCAAGAAACAGGGAAATAAGAAAGAAATGCCTTGCTTGGGTTCGTGCTACTGAAAATTTAAAAATGGTTTCAGACTGCAAGCAAAATTTACTGAATAATTATTTTGCAATATTTGTCATCAAAGTAAAATTTCCAGCAAATACAGAACAGTTTTCCGGGGGCTACGTGGACGTTTGCCGGGCCCAGTGCCCCCGCGTGCCCCCCCCCCCCCAACGACGTCCCTGCACAAACATCTATGTCCAGACCGGGATTCGAACCCGGGACCCCTGGCGAGCTATTTTTAAATGTATTTCAAGTTCGCTTATGAAAATTTTCATCACCTTCTTTTAAAATCACGTGTACCGTGTGTTTCATGTATCACGTGTTTCCTTACATCAGAATAACAAACATACCATTATAAATGTTTTCTCTGTTCGTAGCCGAATTTTAAAATCTGCAGTGATGTGGTAGAGTCGACCATATATTAGATAGTATTGCATTGTTATTCATGCTGTTAATGGTTAAACTTTCTTTAGGAAGGCCACTCCAGCGCAAGAATTAATTACTTTTAATCCAATCCAATTAAGAAATTAATATAAGGTCATATTGCAAAATGTGTAGCTTAGGCTTTCTTACCGTGTATTTGATTTTAAAAAAATGGCTGACTCCTGAGGAAAAGGGGCTAGGGCCTGAATTATTTTTAGTTTTGCCTACCCCTGTCCATATGTATTTAATAAATGAGCCGAAATTCGGAAATCCAGATCCAAAACCGAACCCGTATCGTATCCGCCGGGGCTGGATATTTCAGAATCCTGATCTTACCATCCCTGTTTCCCAACTCATTGTGGGGTCGTCAACTTGCTGATTCCGTACTATTTTTAAACACCATAATATATTGCATTTATGGTGACTGCTAAATATGCATTGTTCGTGCTAACCAAAGCCTTTTAAATTCCTCGATGCCATTGCTGCTGGTGATGAATGGAACACTTTCATCAGTATGCCCTCCCCCCTCTTCAATTTACCTCTTAGGCGACTTGGTCGATTACTGCAGTTCCTGCATCAACACGCAAGACAAAGATCAAGAGAAGGGGGAGACGCAGAGACTGCACTTTATCTGACAATGGAAAATCTAACCAAACAATCTGGTAAGATTACAGAAACACCTGCGCTGCTGCTGCACGGGGAGTGGGCGTAGGGTAGAATTCTCACCACTGAAATGAAAGCAAAATCGCTCCCTCTGCAATTGACGTTGGGTTGCAGAAGGCGGTAACCATGAGCTACCAATTTTCTGTATTTATATTACATTGTGCGTTACACGGGTGTTTCAAATTCAATCAAATGCAACATATTCTTTCACCAATTACCTTTTCCAGAGGAAGTGACTCTAAGAATATACAGGGTTAGCATAAATGATGTGATGTAGTATAGTTGCAGTTGGTAACGCTGCCTCAAAGTAACGCTGTTCATCTCCAGGGCGATATGAGATAAAATTATTGATAACGACGACAGATCGTTTTGTGTCCAGAATTTCCACCTTCACTCATATGGTGGACCGAATAGAAGTATTTGCAAGGATATAGTCCAATAATAATAATAATAATAATAATAATATATTTGGAATAAAATGGGTTAATTTCAGTTGGTTTATAATTGTTGATTGAATTGATTGATTGAATTGTTGTTTTGAGTCCACTTTATGCACGGAAAGGCTAATCGAGACTGGACCTACAGTTTAAAGTGGGATCCGAACCACTGTGCCATGTGCCTCCACCGGGTTTATAATTGTTGTATAATATAATAACAATCATAACAATTATTATTATTATTGCTATTGTTATTATTATTATTATTTCTACTATTCAATGGCCTGACCCCCTACTAAAATTTATGGCGACGTCCATTGATTCTAAATACCAAAGAAATACTTCAGTTTTCCTGAAATTATACTTACTCATTCTACAATCCTAAAGTAGTTTAATGCCACAGAAATAAAATTTCAGTGTAAAAAAATATTTCTTCTTATTAACATAGTGTTATTGCCCTGACAAATAAAAAATGACCGTAAGTGTGTTTTCGTTTCCGCGTGGCATAACCTTGAAAGTAAGCATGTTTTCATGTGACTTCGAAAGTGCACACTTGTACTTGCATCTTTGCAGACATGTAACCTTGTTTTCGCAAGCTGCATTATTTTCAAAGAAATCGATGATAGCGAAGAAGCTTTCCCTGCCTGATTTGAGATGAATTGCTCTGCTAGAAAATACGCCGCAACCGAATTGCACACACATTAGATCCAGAATTGCGCACAAATCTCACTGACCTGTTTTGCGCACAGATTTTGATCGAACGTTGCCACTTTGATAGCTTTAAAGTCTGTGCGCAAAACTGTTTTTTTTTTCCTTTAGACAAGAAGAGAGAGAGAAATTAGAAATAAAATAGTAAATCTCTTCAGGATTAAATAAAAAATATAATTTAACCAGTAAATGTAGCAAGTCAAGATACATTTTTCATACCAATTTACATAATACAGCAAGTCACTATTGATGTTCTCAAGATACAATTTTCATACCAATTTAATCAAAGTCAAAAGTTAGGTTAGGTTAGGGTAATGACTGCACAACAAGCACTTCTGTCAATCGAAACTCGTGACCTTCGGTATAAATACGGAGATACACCGAACCATTACATTTTAGTCCACCAATCAGGTTCATCCTCTATGCCTATCTAATACTACCCTTCCAGCAAAAACACGTGTAAGTCCACACACACACACACACAAACAAACACAACAGAAGTGAGAACGACTTGAGAACATTTTACATCTGGCACCATCGCCTCATTTTTTTGTGCGCAATCCTGTACATTGTGACAGCTTGTCAACGGCTTATCAGATACCACTGATAAAACCGGAAAAGTGTGCGCAATCTGGCTGAAGCCAGAAAATAATATCGAAAACATAAGCGTGAAACAAAGAAAGTGACATTTTAAGAAATTGAAAAATTGTCGTCCTGTACCGCATAGGCATCTCTGCAGCTGATTTATAGGCCCAAGACAAAAAGTCTATGCTTATGAAATACATAAATCATTCACTGGTCTTTAGTACACAGTTTAATGTTGTTCTTCGAACGTTCACGTGTAATTTAAGTACAATATGATTTTACCATATAGTATATTGAGCTACCAAGGATGGGCTGAATTACATTTTAAGTTTGTTTCTTGATTACTGTTCTGTTTGCAACAAACTTCCAACACCTCCTGTTTATGCTTTCCTCAATGGTTGATTGATAAAAAAGCTATAATGTTTCGTAACGAGGTTTGATTCAACCTTCTAACGGCCCCCCTTACAGTTATTGTTGCCAGGCAATGTAGTCCGGGTTGCCTCAAAGGCAGTGGCGGATTCAGAAGTTGGGTACCTTACCTCACCGAGAATGAATTCTAACCTACATTTGCACTATCTTATCTAAACAATATAGTAATGTAAAATGGAACTAAACTGACCGCCATGTTCTAGAGATTACCATGGACGTCGGGAGGGTTTCTTCTAGAGAGGGGAAAGCAGGGTATTTTTTCCAGGGGATTGCAAGCGAGGCACATTTTCCGCCATAATAGTGTTGCCCCATCAAAAAGCACTGCCTGTAACGCCCTCGCAATAATTAACATATATTACTGTGGCTGAAATGAAGTTATATGTGTGAAACATTTAATTTTGGTATACTTTCATTTTCCAGGGGGGGCGTGGGCCCCCTTTGCCCCTCCATCCGGACGTCCATGGAGATTACCGTATTGTCTTGCAAAAATAGGGGTCCAGGGCTGAAATACGGATTGCATATCCTTATCATAATTCCTCCCATTATCACGGTAAACTGAACAATCAGATGTGAGAAGTAACGTGAATAAACAAACAAAACAAAAACCTATTCTCTCAAGAGGTCTCGGGTTCGAGTCTTTTTGAGGCATTGCACAGTGGTTCCGATCCAAATTTAAACTGTAGGTCCAGTACCGACTAGCCTATCATGAACATAAAGTGTACTTAAATTAAACTTTAAAAAATATTTTCGAGCCTGTTTAAACTTGGTGATAAGAGACAGAACATTTTGAATCTTCAAACATTTTAGTCATTCAGAAAGCTGGTAATTGGGAGGGGCAATCGCACCTACTCAAAGGTGGACGAAATATACATTTAAGTGGCATTATTTCCGTGGAGAGAAAGTTACTAAGAATCTCTGTTTCTCATTCTTTCAATTTTGTTTCGATCGTTCTTATTTTTTCTCAGTCTTTGTCATTGTCTTTCTGGCTCAAAATTTATTCTTATCTCTTTATCACCTCTTTTCTATTTTATTCTATTTTCCCTCCCTGTTTCTTTCTTCTTTCTTTCCTCTTCCACTTTCTTTCTTCATCTCTCTATGTCCTTACGCGGAATTTACAGAATCCGTTATTTTTTTTTAACTTAATGAAACTTAAAAAAAAAAACATTCCTTGGTGGAGGGAAAATGCATGTTTGTATTTAGATAATACATCTGACCATGTTGTTTTAGAAAAAATAGTCTTATCCCATGATCGTTGTAACACACACACACACACATACAAGTGACAGTGATAAGCTACTACACTTTTCCAATCATTTATGATGTTAAGGAATATACAACATAGTAATCCGGACTACTTTTTACAACGTGAAAAATCTTGGGGAGGGGGAGGGAGAGGAATCGAAAGTTTTCCATCCCCCAAAAATATCGTCCAGGACTCTTTTATTAAATAAAAAATAAACAAAAGTAATTAATCTTTATTTCTTTGATCCTCAGGTTCTAGGACGTTAAACAACTAAAATAAAAAAAAAACTGAAAATTTTAAGGGCCAAGTGACCCCTTGCCCTCTCCAAGACACGCCTATGTTTGTTACTCAGAATCTGGGGGACCAAAGTACTTGGCAGATCTATTTTTATTATGCTTTCGTAATGCAAAATGAATACAGTCTGCACTATGCATGTATGTATTTTGGTCTAGGAATTAATTCGTGCGGTTGTTACGCACACATTGAAGCTGTAGTTCAAACACAAAATACATAAATACCTTAAGAAAAATATTGTCCATCGCGAGCCACCACTTTCGCCCATGTGTCAGGCAAGTTACGGATTCCGTGGCGAAAGAAGTCCTCATCCTTTGAAGCGATCCAGTCAGAGACCCATTTTTCGATATCTTCTGAAGAAGTGAACCGCTGTCCAATCAAATCGTTATTCATGCAATCGAACAAGTAGTAGTCCGAAGGAGCAACGTCTGGTGAATACGGCGGGTGGGGTAAAACTTCCCATCCGACATTTTCTAAATAGGTTTTGACCGGTTTTGCGACATGTGGGCGAGCGTTATCATGTTGAAAAATAAGTTTATCATGTCTGTTCTCCCATTCTGGTCGTTTCCTGGCCAGAGCTTGCTTCAAACGCATTAATTGTCGTCGATAACGTGCTCCATTAATAGTTTCACCCGGTTGCAGCAGCTCATAGTACACCACACCTTTCATATCCCACCATATGCACAGCATAACCTTTGCACAGTGAATATCTCGTTTCGGTTGTGATGGACCTGGTTCAACTGGCTTCACCCAGGCCTTTTTACGTTTAGGGTTCTCGTAATGGATCCACTTCTCATCGCTAGTAACAATGCGATGCAAAAAACCCTTTCTTTTCTGTCTTTGAAGCAGCAATTCGCAAATGGTTTTTCGTCTTTCAATTCATGTGGAACCCAATGTGACATCTTTTGAATCATTCCCATGGCTTTGAGGCGTTTGTAAACTGTTGTTTGATCAACGCCTAATGCTTCTGCAAGTTCTTCCTGCGTTTGACACGAATCCTGATCGAGCAATGCTCTCAATTCTTCGTCTTCAAATTTTTTTGGCTGTCCAGGTCGCTCTTGGTCTTCCAGGCCGAAATCACCACTTCTAAACCGTGCAAACCACTTCTGACACGTTCGCTCAGCTAGCGCATGGTCACCATACACTTCCACCAAAATGCGATGACTTTCGGTAGCACTTTTCTGCATGCTAAAGTAATGAATAGAGCCCGGAAGTTCAGGCATTTATTTTCGTTAAAATAGGCAGGCAAAAAGGCATTTATAATGTGGAAAATAGGCACTAAAAATGATAGTGTTGCCCACGGGACGAGACGGGACAGGCTTTTAAAAATTCGAGACGAGACGAGATTGACCATGTGTCATAAGATAAACGAATATTTTCGAGACGAGACAGCATTTCCACGAGACTCCACGAGACGAGACAGGCCAAAGTCTCGTCTCGTGGGCAACACTAAAAAAAGAAAAAAAAAGGCACATTTGGAAGTCGCTTACTTTTATCTATAATTTCTGGCAAAATGTTAAAATCTACATTGGGAAGAGCATTTCAATTTTCTCCGTTTTGATTGCACATAACTACAGGGTGTTTTTTAAGTTCTCAACATTCATTGATAGTCGTCTGTCAGAGAGAATGTTTTTCATAATAGAAAATGATATTTCTACTTCGAAAGAAGGTATTGGAGCATACATAAAACAAGCTAATGTAGCTGGACTCATTTCGGTAACAGCATTTTCACTTTTTAGAATATCACAAATTATTTTCAATTGTTTCAAGTCCTCATTTGCGCTCATTACCCGTTTGAACTTTTCCGCAACAGCTGACCCCTTTTCTCCTGGCACTTCCATCATCTGCTGCATAGATTCCTCGTAGATTTTCATGGATGCTATAATTGTAATTGTCTCTGTCAATGCACCATAATGTGCAAAAATAAACTTGAATAGCACAGGAGTTTTTTTCACTTCACGAATTGAAGCCGCTTCATTTTCTGGAAGAGCATCTATCACCTCACTGATTTTTTCAAGGTTGTTAGCATAATATATAGCTGCTGATATCCAGGTTCCCCATCTGGTTAAGACTGGTTGCAGAGGTAAACTAAGCTCAGATGCAACTTCCTTAAATTTTCGGGTTCGAGAGGGAGTTTTCAGAAATATTTTCTTTGTGTTCGAAATCAACCTGTCGACTTCAGCAGTCAATCATGCACAAGGAAATGTTAACCGAAAGGCAATATCCTAACTGAGCATGAAATACATTTTTCTCACACTTTTCTCCTTCAGCAATGTTGAAACATGCATGAGTTCAATATTACTTAAATAAGGCGAAAATTATTCACATAATAAACGGAAGAAAAATAAATACCAACAACGTTTTTTGGGAGAAATATAATTTATATACACATTTTTTTTTAAAAAAAATGGTCAAATTTCATTGAAAAAGACAAAAAAGGCATTATAATTAAAAATAGGCAGTGGGGTCCCAAATAGGCAAAATAGGCAAAATGAAAATGCTTCTAAAACATTCGAAACAACATAAGAAACGTATATCCGAAAAAATTTTATCAATATATGCAGTAGATAAAAAGAGGCATTTTGCCAAACTTCCGGGCTCTAGTAATGAAGCAGAACACCCCGCAAAAACACTTTATCTGGCACGAACTGCGCCATGTTCAGTTGACTACAAAATGCTGTTGTTGACGCGTCAATCAACTGCCCTATACTACGAACGATGCGCGCTGACAGGAGTTTTCAACGCATGTGTGAATACACGGAACTATGGGACGATACGCTCGTTACGCCATCTCTTGTCCAGGCGCACGAATTAATTCCTAGACCAATAATAAAATGTAAAGTTAAAAAGTGTTATTTTTATTTGTGTGTATTTATAAGCAAAAATGAGTTTTAGAAATGGATTTAATGACTGTATAATGTGTGGAGCATATCACATTTTGTGACAGCTTATTTCCAAGAAAAAATATCACAAGTCTAAGTTGCTTTAATACTTACGCTAAGAATTCGAAGTCTAAATTTTATAACGAATCGAATGGAATGTCTGCTTATCGTTCTCGTTGCAAGATTGCAAGACTGTTCTTGTCTAGAGAAAACGCCCTTCCCAGCGGCGCCATTTGACTCGATCACTCTGAATCGAAGTGAATCAAGGATGACGAAGGCAGGAAGGGAGGCAACAATATCCCGACGTTTTCCTTGGGCTTGCCTCGCATTGCTCAAGTCTAGATTACGGTGATTTGTTCCACAACAACTATTATTTCGGGAGGAGATCGCATCGCATCGCATCGCGCATCGCTGCGCTTCATGAAAGATTGATCTCTCTGACGCTGAGTGACGGAAACCTTCACCTGTTGATCAATCTATTGAAAGTTCGTTGGGATAGGCATAGGTGGGTGATATCCGCTGCTAAATTTTCAAGGGATTGATTGATTTGGTTTATTTTACTTCTCGTTTCTGCCGCTCTTGGCTAATCGCCAATACGAAGATGAGAACACCCATGCCCAAAACGGGATTCGATCCCGGGACACCTGGCATTGTAGCGCGCTGTGCTAACTACTCCGCTACGTTGGCCGGCTAAATTTTCAAGGAAGTTTTCTAACTCAAACTCTTCAGCGCGATCCATACTACTGAATTTAAGGCTCGGATGAACCTTTGGCCGACGCGAGCAAAGCCATTTTCGAAAATTCATCTCCTTTCGAAAAAAACGCTATGATATTCCAAAATGTGAAAAATTACTTAGGCTTAGAATTCGTTCTACAGCATTCATGTGAATCTTCATGTGGTTTGCTTCACTGTTGTTTAGATATTCGCAATACTTTAATAGATTTACGTATAGCTACAGAACTATTGCGAATATCTAGACAACAGCGAAAACAAGACGACTTCCGTGGAGCTCAGCGCGCTACGAGTCCCGGGTTCGAATCCAGACTTAGGCTTGGCTGTTCTTTGTGAGTGTCCGTTCATAAATTTCCTCATATCATCCTCATCTTTACGACTAGCCAAACGTAATGCTTCTGGATGCAAGGCTGAAGTGCACACCCATAGATTCAGGCCACCAGTCGCCACTGCTCCAAAGGATCATTCAAGGCTCAACCAGGACATGTGTTTCATTGTGTTTGTTCTTTAATTTTGCCATTCGTCCTCGTTGCAATTCACAAGAAATATAATGCAAAATAATGCATCTACATTTGAGAATGAATAAATATTTCAAAAGGATAGTTTTTTAAAGTTTTTCACCGCATCATATTTAACTTCCGTTTTATTCTTCTCACCTTCGTCTTTGGTACTTACGTTAATGTTTATTATTATGATTAAAACGTAATAAATGTCAGATTTTACATTGGAATTATCTTGCATGTGTGTAAAGAGATAAGGCTAAGTGAAGTTCACTGTTCAAATTTTTGTGACTTTTGGAATTTGTTAAACACAACTTATTTCACGTGCACCTATGAAGTTTGAAGTATCCAAATCTTAGTAATGACTACAACTTTACTTTCACAAGGTCCACAATAAAAAACATGTTTACTTCATCGACAATAATTTATTTAAATACTTACTGACATGTTTGTCACCTTCGTCTTTGGTACTTACGTTAATGTTTATTATTATGATTAAAACGTAATAAATGTCAGATTTTACATTGGAATTATCTTGCATGTGTGTAAAGAGATAAGGCTAAGTGAAGTTCACTGTTCAAATTTTTGTGACTTTTGGAATTTGTTAAACACAACTTATTTCACGTGCACCTATGAAGTTTGAAGTATCCAAATCTTAGTAATGACTACAACTTTACTTTCACAAGGTCCACAATAAAAAACATGTTTACTTCATCGACAATAATTTATTTAAATACTTACTGACATGTTTGTCTTTCATTTAGCAAAGAAAAACAAGAACAGCCTAAAATTGGCCACAGTAAAAAAAAAATATAAATGCCCAATGTAAATTCAAATTACAAATTAATATAAATATAATCGAATGTTATATTTGGAATGATTTTACATTGTGCAGAATTTCTTGAATTACAAACATCAATTTTTTTAAAAAATTACATGAAATATTTGTTCTTGGAAAATATCTTATTTTTTCTTGTCAAAAAAGAACGTTATGTCTTAAATGGAATTTCTAACTACAAAAATCCCTGCCAGACATTTAAAAGTATAGTTTATTAGAGTTTGTGCAATGCTGTGACAATAGTCAAAGACAGTTTCGCTTGAAACAAAAGTAGTGTAGAAGAATGAATTAATATTCATCTCCTTCATCTGCCTCGCCCTCGACGGAGTCAACACCAACCTCCTCGTAGTCCTTTTCGAGGGCTGCAAGATCCTCCCTGGCTTCGGAGAACTCTCCCTCCTCCATTCCTTCCCCAACGTACCAGTGGACGAAAGCACGCTTGGCGTACATGAGATCAAACTTGTGGTCAAGACGTGCCCAAGCTTCTGCAATGGCGGTGGTGTTGCTCAACATGCAAACCGCACGCTGCACCTTGGCCAGGTCACCTCCAGGCACGACGGTGGGTGGTTGGTAGTTGATGCCTACCTTGAACCCGGTGGGGCACCAATCGACGAACTGGATGGTACGCTTGGTTTTGATGGTGGCGATCGCCGCGTTCACATCTTTCGGTACGACGTCGCCACGGTACAGCATGCAGCAGGCCATGTACTTCCCGTGACGAGGATCGCACTTGACCATCTGGTTGGCAGGTTCGAAGCAGGCGTTTGTGATTTCTGCGACCGTGAGCTGTTCGTGGTAGGCCTTCTCTGCGGAGATGACCGGTGCGTATGTTGCCAGAGGGAAGTGGATTCGCGGGTAAGGAACCAAGTTGGTCTGGAATTCCGTGAGGTCCACGTTGAGGGCGCCGTCGAAGCGAAGGGACGCCGTGATGGAAGAGACAATTTGGCCGATCAGTCTGTTGAGGTTTGTGTAAGTTGGTCGCTCGATGTCCAGGTTTCTTCTGCAAATGTCGTAGATGGCCTCGTTGTCCACCATGAAGGCACAGTCTGAATGTTCCAGTGTGGTGTGCGTGGTCAGAATGGAATTATATGGTTCCACAACAGCTGTAGAAACCTAAGATGGAAAAGAATATGTGTCATCTCCTTCCTTTGATACATATAAACTTATTATTTGTACAGTCGCCCACAGAGATACGTATACGTAAATTGTTCATCACTATGCTCACTTAATTTGTTGCATGCACTGGATATTCTATACCAAGTTCAATGCAACGTACAATTCTATGCAAATTTAAGAATTTATGCATAAAAAAAATTAGTGATGAATAAGTTGTGGACGACTGTATAATGTTTCTAATATTACAATTTTCTCACACACAAAGCATATGGATTTGTATCGGCTATGTGCTCATGTATCATATAACATACAATAATTTACACTGTACGTTTGTATACTACTATTACATATAAAATTTACAGTACGAGTAAACTAGAGAGTATCTCTGGTGAATTCTGTAAAGCATAAAATGCATTATTGGATTGCTGCCACCTATGTAAGTTTTTGCTATAAGTGTGTGAAAATATTTAAAAATATCAAATTCCCCTCCCATTCTTGATAGGCAACTTAAAAGTAGATGTTCGTAAATTTCTATTTATCTAATCGTGAGTTTAACAATAACGAGATTTGTATATCTTAGATTGTAATTGGTAATAGATATTTAGTCAAACAGTAAATTGTAACAAAACAGTCTTACACCCATTAAATCAATATTTAATGGATATGAAGTTCTCAGTTCCAATTCTAATAACTATATAAAGTATTTTAGTACGTATTTCTATAAATGCATGAGGTAAACAGCCGGTCTACATTTTCTTTCCAGAGACAGAAGTTCTCGAAATGTTTCTACAATTCCGACAGACAGATTCTAACATAGAGACATGATTAAAAGAACAAGTAAAAGCTCCTATCAAGCAGAGAATGAAACCATTTTCGGTTGAGGAAGCAACGGGTACTGGAAGAACTTTCCTTGCACGAAAGTGGACGTTCTATCTTATCTGTTTCAATTCATTATTGCCTACTATACTTTTGGTTATGAAACTATGCAGGTTAGATGTGAAAAGGAAACAAGTTTGATTTAATCTGCCATCTGGAAAGGATTCCCAGTTCATGGAAGTCAATATCTCTCAGGAACATGCTTGAAGGTTTTTATTCGGTTGTCAACCACGTCATCTGCAAGCGACATAAAGCAATGTCTCGGTTGGTTGGTCCCATCGTCAGAGTGCTGTAATAATAGGCTCAGAGTCGTCGCTTTATCAGCTGCAGGATTTCCACCTGACAGGCTCTGAAGATGTGTTTTTCCACGTCTCTACACAAGTAGACTCGGTGGTTGTTGTTATGGTCAAAGAGCTACACTAACCGCAAATAAACTCAAAACAGCGTGACTTGAAAGTGGCGCGTTCTCGGTTTCTAGGAATCCAGGGTGACATGTCGGTTTCAAAATGTCGAAGAATCATTCCTTGAATGTTTTATCCTTACACTGTCTTTGATTATCTTGGAAATTGAAAATGCCATAGCTCTTGAGCTCTTTCTCCAAAAGGCTTGATACAATAAGAATAAATATTACATTTTAACGTCAATTAGATTTTTAAATTTGTTATTTTAGCAAGCATTTTCTTAGATAAGTTCAAAATTTTTGTTGTAATGTGTACCTAGGTATTCTAATTATCACGCAGATCAATGGGTTTCTGCCTTAAGACTGTATTAAACCACCTACGCTATTGTCCCGACTTATCTTAAGTTATTCATCATTTATTCACTGATTTGGCTACTTTACGTCAGAATTGGTAGACCAACGTTCTGGTAACCAGTGAGTATCTGTAATCGCGCCAGAAAAAGTAAGAAGGCACAGGGGGCGGGAATATTTTCGGGGTGCAATGCCATTGAAAATACCTCTAAATGCAATATATTCAGGCGTAAAGACTAATTTGCTTGCTTGATGGGGAAGGGGTGGACTTGGCCTTCTCTGCCTCGTTGGTGTTGTCACTCTTAAAATTAGATGAAAGAATGGAGGTTCATAGGTAGGATGCTACATATTAAGGATCCCGGTCATAGTCAACATGGTGTGACACCATAACCTAGCGTAGAGAGAGATTCAAGCATGCGCCAGGAGCATGGCCGTCCGCAGAATTTTGTCTTGGTGAAGGGGAGAAGGCAGAAGTTCTCAAAGTGAGCGGATGTGAGGGATCCATATCCCAACCATGTTCCCCCATCATTCCCCAAAGTAGGCAAGGCAATCCCCCCCAAGCTGAGAATTTCCACTTGGAACAGAGTAAAATTTTATATCTTGTCATCCAGTCATAAAAACCTGATATTTTACATTTTATTGTTTTACAAATCATAGAACTGAAATTCAATTTTAAATACCTTAGCGTTGTAAAGTTCAGTCGAGTCAATGGACATTTCCACTCAATTTTTTTTACAACAATTTTAAAAACTACACCCTGGAAAAATGACCCCTGCAAGTTCTCGTGTTTCTCTGCGTCCAGTTTAAGGCAGAAACGAGACTTCCAAAGTTGCGAGGCTAGCGTTGCGCTGAAAACACGCCGCCGCCATGTTACTACGTCACTTCTTAGGGAGAGCTCGTTTGTCGTCTGCTTCGAGCGTCCAGTTCCGGATGGGTAGCCCACGGTGAGCGAATACGTGCAGCAGTTTTACAAATCGGAGCGATAGGAGAAAGGAAAGCTATGCTTTGTAATGATCATTCTCCTATGAAATATCCGTGCTGCTCACGTGCAAGATAAATGAAAGGGTTCAGCTGCGTGTGTTCTCAGGCCATGCGAAAAATATTGCTTATAAAATTGGTTGCTGACCATACACTCAAAAATATTTTTTAAACTTGTATTTATCGATGTTTACAGTAACGTATGTAGTGCAAAATAGGAATTTTCACATTCTTCACTTTATTTATAAAGCCTATTTAACTTTCTCTTCCATAAAGCAATTTCAGTTTGTGTTCCATTTCTGTTGCGAAAATTATGATCAAATATTTTTGTGCAGATAAGAGAAAATACAATAAGAAGATTACATTAGTTGCACAGTACATATCTATACTTAGTTTATGTATAATTATTACAAGGAAATAATGTGTATAACCATGGGCGTATTTAAGGAGGATTCAACGGGTCCAACCCCCCTCTTTTTTTGGTTCACTAAAATTACCAGTTTCCTTGTTCGATCCGCTTGTTCATAAAAAAATTCCTTCGCATTTATTTCATTCGCTTAAATTAGAGACGTATAGGACGGGATACGGATGAGAAGGAAATTTCAGTAATTCCACACACCAGATGGGACTGCAGACCAATATCTGCAAACTTCCTGATAGTTTCGGAATTTCTGCGATAAGAAACTGCATTGAGTCTATCAAATCAGTTATTTTTCCCCCTCGAATCATATTAAAGAAATTTGGTTCTTAAAAACGTAGTGACACAAGATGAACAGAAAAGTATCAATACTTCGTGACTACAAACACATAACTTTGTCGGGTCCAACATCCCCGACCCCCATGCTCCCCAACAAGCTTCTGGCCAGCAGTGTCCTGGATTTTCACTTACGAAATAAAGCAACCCTAATCATACCAAAAGTTGATCCATCCCTCACCCCCGTGAACTATATATACGCCCATGTGTATAACAATATCCCATTCTGAAATGGTACGATATAATTATTTTGAATTTTGTACTGCAAAAAAAGGAGCCTCATCTCGTTACCCTGAACGCATTAATTGGTTGGTTCACAACTTCACCACTAAGGATCCTATCGAGACGAGACATGGCAGCCTTGTTCTCGTTCTCGTTGAGAGTTGTAAATGTCTGTCTCGTGTTTATTTGTAAATGTCTCATTGACAGTCTCGTCTCAATTTATAAACATCCGTCTCGATTTGGGAGGGCAATTTTCGTTCTCGTCTCAAGTCTAGAAAAATATAGAATTAACAACGTATTCAGAGGCTTATCATTATAAACACAAAAAAAAACTTCCTTAATATTTTTTATTATTATTATTATTATTTGTCTCCTCGTTTCGACGGTACAGCCCTCGAAAACTAAATATTATCCTGCTTATATATGCAAACCAAACTGCAGATTCAGAATTACCAGGAATGAACTGGCGTTGTAATTATTATACACAAAATTCATGATTTATCTGAGGAAGTCGCATGTTCCAGATTTGACTCTCGACCTGGGCATGACTGTTTCCTTGTGAGTGACATTTCATTGAACTGGAAATTGTTACATGGTAGGATGTTTGCTCGAGACTTTGGGGACAGCTAGGGGGTGCTTCTATTGTTAATGTTAGTGTTGCTCACGAGACGAGGCATGTTCCGTCTCGTCTCATAAAAGGAGATGGGACAAGTGAATGTTTTCGAAATGAGATGGGACAGAAGAAAAAGTTCATCTTTTATCGTGGGAGGTTGGGTGATACTTAGATTGTGCAGTTGTGGTAGTGTGTGTGTGTGTGGGGGGGTGTACTCCTGCACCCCGACTTCGAATACAGCTTGTAGTTATTCATCTTCATTGTAGCGATTAGCCAAAAGTGGGAAGAAATGTGATGTTAGAGATGATACATAATAAATTAACCATGCGTTCTCATCGTGGCGGTTAAACAAAGAACGGAAAAGCGACGTAAAAATAGGCTAAATACAAAAAATTGCAATATATATATTAACTGAAGAAAACTGTCATTTACTGCAGGAAATTTAAAAACTCACCGTACCTTTTTATACCGTATCACCTCTTATATTGCAGAAATTGGCGTGTAAACCAATGTGTTCTAAAAGTATTATCTTAAAATTTGTGAAGAAAATATTATGACGAAAATAACTGTAATTCCAGAAAAGGCATTCCTATAACATTAAGTTCTTGCCAGTCAGAACTAACCTATGTATTCGCAATGAACAAGGCTGTTCACGTGTTCAGCCATTGACTTTTACAAGGTTTGCTTAGTCACCCTAATGGGAAAACCCTCTACCGAGTGGCTGAATTATAGTAAATACTACTATGCTGCTAGGGTATAATTCATCTCCAAGAAATGGAGCACAGATTTTTGCACTGGAAGTTGTAAGATACTTGTTTTACACAGTAACAAGTGAATTTTCTGTCGCTTCCGCGGCTCATGCTAAGTTGACGGGACAAGCAGAAGCCCCGCCTGCACGCATTTCTAAGTGATGACGTCAGAGGACCTCCTGTCTGTGGAGAGGACGTTTTCAAATCCGTGACGTAGTAGGTGAATTTCAGCGGTGTTTGAAGGCGTGTTTCTCGAGAACCGAAACAAATATCGCCGAGATGTTTTGCACATCTCATGTTTGTGTAAAATGTAAAATGAATGGATTTAAAACGTTTTTTATGTCAAAGTGGAAATGTCCATTTGTACTTTTTCATGCTGCACTGCACGGATGTTTTCACGCTAAAATTTTACCATTCGTATTATATGAGGTTTTCCCTGATATCTAAGGGGGAACAAGTGCCGCTGGTCCCCCTCTGCGGGCGCCCTTGACTACCAGTGACCTATGTTTTTCAGGTAGAATGACGAAACAAAACACTTTATTAGAAAGGAAATTGTAAAGCACGTTTGAAAAATTACCATATGAAGAAGGGATATCAAGTTATACCATGCATATATTTGTAAGTTAATAAATTATATCTACAGCTTGTTTACTTAAAACTTGATACACCCGCACATGCAGTCGTCTGTAGCAGATAAAGGAAGAGGGAGGTTTGAAGCATGCGTTAGGATGATCTGATGTATAAAGGGTGCGAAATCCTTGGGGGGGCTTTTCCCTTGGGGGGTGCTTTCCCCCAATGATTCTCTCGTTCTCTTTCTCTTTCTGCCTCTATCAATAACAATTTATGCACAATACAAGTGAAACGAAATATAATTATGATATCTAATTTATTTATATTAATAAAAAGCCGGAACTAAACAAAAACTTATACGTATAATAACCATTTCAACTATTTAGTAATATATTGACATTTTCGACCAGTTGGTAAGTGAATTACTGTGTTACTTATTAATATCTGATACATATGAAAGTAACGAACGATACCTTCATACCTGTATATATGTTTTGAAATATTTTATAATTTACTTCACAGATAAATTCATGACATGTGTGTGTGTGTGTGTGTGTGTGTGTAAATTAAGATTTTCTTCCCCCACTAGTTTTAAATGATTTCCTACCCTAACTAACCGTACACCATATTAAAGTGTATTTACTTTCCTGTAGTACTAATCATGAACACTGTATCGTCTTGGTATTTCAATGTAGTTTCTGACCCTAAAAAGAAAATAAAGTATCTGATATTTAAGACTGTCTTCCTCACCTGTGGGGCAGGGTAGATAGAAAATTCCAGTTTGCTCTTCTTTCCGTAGTCAACGGACAGGCGTTCCATGAGAAGTGACGTGAAGCCCGACCCGGTGCCTCCACCGAAGGAGTGGAAGATGAGGAACCCCTGGAGCCCCGTGCACTGGTCGGCAAGCTTCCGTATCCTGTCCAGCACCAGATCCACGATCTCCTTCCCGATGGTGTAGTGGCCCCGGGCGTAGTTGTTCGCAGCATCCTCCTTCCCCGTGATCAGTTGCTCCGGATGGAAGAGCTGGCGGTATGTCCCAGTTCGAACCTCGTCTGGAAAAACACCGTCAAGGAGCCTTGAGATTGCGTTCAAAAAGTTTGCACGATCCTATAATATACAGGGTGGTCCGAATGTCTTGTTACCACCTGCAGAAGTCCAGGTCAGTATGGGTTCCACCATTTTCTTGACACAAATAAATTGTCCGCAAGTCTTGTGTGAGATTATTGTCTGTCCCGATTGGTCCTCTTTGATAAATCTTTCAGTGAAATCACATTGCACTTCCCTTATTGTTTTACCTCGTCTGGAAATACACCGTCAACGTTGGAAATGGTGAGAAATAATGTTTGCATGGCCCTAAAATATACAGGGTGGTCGTTAGGGTGTCTGAATACCATGCTAAAGACCCGGGTTCGATCCCCGGCGGGGGAGAACCGGAATCTTTTTCACGTGTTCAAGTGGCTCCGGCGCCCACCCAGTGTCGTAGAAAGTGGGTACCTGGAGGAAACTCTGGAGGGTAAAGGCGGCCAGGATCATGGTGCTGATCACATCACCCCCACCTTCGGCCATGATCTCCACACCCCTTATACACCTTCATGGCGTGGTGCAAAACACAGGGGAGCACTTTACTTTACTTTTATATTGTTTTACTGGTCTATGTATCGTTTCGCTCTGATAACCACCTGGGGATAACAAGACATTCGGACCAGCCTGTAGGTATACAATGTGTGCCGCCGTACAACACCAACAAGCGTTCAAAGCGTGTAGAAAATATAAAGACAAAAACTTTTTCTGATAATGTTCTTTCGACATTACAAGCCCTCGAAAAACTGCTTTCTCTATCCTGTATATATGCGGACATACGCCACAGATTCGAACGTGTCCCAACCTTTCCAGTTGCTTTGATAAACATCTTGCATTAATTTATATTCCATAATCAATATCATATAAAGAGACAAGATACTGCTCTGTTCGACACAGTTCTGAAAGTTTCATGGATGTCTGAACAGATGACACACAAACGGACATAGTTTCTTCCACAATCAGAGCTCATTTATGTTAAATTTTGGGGGGGAGTATACAATTCCTTCACTTTGGGAGCAGATTCGGACAAATAGTAAAATGGCGTGAATGAAAGAATATATTCTGGCAAATCAATATTCTTATGAAAATAATAATTGAATTGTTGTTGTTTATTGAATCGTTGTTTATTAAATTGGTTTATTTTACTTCGCTTTTCTGCCACTTTTGGATAATCTCGAAGATGAGGATGAGTGATGATATGATGAAACTGATGAAGGGACATTTACAAGGAACATCCATGCCCAGGCCAGGATTCGAACCCGGGACTCCTGGCATCGTAGCGCACTGTGCTAACCAAGCTGTTTTCACCGCAAAGCACTAATGAAACCGCTTCCAAAGAAAGAAAGATTGACCTATCCGAAATATGAAAAAAAAAATAATGTAAGGAGAATACTGTTATGGACATTAGATGCGACGTGGCATCAACAAAACACTACATTCAAGTCGTATAATTACTGCAGAAAAAATGAATGAACTTTCACTTTATCTCTGTGTACTTTGACACGAAAAAGTTTTGCCGTACGTGTCATGCCACGTGACATAGCTACCACTTGAAAACGAACCACAATAAAAATGCACACAGGAGTGATGTTTTTATGTAAGTTTTTCAAGTGGCGTGTCATACATGCTGCATGTATGCATACGTGATAAGAAATACTATGAGAAGCTTTAATTTATAGGCCTGTATTAATTGCACATGTAATATAAAGAAGATTTTCGATAACTTATCATTTGTAGTTGACAGTAAGATAAAATATGTGCTCGAGGATCAACACTGAGACATGGTATTTTAATACCAGTAATAAAAAAAACCGTTAAATAATGACTCGCACAAACCACGTATATGGACGAACCACGTGGACTTGAATTGTATAAACTATGTAAGGTTCTGGAATGAATTTTAATACTTGTATTTTGGGTCAGATAAGGGAAAATATTTTGAAGCTTTTCCTCAAAACATACGCTAATAGTTTTCCAGCTTGCTCACACTAGCAGGCAAATTATACAGTGAAACTGCGATTTTACTACTGAAGTTAGTCTTACCAATATTAATATTCGTGAATCTTAAATGCCAGATTTGTCCATCTCCGTGTTTATTCCCCTTGTTTTGCATAATATGCAGTTTAATAAACTAAAACGAAGCCTCAAAGAGCAATTACAGGCCCATATTTAAGGGTGTGGGTTTGGGTTTAAAAACTCCGAAACTTCTGGCATGTTGGATTAATGCAAGGTCAGACACAAAAATTGGCAACTCATTTTTAAATACTCATTGAAAGGTTTACAAAAATACAACAGGAAGACAATGCTGAGAGATCCCTTCCTTAAAAGAACCGAACCAGAATTTTCAAACCATTAGAATTCCTGAAACATAGGTTTTATTCTTGGAATCGGAACCCACCAGCGGCCACTCCACTTTAATTACTGGCCGTCTTCTTTCCAGTGTTGTTCCTAAATTGGACTGAAAATCCCCAAGACTCCTTTCGACCCTTAAAATTCCTGTATCATTAGGTAAGGCATTTTAATACCCCTTTGACAAGTGTTCAAAACCTGGAACCTGTGGATTTGCAGCGCATTACACCGCTCCTCTACCCCCCCAAAAAAACAACAACAACAGAATTCATATTTTTCATTTCCCCACCAAGCATCATGCTAATTTGAAACGTACCGACTACTGTTGGCTCGAGGTCAACAAAGACCGCTCGAGGAACGTGTTTGCCAGCGCCAGTCTCGCTGAAGAATGTGTTGAAGCTGTCGTCGCCGCCACCAATAGTTTTGTCTGAGGGCATCTGTCCATCGGGTTGGATCCCGTGTTCCAGGCAGTACAGTTCCCAGCAAGCATTGCCGATCTGGACTCCAGCCTGTCCGATGTGGATTGAGATACATTCACGCTGTAACAAATGAACAAGAACATTATTATCAACTTCGAACAGTTGTTGAACATTCTCAGAAACACCACTTTACCCAGAAATGACAGTCCCATGGTCTTCAACTTATTGCATTTTTGGCAGGAGAGACAAGTTCTTGTTATTAGAACCTTCAGCTCAGAAGTACAAGTATACTAAATTGGTTAAGGAATTCGGTTCACTTTACAACTAGTGTGTAGTAAAAATTCAATTAAATCCCAGAAGGCGGAACGGAACAACCCTTACGTCATTTTTTCGTGCCATTCCCAACTGTTTCCTGTTGACAGTCAACACCCAAAACATGTATTTCAATCAGGAATGAAAACTAGAGATTTTTGCATTGCATCTACGGTGAGAACACTATAAATTTAATCAATAATAATAATAATTTAGATTAACAATATTATTAATAATATTGTCCTATAACTAGTGATTCTGGAAGTAACTTCATAAAACTATCTCCAAAAACACGCTTGTGTGCATCGGAATTTTAAACATGTAAATTTGGAAAATGAAACGGGCGTAGACCCCCACACAGGGTCGGAATGTGACAATCCCTGAAAAATCAAACACTGACGATATCAAGTATGGGGGTTAAAGGACCGTGGTGTTAGACACATCATCTCGACTATGGCCGAGAATGTTATCTACATCTCCTATGTGCCTTCCTGGCAAGATAATATGTACAGTGGGAAATTTACTCTTTCTTTATTAAACTATTTGTCGACCTTATGGAGTAGTTAGCACGCAGTCACACTGAAAACTTTACAAAACTAAAATTGTGTGTGTGTGTGATTCTAAGTATCTTTATTCCAGCTATTCCATGCTGCATAAGAATATAAGACATGCTAGCGGTAATACTCGTACATCTGATCAAATCATTAGGTCGATAATATTTCGTTCTCACTTCTGCACAGTCAATGAAATCAACACAAACGAAATATCCGCAACGATGCGAAAGTGAAATATTATAAATTTGAACACTGTTCAGTGCATAAACGGTATTAAGACAATGCTACTTTAAATTCCCGTTACTTAACAGTATGGCAGCCAGTTTGCTACTGGGAACCGTTTCTATCCTTTCTCTTCGGTTCTCGGCATCAAGAGCATCACGCATTTCTTGGATGTTTTTGTTGTGTTCGGAAAGAGCATTGTTCTTTCAGAAGCTTTATATCCTGATGAGAAAGATCAGCCATCGCGCTTTTCACATCATTCCCCACATTCTCACACAGAAACTAATCTCCAGATCATCACTGCCTACAAAGTTCCTTACCTTTTGCTGGTTCGCTGCAAAACATGCCTACTCCATGTGCAACGGCGAGGAATGTGGAATTTCCCCCGGAACAAGATAGAAAATGTCTGGAATTGAACTATTTGTCACTCTGGAGAACGTTAAAATATTTTTAAGATTTGAAGTTGATTCTTTTTAAGTCCACTTTGTGCATGGTTAGGCTAATGGGGACTGGACCTTCAGTTTAAAGTGGGATCCGAACTAGGTACAGTGTGTACAAAAAAGAATGTCCTAGTTTTAAATTGTTATAACTTCTTGTAGAATACGTGAACAGTGTTCATTCAGTGTTCATTCATGACTTGAATGTTTGAAATTTTGTTGTTGTTCATTAGTTCTCCGTTATCCAGGTAGGCGGCGCTGGCGTAGCAAAGGGATAGAATAGGCGACAGGGACATGTTAACACACACAATGTTCGTATTTGGGGGACCGAAAATCCTCACGAGTTCGTGCAATGTGAAAGAGACTCGCCTAAACTCAATGTGTTCTGTGCAGTGTCTTGAAGTCAAGTGTATGGGCCGTTCTTCTTCGCGGAAGAAACTGTGACAGGGGTAAACTACCTTGATATGCTTCAAGAATGGTTGTTCCCACAACTTCTAGCAGATGAACCAGAGAACTTTATCTGGCAACAAGATGGTGCTCCCTCTCACTGGCACACTTGTGTGCAGGAATGGTTAAATGGTGTGGTCCCCGACCGCTGGATTGGTCGTACTGGAAAGAATGACAGGGCTTGCTTGTCATGGCCCCCCAGGTCACCTGATCTGACCCCTTGTGGTTTTTTCTTGTGGGGTTTTATAAAGATGCTGTATACGTACCTCCCCTTCCAAATGATCTACCAGAATTGCGCCGCCGAATACGATCCCGGGTTCGAGTTCCGGCCTTGGCATGGACGTTCTTTGCGAGTGTCCCTTCGTCAATTTCATCATATCAACACTCATCCTCATCGTCGTGGTTACCAAAAGTGGCAGAAAAGCGACGTAAAATAATCTAATTCAATTAATCAATCCAAATATATCCTCCCCTATCCCGAAATACTAATATTAAATAAAGACTTGTAGAAGTCTTCTTTTTTCTTTTTGCATAATATGAAGTTTGTTTGTTTCCATCGAACATACGTGAATATAAGGTTTCGAGTGGAATGAGTCAGTTTTGTATTGGTGTCTGAAAATTAATACATATAATATTAATATACATAAACATTATAACCAGGAACTTCATTTTTTTTAACTGAAACTATCGCCCTTTTTGTTATCTCAAGAAAATTGCATGTTTCTATTTATTCGACATTGTTTTTAAAATTTTTTAAAGATACAAATTTTGTGGTCTTGAACTGTGAATATATGCGATCACATATCATCGTTTTAACTTTCCGTGTAATTATTATTCTACCTATTATTCCTTAAGTATTATTACAGTCGACATCTTCGTCAGCTTTCAAGGCTTTGTCCAGAATTATTATTTATAGATATATGCGTGATATGGCATGTGTTCTTTTCCTATCGTGTTACGAATGCCGGATGAGATTACGTCAGCAATAATTGCAGGTTCAGCTTGGTCTGCTTATAAATCATATTCCACGCCTCGCTGTTTTCCAGAAAAAAATCGTTTCCATCCCCCAGAAAAGCGTGTGACGTGTTCGTTATCTTGGCGTCAGAATGGCGCTCGATTGAGAGAGGCGAGTCTGTTTGTTCATTACTCAACCGCTGTTCTGGGAAGGCTTTGTCGCCAGCAAATAAATTGATGGCACCGCAAGACGCTTATTATGACGTGTCTCGCTGCATAAACCAAACTTTTCCATTAGTTCATGTCCGTCAGGGAAGGCCGTACAGAGCACGCGAGATCTCCGTACGCAATTTCATGGCACCTTCGATATTTCAGAAAGCTTTGTGTTGTGCTGTTTGTACAACAGAGTTCAAGCGCCAGATCAAATATTGATTTAGTACGGTTAGTGTCAAAAATGTTGTTACATCCATTCTCAAGGACAGGCAACCTTCATTTCACTGCAACACACAATGTTGCCTACCACGCAAGGATAGGGTAAACATTGTAAGAAGAGGCCATTTTATGTACAGATTTCTTCTTATGTACCAGCACTCTTTTCACTGACCTCTCTACATTTCAACTAGTTCCTCTGTTTTTGGTACCCTTTACAAATTTCTACTTAAAAAGGCAGGAAAAAGATCTGATCTTTTGGATACAACTTGTCAAAGATGTTAGCAAATCTTTATCCCATATCACTGGACCACAAAAAAGTGGTTTGGACATTAATATTTTGGGAAATTTCTTATGGAGGAACACTTTACACACATACCAATAAATGTTACGTCATTCATTATTTTCCTTGCAAAGTAAGTGAGCGTTAGCCTATTATAAGACATTAACATTTAAAGAATCATTTCATCACCAGCATTTCTGCGAAATGATTATCTCAAATTTAATTTTTACTTTTCTTAAATTTAAGTCGTTTTTACGCGACTATGGAGATGAATAGATAAAGTGGTACACATTTATCACCACCTCGATAACTGAGCGCGTTGAGTGGTCGACTCAGGATTTTACCATAGCAGCTTCTTGTCCAATCAGCATTCGCTCCTAATCGTCACGATTCACTTATAGAGGTAGAAAAGCGGCGTACGTGCTGGGACTCGAATATGGAACTTTTGACGACAATTAATTGATTTGGTTTATTTTACATTGCTTTTCTGCCATTTTTGACTAATCGCGAATATGAGTATGAGTGATGATATGATGAAATTGATGAAGGGGCACTCACAAAGAACACCCATGTCCAGACCGGGATTCGAACCCTGTGCCCCCGGCGTCGTAGCACATTGTGCTAACCATTCCGCCAAGTAGGTCGACTTCAGGTAACGACATCGTGAACAACCGTTCAATGTGCTTGACCAGAGAGGAGCACTGGTTCCCGCAGTAACGATATCAGCTGTCATACACTAATTAACATATAGAGCAGGACTGACTGTAAAGGTTCAAAACGTTTTTAAACTCTCCCCTAGTGATATTCAACAAGCACTCTCTGAAATTTCACAATCAAATAAGCCTATCTTATATAATACCTAAAAGGATGAGAAATTTTCCAAGGGGCGTCGCAATAGAGATTTAAAACTGAAATTAGATATGCTGAAGTCCGTGTGACTTGTTTACCAGCCGAGTGCTCAGTTCGAATCATTTGACATATTAGTTTCATTATTTGTAACCACTATCGGAGCTAAAGAAAAAAACATTTTACTTCTTTATATTCACGAATAAGCAATTGAAATTATTTAAGCTTCCTTCGACGACATTTGACAAATCAGGAAACGTCAAAATATAGGACAAAATGAGGAACAGTAACATTCAGTTTATTTAGTTGACACGGCCGCAAAAACTGAGATAATAATAAAAAATAAACAGATGTATTACACGAGTAAAAGACAAAAGTAAGAATATACATAAAAAAAATGGAAAAGTAGAAAATAAAAGTGAATAAAAGAGTGCGGAAGATAGAGAAAATACAAAGATAGTAGGAAAATAAGCATAAAATAGAAAAGAACAGGATACACCGTAAAAGGTTGTCTGGAGAAATGATGGTCTAAGACCGTTAATTTCCGCTGATATCCAACTACCGTAAAAAAAGAGACCATGACCGTTTTAACTGTTTAAAGTTTTAACTGTCATTACTTACTAGTTAACCTAATTTATGTAATTTTTATTATTCCGTTTCTAAAAATATACGTACGGTGCACTCAACTGCTCTTTAGAATAATGATCCATCTACACGCCTGGTATAAAATTCAAACTTAAATATACGGTTTCGTTCTATTTTTGTAAATTGACAAAGAGATTTACATTTTGACGGTAGATTATTGTAAATTTTACTGTAGCCTGTAACAGACGTGAAAGCGGCAAAAATTATGTAACATCTGAGTACAATTGACAACAGTACATTTGTTTCTTTGCCTAAGCAAGAGCCGTGTGAGTGGAGAAGTCATCACAGATAAATTGTTGTAGAACTAATAGAAATCTTTCCCGTCTGATATCATCGCCAAGTCATCTATTCGCGCACGTTATCTTCAACACAAAAAAAGGTGACCGCGGTGGCTCAGTCGGTAACGCGTCTGACTACCATGCTAAAGGTCCCGGGTTAGATCCCCGGCCGGTTCAAATCCGGGAACTTTTCTAACGATGGAAGCGGCTCCGGCGCCCACCCAGCGTCGAATAACATGGGTACCTGGGGGAAACCCTGGGGGGGGGGGGTAAAGGCGGTCAGGGGCGTGATGCTGATCACATCACCCCCACTCACGACCGGATCAAGAAAGTAAGGGGCGTTACCCCCACACCCCCTATACGCCTTCATGGCGTGGTGCTATGCACAGGGGAACACTTTACCTTTTTTTTTACCTTTTACCTATCTTCAACACACGTTTCTACTCCTTATTACTTAGAGACTGGATAAATACTTTGGCAAACGAGGAAGGAACACTTCAAACACTCCTTTTCTTTAATTAGACGTTATGAAATTTTCACGTTCACGCCGGCTTAAGGTGCGAAACGACTACACGCCCACAACGAAGAAACTTCAGCACTTCCAATGTGGAATTCTCGCTCATGATAATCCACAGGTGTGCTCGGCAAACAAGAAATTCTTGGAGAAGATAAATTATGAAGTTTTTTTTTCTTTCAGCAGTACAAATGTGTATTTGCCTCAATTCGATAAATTGCATTGCTCTTGCATGTCACTCAGGACATTCCACATATGTACTTGGGTAGCGGCACGACAAAATAGCCCTGTTCCGATAAGTATACAATATGTACAGTACATTTGAAATAATAATGAAACATGTACTTACTGTTTACAATAGATGTTGAAAGTGGTCACCATTAACCTGAAGACACCTTTACGTGCTGGATAACATGTTTCGCATGACAGCTTGCAGTTCCGCATGTACATTTTGTATACTAATCGGAACGGCGATAATTTTTCGTGCCGCACACTGTAGACGATAACCTTATCCAACCTTTCAATAGGTCATTGGAGACACGGTCGTTATACATTATTTGAGGTGAATCATGCATTCAGCTTGATTAAATGGTATTGATCATTTTCTATCAGTAATCGATATTTATAAATCATACAACCTGCACTTTAAATACGCGTAAAATTTCATAATGTCTCTAGCAGAAGGTTTTTTAATTTTTGGACAGCAAGCTAGAACCGGAATGCAGTGACTATTTCTTGCTTATATTTGATATCCTACGTCGCAGCCTCCTTGTCGCACTTCTATAGGACATCTTGGGTTTCTTTAAATTTGACACTACTGAAATCCAGGAAGTTAACAATGAACTAAACAGTGCAAAAGTAGGAAATATCGAGCAGAAATTCATAACGAAGCTGTAAGGTATCTTAGTATTTATATCCCCACATTCTCTTAAGAAGAAAAGTTTCTAGCTTTATACATCATAACCCTATTTTCAGTAAGGTGGCCATAGTTAAGCTCCTAGGGCAATTTACAAATCTCCAATGAGAGACAAATGTATTAAATTTTAAGAAAAAACTCTTATAACTAACTAGCTGATTACCCAGCGTTGCCCGGGTATTTATTTATCCCAATCTTGTATTAGACAGGAAAATAATGAATTCTAACTAAAGTGTAAAATGCAACTAATTTTAAATGTGATCGTGAATGTTACCAATTAGCTTAGCGACTCCGAAAACTATGGATTCGACACTAATCTACGTCATTTGTGGCATTTTATTTTTCACCCCTTCACCCCCCCTCCCCCCATGCCGATAGGTGATGAACTTGGAGTTGAACGGCATTGGGAACGACTCTGAAAACTATGGATTCCACACTAATATCGGGCGTTTTCGCAAGACAAAGTCATATCAGCCTGAATGTTAGACAACCCGAGAAACACTATCGTTGTGCGGGATTGCATAGAGTCACGGATGTCTGTTTGTGCGGAATTTAATATCGGTCGTTTTCGATTATTTGTCCATGTCACCACTTTCCACTCCACCTCTAGGAGTGCCAGGGGTGACTTACACCCAAAGTAATCTTTCCAGATTGCAAGTGATACGTGTACCAAGTTTGGTTGAAATTGATCCAGGCGTTCGAGAGTTATGCCGGAACAAACACACACATATACACACATGCATCTATTTATATATATATTAACAACATGTACCACATAAATATTTTGTAAAACTGCTTGTAACTTTAAAAAAAAAGATAATTGCAAAACCGTTACAAGTTGTTTCCAAGGTGGCCCACTGCTTATAGTTTCGATGTTGCTTGTGCTCAAGAAAACCTATTTATTCATGTTTATTCATTTTTTGTAATTTATTATAGAAATTGTTAGTCTCAAACTTTTGATTGGTGACATGAATTATGTACAGTAACACGCATAACCGACCTCCGTGGCGGAGTGGTTACTTATTGACCGACCCTCGTTTGTAGATTCCTCGTATGGATTTCAGTTGTCCTAACATTGGGGAACATTCCTGGAAAAAATATTTTCTGTAGTATTTAATTCCGGGTTGGAGCAAAATTTTAGCTAATTACACCCTGATAATTGTCTTCGAAATAAATAAAAGAAACACTTCCGCAAGATATTTTATCACTGAAGGATTAATATATAAACCTAACATATTCATAACCTTTAGTGATTCATGAAAATCTGTGCAAATTTAACATTATTAGGTAACTTTTAATAATAAAACTTATTTTAATGTGAAAGAAAAGTGTAAATTCCAGAGGCGAGTGCAACCTGTTCCCAAGGTGGCCCGCCATGGGCCTCCTTAGGAATTCGCTTCTGGACTACATTTTCAACAAAAATAGGTATAGTTCCTTTGACACAAAAAACATTTTTACAATGTAACTATGTGATCAAAAATATAATTAAACGAGCTTTCAAAATATGTATAAAATATTAACATTCGTTAATTTCAAGGACGTACACACACATTTCTTACTTACCTTAAAATAAAAACGAGAACTAATCTGCTCAATCCCTGATACAATAATTTACATAAAATGGCTGCTGGCAGCCCCAGACAGTTCGTTTTCTGCATAGTGCACGAGAAGGGGACTGGGTACATTGATGTAGTGCCATTTGTTAACTTTGTTAAATACTAATGTGATTTTCTTGAAGTGGGCCACATTGGGAACTATGGCCATCTTTGGCTCACCTACCTTACTGTATTTTAAGATATTCTGAAAAAAGGTATTTGAAAAAAACAGTAACAGGTTTAAAATAGTACCACGTCTGCTACACGATATTGATCCGAAATATCATGATGTATTAGGGATTATTCGAAGTCGTGTATATAAAATAATCCGGGACTCGACAGCCCTTGAAGGGCCTAGGCCGATCTCCCGACTACCAGACTCCCTCCCACAATCCTATCTAGAGGTGTGGAGATCTTCAACCGGTAATGGGGTGACGTGGGGTCAGGATGTCGAATACCCAGCCGTTATAGATTTCCGAGACCGGGTTACGCTACTCACACGTAGCTCCAAATTTCCTCACGTTGGTGGATTGCCACCGGTCCTATACACAGGCTCAGTGACCGAGCACGTTACATTGTCGGTTTTCGATCTCGCTACGAAGTTCTCGGGTTCGAGACACGAACTAGGAACGAGCGTTCTTTGTGAGTGTTCGTTCATAAATTCCATCTAATCATTACACATCCTCATCATCATGATTAGCCTAAAGTTGCAGAAAAGCGGCGCTAAATAACAAAATTACAATTTAGGTTGATCTCCTCACTGGCTAATCCAGTACCACTCTGACTTACGTGAGGATAAAGAAAGAAAAAATCGTGTTCAAATTGACCCAGTAAACAGAAGTACAGGAGTCCATAAATTAATTGAGAACCTGTACGTAGAAAGCACGGCGCGGCTAACTGAGGATAAATGAAGAAAAATGTTATTTCCTTGCACGAAGGTTAAGATGCGTCCATCTGCTGGCTGTCATTCGATGCGGGCGGCAATACTGGGAAGAACAATTCATTGACGTTGTCTAGACAGGAAACTGGCAACAGTTGCTCGGCATTTCACGGAGTATTTGTGTTCACTTGAACGTTTCGTTGTTTCCCCGTCTCTCATCCTCTCTATGTTGCGGTTTCTTCTTCTTGTTCTACCCCCAACTTTTCTTATCTTTCCAAGGCCAATCCGGCTGTTAACCTCTCCCAGGCATCCAAAGAGAGCGAAGAAAAAAAAACATTCCCAAGACGCCGTGAGTCACCCAGAGAAAAAAAACTTCGACGGATCATACAGAAAGGCCGTTATTGTGGTCTTATTTTGCGATCATGGACCAAAGATTGCACTTGAGGAAGGTTGCGCGATACTTGAGCTTCATGTCTTAAAAAAGAGAGGAGGAGAAAAGTGGTCTTTCAAGAACAAGGGAGGGCAAGAAGAGTGAAAAATTATACCCTCGGCTCAAGAGAGGAAGAGGGTGACTCATTGCTGAGTTTCTCCTTCTTTGGGCTTCTCTATCCAGAAATACATCTCCCACTCTTTATTTCTGGACGCAAAGCAGCCGTGACTGTCATCCCTCCGTTTGAACCAGGAGAATGCACATTCTGTAGAAATACTTATGAAGATGTGTGCTAGAAAATGGGATCTAGTTCAGCTACGCTTGCATTCAGAACGTAGACAGCGCTATTAATGTGATATGCAACAGTACCATGGACAGTACCACCCCATGCATTTGTATTTCTGTTACTTTACGTCGCTTTTCTGCCACTTAGCTGATCACGACAGTGTAACACAACACGTGTCAACTCAGAGGTGTTGAGAGACTTTGATACAGAGAATGCTGTAGATACATGCGTGCTATGTTTTCATGATACACGAGAAACAGTGGCAGGCTCAGAGGTCGAGGCAAACCCTACCTTTGGTCCAACTTCACCTTAAAAATAAAGTTAAATTAAGAAAAAAAAGATGGTACATTCGGAGACAGATTGCTAAAGGGAAAAAAAACCACCTCACTCTCACGATGTTCCTGTTTCTTTATTTCGGAAGGGGGGCTCATCCCTTATCAGCAGCCGCCATTTAATTGCGAAAACGTGGGAGGTACAAGCCCTGAAAATCAATTTCTCAGTATATTACAACTTATTATACATGATGTTTAATCCTGCTAAGGGAGTAAAATTAATTACCACTATCACTATTTAAATGAGATATTTGTAGGATTTATGAAGCCCCTGGCTATGTGCCTGTACTCATGGACAATTTGCCGAGCAATACTTGTGCTTCCCACTTACAGTTTATCACCCACTTTGAGAATCACTGATCTAAAACACGACCAAGTCTGAGAAGTAATAATCGCTATGCATACATGCTTGACTATAATTTACCTTAAAAGCTAAGCAGCTTTAAAGATCCACGAAAGTATGTTGGAACGACCTAAACCCAGTTCGTTATCATTGCCAATATACTGCGAGACTATGTAGATGATCAGCGCATTACCAATTAATTTCTTCGTTTACGAGCGCATCAGTGCCGAGAGAGACGTAATTGCACAGAATTACACACCGGTATCGTCTTTCTAGAAGAGGAAAAAAAATGATTGTCCTGTTTTCTTGCAAGCACCCAGGAATGTGACGGCATTGAACTCTAACACAGCCTGGCAACGCTGGTTTTTGTTGTTTCCGAAGTGTAACCATCTAGTCACGGAACAGTGATTGCCCGCTCAGCTGACCGAATCAAGGCCACGAAATCACATCCTGTTCTCCAAAAACAACTTCTGGATCTTTTTCATCCCGAAGAATCAACCCCCTTTTCTCCTCTAGTGAGTGGCTTGCAATCATCTTTAATGTGTGATAAGATCATTGTTTAAACACAACCCAGTTCCGGTCATAAAAACTGTACATAACCAGCTGCCTAACAGGTTTATTGCTCCCCTTCAAAGTGCATGAAGAAATGTCTAATCTGGAATAACTGTATCACAAACTTCACAGGGGAACGCAGGCTTCAAGCTCAGCACGGCTCTATACGCTATTAGAACTGCTTGTCCTGGAATTGAACGATTGTGTACCAGTCTTCAATTAAAGTCTGTACAAACTTATATTTGTGTAGAGCAGTGGTTCTCAACTTTTTTTCAGTCCGGGACTCACTTTGAACGACATTACACTTCATGGGGCCCATAAGCATGGGCCCCGGCAGAATTACTTGTAGGGGTATGTACCAAGTTTATAATCATATTTTTGCTAACATCGAGTACTTAAGAAGCCCGCTTTTACGCTTGCTTAAGCAAATTACACATACTTCATTCTAGAGTTTAGACAACGTTCAATACAGGTTGAATTTAAATTGTTAAAACAATATGTCTTAGAAGTTTAAATTTAATAGGTTTTTAAGACAGTAAATAAATTTTCGAGCCCTACTTCGCGACCCAACAGTGGGTCGCGCTCCATACGTTGAGGTAGAGTGTTTATTTCCAGATCACAATTCGCACCTAACAATTTGAAGAAGAATCTTACCTACTTTATGCACTGTGTTAAGTTAGCTATGTCAGAACAAGTGAGTCATCCACGCGTTTATTCAACATTGTATTTTCTTTTGGTTATTTAACGTCGCTTTTCTACCTTAGGTTAATCGCGACATTTAGGATGAACGATGATTAGACGAAAGAACAACGCAGCTCCCGCCCTTTTCCCTGGTCAGCATTCTAACCCAGACTCTTTGATGACGAGATCGACTGAAAAAAAAACGCGACACGTCGACTTTATTAACGTAAGTATTATATATATATATATATATATATATGTGTGTATATATATCAGGGGCGCCGACTTGTCAAAAATATTGGGGGGCTCTGATCACTGAAATAAATTAATGAATGACTCACTCTCTCCCTTTTTTAAGTTTTGGCCTCAGTGTTCTGAATCTCGTAAAACCAATGAGTTCCTCAAAAATATCAAAATTTTTATTCACAGTTCGAATGCAGAATGTCAATTGTTCACGGATGGATATGTCACAAGTTTCCCAACTTTTAATATCTGCAACCACGGAGTCCAAAACAGATCTCCCTAATATATCAATGATCTCGTTCTGAATGTCATGTGAGAGCCATTTGTAGCCCGAACGTCGCATCCACTCCCCTAGTTCATGCACATCGTCTTTTGAAACTCTTCTTAGTAAAAATGTTAACAATATTCATAATTATATACTTAGTATATAGTAATAAGTCATATTTTTCTGTCTCTGGTCATACCCCCCCCCCCAAAGTTGATGGTCTAGAACATTTCAAATGTGTATTTGTGTATTTCATGTGGCACAATTCAGAGTAAACGTTAGAAGAGAAGCAAAATAATACATTAGATCCTCTTAAGCAAAATTATTTGGGGTCTCTGCTCCCACATCGTTAACATTGGTGGGGCTCGAGCCCCCCCCCCCCCCCACCAAGCCCCATGGAGTCGGCGCCTATGATATATATACATAGGTATGTATATATATACATTTTACCCTGCATAACAGCCTGAATAATGTATTCGTAAGATGAAGTTGCAGCATAAACAGTATAGAAATGCGATGGATTGGGGAAAATACATTCTGTGGTGTGAAAACGGAACAAGCTCCTATTTAAATTTAACTTCACTGCAGGTGGAAACTTTAGTCATTGAAAGGCTTTTCAAGGTTATATTGAAAACAGACGGTACAGAAGGATAAGTGGTCAAAAGCAAGAATAAGTAAAATAAGAAACGGAATTAATACACGAAAAGTTAAGGAAAATTCCGTTCACATTTATACATACTTATACATAAGTAAATGCAATGATCTTAGAAATATTTCAAAACAGACACAAACTTTCAACTTCTATCTTAATGCACCTGCATGATTGGGAACAGATGAAACGGATTTATTTGAAAACTCGCTACGTTTTGGTGTGAAGGAGGTAAACAGGCAGCTAGGACCAAATCCCTTCGTCAACATCGCGTTGTGTAGAAATTTAAAGTCCAACATTGCAACGAAGGTTGCTGGTGTAATATCAGTTTCATCTAACCATTTACGTCGATCGTCGTAAACTCGCAATAATTTTCCTTGCAAGAAAACTGGCGTAAAAGAAATAAAAATCCAATATTAGTCAAACACAGTATGAATAATGAAATTTTATTTTTATTGTAACTTTTATCACCACATTCTCACCACCCGCCTGCACCCAATAAATTAACATTAGAATAGTTTCAAGCTACAGTAATACAATAAGAATAAGCGACGAAATGCAAAATACTGTATATAGTTGGCTTTTTTAACATTCGTACAACCATACTTGAATACCAACGAGATTTTCCTTCCAAAGTAAGGCATCTCCATGTGTATTGTCTCCCTTCCGAGGGTGGTATTTATAGGGAAGACCAAGAGAAGCAGCTGTCTGCTCTGCTCGCGCTTGTTCCAAAATAAACTGCTTTAGTGAAAGACAGATAAGGAAGCATCATAACCAGTTTTCTGAACATCTAAAGTTGAGATATTAATACGCATGTGTATAAAGTTGCATAGCTAAATGCAAAGGTTTAGGCCCGCCTGAAAATCCAATCGGCAAATTCCTCCGCAGAGAAAGACCGTTCACCGAAAGGACTGGATAAGGATGGTACCGAGAAAGGCGTTTAAATATCGAGCTGAGAAAAAGACCAAACTCTTTGAAACTTGTCTAAGAGACCTAAGACTTAGTGTCCGAGACTTCGATAGCAGCTAAAAAAAAAAAAAAGGTCAACACGATTTACTTTGTCATGCGACTACTTTAGACATAGCAAGCAGTTATTTACCTGATTATTTATAGATAAGTTATATCATATTTTGTTTATCATAATTGCAAAGTTAATCCGTTAGTGGCAACTGTGATCCTGTGCGGCGCGGTTGCATACATTCAGGATAAATGTAAGTTTTTCCGAAAAATATTAAGAAATATTTGCCTTGATGATATCTACATTTGTTTGTACTATGAATTTCGAGATTTGACGAGACGAGAACGAGGAAAGCATTTAAAACGAGATACGACCGAGAGACTACGAAATCTCGTCTTGATACCATTCCTAGGTAAGGTATGTAACACCACAGACACTGTTTACGGATTTATAACCTCATTTGTGAAAATTCTATTTGAACCCACTACGAAATCGCACCAAATCTCTGTCTCTCTGTGATATCATACATAAATTAACGTTCTTATGTTCTGCGTCGTTCTGTAAATAAATAATCAGGTAGGCATGTCTTAATCAGTCTGTATTGCTTTCTAGTTCACTAAAATTTCGAACGAAACAGCAGTGACGGCGACAGAGGTGGGCACGGGTGGGCAAGCGCCCACCCAAAAAATTCTGTGCCCACCCGATTGCCCACCCAATCAAATTCAATAAGTACGTACATATGCTTGGGGATATGTAAATCACTCAATAAATAAGTGTATTCTGGTGTTCATAACATGTATATTTTACTTGTGAATATTATCTATGCTAGAAATGTTCATATATTATCAACACATAAAAAGCTAATTTTGTCATTAGAAAGTGAAAGTAATTAACAGAGGTATTGAAACAAAAAAACTGTGATCAAATTAATACTTCTATGATTAAAAGCATCTAGTACGCTTAGGAGGATAAAATTATGCAGGGTATGATCAAGATTAGATCAGAATTTAGAGTGAACTTGAGGACTGCAGCTCCAGGCCTTCACTGGGAGACTGCTTTGAAAAGTACCACATAATTAAAATATTAGGTACTTCGGATGTGGTAAAAAATATAATAACAAACCACACCATGTAACTTGGCGAGAAGTTAACAGAATCTGTGTAGAGGGGATTGGAGCGAGGTCTTGGTGCTGTAAGCTCCAGGCCTCCACATACGTATATAAATCCCGGCCTGGGTATGGTTGAAATAATCTCCAAATAAGCAAATAAAAACATCTTAGCGTTACTTCCTCCAGCAGCACAATAAATTATTTCGACATTTTAATTATTATTAGAAAAATTTAATCAAGAAGACTTAGATTGGAAGGCCATGCGACACGAATGGCAGAGAAAAGAATAGTTTACAGGATTCTTGTTGGGAAACCTGATGGTAAGAGACCAGTAGGAAGGCCAAGACGAAGATGGAGGGATAACGTTGAGATGGACCTAAAGGAAATCGGTAAGGATGGGAAAAATTTGATTGATCTTGCTCCGGATAGGGACAGATGGAAGGCTTGTGTTGCTGCAGTCATAAACCTTCGGGTTTAAGTATTCTACGCAGTGTAGTATAGTTTTAATTAGCTCCGCATTGAAATTTCAGAAGTGTCCCTTTCTTTATTTCATTACAATTTTTATATACCTGTCATCTTCAAATACCACTATGGTAGGCTATGTGAAATGTAAACTTTATATTCGTTCTACTAATAAGAAACAATCACAATAATCACAACAATACCGAACTGAATAAATTTTGATAAACCAGTTATGTATGGAAAAAGCTACAGAATTATTCAATTGCTAACGAGTGACTTATCATATTTAGAAATCTTCGTTCCACACATAAATTTTGCCACATGAATCAGCCGAAAATGTCGACAGAATCTCTATATGCAGCTGAAGTAAAGGAAAAAGTTATGTCACGAAGTATCCAGAAGACGTTTTTGTGAGTTTGTTTTTAAGCCCACCTTCATGCTCAGATTGCCTAATCGGGACTAAACCCACAGTTTAACGTGTAGTCCGAACCAGCGTGCAATGTGCTTCCACCAGAGGAGGGGGGGGGGGGGGTCTCTTCATTATAATGCGACAGCGTTATGCCATTGGAGAAAAAATATACAGAAAGAACTCGCAACATTTTATGTCATTATGTCAACATGTCATTTACCCACCGCAGAAGATGCGTCCATTTTAAGAAAGTGTATTGCCTGAGACAAATATTTGAGACTTTTGGAAAACAACGTCATTGTTCACGGAAATAGCTGCCTTGATCTACTAATGAACACTGTGCAATGTGTTTCATTAGTAGAAACTACCCCCTCAACTTTCGAAGTGGTATGTACTAATGAAACTACATTTTTGGAAGATTAAGTTGTGGATGATTTGTCCTAATTTAAGTCATTTTTCTGCTAATTTGGATAATGACGACGAAAAGGTTCAATGGTGATAAGATGAAAGTGACGAAGGGGCGAAAACAAACACACGCGGACACTCAAAATACAAATCCCCATAAATTATTTCTTTGACTGTGGTTCCAGGCGCCAGGGACTCGTTGAGCTGCAAGAATAAAGTTTGCAGGATATGCTATACACAGGACAGAGGTTGACATTCTAGTGTGTTCGAAATGGTCATGCTATACAACCCAAGTCATCTATGAAAAATTGATGAATTATTCCTGGTACGGTGATCAACTTCGATTAATTCCTTTTGTCCTAAATAATTTTGTTACCTCAAAAAATATATTCATGTAACCATACATGTATTGCTTCCCCCGCATGAGTAACATTGTTACAAATGAAACATCCTCTATCTATAGGAAATATACTAATTATACAAACTATTATTACCTGCCTAACAATATCAACATTTATAAAATCTACATGACTTTCCTATGTATTATTTTCAGCATTTCTAGTTAAACATAAAAACAAAAATATAATAAACAATTCTTTTTAACCCATATATATAAGGAAAGATTATTGGGGGGGGGATTTTCGTCATATTGTTCCTAATTATAATTTAATTTAATATAATTCATCTTATGTAATAATATGCACCTCTCTTTTTAATTTAAATTAAAGTTTTATTCTGGCTTAGTTCAGAAAACGAATATCAACTTAGCTAATAATCTGTTCAATTCTGAACAGATTTTTCAATCTTACTTGTTTATTACTAATGAGTGATATTTTGTCAATATAGCCTTTCATTACCCTAGGAATACTTCATGGACAATGAACAAAGAATTGGTTTTCCGTCTGTGTTTTAAATAATTCCTAATAAGACGTTCATTTTAATCGAAACATTCAGTGGCGGCGATTAGGAAGATTGATTGATTGATTGATTTAGTTTATTTTACTTCGCGTTTTGTGCCTCTAGGCTAATTTGCGAAGATGGGGATGAGTGATGAAATGATGAAATTGATGAATGGACATTCACAAACAACCAAGCCCGACCGGGATTCGAACCCGGGACCCTTGGCGTCGCAGGATTAGGAAGAGCGGGAGGAGAAGTGTATCCCCTTCCCACATTTTGCCATTTTTTTTGCCCCCGCACTATGACCTCTTTATGCTAAGCCTTTTCGACCAAAATAAAGTATATTGCCCTTGCCCCTCAAATGTTGGAACCCAATCGCCTCTCCTGCAAACATTCAGATAGATTGTCAGTTGTACAAACCTTGTAAGCTAAGAAAAGTGACCCCAAAGAGTAAGAGAACTCTTTCAGTCAAAAACTCATACGATGAAAATACTATGCTCAGGAACATGCATTTAAATTACGAGAAACTTCACGATTGTCTACCATCGCACTTTCTATCACTGTCGCCGAATACATAAAATCAAGTATGTGATGTACTTTTTTTTTTCGAAGGGCAAAATGTGATGCAACAGAAGCTTAAAGCTAATTCACATTTATTTCATTACATTAACATGCGTCAAAGAATGTGACTGTGAATGTATGGCTGCGCATTGATAAACACTTCGTTGAAATAATTGTGCCCATAAGAGACAATGCGAAACGAAATGGTACAAGTTGCGAGAATAGATTAGAAAAGAATAAAGAGGAAAACAAGAAAAGGAAAGGGAAAATAAGCAAGAAGAAAATCGGGAGTGTAAGAGAGAGGGGGATACATATACTGTACGTCTTACATGCACATATATATGGGCTTAAATTCATACTGCCCACCCTAATCTATCAATATGGAGCTTCTGCCCACCCGGTCGAAAATTTCTGGCGCCGCCCCTGCGAAACAGGATCTGCCCGATGGCGTAGTGACAACGTTGTTGCATTGCAATCAAGAGGTCACGGGTTCGATACCTGGTGGAGGCATATAGTGGTTCGGATCCCACTTTAAAGTGTAGACTCAGTCCCTATGAGCCTATCTGTGCATAAAGTGAACTTCAAACAAACTTCGAACGAGACAAGCCTCTCAAACCGCAATTTTGGTCTCGTCTCGATTATGAAATGGTGGTCTCGCCCCCATCAATAAAATGGACTGATATCGGCTGCAGGATAAGATCTAGGAATTTGTTCGTACTCTCGTGTGAATATCCTAGGAATGGAAGTACTCTCCATTTCCTAACTTAAGTAGCGATGCAATGAAGATCCTAAGGGAGAAATACAAGTTTTTGATCCGAGACTTTCATATCTTAATATCCTAAGTGTGAAAGACAAGCTTCGGGCTTCTGCGTAAGGTGGCTAGTGCTCTCGCCCATGTTCCGAGCGGTTCAGGATTCAATTCCCTGCAGGAGCCCCTAGGACAACTGGGGAGTTACTTGATAGTTTCGAAAGCCGGAAAACAGTGACGATGGGACTCGACGCACTGACCACGCGTCACAAAATGAAAAAGCCGCTCTGGTAGACCCAGGCCCTTAGGGGGCTGTTGCGCTATGGAGGTGTTTTTTTTTTCTGACTAGTTTGTAATCGATACATTCTTCCTTTCCATCTACCTTGCAGCTAGACGATAGATAAAATCCTTCCGCAACTGCTTCTGTATTCACTAAATGAGGGATTCAGACTACAAGTGGCCTGAAAATGGAGTTACATGTGTAACTTAGAACGTCAAGTATCAGCATTTCAGTGCTAGAAGTAAGTATTTCCTATGTTTCAAATTCTTGCTCACAGAGACACCAGCACTATGTTTGTGCTCAAGAGCTAAACATAGTACTAAGTTATTTACTCCTAAATGCCCCTTTTTCTCAAAACTGTCTTGGAGTTATGCCACTTGTGCTCTGACTGAATCCCACAAATATCCTTCTTGAGTTGATCATTACTTTTTCTATCTTGAAAAACTGTTTCAACAAGTTCCTGTGATTACTTCACATATGCACTTTACATATTCTTGATTATTTTATTGAATTTGGTTATTTCACGTCACTTTTCTGTAACTTTTGGCTAATCGTGACGATGAGGATGTGCTAACCACTCCTCCACGGAGGTCGGATTAAATATTATTCTTTCCAGGTTTTATCAGTGCTGTGTTGCTCACGGCTAAGTTTTGCATTCCTAGAACTTCGCTTTATTGCTGGTTGTCCTCGTCTCCCTTACAAGGGACGGAGGCCTCATGAGGGTCAGAATCGTTCGAGCATAACGGACCATTCTCGTGAGTTACTCAAACGCACGACACAGCGTTCGCCCAAACTTCCCGCTGCAATTATCATTTTCCTGATACCACCCGCATTGCATGATGGCTGCAGAAGAAATACCATATTGACCATCGCTTCCTTATGATACCATGCATCCACTCTTGTTTCCAATTTATAGCTTTTATTGCCCTCTATTCGTGACTTTTTCTTCCTACGTGTGTGAAGTGTTCTTTCGGAAAGTTACTCCGGTAGATCAATATAGGATTCAGGCCACTGACCCAAGCGAACATGTCTGCGCAGGGGTTAATACCCACCGCCAGTCTAGCGCCTGATACAGCCAGCAGACTCTTCAAGCAGAGCGTTCTGTTTGGAAAAGTTGTCACGCAATGTTCCTCCTCGATCAATACGCCAACAGTTGGGAGCACCTGAAATTTTCACTTACTCATGAGTCATTCCCATAATTTCAGTAAGATAAGACGCTTTTCATGTAATTGTGGACCCGTTAATCATTAGGATACCACAGTGCTTTGTTAGTTTGTGCACGCGAACGAGCAGAAAGTGGAATGAACCAAGGAAACTCATAAATACAGGCAATGAATATTTAAGGAAGTTACAGAAAGTGCGATTCGGAATAGGATATTCTTTGAATTTTCCGGATTGGAGAAACTAAATCAGAGAGTTTTGAAAGTAGGATAGAGCTTCCACGTTTGTTTAGTTTGAATCACACAATCGATTTTGTTGAGGCTGTTTTCTAGTGAGGATAAATTTTCTCTACTTTCCAGTATTTTAACAATAAGAACAAAGCAAACCATACGAACACAAATGCAGAAGGACAAAAGAGACACGAATACTGGAAGAAGAGGGGAAATAGGAAAGAAAGTAACAATACAGAAACAAAATAGAAAGCCAGGTGGAAGAAAAAACAAGGACGGTTACTGAAAATAAAGGAAGAGAGAAGGAAGATTGATAGAGGGAATGGAGAGAAGGAGAGAGATTGAGAGAGTAAATGTAGAGAGAGGGAGAAGAAGAGATAAGATGAAAAAGGAGAGAAGATGTGGAGACAGAAAGGTGGGAGATGTAGAGAGAAAATTTGGAGACAGAGGAAGAGAGGAGATGGGGAGAGAGGGAGAAAATATGGAAAGGGAGGAAGAGGCGAGATGGAGAGAGAAGCGAAAACGATATGAAGAGTAAGAGCGGATATCTAGAGAGAGAGAGAGAGAGAGAGAGAGAGAGGAAAAGAAAAGAAATAGGAAGACTGAGAAAATAGGAGTGGATGGGAGGAAATCGAACTAGAAGAGGCAAATATAAATGGACATAAAGAGATGTAAAGATAAACAGAAAAACAGACAGCATTGCAGAGAAAATGGTGAAGAAAGCAACTGATAAGACAAGTGGAATACACGATTGTTAGTCGCGTTCTACCATGTCCAGTCACACGACAACAGAAGCTAATAGGCATTATTCACATTAGACAAGCTTCCTAATTATGAAAACGTTACGTACACAGTTTAACGTCGAAATTAAATTGCACTTTGTAGCCAGTCGGTCATCATGATTCAGAGGAGAATGATGACTAACTGGCGACAACTGTTGACGACATTAGGCACACCACACTGACGATAAGCACGATGATTCAGCCTCCCTTGAAAGGTTGTATGTAAACACTCGCCCGTCTATTTCCTGGGAGAACCAATATGCGTGAGTTTTACGACTATTGTGCCTCCTGGGAATTGCATGCGGAACAAGGATTGCGTGAGCATTTGCTTCATTGCAATTATGGCAGTCTACGTGCGGTCTGCCGGCAGCGGATGTTATTTAACACGTCACGGGTAAGAAACGCCAGGCTCATGTGAATTTCTACCTAACAATTCCACATGGTCTCCTTAGATGTTAAACGGGGCATTAAAAGAGGGAGGGAGGAGGAAGATCGAGTAAGTGGGAGAGAGAGGACGAGTTACAGAGAGAAAGAGAGAGAGGCGAGCGAGAAAGGGGATGAAGAGAGAAAGAGCATAACAGAGGGAGCGAGGAGAGAGAGAGTGTGCGAGAGAAAAAAAGAGCGAGGGAGAGAAAAATAGGGCCAGGGAGAAAGAGAGTGAGCGAGCTATAATAGGGCGAGATATATATATATATATAGAGAGAGAGAGAGAGATAGATAGATAGAGAGTGAGCGAGAGAGAGAGAGAGGAGAGAGAACGGGCGTTGAGCGGGAGAGAGGTATGCATTTGAGTTTGTTCACTTAAACACACAGATAGGCTAATCGGAACTGAACCCACAGTTTAAAGTGTGATCTGAACCACTATGTACCTCCACCGTGCATTGAACCTGATATCCCTTGAATGCAAGACGACTACACCATGGGCGAAACCCGTATACAGAGATACACAAAACCAAATTTGGAAAGAGAAAAAGACAAAAAATATAGAAAATAAGTAGGAGCAGAAAACAATGAGTGAAAAACATAAGGAAAAAGACTGGAAGAGACCAACTGAAAGAGTGAACTCAACACTTGCATAACCTTCCATTAGATGTTAATTGAGGTGCTAAACTTAATAAATTCCCATCTTCTGAACAGACAGAAATAGAGAAGTTTTTACACTGTATAGCCATAAAACATTCGCAATAATTGCGAACGAGAGAAACAATACAGTGAATTACATTCATACAGACTTCCATCCGTCCTTGTTTAAAAAATATTAATTCTTAACTTTATCGACAAATGACTCATTTAGCGCCTTTTCCAACATTACAGGCCGAAACTAAGTTATTTTCAAATTATTCTTAGATACACAACACTCCCAAGACGTATTTGCTGATAGATCAACCAAGTTTAAGTAAATATAGCTGGCGAATAATAGTTATTAAAATCACGAAAAGTACAAATGCTTATTGATTTAATTCAATACACAATTAAATTATCTTACGTATTTACTATTGCGTCTATGTTTTACTTTGAAGAAGGAAAATCAAGCATTTTATAATATCTTGGAAATACATTCCTTAAAAGGTAGATTGTAATATATAAATATAATATCTAAATATAATTATAATGAAGCTACGTTATTTATTTATTATTATGTTACGTTCGGAAGTGTTAGGGAGATGGAACAGCTACATTGGTTTTATTTCGTAACATATTGTAGTTCCTACGACCGCCGTAGCTAACATGAACAGGCAGATTAATACGGTCAGCATGTCTACGTTTGATTGATTGATTGATTTGGTGTTTTAAGTCCACTTTATGCACAGTAAGGCTAATTGGGACTGGACCTACAGTTTAAAATGGGATCCGAATTACTATGTGCCTCCACCGGGTATCGAACCCGGGACCCCAGCATGTCTACGTGGCGAGTTATGTGTATTTCTATTGTAATTCCCCATTCATGAGATCTAATTGTAGTTGTTGACTCAATCAAGAGCAAGTTATCGAATCAAAACTAGCAATTTTTTCATGCTTGAGACAAAAACTGTTATATACTGTGCAGAAGTTGGAAAAACATTAAAAAATATGATAGAAATAGGCCTATCGTACACACAAATCCAAAGGAACATACGAAGACACGGGCAAGGGTACTGGATTTAAATACGCGTTTCGCATTATTCCAAAGTAATTGGTAAAAAATTGATTTAAGTCCGCTTACCCTAATATAGGTTAATCGGGATCTGGACTTAAAGTTAAAGTAGGATACAAGGCACTGTGCAATGCACTTCCACAGAGATTGAACCCGGGATCTTGCTTGTTATCCCTTCGCCATCGGGGAGGCTCACAGTTTATTTCAATTCATGGCAATAGTTTACTGGCTGTAGCAGTAAAGAGTAAAGATAAGTTATCGTTCTTCTAGTCATACGCCCTGTAGGTTATGCAACCAACTTTACATAGAACAGAGTGCGAAAGGAAACTGCTAACAAAATCTTTGAATGCGGCCATTTTATATTTTCTTTTACTACCTCTCGAGTAGCTCGCGACAGTGAGGATGAATGATTACATAGATTTATCCAGAATTTTCCATCGGGGTGTAAATTCGTATTTGGGGGATGTAAAGGTTAATTTAGAGCTAAAATTACAAAAATTTGAGCCTTTGTGATTCTTCAGCAAATTCTTCTTAGGGAATTCTTCAGCAAATTGGGGCAGATGTTAGGGGTGTGTAGATAAATCACTAAATGGTTATTAAATTAGTTACAAATGATAATTAATTTTAAAAGTCTCCATCTATCTAAAAACAACTGAATACAGATTAAATCAATTTAGGCATCCTGTTCCTATCTCGTGGATTGTGATTGTGCAAATATAAAGGAAATCCCCAACTTCGTATACTTTCATGTAACCTGTTACTTGGCTCTCTCTAGCAATTGCCCATACCAATCTAATAAATTGGCTAACATTCTATTATTCCAACAAAATCTATGGAAATATATCCATAATATGTTCAATATATTTGTACGTAAAAAAATAATAATGAGGTATAAGTCGATTAACATTTACTATTTAAAAAATTCTTCATTGAGGAAAGCACCAAAGAAAAATTGTCCTCTTATAAATGTTTGATCAAGGCTTTGTTATAGTAATCGTTCAGTAATGAACCTTGTAAAAATCTGACGCAAAATAAAGCAAACAACTGTCACTAAGAAGCAAATTTCTTCATTTTTAAAACGTTTAGATTAGGGAGGGGAACAGAGTGGGCCATCGTCCACTCAAAATCAGACAGGCCCATGCTGTGAAATGTAATAAGCACATTTTGTGATGAAGATATGAAAGTGTAGAGATGGTGATTAATTTTGTTTTAGTATTTTCCATTTTTCCTAGTAACACTTACACACTTAATTCTTACATATACTTGCGTCACGTTAAAACAATGCGAATTCAAAATGCATGCTTGTTTGAAAATATGTCCCACCCAAGTCTTTGATAGCCATCCAAGCCTTCATTGTTATATTGTTGCGATAACATTTAAAAAAAAATAGTAAAGTGCTCCACTGTGCATAGCACCACGCCATGAAGGCGTATAGGGGGTGTGGGGGTAACGCCCCTCACTTTCTTGATCCGGTCGTGAGTGGGGGTGATGTGATCAGAATCACGCCCCTGACCACCTTTACCCCCCAGGGTTTCCCCCAGGTACCCATGTTATTCGACGCTGGGTGGGCGCCGGGGCCGCTTCCAACGCCGGATTTGAACCGTCCGGGGATCGAACCCGGGACCTTTAGCATGGTAGTCAGACGCGTTACCGACTGGGCCACCGCGATAACATTTGTATAGGGTAATTCGACTGTGACAAACTTACATTCATTTTTAAATAATTTTCTTAGCACCTTCAAATATGTAACTCTATCAATTCATATAATTTCATTTTTCTTGATGAAAGGTATTTAATTGCAGAATATTCCTCCCCCCATCTCAATTCTCAGCCACAGAAAATACATCTTTTGTAATTGTGACGGGTGTGACACTTCTGAGGCATGACTTTATGAACTTCCTAAGTCCTTCAGAAAACTCTGTGAAATGTATGGGTTTACTGAAACAATTACATTATATTTTCACAAAGCGAACTTTACTCGACATTTAGATGCTTTTAGTTTCTAAAAATATTACTACATACTTTCTTATAATCATTTTACCTGTGACAAATTTTGTGACAGGTGCGACATAATGCACATGTAGGATTATGGAGCAATGTAAAGGCTATGAAAATTATCACAAATAGATTCTTCAAACTAAGGTTTGTATCATAAATGAAGTAGGATACTTCAGAGCTTAAGATATAAAAAAATAAATGAGACAATTAGAATGAAGTTTGAATTATTTTAGTTTTCTTATGGTATAATACTGTATCATAATGAAACTAAATTAAATTAAAATCCAATTTTTACTTTAAAAAGTAGTAATAGGTTTGAAACAATATGTTGTTTGAAAGCCATGAAACTAATGTTTGTATTAATTATTCCAAATTCTGCATAGTTATCTCTTTAATTTCACATATAGCATGTGATAATTTCAATAAAAATGAATTAACCTTGTTTGTCCACTTTCACATGGAATAGCTCTATAGAAAATAATTTACGTATAAAGGTTCTGTATCATTGCAATTGTTCTCTTTGTCCATCGAAGAACACCCACCAGCTAGCTAACATTTTCTCCACCTGTAGTACCGATCCACTCAAAGAAAAATCTTTCTAAGGAATTATTGACTCTTCATCTTAACCCACAAAAAGTCGACAAATGTTGTTCCATGCAGGGTTGAAGAAAAACGTGCATTTTGACGCCTTATTGGCGGAGAAACGCGATAAACGTACATGTGCGTGCGCGTTGCCATAGCGACAGTAAATGACCCACTGGCAAATCCCGCTACGCAGCTGCGTGGATCGATGACCAGGTTACGTAACTGCAAGCAAAAGACTAACTTTATGACATTCGCATCGAACAAACAAAACACAATCGCTTCTTAGCAACAGAAAGGACAACAGAACCATTACCAAAGAGAACAAACCTCGTGTTCACGCCCAACAGACTGAAATTATTGATGAATTGTATACACTTCTGAAACACTTGTTTGATATTCTTCTGATTGTGCAAAGCCGTGTGGCACAATATTTCCAACCTGTGTGAACTCACACAGGCGAAGAGCATAGGCTAGTTAAGGGAACATATACAAAAATATCTACGAAACTATATGATTGATTTGGTGTTTTAAGTCAACTTTTTGCACAGTAAGTCTAATCAGGACTGGACCTACAGTTTAAAGTGAGATCCGAACCACTATGTGCCTCCACCGGGATTACAAGGCGACGACGTTACCACTGCGTCATCAGGGAGGCCCACGAAACTATATGAGCAAGACTGCGTCAAAAATGTCTATATGCTTTTGGAAAAAATCACATACACTACAGTCCCGCCGCCCTTTCAGCCGATGCGGCAACCGCCTTTATGGCAGTGACCCTCTGTTGACGCGTTTACCTACGAAGGAACTCGCAGTCAAACAGCTTACTGCTTGGGCGAGAGCCAGCAACATTAAAATCACCCCTCCCCAAAGCAGCCAGCAGGGAACCAGGATTTTGTGAAAATAACCGTGCTGGGCTGTGAATGGACACCGGTTGGTACGGCGGCTCAATTATAAATGACGATCTCTTACAATATTATCTTCGTTCAACATACTGAATGAATTTCCTTTTTGTCCTAGGACCAGGAAAAACTGGGTATAGATTCGTCATGTGAAAATTTTGCACTACTTTGTGAACAACTTTCTAGTTTAAAAGAGCTATGGGGAATGTCAAAAGTATTCGTACACTTTGAGTTTTCTTTCAAATCGATTCTCTCTTTCACCACATGTCAAATAACTCTTTAAAATGTGGTGCAAGGAAATCTTATGATTTCATTTGTATAAAATGTTCACGCTGATGAAAATGCATACAGGAGAAAATTATAGAATTCTTCAAAATGACACAGAAAGGAGGCGCAAATAGTATCCATACATCCGGTACATTGCCATGTTAAATATTATTTATTTCCATAAATATACAGAAATCCCAGACTGTTCTGCCTCCCTGCTTTGCTCTGTTTTAAGTCTTACAGCCGTGTCACGTTGGGTGCGAACGCGTAAGAAACGAACATGTTTAGTGGATAATATGATTGCGTATTCTCACTTGATAACACTCTCCTAGCTTCCAAATTGATAATTGTACAATAACATGTATTGACACTTACCATGTTGGCTGCAAGATGTCGCTACGATGCAACAGAGAAGACAACCTCACTACAGTGCCGACAACGGGACACAAGTGAGACTCAAGAATGCGCGCTCTTCCTGGCTGGTTATATAGGAGTCCGCTGGGCGGGGCCGACGCATGCTATTGGACGTCTCGTGTCAGTCGCTCGAAAACCACCCTAAATAACTTCGATGAAACCAACCCGCACGAAACCTCACATGACATGTAGACCAGGGAAATACTGTGCAATTTAATTTCATGATCAACGAAGAGGAGAATCTCAATCTTGGATCGCGGAGGGTTGGTAAAACAGATAGACGTGAATCGTGCAATGTAATATTCTGAAATTCACCGCAGAGTTTCCGTGTCTCGGAATACAAGTGCCCGAGTATTGTTGATGATATTCACCCCCCGCCCCCCAAAGGAAAGAATATAAAATTCATCTGTAAAAACGAATGGAAGAGAGCAGTGGCGTGTTCAACAATTTCGTGATGGTATTTAGGAGTCATTGCTCTATTTTACCATATTTTCACGCAGGCTAACTCGCATTCTAGTATTCTAGTATTATTATTATTATATAGGTCAGAATATTATATATATGTGTGTGTGTGTGTGTGTGTGTGTCTGCTAAGAATTTGCAACCAGAGAGCAGTACGCAGTGTCCAGAGGAAAGGGGGGTGGATATTGTTTACCCTGCACACAAGGCAGCCCTCAGGATTGTTTTTCTCAGGGGGGCAGCAGTGCTTAGAGTGGGGGAAAGGTGGGATGATGCTTTCACCCAGTTAAGAGAATTCCCATGAAGCATCCCCAGGGCTATAGTAGTGCCGTCATAAGAACCGGTCCACCATTCACAGCGCAGATCGGTTATTTTCACAAAATCCTGTTTTCCTGTTGGCTGATTCGGGGAGGAGGGATTTTTAAAGGTGCCGCTTCTTGCCCAAATAGGGGTGGGGGACAGTGGAAAACTTAATTGGTTGTTTAACCGTAAGTTTCTTTGTAGTAAATGCGGCAACAGCGGGTCACTGCCATAAAGACAATTCTGCTGATGCGAAGCAGATGTTGTCCACAACTTATTGACGTATTTATTTTAATTTATGATCATCACATTGTAGAAAACAGACTCAATGAAAGTGTTAATGGACAATTCGTCTCGTATTTCTTTTGATGTTTGGTGTACTGTACGAACAGTCATGGACAGAGACGCAACCACGATTTTTTGTCTGGGGGCAAGTACCAGGATAAACGTACCAACAATAATAATGTTAATAAAAATAATATTAATAATAATATTACTAATAATGTTATTATAACATTATTATTATTATTATTATTGATTTGTTTTATTTTGCTTCGCTTCTTGTGCCACTTTCGGCTAATTTGCGAAGATGTGATGGTGATGTGATGGCCTGATGAAAATGATGAATGGATACTCGCAAACATCCATACCCAAGCCGGGATTCGAATCCAGGACCAACATTATTATTACTATTAGTAGTGGTAGTATCAAAGACGTATTATTCTCGTAAATTACGCAAAAAGGGGGTAGAAGTTTGTGCTAAAGCATTTGTGTTCGAACAAACTATTTCAATTATTTTTTAACACGTTCAATTTCACATTAATAACGGAAAACAAGCACATAAACTATTTTTGAAAGACAGAAAATGCTTGATAAATGCATTTCAAGTATAATTCTTTTTTACATTAACATAACTTTCATGCACGATATATGTTTCACATATATACAACGTGGAGTGACGTGGACACTCACTAAATTGTGTACGTATTCAAAGTTTCTTTAATAAATATTATATACAGCATATATTATTTAAATACATAACACAACCAATTCATCCATCTCACAATAAACCAACAGAAAAAATTACATAAATTGTCTCTGAAATTTGCACACTCCCTTTCCTCAAAACAATTGTTCGTGCATTTAAAACAAAATCAATTAAGGCAAGTCTTATATCTCTGTCTGGCGATTTACAATGCATTACAGCGAACAAATAGAAATTGCAAGCGAAGCGAGCAAGAACATTTTTGGATCCCTAAGTACAAGGTTCGCCCATAAAAAAAACTTTTTTTTAGAAAAGAAAACAAGTAATGAACTTCAAATGACTTTATCACCTTCAAAATAATCACCAGAGGAAACAATACACTTTGACCAATACAGGTCTTGGAAACACTGTTGATAGTCATTGACAGTAAGTGTTCGCAAAATACGCGTAACATTTAATTTAATGTCCGCGACGTCGTCAAATCTTCGCCTTTTCATAGCCATCTTAAGCTTGGGAAAAAGGAAAAATCAGCAGGCGATAAGTCCGGAGAATATGGAGGGTGATTGATCACTGTTACTGAATGCTTAGCAAGGTATTGTTATACAGACAATGCGGTATGAGGCCGAGGATTATCGTGTAACAGAAATGCGAGGCAAAAAGCGAGCACACACTTTACTCATTTGCAGGTCCTCCGTTAAAATTAACCTGCAGCTTTCTTTGCTGACATGAAGCATGTCTGACAGTTGCTGCGTGGTTAAACTCTATCACCTCTCTCACCAGTCCAGGAACTTTCTATACATTGTCGTCATTCCTTGACGTTGAAGGGCGTCCTGATCTTGGTTCATCCTCGACACTTTCACGTCCACCTTTGAAACGATTGTACCAGTCATACTCCTGGGTTCTTGATAATGCTGCATCACCATACACTGCCCGTATCATCTGTCACGTTTCGGTAAACGATTTATCCAATTTGTAACAAACATTTATGCTGTAAAGCTGTTCTATCTTGGTGCGCGTATTTTGTACGCCGCCTGCACACGACCTGCATCTGACACACGCTTACCCCGATACCGACTGCCCTTACAGGTTGAAACATTGCACTGACGGGAAGTTTAGATATAGCTCTGCAGTGTTGCCAGAATACGGTACCTTTTTATTTGGTTTGGTTCTTTTTTTTGACAGTTCGGTTTCTTTATGGGCGGACCTTCTTTCACACTTGATCTCAATATTTCATATCTAATTACCCTCGAACTCAGTGTTTTGTTTCATCATTTATTTGCTGTAATAATTTAAATATACGAAGAAACAAATGTACGAGAAACATTAATATCACAGATGCAAGTCATCATACATCTATTTTATTACAATGAGTGATCATTTAATCTCATTGGAGGGGTGGGGTATTCCCGGAAAGGGCGCCCCATTATCTCTACCCTAGCGTCAACACCTAGTTTATAAGGGTCTCACTTATCGCACAACACTTGAGCAACCTTGTGGTCTGACGTCACGGGAGAAAGCTTTTTAATTTTCGGCTAAATGCCTACGTTGTTGGGTTAGGCTAGCTAGGTTTAGTTCTCTTAGCCTAAATAATATTTTTTTTCATTGTATTTATGATAATGGAACCTAAACTAACGTCGTAGGCATACCTCGTGTGGCGTCAGAATACAAGGTTGCGTTTGCGTAAGTGTTGTGAAACAAGGGAGACCCAGTTTATAATGTACACCTTCACACGATATGGTTTGTCACAGCAGCTGCGATGCTTTTATACTCTTTTCAGTTCATCTGAAAACTGACGTATTGTATTTCACGTGGCCCCATTTTGTGGCCGAAAAAAAGTATTGAATTTCAGCAAGATTTATTGTTCCGTGAGCAGTGCTGACCATGGAGAACAGGAAAAGATTCCGCGTGAATGTACTGTAACATCGTTTGTCATGTCAAGTTCATGTGATGTAGGGGAGTTCACTGGATTCGGAATCCAACACATGTTCACATGAATATGTGCAGAGGAGCCCATGCCCACAGAGGGGAGATTATGGCGCAGACTGCGCCATCGAATTTTTTTCTTTGGGTGAGGGGTTCTTATAATATTATAAAATTCAACATTTATGTATATTTCTAAAATATATGTAAAAAAGTTCACACCTTAAGTGCACAATGTTACACCTTAGGTACACCATGCACTCGAGTTGTATATGCCTGTCTCGTTCTCGTCTCGAAATATGTACAAGGGCTGGATAAAAAGTAGTGGTAAGACTCTTATAATTCGTATCAAGCTTTATTGGCAGAGGAAATACCAGTTACATTACTTCAATGTTGCCCCCCCCCTCCTTCCATGCCATCGTACACCGTCAGCACGTCTATCTCTCATGATGTCCCGTAGTAACCACCCTATGACAAGGATGATGGCGTTTCTTGTGTTGTGATACTTCCCAAGAAGTGGTTCTTTCATTTTCGGGAAGATATCATAAACGCACGGATTCATGTCCGGTGAATATGGCGGGTGTTCCAGTCTTTCATCGCCAGTTAAGGCGCGCATACACTACCGTGCAAACCGCGACGTATTTACGCAAGTACGTTACGCGAGCTTTTCGTCACATACACAACGACGTACATTTTTGCCGCACGCTCTTCTCTTCTAGCCCTGTTCTTCCAAGCACGAGCGAACTCTGGTGGTCGTGCCAAGAACCAAAAGAAGCAGTGGAGTGGGTTCTGTGGATGGAGGATTGCTGAATGCGGAACTCTCATCCAGGCTCTCGAAGTGGACGCCTATGTTTCGCAGAAACGTTATATTCATTTAACCATTATATGTTTATCTAAAATGTATCTGCTTCCAAATACAATTCGATCCGTTACAGCGTTAGCAATGTGACATCTTGCAATGTCATGGGGAATGATGGAAGTCCTTGGTAGCAAGTGCCGTCGCACTTATCAATACCATGCATTCAGTAGCGTAACTAACACGCTCTGCACCCCCCCCCCCCCGCAACTTTCAGTTGTGCGCCCCTACTCGTTTTTATTTAAAGCTCTCCTTTCTAAAATAGTTTATTCACGCCTACATTTATATCAGGTATACACAAATATGAAAATACTTACATTTGAATCAATGTAAAAACTGGTAAGAAAGGTTAAGACAACAGACAAACTGTAAAACATTATATATGAAAATACACGAGTTTTAAGAAGTCTATGATGTCGATGTCCCTTGAGAGCCAAACTACAAGTGAATAATGTTATTATTACATCTAAAATTCTTTTAATGAATTCGTGCCACTTATCCAGACATTGTTGTAACATTGTTTGAACATCTTTATGATTTTTCCAGGCAATATATGCCACATGCATTCAAGTGAATTCAGCACATTTCGTGTTCTTTGATTTTTTTTCTTAAACCTATCCAATCATTAATTTTACCTTTACACCACGCATCATTAAAGTGTTTATCGAACCTTTTGGAAAACAACTAGAAACACAATAAACCAACCAACACAATAAACAGCGTCTAAAATAGAGGAGTAGCATAACCAAAATCTCTTTTTTCTGTCCGGTTTTAGTGCTAGCGTATAATAATCGGAGGTTGAAATATTCAGCTAATGAAGGTTTTCTTCTAATCTGGTAATTCGCTTTCTACTCTTCTTGTGATTAACATTTTATGTTTGCAATTGAGGCGTTGCGGATAAGAAGGGCGAACTCATAAACGTACATTGTGAGCGAAATACGTTTTAAGTTGTCAGGCACAGTGCGAACTCCACAAAAATTTGTTAACAGTAGATCGGAATGTTTCATGCGCGATTTCGAAAGCTTTTGTGGACTTCGCACTGTGCTTGACAACTTGAAACGCATTTCCCTCAAAATGTACGTTTGTTGAGTTGGGCCTTCGTATCCGCAACGCCTCAATTGTAGGCGCATAAAAATATATATGTTTGGTTGGAAATAATGCCGAAAAGAAAACTTCGTGAACTATCGGTCTTTCTTAATCTCGTCCCCGAAGCTTGTGCGCCCCACAGCACGGCAGGGGTTGCGGGTTGTTATTTGCATCACTGCGTGCATTGTGTAGCATCAGTCTGTTTGCACATGCGTGAATGGTTTGCTTTAAATTGGGTGCTTTTGTGTCGCTTGTGGGTTCGGTGTGAAATCCCCATGTCGGGCGCAAAGGCGAAGTTGATAGCACACATATTTACTCGCATTTGTAAATGTCATTTTGCAGATTTATTGGTAAAGATTCACTTCAGCATACATTATAATAATATCACCAGCTTTATAGCATTCTCTTTCCCTCCCTTTTCCATTTACAAAATAATTGCTCGTTTTCAGTTCGTCGTGCGTGTACTGCCGCGGTGTACATGAGATACTTAATTGGCGGCCACAAGGCCACGTTATTTTTAAAGTCCGCTCGTTTATATGGCAAAACTTTAACAAATACCTTGCTTGACTATTATCGCACAAATGATGAAAACAAGTGCTCATTATTTCGTATGCTGGTGAATCTGTACTGGATACAACGGGGACTGCTCTAAACCGGAAGTTTCGGGGCAACGGGGGCAAAACGTCACCAATGTTTATGTTTACATTTTTAACACGGTCTATATCAGATACTCCGGTCACGAAAGGTAGAAAAACAGCGGCGATGGGATTCGATGCGCAAACCACGAGTCACCCAATGGAAAGCCACTCTGGCAGGCCTTGGCCCTTCGAGGGCTGTTGCGTCACGGAGTTTAGTTTTAGTTCTATATCAGATACATGTCTGTTTGATATGTGTGAAGGATTTCGAAGGGCCACTACCTTTAACAAAGGTTACAGTGTCTGCGAAACAGTAGTGCGTTACTGCTTCGTTTGTTCCCGTGTGGCTGTACTTTTTTCCAGGATACGATGAAACTGATGAAGGGACACTCACAAAGAACACCCATGCCCAGGCCGGGAATCGAACCCGGGATCCCTGAAGAAGTAGCGCGCTGTGTTGTTTTATGATGTTTCTTTTCTTGAGAATTGTTGATAAAAGCAAGGATATCTCTCTCTCTCTCTCTCTCTCTCTCAAAGCAAGCAAAAATGAAGCAAGTCACTAATACGAGGGTTGCTGAAAAAGTTTCTGCAAACTACCACCAATAGTGGTGCTAGTGTTCCGCTATTATAAAAATCGTAGGAATAGACCTTTTTATGTTTAAATTATCTTTGATTGTTTGTTTAAGCCTATTCGTTTATTTTTCACAGCAGTTTGAAGAAGTAGTTTCGTGTGAGAAATGGAAATTTCTCGTGAACACTTTCGGTCAATGATTTTTTATGATTTCGAATGTAGTTTAACACCGAAACAATGCATCGAGCGACTTAGTTTGACTTTTGGGGATGAGATGAAGCACCATCCAATAGGACTGTGTACAATTGGTTTTCCGAATTCCAGCGTGGTCACAAATTTCTCAGTGATGAATTTCGTGAAGGTCATCCATCCACGTCTGTTGTTGCCAGTAATGTTCATGCTGTGCGTGAAATGATTGCGAGAGATCGGCATGTGACATACCTTGAGATTCAGGCATCCTTGAACATTGGCATGAAACCAATACATACAATTTTGCATGGCCATCTGAACGTACGGAAATTTTCAAGCCGTTGGATCCCACACAACTTGACCGAAGCTCAAAAACAGGCTCGTGTAAATTGGTGTAAAGAAATGCTCAAAAAATTCAAACGAGGCAAGTCAAATTTGGTGTACTACATCGTTACAGGGAAAGAAACTTAGATCTGTTCATACGAACCCGAAACTAAACAGTAATCCACTGTTTGGGTGTTTCAAAGTGAGCCGAAACCAACAAAAGTTGTTTGTTCGAGGAGTGATGCCAAGCAAATGATTGCTTGTTTCTTCGGTTATACCGGACATGTGGCAACAATAGCTTTAGAAGATTGAAGTACTGTAAATGCTGAGTGGTATACAACTATTTGTTTGCCAGAGGTCATCAATGAATTGCGTAAAACAAACCCAAATCGTCGCATTATTATTTACCACGACAACGCCAGTTCGCACTCAGCACACCAAACTGATGATTTTTTGTCGAGTAAAAATTGAAACGTTCATAGATTTATTTCAAGTATTATTTATCTATTAAACGTATTATTATATTTATTAATAATAACTTAATAATACTCAGCGGTGAACGATGAGACTTGGTGAAGTACACAGACTCCTCTCAGGTACAGGTTTAGTGTTAGGCAAAGACAATATTCACAGCACAGAGAAATAAAACCACATTGCTGCAGTAGTAGATAAACTAAAAGGTTTTATTCTTTATTTATGGCAATTATAATGTGAATATACTTGAGACGAAGGCGAGGATTTCGCTTTGTCGATGAATTGACTCAACTAAAATGCATAAACTCAATGCGTGGCTATCGGCATGCCTATGATCACATAGACCTAGCTTGCACCCCGAACTACCATACCAAGATGTATGCACAACACCTAGGAGTTGTTTATAGGTTTAAAATCTTCGTCGATCCCTGGCGAAAGTGTGTTATTTCTTAGGCGATATCCTCGCTTTTATACTATTTCGAGAACACAGATTCAAGTACAGATGAATCACTCACTATTTACAAAAAGATGCTACCAACAAAGCTGACATCTATGCAGGTTTAGAAATACAAATTCATATAGTGCACTCTCTCAAACATAAAGATACATTAAATTACCCATAATGTAGCATAAAATACAATAAACAATAAAGAAAATATAAACATTACAAACAAGGTGCATTATTACATATAATAACAAGGAAATTACGCTTTCTTTCAAAAAAATAAATATATTAGTGACATATTTTCTACTAGTGACGTCACATAAAAATATGGATCATATCAAAATGTTGAATTAATGACTCATTGTCCGTACTCACCTGATTTATCACCTAATGACTTCTTTTTGTTGCGACACATGAAAAATAAGATGCGTGGTGAGCGATTTATGTCACCTGAAGCAGCTGTTGACGCATTCCGAACAGCGGTTTCTGAGGTATCAGCTTCAGAGTGGAAAAACTGCTTTCAAAATTGGTTTGAGCGTTTGCAAAAGTGTATGGATCTTAAGTGTGAATACTTTGAAAAACTATAAAGCCATTCCCAGAATTTCACGTTTTTTTTTCATATTGATTGCAGAAACTTTTCCAGCAGCCCTAGTACCCTCCAGTGTGTTTGGCATAGAAAACCTACTAAAAGTTGATTGGTATTGGTATTGATGTAGTGGCAAATGCTTGAATCTTTTTTTCCTTATTTTCAACATCGCACCCTCTCAGCACCTTTACAAGACCTGGCACCGCCACTGCCCCATGAGATAGCCTCCATTCTCCTGTACCCCCCCCCCCAAGAACCTGCATGGGAAATGCTCAAGACTCACTAATATGTATAGAGTGGACCTCGGGAAATTGTACAACAATAAGTGGCGATCTTGCAGGAAGGAAAATGCGGGAGTGCCACCTGTAGTGCCCAAGCACGACACAAACGTCTGCCATTTATTTTGCTACGTGTCATTGGCCAGTGCATGCAAGTATTCAGCTTGTGGAAACCTGCATGAGAAAAGTGTTGTAGCTATGCAATTTGAGCTACGCCGTGGATTGCCACGGCTCAATTCCAAACAGAGAAGGATAGTCAAGTAGGTAAAACGGTGGCATCAAATTGGTTTGGTCACCGATAGAAAGCACGAGGGATCACAGACGACATTACATAGTTGCAGTTTGTTGCATTGGATTGCGAAGTGTCATTTACAGTTCCTCCCTTACAAATTGCAATTTGTGCAACAGATATGGTCATGAAGATATGGTTAGACATTGATGGGGATCATTTACCTGATGTTATTTTCAAAGTATAGATATGGTAATTGGTGTTGGGCATGGGTTTTGATGTATCCATAATGGAAATGTGTCTCTACTGCACAGTCATCAATATATTTTGTGTAGGCTACCTACACGGTACACATTCTTTATTATAGACATTTTTCCGTTACCCACCCTGTAGAATAAGAATTAAACAGAGAGATGAGAGAGAGAGAGAGAGAGAGAGAGAATCGGAATGAATAAGAGAGAAACAAAAAGTAATAGACGGAGAAATAGAAGATAGCTGAAAGGAAGAAAGAAATAAAGATGACGAAACAAACAGCAAAGATAGGAACGGAAGAAAGATAAGAGGGAAAGATAGAAAAATATAAGGAGGAGAAAATGATAGATAAATATAGGAAGAGTGATAAAGTTATAATATAAGTATAAGGTAGATAAAGTATAATTTTAGCAGCTACATTAACTCCCAAAGTAGAGTCTACTTGAAAATATTTCACCTAACTTTGAGCCTTCTTGAACGAAATCCTCTGGCGATGCCACTGCATCAGATTTTATAACTGGACATCATCGTCTTCTGTCCTCGAGCCTTAATTTACACTGTGACTAGGGATGTGCCGAAGCCGATTACAGATGTATGAAAATCAGCCGAAATTGACACATCGGCATCGATATCGGAATCGGCAAAAATCCGATATTTAAACCGGTACAGATTATACTAGAGTTTTTACCTTCTAATAAGTTTTATATTATAGTTTTGTAAGATTTATTGAAAACTTGGTTATGATTCGTCATTATTGTAGAGTTTTTGTAATAAAATTATTGCAAACTCATTCAGAGGATCGGAAATAAAATAGTACATTGCTAAACTAGGATCTGCTGTGGTATTGGAAATTCAAAAATGAATATTCAAACCTGAAGCAAATCCTGAGAAAATACTTGGGCATACCTGCTGTATCAGTATTCAGCGATTGAGTGTTCAGTGTTGTTGAACAGATTTGAGATAAAAGAAGAAGTAGGTTACTTCCTGAAGCACTTCCAAATCTCGTGTTTCTGAAGTTGAATCTGGCAGAACAGGAATTCATTTTGCATTTCAAAGAACTGCTTGTGTACTAATGTTTAATCTCTTGAGAATCCATGTTCTTCTTAAAGGTTCACATAACATTTTGTAGATGCAAATGTACATTCGCATCTCTTGAGAATATATATGTATATACATATGATATGCAATAGAAATGTACGTAGCAAATTTATTTTTGTCATGCTGAAAATAACATCCCATTTCTGTTTAATAATCTTATGTATCAGAATCGGTTAAATATCGGCATCGGTGTTGGTTCCAAAAATTATCGGTGAGTACATCGGCATCGGTAAATTTTCAGCTTCGTCACATCCCTAACTGTGACTGTTGGCTTACAACAATGACGTGTTAACTGTTTCTGTAGATCTTATCTTATCCAAAATGCAGGAAACAAACCTGGGGCTAATACCAAATGGCAGATGGATTTTCAAAGTTTGAAGTAAATCCAACAAGGAGAAGGAGGTAAGTACATGATTTACAAATGTGTACTGTGCGCTCATCCAAATTTTCACAATTTGCAAATGCACTGGAATCAAGTTATTAGCTTCAGATTAGTATAAATTTTTGTTCAAGGAAGTGCATGATAAATTCAGATGCAAAATCTACAAAAAAAAAGTGGTTATGTGGACCTTTAAGAACAGATAAATATATGATAAATTTGTCCATGAAAACAATTGACAAACAAAAATCGCACATGAGGTGTCAAAATTCACTATTTCAAATTACGCATAATGTAGGTTATCATTAGAAGTGTGAGTGTGTGTTCATGAATTCATTCATTTAAATTACAATATCAGATGTTGTTCAAGTATGAAAAATTTAGTTTGGTTCAAAAACAAGGATTCATATGTAATAGTTACAGGAGCTCTGGAATTCTATTGTTGTAACATTGAATATTGCTGCAACAAACATATCGATGCTAATTCTTTTTCTGCATCACTTAAAAAGATTGAGAAAGGTGTTCAAAAATTATCTGCACTTTCGCCATAACTTTCTATAGGTTGGCCACACTGCCTTCAGCGTTCCCATGCTCAAATGTGGTACCACTCATGGTTTGGTGGCCGAGGTTTGATCTTAATCGCTCCATTTTTCTTTCTTTTCTTACAGAGTAAACAAACCACTCCACTGGCAGTGTGTACCAAGGAAGAACAGAGATCTGATTTCTCTGGTTTGAAGTTGTGTCAGAGGCTGAAATCAGTCTTTCAACAATATGGGGACTGCACTCCACTGTGTAGAAGTGTGTATGTGTGGATTGAGAGGTTTATAAATGGCCGGCATGAAGCACGAAGCGGGAGCAGGATGCCCATCAACGTCCAACACTGACGGGAAGATTCAATAAACTCTAGAGATGATTCTGAAGAACCGATGGGTGACCATCGATGAGGTGGCATGTTCTCTGCAAATTAGTCATGGATCTGCATACGAAATCATCTACGACAAGCTTCGCTTCTGTAAGTCTGTGCTAGATGGGTGCCAAGAGAGCTTACCAATCGTATGGAGATCTGTCAACGCCTACTCACCCGCTACAATGATGAAGGTGAAGGTTTTTTTTGGAGAGAATAGTGAGACCTGAGTCCATCACTTTGAGCCAGAATGCAAAAGGCAGAGTATGGAGTGGAAACACCCGGGATCGCCAACAAAGAAGAAATTCAAGACTCAACCTTACACAGGAAAAGTGATGCTAATCGATGTTAACTCAAAAGGACTATAATGGAACATTACCTGGAAAAGAAGTCACCAGTGTAAATTCTAAATGAACGGTGTACCCATACTACCATACAGAATGATGGTATGGTATTATGGGTACACTGTTCTTTTAGAATTATCTCCTAGCCTATATGGCACTTTTAATGTCATGTATTTTTACATTCTATATCCCAATACCCTTTTTTTGTTTACCTAATCCTGGATTTATTTATATAAACGAAGTATTTTATTTACTGATAAAAAAACCTGAAGAAGCGAAACATAGCTTCGCGAAACATTTGCAAGGATTGTTACGACTATTATACTCACTCACGTAAGTTTTTTATACTTCTTATACTGTGAAGATACACTATAACAACGTTCACAGATGGCAGCACACACTGTTCACTGGACTCCACTAACACTGTCCGTTAATAGCCAAAGTTCACATGATGACACCTGAGCTCCTCAAACTTGGGTCTCAACGAAAGGAGGATAGGGACCATCCATTTATTCCTCGCAGTGAGGTGCCTGGAGAGTAAAGGGACCTATTTTTATTTTTGGGTCATAGTCCATATGGAGTCAGTCCACACAGGCCTTACTCGTCAAGGGTCGATTTCGTACTTGTAGGAGAAATGAGGAGTCCGAGGGTACACTCAAGCCATAGCTAAGTATCGGACTTAATGCCCAAAGGTACCACCTCATGGCCGGAGCCAGTACAGATCGTTTTAAGAACGTAAGGGTACACTCTGGTCAAAGTCGAGATCAGACTGAAAGGTCCGAAGGCACCAACCACACAGCCGTAGCCGGTATGAGCAGAACAAGGAAAAGAGCCCGAGGATACACTCTGGCCGAAGTCGTCGAGTATCAGACTTATGGTCTAAAGGTATCAGCCAAAGCCGGTACGGGCAGACTAGGTGGGAATCTGCTGGAACTCTTTTCTTCCTGCTGCTTCTTCAGAGCCTGGATACCCAGAGGTGTTTGCCGGTCGCTGGTTGGACGAGAACTGCCGCTGAATGCACACATCCACGCTTATATAGGCGAAATGGTGGTGGCATGCGGACCTACATGGTGGAGTTCACGCAGGAATGTGCATGAGTGTTAAAGAGTGCAGAGTGACCTCAGATGGCCCACAGGGGAACTATGTGCACTTGACACGCACATACCGGATCAGCACTGAATATACAGTGCTGTGCAAATTAATGTGGACAAAGAGAGAAAAATCATTTTTCCACAGTTCTTTACTCCTTATTGGAGATGTACGTAACATTAACTTACACTAGTATGAAATATGTTCTCCTTTAGCTACTATTAGCTGCTTGATGATGTTTGGCACTGATTCAACCAATTTTGAACACACAACTTTGATATCACTGTCATGAAACCACACGTGAATCACATGGGTAATGACCATTTGTTTCGTTGAACAGTCCATTTTTGCAACACGTTTCTTCACAATACCCCATAAGTTTTCAATGGGGTTAATATCTGGTGAATTCCCTGGCCAATCTAGAATCATTAAATTGTTGTCAGAAGCAAATTTACGTACAGACGTTGATGTGTGGCAAGGAGCAAGGTCATGCTGGAAAATTTCTTGCCGTCGTTAGTAGATTTTGACCGAGTGTGAGAATTCTGCGCCTCAATATCTCAATGTATTTTGAGGAATTCATCATTCCATTCACTGGTACAAGGCCTCCATTCACTGGTACAAGGTCCACTGCAAGTAAAGAATCCACAAAACATTTGCTTGGGGGTGGGGTGTTTGACTGTCTGAATGCAATGTTCAGGTCGTAAAGATTCACCTGGACTTCGTCGCACAACAGAAGCTTTGTAGCCATGCACTTCAAAGTGAGACTCATCTGAGAATATTACCTTCCTCCAATCAGCTACTGTCTATTTCTGGTATTTCCTAGCCCATTTTGGGTGTTTTGTCTTAATTTTAGCGGTCAACAATTGCTTTTTAACCGTTTTTCTGGATTGTTTTCCAATTTCAAGCAAGCGACATCGAACAGTTGATGCATCAATACTGATCCCAGTAGAAAGCAAATCACGTTGCAGGTCCATATTTGTTTTGTATGGGTGAATTTTACTGTTTCTTAGCAGTAACGTGTCAGTTCTAGGTGTTGTTTTACGTTTTCTACCATACTTTCCTTTTCGTTTTGGAGAAAAACTACCAATTGCCCTGTAGTTTCCAGTGGCGTAGCATGGACATTTCGGGTGGGAACGCCAAGTCCGAAGGAAGAGTCGGCCCTTTCTTGCTTAATAATTTACTTATGGTATTAGTCGCCAAAGGTATTATTTGCCTGAAGTAAGCTGGGTTTTCAATAAAACATCATCATTGCATGTTTTAGCTAGAAAATTAGATGCCTCACTATGCCACATATGTTTTGAACTCTGGTGTTCTATACCTTTTTTATATCTTTCGGTATGACGCAAGTCATTAAAAACCTACCTGAATCACAAGCACCTCTGCACAACAGTAGACGTCATTGTTGTGGGCGATCCAACTACTGATTGATTTGGTTTATTTTACTTCGCTTTTCTACCACTTTTGGTTAATTGCGAATATGAATATGAATGATGAAGGGACACTGACAAAGAACACCCGTGCTCACGCCGGGATTCGAACCAGGGACCTCTGTCGTCTTGGCACACTGTGAAAAGCAGAGTGGATGATCCAAATATCGTACACTCTACTGACGTAACAGTGGCGATTAGTAATTCAGACCACTGTTTATTACATCTTGAGAATGCTGATAAACATTTTAAAATAATTTTCTCCAGAGACCATTCGATGTTAAGAGTTTTCAAATGAATGCTAAACATTTCCATTCACACAATATTAACACTGTAACGACGGACGGGTCTTTTAGGCCCGGTTTCAATTTTTATACCTGTCTAATTTTTTAATGCTGCAAATTAATGTGTTCTCCTTCCGTGACTTTTCGTCAATTTCGAAGGCCTTTGAAATCATTTATTGTAATCTTTGGTTATTTTTTATGTTTGGTCAGAAAATGTATTACTCGCGTTGCAGACGGACGGGTCCTTTAGGCCCGATTTTAATTTTTAAAAATATAGGCCTATTTTTCTACTGCAGAAATATCCCTCTTTGCCTCTGTGACTTTTCAAGGATAGTCACAACCTTGAAAAGCATATTCCTGGTCCCCTTGGCTGACTGGTTAGCACATCGCACTGTGACGTCAATGGTCTCGGGTTCGAATCCCCCTCGGCAATTTTCTTTGTAAATGTCCATTCATCAATTTCATCATTGATCCCCATCTTCGCAAATTAGCCAAGAGGCACAAACCGCGAAGTAAAATAAAACAAATCAATCAATTGAAATTCTATACAGTACCCTTTGCCTGTTCAGTTTACACAGGAAAAACAAATAACCTAAGTTGCAGACGGATACTACAGAAAATGTTTTTTTTTTTGTTTGTCGACAATAGTCTGCATAACTATTGTTGGTTATTTCAGTTTGTTGGTTTCAAAACACAGGTGCCGCGATTTTCCAGAACTTTCTGAACGAATCTGCATGCACACTTTGTTTGGTGCAGAGCATCTGTGCAGTTTGGACGACGAATTTGTTCGTTCTCGCGAGTTCTTGTGTATAACTGAAGAAATACAATGGCTCGCGTACCAGATACACGAAAGCTTAGGTCTCGTGTCTCGTCTCCAGGTAAGCTCGAACGTATAAGAGATGTATTCGAGACTTGGACTGTTTACCTCCGAGAAACGTACATTCCTGATGGCATCATGACTGTATACGAACAACTGGTCAATTTTAGAGAGCGATGCCCTTTTAGACAGTGCATGCCGTCGAAATCTGCTGAATACGGAATCAAGCTGTGGTTGATTTGTGATTCTCAAACAGCTTCTGTTTTGAAGGCTCAAATCTACAAAGGAAAGGAAGCTGGATTTAATAGGGAGAAAAATCAAGTAGAGAGAGTAGTGAAGGACTTAGTGAAGGAAATCGAAGGCAGTGGAAGAAACATCACTTGCGATAATTTCTTCGCCAGTGTATTTCTTGCAAGGGATCTACTTGCCAAGAAACTTACTCTGGTCGGCACGATGCGAAATAACAAAGGAGAGCTGCTGCCAGAGTTTACTGCCACAAAGCAGCGAGTGTGTTGCTCCACTTTGTTTGGATTTCAAGATGATCTGATGATAGCATCATATTGCCCCAAGAAGAACAAGGTGGTGATTCTACTTTCTAACTTCCATGAACAGCCGAAAATCGACGCTTCCACAGCACAGCAAAAGCCTGATGTTATAATTACTTATAATAAAACAAACTACAGTGTGAAACGAAAACCTTGGAGATGGCCAATGGTTATATTTCATGACATGATCGACTTCAGTGCACTAAACGCATTTGTTTTGTACCAAACAGTACAAGCGTAAGAATTGGGAGCCAAATCGGGTAGACGTAGAAGGTTCTTGCAGTACCTGGGAAAGGAGCTCAGTGGCAAACTAGTAATGGACGAGCAAACCAACGGGTGTTCAAATGAAGAGCAAGGTGTACAGAAGCATTACAGAAGGAGGTGTTATGTTTGTCCATCAAAAATCGATCTGAAAACAAGAACAGTGTGATCGAAATGTATGCAGACGTTTGTACTCAGCATTCACGTGTTCTATATAACACATGTTAATTGAAGTTATAAGTTATTCTTGACAAAAGTAGATAATAAAAATATGTAAATTCTTACAAATCATTACTGATAACTGGACGTATGATAAAAATGTTCCAAATGTAAGAAAACTATTACAATCAAAACTCAAGGGTTTCTTTATAACATATGTTATTCAATGTTTAAATTTCTTTGGTAAATCGTGTTACATATTAGAAACATGTAAATGGTTAAATGTCATTAATAAATAACCTGAAACATTATTTTCAGTCATTGATATCAATTAGAAAATTTGAACGCCTGAAAAAAATGTATAATATTTCCCCGGGTCGAATAGACCCGATCCGACAATAACGTATAGTCATTGTAGCCATCGTTATAGTGTTAAGTAGTTAGATAATAACGAAAAAATACAATAAAAAAATAATAGTTTTGCGGGTTAAGTGGTAGAGCAGCCACAGGCTGAATTTCTATCACGAGGACTTCACCAACTTATTTGACAAAAACTGTGTTGATCTTTTAGTTTCTAATACACATCGCTGTTCGTGCAATAAATTATACAATGCAGTGGCCATTAAGAAGCAGTATATTTGAGATTGGTAAAGTTACGTCAGTCAATATTGTGTATTGTAGCATCACACAACACGAGTGAGCGCGAAGAGCGAAGAACCGGGTAGGAATTCTGCCGCTGTCGTCTGCTTCAGAAGGCAGGAAGGGTCACATGAACCAATCACGGTAGACCTCTCGTACGCTGGCGTAGGAGAGCCCATTTACGCGCGTGCTGTAGAAATGGAAGCTTTCCCTCCATAAAGGCAGCAAGGAATATAGGAGTCCTGTACGCCGAACATGCTCGGCGTCCGGCCGGGAAAGGCATTGAAAAGAGATGCTAGAACGAGTGTTGAGTGTGCAGCGTTGCAAGCGGATCGCGAAAAATAGCCATTATAATGCCATGAAGGTCAAACATATATGAAATTAGTCACGTTTTACTTTATAATCACAGCATTTAAGCATTTTTGAAATTTTAAATCTGGGAACGCCGGGCATACAGGCGTACTATAACGCTACGCCACTGGTAGTTTCTAATAATTTTTGACACCACTGATTTCCCAACACCAGCCACTTCAGCGATTTGTCGCACAGTCATGGATGTGTTCTCACTCAATGTAATAATTCTAGAACGTTTTCTGGGTGTTATACCCATACTGAAAACACGTAGGAACACGGAGCATAACAAATGCGTGTTTACTACAGCCATTCACTCACAGAAATCTGTTGGTTAACAATTGGCATTGCACCACAATGACAGTAATGAAACAACAAAAATGCTTCAAACCTTGCAGTTGTTGTAAACATTATCAAGTACGCATCAAAAAGTTAGCTGATACTACTAGTATAAGTGTATGTTACGTATTTATTTGATTATCTCACATAAAGAGTAAAAAACTGTAAAAAGATGATTTTTCTCTCTTTGTCCGCATTAATTTGCACAGCACTGTAAATGTGTTCTAACAAAACATGTAATACATGTATATAATTATTACAAAAGTTTTAAATAGAATAAATAATCCTAGCAGGGCTTAATACAAGGTTCATTCTTTGTATAACCGGAAATATGTTGTAACAAATATTTATTACAAGCACCAAAAGAACTACAGTAGTATGTTTCAACGTAGTCCCCCCTAGTTCAATGCACCTACGCCAGCACTTCATAAGGGCACCTATTCCACAGGCAAAAAAAATAAATATTTTGGATGCATGCATAACCACTCATGCACCGCTGACTGGAACCAAGATCCACTTAGTGCATCTTTCAGTGGGCCAAAGGTGTGGAAATCGGAAGGTGCGAGATCGGGAAAATATGGCAGGTGGGGTAAGCACTCAAACATTAGGTCCTCGATGGTAGACAATGTGACATTGGCAGTGTGTGGTCTCGCATTGTCATGGAGCAGAAGCACACCAGTGGATACCAGACCACGTTGTCTCTGCAGAATGGCTTGTTTTAGTTTTTCGCTCAAAAGGTTGGAGTAGGTGGTACTATTTACATTATGACCTCTGAACATGTAATGTTCAAGAATTGGCCCTTTGTAGTACCAAAACAAAGATAACATGGCATTTCCAGCACTCCGCTGAGCACGCACCTTCTTGGATCTGAGAGACGAAGGATGTCGCCATTCCATTGATGTCCTCTTATGTTCTGGATCATAGAAATAAATCCAACTTCCATCTCCAGTGACAATACGATGAGGAAATGCCTCACCGTCAGCTTCATAACAGCGCAAAAGCTCCCTGGACACATCAAAACGTCTCTCCTTCATTTCTGGTGTCAAACGTTTTGGAACCACCTTACACACACTTTCCTGAACCTCATTATGTCATGACTGATATGGTGGGCTGATCCTACACTTATTTCCATCTGGGAAGCAATTTCACTGACAGTAATACACTGGTTCTCTCGTATCAAGTCCTCCACTTGAGCAATGTTGCTTTCCATGACAGAGCGACCTGGAAGCGGAGAATCTTCAACACTGGTTATGCCCTGTTTGAACTTCTCAGCCCACTCGTGCACTTCTGATCCACTTATACAGTTGTCACTGTACTGAACTGTCATGCGGCGATGAATTTCTATCGGTTTCACACCTTCACTCAACAAAAATCTCACGACACTTTGCTGCTCCAGCTTGGAGAACTTCTGTAAGGGTGCCAGCCCCAGCTATGAATAGTTTACAGATCCTCACAAAGTAACAAACATTTTTATACTACTTTTCTGGCTATTTATTGAATGCACCTTGTAGTATTAAACATATTGTTGTAACACCTCAACATTATAAATACAGCATTTACAAGGCATGCAAAAACAAATGTCAAAAGATTTACAGATTTGATTTCAGAACAAACAGTTCTTGTAACCACTAGTGGTGCATTATAGCAGTGGAAGCAAAATCAGTGACCCCCCCCCCCCCCTGCAGAACTGAATAAATCAAGGTTCGTAACTTTCCCTGCAATTTCCAGCACACTAAATTTTTATGCATAAATAACCTAAAAAAATAAATAACCTAATGATATTGATGTGCAAGAGAAATAGAATAAATGTTCATAATAAAATGGTTACATTTTATTTACATAAGGTAAAAACATTTTGTACTTTGCTAATCCCGAATCTCAGAGTCTATATTGGACCCCAGTTGCTACGAGGGTCACTATTTATATTTTGAGCCTAACAATGAAAAAACAGGAATTTAGCATTGAAAACTGCTTTATAGATTTTCGAAGTATTCTCCTTTATGGTCAATACACTTTTGCATTCGTTCGAACCATTTGTCAAAGCAGTTTTTCCAATCTTCTTGAGACACCTCCATAATATGGTTTTTGAACGCATCAATGGCGTCTTCCGCCGACGAAAATTGTTGTCCACGCAATTTATTCTTGACATTCGAGAACAAGAAGTAGTCATTGGGTGCCAAATCAGGACTGTACGGCGGATGACCCATCAATTAGATTTCTTGACTGTTCATAAAGTCGGTTGTTAGACGAGATGTGTGACAACTGGCATTGTCTTGATGAAGAATGATCCGACGGCGTTTGTTTGTTTTCCGTATTTGACCGAAGACCTCTGGCAAAAAAATTGTTGTGTATCATTCAGAGTTGACCGTTCTACGTTCCTCTAAAGGCACAGTTGCCACATGACTGGTTTTCCCGAAAAAACAGGCGACCATTTGTTTCAATGTGCTTCGAGGACGAACAACTTTTGTTGAATTGGGTTCATCTTGAAACACCCATACAGTCGACTGCTGTTTACGTTCCGGCTCATATGCATATATCAATGATTCGTCACCTGTTACAATCTTATATACGTCTTTTGAAGCACCACGATTGTATTTATTGAGCATTTGTTTGCACCAATTGACGCGAGCATCTTTTTGAGTTTTTGTCAAATTGTGTGGGATCCAACGAGAACAAACCTTTCTCACAGCTAAATGATCACGTAATATTTTATATATGCTGGTGGAACTAATGCCTATGGTTGATTCAATCTCACAGAATGTCACATGACCATCTTGCAGTATTAGGTTTTGCACAGCATCAATGTTTTCTTGAACAACAACTGATTTTGGACAACCTTCGCGAATCTCGTCGGTGAGCGAATGGCGGCCACGATTAAACTCTTGGCTTGATAATCCACGTCGAAAATCGTAAAAAATCATTGTACGAAGATGTTCACGAGTTAATTCCATTTTGTTGTTGTCGCGCAATCTCCAAGGCAACATAAACAACACAAATCAAGCTATTGACAAAACATTTGAAGTACGTTATGGTCAATAATGCCAGACGATTCCGTGCAAACGTCAAATCGCGCCTAACTTCAATCAGTGTTGCCAAGGCTTACAATATAAATAGTGGCCCTCGTATAAAGGGGAGACTCTTGCACCACTGTAGACATTGTACTAGTTTTGAATATTCTTTTGCAAAATACTGTGTGTATTGCTAGATTTGTATGATTATTATATTGGCCAAAAGCATTTGTTTGACACCCGACAAACAAATAGGAAGCCAGATGAATGGTTCCTTCGATTACCATGTGTTACAAAGAGTATTTGATTTTACATGTTCTTATGTAATTATGTGACTGTATTATTATTTCATATTTGTGTGTATGATCTGGCCAGATCGTCAATTAGGGTTAGTGTTATTTTCAATTGTAAAGTACAGGCCATTCGGTTTAGCTTGAGCTCTGACCTTCAGCTGTGCAGAAGCCTGCCGTCAGCACGACGATGCGAGAGTTCCACTGAGAGCAGAGTTGCTAACCACCTTAACAATTACCTACATCCATAATCTGACTTCAGAGCTTATTGCTAGGGGTGTTCTGCGGTACTTGCATTTAGTTTCTTTTTTTTAAGTGACAGTTTTAGAAGGTGACAGAGGATTCTTTTCGTCAGTGACAAAAAAGGCTGTCCCTACCCCTCTTCATCTCCAGGGGGGGAGGGGGCAGATCCTGTTATTGCTAGTAAGGTGTTGCAGGGGTAAAAACTGGAAAAAATATTGGAGAATGCAAAGTGATTCACAGTCAGAGTAGAGAAATTATCTCAATGTGCATAAGTTTATGAATAAAGAAGCTGAAGGTGTTCTTGCGTTGAATGTTAAACAAGTGCAAAAGCATGGTTCCGCTGCTACTGATGTGTCATTAAGTACTTTGAAATGCATCTAAAATGAAAATGATCGCAACAAAGTAACTGGGAAGAGATTAGTAATGCCTAGCAAACGACGCAGAAGAAAGAAATTGAAAGTGATGTGGACGAATTTGACAAGTGTGTTATTCGTAGAACAATTGACGAATTTCATGATCATGAAGGACAGAGTCCTACTTTAGATTCGCAAGTTGTTTTTTTCTAATGAGTCAACAGCATATAGCCTTTGCAGTTTCATGTCTAGTAGAATTGTAACTTCAGCGAATTGCAACACTGCTCCTATGAGTCACGTGACGTCCTCTGCAGATGACAAACCTTTCCCGCTTTGCACATGCCAGAGCTCAGGCTAAACCGAATGCACTGTATTATGTATTCTTGGTTCTTCCATGGGTTCCCAAGAGTGGTTCAAAATAGCCAATAGAATTTGAACTTTCAGCCCTCCCACGTGACAAGGGAGTGTGTATAAATATGGCCTCTCTGCCAGAGGGAGTGTGAAACTGAAATTCTGTGAGAGACAGTGTGGAGAGTGATCTTACAGACTTCAGCAGCCTCCCATCAGTTTACAAATCCGTTCCACCATTGCTGGCTTACATGCTGCGGTTCCGCCCCGAGAAACTATATGTATAATGTAAATTAGAGAAAGTAAATGTAAGAATCCAAGACCTGCCTATAGTGCAACTAAATGTACAATGTACACCCTGCAACGTTAATTCTGCAAGTTCTTGCCTGTCATTTTATTTTTTGGTTCTGAGTGCTCTGGTGAGAAACAGGATGGAAACCCAGGGATAACGAACTCAATTACGTAGTTGTTTATTTGGGTTTTTCCTACAAGCAGCAACCCATGTAAGGGTGATGTGTTTCAGAAAATGTGTCATTAATATTTCTTATTAATGTTCGTATTAAATTTCATAGAGAAAAATTTTCAATGCTCTTTACATTATGTAACAAAGGATTCCTTAATGACAGCAGTATGAAACCAACTGTTTAAGCAGCCGTTCCTGCACCGCAAGATCCATCCATATCATACTACACATTTTTCTTTTACTTCCCAAAAGAAATAATACATGTCAGTGGCAATAGTGAATGTTTGTCATCTGGTTACATACATATGCAGGGGTGTAACTAGACTGGTGGAGCCGGAGCAGTGCCCCCACCCCTGGAGATAAAGGGCCCATAAAGGCCAGAAGACTATAATGGATTATCCTGACTTACGTTTTTGTTAGACTGGCCTGCTGCAGGCAAATTATAGACACGTGTGATGCCCAAAGTTGGTGCTTTCGTAAAGTTGCACGTCTACAGTAATTATGCCATGACTTCACACTATACTACGCACGGTCAAATTATTGATTTTAACACAATTAGGTAAGGAAAGAAACGCTGGCTGGAAATTCGGTGGAAGTACAAGAAAAAAAAAAAACTTGCACTAGTCATAATTTAAATTTGGTTCTTAGTGCTGTAACTGGGAAGGGATCCTGTTATTTTTTAATTTTTTTTTTATTAACGGTTCAGAATAGCTATAATTTTTTTCATAACAGTCAGTGCTCGATGTGAGGGGAGATGCAGGAGGATGGTATCCCCCCCAGCTAGCAAGATTTTCACAAAGCAACCCCCTAGCTGTCTCATTGTCGCCATGTTAAACCATAGGAGCATCCCCCCAGCTAACCCCAAGGCTCGATCAAACACTTCCCCAGCTAACATTTTCCACAAGAGCTGATAACAACAGTATTCTCTGATGGCAAACCTTGAACAAGAAATAAACCAAACCCAACTCTCAAAACACTTAATCCAACATGATAGGCAGCAAGATAAGAAGTTGTGTATGCTCTCACAGGCTTTTTGATGTTTTGAAAATTTCTTCCTCTATAATTTTAACACGCAGGAAGCCAAATGAACGAGTGGGATATTGGCCTTAGGGGGAAAATTGAATCCTTCAGTTTCATTTTATTATTGACTGTTCAATGTAAAGTTTTGTAACAGCATTCCTAACAAGCAGAATATCTTGTTATGGTTTAATATAATCTCTTACAGAACACTCTCTTAGAAATGACTGAGCTTCGGAGATCATTTGAATCATTTGTTGAAATGAAAATATGTGCCAAGTTAATTCTCTGACAAAAGAATGAAAAAGATAAAGAAGCACTTTGACAAACCGTGTCCAAATACTTGCCAACCGAGAGACCTGGTTCAACGTATTTTACCTGATGATAGACACAATTTGCTCATAATTGGACAATCTTTTTAAAGGCATGAAAGCATTTATAGCCAAACAGAAAGTGATACAACCTTATTTTTGTCAAAATTTATAAACACTGAGCTTCACAAAGGACCTGACAAAATTGAAAAATCATTTCTAAACCTTTATTTCAGTCACAAATATTACCAGAAGAACTTTTGAACACAAGATAAAGGACATGAATGATGTGAAAGAGCTTGCTCATCTCCTTGTGATACAATATATTTCATTGACTTCCAGTTATCCTAATGTGTGCACAGCTTGTTTCATGTACAGTCACCAGCAATAAAAATGGGACACCTAGCTAATTGCTTCCCCTCAATGCATTATGTGTTGCCCAATTCTACGGCAATCAGCTGACTCAATAGCAAGTTTTTAACAGGAAGTTATTCTATTTTAACCTTTTCTGTTGTTGTTATTCTGTTGACACACTAATTAAACAGAACTATATTTATATTATTGACTTTCAAAATAATGATTATTCTCTTTTCTTTTTCTTCTGATTTGAAATAAATTATGCCAATTTCCGGTAAATTTAACCCCCTCCCCTTCCATTCCTCATGATTCCCTTGCATGACCATTGTCAATTTTAATGAACCAAGAAGTTTGAAAAATAATATATCACATATGCATGAGATTCATAAATCATAGTTGATTATCCTAATGTCTTCCCATGTACACAACACTGGAAGTGTTGGGATCTGCCTCATGTTGATTTAATTTACTATGAAGTTCCTCTACCAGTGTGATTTTTCATACCTATTTTTTTCTGTGCAATTGTTGGCTGAAGGAATTGTGGTGCCAAGTTTAAAAAATGTCAGGAGTCATTGTCATACCTTAGTCATTTATTAAAAATAAAACACTATAACAAAACAATTTCACCTTTAAGAATTCATAACATAACTTATTTACAAAATTTTTCTTTTTGTCTTTAGTTACAATGAAAAGTGTGATCCAGCTTATAATTAAAACATAATAATGGAAGGTGAGCTTGTAAAGGTTATAAATATTAAAATTCACGTAAAGAGCACCTAATAAATAAATTTCCAAATGTTCTTATGCATTTTTTCCCTTAGCTTCACTTTTAACAACACACGTTCACCAGTACACGAATTAAACTTTTTATTGCTTCCTCTATGGCAAAATGGTTCGGATCCCACTTCAAACTGTAGGTCCAGTCCTGATTAGCTTATCTGTGCATAAAGTAGACTTAAACAACATTTATAAATCTTTTGCTTTAGGGGTGTAAATGCAGATTTTTTGCACTTTACCTTTATTCTTGGAACTTGTATCACATTTTATGGAACCTATTTAACTAACAATGTGGTTTCCTGTATTTTGCTTGAATCCACACTCTATACATGGTGAGCAATCTTCCTCTGTTAACTTGCAATCGACTGTCCTGCAGATTTTGAATTTCTTCAAAGCCTGCTTTCTTGAACAATTCCCGCACATCATCTGAAGAATAAAATATAGTAAATTATAACTTTTTCTATACCAGGGTTCCCATTCATTTCAACAAAACAAATTCCATGACATTCCCAGGCAATTTTGTAATAAATTTCCAGACCATTCTGTGATGTTTTAACATACTAATAAAAAAGTTTTCAATGTGATAAACTGCACACACTGTTCAAGAGAATAAAGTTCAAAATATATATGAGAAAAACTATAGAAACATTTTTATGTAAAATATATAAAATATTTTCCCATTAAGAAGCTAAATTAAATAATAAAGTACAGTAAAGTGCTCCCCTGTGCTTTGCACCATGCCATGAAGGCATATAGGGGGTGTGGGGTTAGGACCCCACACTTTCTTGATCTCGGTCGAGCAGGGGGGGTGATGTGATCAGCACCATGCCCCTGGCTGCCTTTACCCCCCAGTTTCCTCCAGGTACCCACTTTATACGATGCTGGGTGGGCACCGGAGCTGCTTGAACAGGTAGAAAAAGTCCCGGTTCTCCCTGTTGGGGATCGGACCTGGGTCTCACGCATAGTAGTCAGACAAAATTAAATAATAGTGGAATTTATTTTCATTTCCAAACAATGGCAAGTACAAAAAAAACACTAGGTTTCCCCAGGCTTTTCCAGGTTTTCAAAGTAGGTGGGAACCCTGTAAACAAGATAGAAATTTATCTGCCTTCTTCAATTCAATTCCCTGCTTCTTTATAATCTATGACAAGCATGTTTGACAATACATTAAAAACTCATCTACAAATTAACATAGTGCTACTAGCAATAGGGATTTCACATTCTCAGAAAAGATCACTCATGAGTAGACACATGAAGTTTTTGTTTTCTTTTTCCCTAAATTTCAATATTATTTTTTACTGCAATATGGTGTTATTTTTCATGGTTTAGGGCGAAATTCAAGAAGCTCAGTCGTTAGGGCATCTGACTACCATGTGAGAGACCCAGGTTTGATCGCTAGCAAGGGGGAACCGGGACTCTTTCAACCTGTTCAAGCAGCTTTGGCATCCACCCAGTGTCGTATAAAGTGGGTACCTGAAGGAAACTCTGGGGGGTAAAGGTGGCCAGGGGCATGGTGCTGATCACATCACCCCAGCTTGGCCGACATCAAGAAAGTGTGGGGCCCTAACCCCACACCCCCTATATGCCTTCATGGCATGGTGCAAAGCACAGGGGAGCACTTTACTTTTTTTCTAGGGCAAAATTCGGTGTTATTTTTACATGCATTTTTACTGTTCCTTCTATGCTTATGATTTTCACATTGCTTTTCTTCTGGAAAATTGAGACAAATTTTAGTTTTAATTACAAAAAAATAATAAATTTAAGGCATACCTTGTGAGAAATAACCAAATTTCTTCCATTTGGAAAACTATTTTATCTCATCAGCAAGCAAATATGAAATGTTTATTGAATGATATCATCCAAATCTTTGAACACAATCATTCACATCACATTTCCCTAACAATGCCAAAAAATCCCTCTGCGGCCTCAAAATACAGTTTTGTGTACACCCACATACATGCCCCCTAACCACCTCCCCTGAAACACAACAGGTGCTTCTCCCTGAAAATTTTCCCATTCCTACGAAAATTTCCCTTCTGGGAAGATCCCCAATGAATTCTATTTCAAGACAAGGTTAAAGCAATAAAACTGCACCAAACTGCAATAAATGAAGCATGACAATCTCTTTTGAATCTAACTTTCACCAGCTAGACTAGAAATGACAGATCTAATAGCGCTTCAGGTAATTCTTTTTGAACAGAAGAAATTCGCGATTCCGAAACACCGAATACTTGTTTCCTTAACCTACCAAAATACATTTGAACACTTTATTTTGCTTTCCTCGAGTTTTCAGTGTTATCATTAAAATGAAAACTTCAAGTTCCTACTCATGAGTAAAGCCCAGATTTTTATGTAATATCAACCCCTAAAATATGTACATAAATATGTAATAAAAATGTCTGAAATATGTAAAAAATATGTAAATTCATAATGAAATATGTACTATAAATATTTATTCCAAACGTGACTTCCTATTTTTGTTAAATTTTTTCTTCACAAAGGGATATGTTTATTTCAAAAAGACTTACAAAAATTGAAGTTACAATATTACAATGCTTACATTAAGTATTTTTTATGTTCTTATAGAGCAAAAATATTAACCACAATTTGAATATATTCAATATTTAATATACAATGTCACCAGGTACCATTCAAAATGTTCAGTAGTAAATTTTTGTTGCCCAAATATTTCACTCAAAAAGCACTTACAAAAATTCAGGTTACCTTTGATCTTGGGGCAGGCACTGTATTTAATTATTTAACTTACAATATGTTACCAGGTACATTTCCAAATGTTCAGAAGTAAATGTTTGTCGCCGATCAGATAATATGTTCTTGTACGCAGAGAAACTTCTCTCCACGTCACAAGAAGTAACCGGACGTACTTCAGGAGGTGAATGTGGTCGGGAGAAATATCATTGGGAGGGTTAACTGTTTCACCATTGAGAATGCGGCTCACTGTAAATAAGCTGACGTAACCTGGGTTTCTTTCAGTCACTGCGTCAAATTTTCTTCGAGCTTTCTCTCCCACATCTCCTCCAACAGCAGACAGTTTCTTTCTTGCATCCTCATATATATCCATGGCTTCCAGGAGAGGAAGCCCAACAGTTTTAAGTTGTTTTATCCTTGTATCAATCCAACCAAAATTGCTGTTTCTGTATGCCATATCACAAGCAAGTTTGGTGTCCTTGAAGAGATTTTGAGCAGTGCGTACCGATACAGTTGAGTCCGCCGAAAATGAGTCAAGCACAGATTTCACTTCTTCAAAATGTTCGTTGTAAAACTTACTTGCCCGGATCCAAGTGCCCCATCTAGTAAGAATAGGTTCCGGAGGAAGTGGTACACCTGGCAATTGTTCCTTGTAAACTTGCACACGTTGTGGTGCCTTCAGAAACACCTTTTTCGTGGAAGAAATAAGTTGGTTGACTTCCGGGAAATTGCCTCTCACCCGTCAGCAATATGTTGGAGAGCATGTGCCAAGCAAGTAAAGTGGATCAAGTTAGGATAAAACACTTTAAGTGCCGTAGCAGCTTTTAACATGTATGACGCACTGTCTGTGAACATGTGAAGAACTCTCTCTTCTTGTACGCCATCTGGATACAACAATTTAAGACTGTCATTCACAAATCGTGCTATGGTGGAATGATTAGTACGCTCTAGAACTTTGCATGCAATGAGATGTGGTGTAGATGGAGAATCAGCAATTAGCGTTCCAACAATGAAATTACTTACATACCGTCCCAAAGCATCAGTTGTTTCGTCGATGGAAATCCACACATAGGAACTGCCTACTTCTGCCCTAATTGATTCTAAAGTTTCTTTGTAGGAATGTGGAAGATATCGCTTTCGAAGGGTTGACTCGTCAGGAAGTTTACGGCCACAATATTTTTCCAGAAAATACCGGAACTTCGTTACTTGAATTTTATACCAAGGGATGTTTGCTGCAATCATTGCTTCGCACATTTCCTTGTAAAACACACTGAATGAAGAATCCTCTTGCATCTGGGTTAGTAAAACTTGCTTCTTTTCACTCCGTAGTTGTACGTTTTTCACATGAAGTGAAGTGCGAACATGTTGATCTAATTGAGACTTCATAGTGCACTTTATCGCACACTCGACAAAAAATAACTTTACCATCCGTAGTAAATGCATCATCGACTGCTATCCAAGATCGTTACTTTTGAGATAACGAGGAGGTATGCGGAGCCATTCCAACTTTCTACAGCTAAAACACTGTTTAAATACTGAGGCAAGCTCTTCTTAAAACTCCAATGGTTAAATTGAAAAGGCGACGAAATATATATACGAAATTCTACGGTTGAGTTAACAATACTTCATTCAAGATTTGTCGCCGCCGGCTGCAAAAATCAAAACGATCACAACAATGTACGGATGAAAGGTAAGTGCCTCTCAGCGTTGTACTTGCCGCCTTCCATTGTTGGTTCTCTTCGTTCGCTGTGTGTTGCTTGCCGCTCCATGTTACAAACTGGAAACTGAAACACTGTCGAATCTTGATGTAATTGTTATGATGCGGCGAATCAACGAACTGCTATGTACGTACAACGAAGGCAAATCGCACTTTTAAGTTACTATATTTTTTTAGACCTGGAAATGGGGAGGGGAAGTGAGAAGATACTTTTTTAACTAGTAAGCCAAAAGTTCATTGGATTTTCCTCTTAAGGACTGTTTTATGTAAAAAGTATTTCATATCTTAGGAATATGTAACATTTAGTAAAATATGTAAAAATATGTAATATAAAACTTCACTGTGACATCTCTACTGACGTAATTCGTCAATATATTTTAATTCCATGCTTGTACATATAAAGGAAAAAATATGTAATTACATAGAAATCCGGGCTTTACTCATGAGACAGCTCCTTGAATGCCAAGAACAGATAAGTAAGGTTTTTCCCTCAGTTGTTCCATTCTTAAATGGCCAATTTCATAATTTCCACCACACTTCTTGGTGGTGCACAAATTAGAAATTTTGTATTCTACAAGGTATTATCCAGAATTTTGTGGCTGGTGTTGCCATCTGGAGGGCAGTTGTAGTAGTGCAATGCAACAGTAGATGGTAGTGCTATCTTGAGAGTTAGTGTATAAAATTTCACACAGGTGGGTGAATGTGCTAACCACTTACGCCCTTTCATTTAAAGTCGTGTATTTGATATGTCGTGATTTCTCAATGGATCTCAGATAGGAACAGCAAGTGTGCATCAAATTTTCAGTACATCTCACGAAAAGTGCACCGAAGACCCTGGCAATGATTACACAAGTGTTTGGGGAAGAATGCATGAGCATTGAATGGCATACTCAGTTCAGGACTGGTTATCCATCCATTGAGGACGATGAACACACACGGATGCTCTTCAGCTGCACAACACCTGGCGTTGTTGCTGAAGTTCAACAGCTCCCTTGTAAGAATGAAAGTCAATCATTGATGTCTTGGAAGGAACTTCATCATGTTGCCTCTTGTCCAGGGTTAACTCAAGGTGGCTACTCTAGGACCACGATAAAAATCAAGTATAATTCCCACTTTTCAAAGCAAATTTTCCAAAAATTCAATAGAAACATGCTTTCTCTATTTAAATATACATATTACCGCCTCTCACAACCCACACAAATATATTAACAATATAAAGGGTGTGTGTGATACCAATGTATCCAAAAATTCTTATTAGATTAAATTAAATGGTATATACAGTGTGTCCAGATGAAAATATACCAATAAGAAATTTGAATAGCTCGGCAACCGTTGATAATAGAAATGTCCAGTTATGTTTATTTGGAAGAGGGAATCATAGAATTTTATGATAAGCAAAATAAAATTGCAGTACTCACCTCAGTAGATCTCAATGTGAGATCTTTTGGTGGCTCGACAAACGTCAAGTTGGCACTCAACCTCAATTCAAACGTTGCACAACATTTGACGTGTCACTGATGCACATGCATTGATAATCCTTTCTAGTAGATCGTCCAACTCTTGCACAGGTGTCCGGTAGGCAATAGTCTTGACATACCACTAGTCAAGTCGGACGACCTTGGAGGCCATACAAAGGACCCCCCTACCAATCCAATTGTCAGAGAAATGATTATGTAGGAAGTTCTTGACACAATAGGCATAATGCGGGAGGGGGGGTCTTGTTGGAACATGTACCCGTGAGGTATATGGGGTACAGCATAATGTTCTAACTTTTCAAGGTAACTTGCTCCCATAACTGTAGCCCCTTCAAAGAGAAAAAAAGGCCAAATTACAGAAACTTGTGTCAAAGCACACCACACATTTAATTTTGGGCTGTCGTGTTCATGCCCCATAACTGCATGTGGCTTTTGCTCACCCCATATCTTGCAGTTATGCCTATGCACTTTCCCCAATGTATGGAAAGTAGCTTCATCAGAAAAGGTAACACGTGTAAGGAATTCATTGTCCTGATCAATGCGCGATAGCATTTCCACAGCAAAGTCAAACGTAGCAGGTTTGTCAGTGCACCTAAATTTGTGAAGCAGCTGTAACTTATACGCTCTGAGCCTTAACGTTTTATGTACGATATTGTGCACAGTTGAACGTGGAATCGGCAGTTGTGAACTCACACGTGTAATTGATTTGCTTGGACTTCTCTGAAAAGCTTCCTTCACTGCAACCACTTTCTCCTCACTCACACACTGCCTTTCTTCCTCAACAAAAAACCAGTTTTCAGCAATTGTTTGTGTGATCTAACAATGTAATGAGCTAATGATGCTCTGGTAGTTCTTGTCCATATTGTTACCTAAATCTCCTTTGCACTGCACTGTTACAGGGGACTTCAATTCCACAAACCAAAAACAGCACTCAACTTTCTGACGCACAGTAAATTATGCCATTTCATTCACTACTAAAGAACAAAGCGGTGCATGTGCGTACTCATGTTACGTTGTTGTTGTTGTCATCTGCTGGTAAAAAATTCTATGATTCCCTCTTCCGAACACTTGTGCAAGGGCTGGACGATCTACAAGAAAGCATTATCAATGCATGTGCGTCTGTGACACTTCAAACGTTGTGCAATGTATGAATTGACATTGAGTACCAACTTGATGTTTGTCGAGCCTCCAAAGGAGCTCACATTGAGATCTACTGAGGTGAGTACTGCAATTTTCTTTTGCTTATTATAAAATTCTATGATTCCCTTTCCAGATAAACATAACCGGACATTTCTATTACCAACGGTTGCCGAGTTATTCAAATTTCTTATTGGTATATTTTCATCCGGACACACTGTATATCTATTTAAAATATTTAATTGAAGGTGCGGAGTTTACATTTGCCATTTCACATACTCAAGATTCGAAATACCGGGTGTCCGAGAAGTGTTTGTATGAAAACAAAAATTAACTGTATCCGCTATATGCAACATAGACATGAAAAAATAGTACCAAAATGTTCGGAAACTATTCAAGTTTTTTTGTTTCACATTTCTGTACCGTTGCAGTAGTGTAGCAGTGCCAGTGTCCAGCAAACCGGAAATGTACACAAATCAGAAAAAGGCTAAGTGTGTCCTGTGGTTTCACGAGAGCAGGTCACAAAAAACAGTGCAGAGACAGTTTCAAACATCGTGCGTATCTGGGGTAAAGAGCCCCCTCATGAGGTGAGGAAGTCGACCATGGACAACCCGAAGATGAACGTTTGGTGCGCGCTGCTGCATGACAGAATGATCGAACCATTCTTTTTCTGTGAGGACACCGTAACATCTGGAGTGTATCTCGACATGTTGCAATTGTTTGCTGTTCCTCAATTGCTAGAATACCACCCAGATGTTATCTTTCAACAAGACGGTACACCGCCACATTGGAGTCTGGAGGTTCGTTCCTACCTTGAACAGACATTTCCTGGAAAATGGATTGATCGAGATGGACCGACGGCGTGGCCTGAACGATCTCCAGACATAACCCCTTTAGATTTTTTCTATGGAGTTATGTGAAAGACAATGTCTACAGAACTCCTGCATCTGATCTTGCAACTCTGCAACAACGGATAACCCAAGTCATCACATCAATCCCTCCTTTGATGTTGGCTAATGCATGGCGAAAAGTTGAATTTCGACTAGATGTACTCCGTGCTACCAAGGGTGCTCACGTGGAGATTTATTGATTTCTTTCCTATTGCCAATAAAACTTGAATAGTTTCCGAACATTTTGGTACCATTTTTTCATGTCTATGTTGCATATAGTTAATACAGTTAATTTTTGTTTTCATACAAAGACTTCTCGGACACCTGGTACATCTACAAACGCAAGTCACAAATGTTACGGTTTATATTCTAATCTACGAAAAATTGTTAATTGTATAAGAATGTCAGATTAAAATTTACCTAATCATCTTCGAGATATCTTATCTTCAGTCTGTCAGATACTGTTCTGCAAAGGATACTAACTAAGTAAACGGGTTAAGAAAATTCTGTCTTACTTTCCACACAGCTTTCTTTTCCTTCTTCGATAAAAATAAAATCTTTACTGTGAAAAACTTGCCTTGGGGCATTTATAAATATGTATAAATTCTATGGGTTTTGGATTAATAAAAGTTGCAGTTTTTCACGTCTCTGGAGGGAAAAAAATCAGAATTTATGCGTAATTCCCAGAGCCAATAATTCATGAGTAGCCACCCTGTAACACTAGTGATGAGAGCTAGGTTTATGGTTACAACTCTGAGACAAAGCTACCATCCTTCAAATGGAAAATACCATGACCGAAAAAAGCAGAGCCATATGAAGAGTAAGTTAAAAAAAGCATTACTTTCTGAGGCAACAAGGAAATTGTGCACAATGAATTCATCCCAGGAGGCCAAACTATAAATTCCACCTACTACTGTGATGTTTTGTGGTGGCTGCATGAAGACCTTACTCCAAACTTTGGCGATAAAAGAACTGATTTTTGCATCATGATAAGAGTCTTGAGAAACTGGGAAAAATTGTCAAAAATGTGCAGCAATCAAGGTTTGTGTTTGTTTGATTTTCCCAGGCTTTAATATGATGGAAAAAGAACTAATGATGACACAGAAGAAGGAATAGTGTTGCTCATGGTTCAATGTGAATACATCCTGGCAATCCACACATATCCAATTCCAATATGGTGGGAGTCAAGAAGATATATCAGCCAATTTCACTTAAGTCAATCAAAATAAGATTTTGAGACTTATAAATGGTTGTGTGGGAGCTAAAAAGCAGCCATGTGCTCAGTTCTCCCACTTTTGGTGAAAGTGGCCATAGGTTCAATCTCCCAAAATTTCAGTGTTGGCCCATCATCACGAAGACAATTGGGAAAATTACTTGAGAGCAATACGAGCTCTGGTCTCGAAAGCCAGAAGACAGCAGCGATGGGACATGATGTGTCATCTAATGAAAAAGGCATTTGGCAGGACCAGCACTTAATTGGTGGTTGTACCACAGTGTTTATTATTATTATTATAGTTTTTAATGGCAGGCAGAAGGCATTACCTTGTCAAAGCTGTGCATACTATGACACCAGACATAACAAAACATGTTTAGAGATAACTGCTCTTTCACCTATACATGTGCTATATGTGTGTAAACCTCCAGGTGTTAGAGGCTTGCAGGCAGGAGCGAGACAAACATCTGTTAAAGGTTGAGAGACTTTGAGCAATGCAAAAAACATGAGCTAACACTCAATCACACATCCAAAAATAAGACATGCATATCATACACACATTCATACCTAAGTACAAATTATACCTACGGGCCGAATTTTTTATGTAATTACATATCTTCTCCTTTGTAAGTAGGCAAGCACAAAGTGCAAATGTCGGTGAATTACGATGTTAGGAACGATATGTGTGAATTGTTTTGTTACATATTTTTACATAAAATGCTGTATTTGGACCATCTTTCTGGTTTTTGATTGATTTATTGATTTGGTATATTTTTATTTTACTTTTCCAACACTTTTGGCTAAATGCGAAGATAAAGATGAGTGACGATACAATAAAACTGAAGAAGGGACATTCACAGAGGAACACCCGTGTTATGGGATTCGAATCTGGAATGCCTGGTGCCGCAGCGTTCCTTCTAACCACTCTGCCACGGAGGTTGGCCATTCTGGTTTTCACTGAGTAAGGAGCTATAATTGTGGGACAAACTTGAAACTTTGATTTCTCAAAAAATCTGGTAATTTTTATTTGATTGTGGCACATCTGTCACCTTTCGCTTCATGTTGAAGATGACTTTGTTCTTTGCTGCTGCTGATTCAAGAATTAGTGACTGTTGTCATTCATGTTATCGGATTATAAATTTATCAACGTAACTTACCACATTACAATTTCATTATTCCAAGATAACTTCTTAAAATGAAATAGTATTGAGAAATTTATTTAATATAATTACAATTGTCAAAGCTAGAGAACTAAAAAAACAAACAGAAATCAGAGAAATAATAGACATATTAGATATTTTAAACTGCATACATATTTTGCATGTTTTGACAACATAAAAATCCAGGCTCTAAATATATCTGTGCATGTTAATATACAGTGGAGAAAATAAATATTTCCCTCCATAGGGCTACTGATATTAACAGCCTATTTGGCAAGTATTTCTTTCCATCACTGCACATTAGGATTAGAGGAACACTTAATTGGTTTCCAAATGCCCACAGTGGACTTCACATACTATATCACACACACTTACCTTGGGTGAAGAAATACACTCTTGTCCCATCTCCCCTGACATAGAAGTTATCTGATAAACATCGTCCCTTCTTGAATCTTAGTTGGGCCATATCATAACGTCCATAATCTCGGAATAAAACTAGGCCACCTGGCTTCAGATATGTGTATATCTTTTTAACAGCATGCAGCATCCTGTAAAGATTTATATACGAGTCTTAAAATATATTGCACTAACAAAAAAAAAAGCACTATGCTACAAGTAAACATGGAAGAATTAAACATTAATTCTAAGCATAAAATTAATAATTCCCCCCCTCCTCCCAAGATCCACCCCCCCTGCCCACCAACCACCCCTTGGAAAGATACATCACTGCCGTCATTTCCACCACCTCTGACAGCTCATTCTTAAATAACTTTCACAACCAACCTAACCTCAATCCCCCCCAACAGAAAGCTCTGAGACCTCCGCAACAACCACAACATCAAAATCCTCCCAGCTGACAAGGGGTCCACCACGGTGGTCTTGAAATCTCAAGACTACCTGGCGGAAGCCAACCGCCAGCTGGCTGACCCATCACCCCCTAGAGCTAGAAGGCCACTCCCTTGCCGCGTGACGTCACGCCGATCCGACCCTTCCAGCAGTAGCCAGAGCTGTTCGATTCTCAGTAGTTCCGAATATTGCTTCTACAGCGGGAAAGAATTACTACGTAATGTTCAGCAGAATGTTGTTAAACAAGAATAGTAAATAAGGATATACAAATCTGCTGAATGTCAATTATTTTAATATACCAAAATATAAAGTAATATATACATTGTACTAGATAAGTTCGAACATCTACTTTTTTCTTCCAAATGTAGAGATTTACATTTATGTACGCACAATTTTTGCATCTTGATCTTAGCATTGAAACGCATTCGAAAGAAAAATATTAATAGATACAATTTAGGAGGATACACAGATTTTCAGTCAGCGATTTTTCAAGCTAAAAGATCCGATCATATTCTTCCATTCTTAAATAATTACCAGGTTCTTACCATGGCAAACAGAAGGAAGTTGCACTATCTCTGTTTTATACGCCGCATACTGACAGAAGGTAAACCGCAGTACCTGTTTGAGAAGATGCATTCCCGTAGGGAAATCCATCAGTATGTTACCCGTAAGCGGAACAACTTCGATTTACCCCATCACTCTACCACGGCCTACAAATCATCTTTCTCCTTCTCGGCTCCCAAAGCATGGAATGCATTGCCTGCAAATATCGCTAGTGTAAACAACCCATTATATTTCAAAGGTAAAATAAAAGATCTGCTGTTAATGGAACAATGGCAGAGTCGGGGCACATACTGAAGGTATCAAGTCACTCACTATAAGGAATTGTATTATTATTACTATTGTCTTTTGTATTTCTAGTTACACTTTTTTTTGTATCCAACTAATTCCTATGTATTTTTTTCTTTCTTCATTTTTTAATTTTTTTATTATTATTATTATTATTTTTACGTTTAGCTTACTGCTCCGTAAGTTTATATCATCTCATATGTATTATCATATTGAAAAGAGTTAGGTGGCAGAGCAGCCCTTGGCTGAACCTCGCCCGCTGAATAAAGAAAATTTATTATTATTATTATTATTATTATTATTATTAATTTAAACAAGTTAAGGCATGCATATTTATTCATTCATTGTCGTTGACACATTTAACCTGGAAAGGCAGCAAACAGGCAGAAAAATCTTGTTTTTAAAGATAAGAAAATTGTGCACAGTGTAATTACTAGCTTCTCTTAACCTATCTGCAATGCCTATCTCTAACTTATTCACTGACCAAGTCATTCATGTGTCACTTGGATTCACCCGCCCTGGCTGACTTTATATTCCATTAGGTCATTTTAGATCTACATCTACCGACTTAAAATTTTAAAATCACAATAAAAAAAATAAAATCATTCTGAAATGTGATTGATTACCTCAAAACGTCTGATGAAAATTAAAACACCAAGAACATAAGTTTCATGAGCTCATTCTCAAATTTACTGGCAAAAACGAATAATGTAACTAAGCTACAATTACATCAAAACTAAGCAGATTAAATAAAAAATAACACCTCTAAGCAAAATGTTAGAATCTCAGAATAATCTCACGCAATTAAACGCAAAGATTCCTCCCTCTTAATTTAAGCAGCCACCTCACAAAAATCAAGCACAATTACACAATCTAAGTAAGATACAATTACATCAAAAGCATATTAAATTTTCGTTTTTTTCATAGTTTGATAGGAATGCTTTTCTCGGTTTCGTATCGAGATGAAAATGTTTCTCGTTCTCGGTTTTTCATAGTTTGAAATGAATGTCTTTCTCGGTTTCGTATCGAGATGAAAATGTTTGTCTCGTTCTCGGTTTTTCATAGTTTAAAATAAATGCCTTTCTCGGTTTCGTATCGAGATGAAAATGTTTCTCGTTCTCGGTTTTTCATAGTTTGAAATGAATGCCTTTCTCGGTTTCGTATCGAGTTGAAAATGTTTGTCTCGATCACGGTTTTTCATAGTTTGAAATGAATGCCTTTCTCGGTTTCGTATCGAGATGAAAATGTTTCTCGTTCTCGGTTTTTCATAGTTTGAAATGAATGCCTTTCTCGGTTTCGTATCGAGTTGAAAATGTTTGTCTCGATCTCGGTTTTTCATAGTTTGAAATGAATGCCTTTCTCGGTTTCGTATCGAGATGAAAATGTTTCTCGTTCTCGGTTTTTCAAAGTTTGAAATGAATGCCTTTCTCGGTTTCGTATCGAGATGAAAATGTTTCTCGTTCCCGGTTTTTCATAGTTTAAAATGAATGCCTTTCTCGGTTTGGTATCGAGATGAAAATGTTTCTCGTTCTCGGTTTTTCATAGTTTGAAATGAATGCCTTTCTCGGTTTCGTATCGAGATGAAAATGTTTTTAGTTCTCGGTTTTTCATAGTTTGAAATGAATGCCTTTCTCGGTTTCGTATCGAGATGAAAATGTTTCTCGTTCTCGGTTTTTCATAGTTTGAAATGAATGCCTTTCTCGGTTTGGTATCGAGATAAAAATGTTTCTCGTTCTCGGTTTTTCATAGTTTGAAATGAATGTCTTTCTCGGTTTCGTATCAAGATGAAAATGTTTGTCTCGTTCTCGGTTTTTCATAGTTTGAAATGATTGCCTTTCTCTGTTTCGTATCGAGATGAAAATGTTTCTCGTTCCCGGTTTTTCATAGTTTAAAATGAATGCCTTTCTCGGTTTCGTATCGAGATGAAAATGTTTCTCGTTCTCGGTTTTTCAAAGTTTGAAATGAATGCCTTTCTCGGTTTCGTATCGAGATGAAAATGTTTCTCGTTCCCGGTTTTTCATAGTTTAAAATGAATGCCTTTCTCGGTTTCGTATCGAGTTGAAAATGTTTGTCTCGATCTCGGTTTTTCATAGTTTGAAATGAATGCCTTTCTCGGTTTCGTATCGAGATGAAAATGTTTCTCGTTCTCGGTTTTTCAAAGTTTGAAATGAATGCCTTTCTCGGTTTCGTATCGAGATGAAAATGTTTCTCGTTCCCGGTTTTTCATAGTTTAAAATGAATGCCTTTCTCGGTTTGGTACCGAGATGAAAATGTTTCTCGTTCTCGGTTTTTCATAGTTTGAAATGAATGCCTTTCTCGGTTTCGTATCGAGATGAAAATGTTTTTAGTTCTCGGTTTTTCATAGTTTGAAATGAATGCCTTTCTCGGTTTCGTATCGAGATGAAAATGTTTCTCGTTCTCGGTTTTTCATAGTTTAAAATGAATGCCTTTCTCGGTTTCGTATCGAGATAAAAATGTTTCTCGTTCTCGGTTTTTCATAGTTTGAAATGAATGTCTTTCTCGGTTTCGTATCAAGATGAAAATGTTTGTCTCGTTCTCGGTTTTTCATAGTTTGAAATGATTGCCTTTCTCTGTTTCGTATCGAGATGAAAATGTTTCTCGTTCCCGGTTTTTCATAGTTTAAAATGAATGCCTTTCTCGGTTTCGTATCGAGATGAAAATGTTTCTCGTTCTCGGTTTTTCAAAGTTTGAAATGAATGCCTTTCTCGGTTTCGTATCGAGATGAAAATGTTTCTCGTTCCCGGTTTTTCATAGTTTAAAATGAATGCCTTTCTCAGTTTGGTATCGAGATGAAAATGTTTCTCGTTCTCGGTTTTTCATAGTTTGAAATGAATGCCTTTCTCGGTTTCGTATCGAGATGAAAATGTTTCTCGTTCCCGGTTTTTCATAGTTTAAAATGAATGCCTTTCTCGGTTTCATATCGAGTTGAAAATGTTTGTCTCGATCTCGGTTTTTCATAGTTTGAAATTAACGTCTTTCTCGGTTTCGTTAAGAGTTGAAAATGTTTGTCTCGTTCTCGGTTTCGTATTGAGATGAAAATGTATCTTGTTCTCTTTTTTGTCATACATTGAATTAAATGTATTTCTCGGTTTCGTATCGAGTTGAAAATGTTTGTCTCGTTCTCGGTTTCGTATCGAGATGAAAATGTTTATCTCGTTCTCGGTTTTTCATAGTTGGAAATGAACGTCTTTCTCGGTTTCGTTACGAGTTGAAAATGTTTGTCTCGTTCTCGGTTTCGTATTGAGATGAAAATGTATCTTGTTCTCGGTTTTGTCATACATTGAATTGACTGTATTTCTCGGTTTCGTATCGAGTTGAAAATGTTTGTCTCGTTCTCGAATGTCTTTCTCGGTTTCGCATCGAGATAGTTTGAAATGAATGTTTAACTCTCGGTTTAGTCTCGAATTGCAATTATTTGTCTCATTCTCAGTTTCTTATTGAACTGCAAAAATGTTGAGCCGTTCTCTGTTTCGCCACGAGTTTGAAATGAATGTCTCGTTCTCGGTTTCTTTTCGAATTGGAAAAGTTTGACTTGTCCTTGTCTTCATAAACGAAGATGAAATATATCTCATCAATTTACTGTTTGTACTCATCATCGTGATTAACCTAGAGAGTCTAAAAAGCAACGTAGCATTATTATAAAGTACAAAATTATTCTAAATTGTCTTTATTTATTACCGAACTAAATATTAGAAAAATATCAAGGGTGAGTTTCCGTTTATTGAAGTTAAGCATAATGTAGTGTAAAGTATGTGCAAGTGGAGGAATATCTTAAAGAGAACTACGTCTAGAGAAAAGTAGTATTGTCTATAAGAATGAATAGAACATAGATTCTTGTCTAATTAATTACTCATGTAATAATTTTAAACGAAGGAGAGGAATTGCTAGCTGTTTAGGAGTATACAAAGGCAACTTGAAAACGCCATTTCAAACAAAACATGCATCTTATATAATACTAGCTAAATACTAGCTACTTGAAATTACCTTGGAAGCTTTTGTTGGTGAAAAATATTTGCTGTGGATAGCTCTAATCCATTTTTCTCGGCTTTCTGGATAGTTTGGAAACGAAAAAAGTTGTCACTGTTGACTTATTGTCGTAATTGCTTTTACAATATGGCACACAACTACGAAATGGCATGATACCATCAAAAGTTTACTTCTTGTACAAGAAACAAAAAAAAGCCCCACTAAAACACTAAATGTAAGGCGAATGCACATCAAGCTGTAAAAGCACACGTTCACAGTACACAGCTAGAAGCTCAACTAAGTTGCATTTTTGCAGGGTGTGGAGAATTTTCACCCTCCTTTCCTTGACCCCGAAGGGTCTGCCTGTCCCTACGTCACGAGGGGGAGGTTGTTGACCGAAATGGCCTTGAGTTTCAGGGGGTGATGGCTGACCCCTCCACCTACAAACCCACCACAGTTGACCTATCCGCCGAACACCTCACCAAAATCCGTGACTTCATCCACACCCTAACAGCTCGTACCACCGCCATGTTAATACCCGACAATCCCCGCACCCCCACCTTCTATCTATTGCCCAAAATCCACAAACCTGGCAACCCTGGTAGACCCATTGTGTCCAGCTACAACTCACCTACAGAACGAATCTCAGCCTTTGTTGACTCCCATCTCCAGCCTCTTGTGAAAGCTCTGCCCTCCTACCTCCGTGACACCAACCACTTCCTCCAGAAAATCAGCACCCTCCCACCATTGCCCCCAAATACCATCCTTGCCACCATTGATGTCACTTCCCTCTACACCAACATACCTCACTCCCATGGCCTCCGCTCCATAGAATTCTATCTCAATAGCAGACCCAAACCTCACAACCCCAGCACCAACTTCCTGACCCACCTAGCCCACCTTGTCCTCACTTGTAACAACTTCACCTTTGAAAACCAAAATTTCCTACAGATCCGAGGTACAGCCATGGGTACCAGAATGGCCCCATCCTATGCAAACCTCTTCATGGGCAAACTTGAGCAAGAGTTTTTGGCTACCCAACCCCTCCTCTGGCTCCGCTTCATCTACGACATCTTCATGCTCTGGACACATGGAGAACCATCCTTGTCAGCTTTCCTGGACCAACTTAACCACTTCCATTCCCTCAAATTCACCTGGACGCACTCCCCCAACCAGATCACCTTCCTGGATGTGGACGTGCACATCGAGGGAGGACACCTGACTACCTCCATCCACATAAAACCCACCAACCACATGCAATACCTACACTTCTCCAGCTCCCACCCGTTCCACACCAAAAAAGCCATTCCATTCTCTCTGGCCCTCAGGGGACAGCGCCTGAACACTTCACCCACCTCCCGCCAGAATTATAACCTCTGCCTACACCAGGCCCTGGTTAACCGTGGATATCCCTCCATCCTGGTCACCAAGCAAATATCGCGAGCTGCCTCACATACCACCACCACCAAGAAACCTGCTGCCACCAACCCACCTGCACTCATCACCCAATACCATCCCCACCTCAACAAAATCAGGCACACACTGCACTCTCTTCTCCCAATTCTCCACAGTGATCCCGAAACCAAAAACATATCTCCCGACAAACCCAGAGTAGTTTTCAAATGCCCCCCCAACCTCCAAAACATCCTGGTCCACAACACTCCTTCACCACACATCCAACACCCCCCTGCCCATAAATGCAACCGCCCCAGGTGCAAGACCTGCCCCATCCTCATCACTTCTCACATCCTCCAGGTGCACACGGCCACTGGCAAATTTACCCTCCATCCCAAAGGGACCTGCCATGCCTCAAACCTTATCTACATCCTCACCTGCAACATCTGTGGTGATTTTTACCTGGGGGAAACATCAACGGCCCTCAACATCCGCATCAATAACCACCGCTCCTCCACCCACAACCTGGACTTCACTGTCGCCGTCCACACCAACCACCACAACATCAGTTTCAACGACTGCTTCCGGGTAGCGATCATCCATCTCCTACCCCAACCAGCCAACACCTCTGTTCGCAAAAGATGGGAGAGGGCCTATATATCGGCCATGAGTGCAACCACTCCACCTGGCCTGAACAAGGCCACCCAGTAATGCCCAACCCTCACCCACCCTCCCACCCCCCTCCCAACTCATCCTACACACACAGTTTACGACGAGCCTTAATGCCCAACCCTCACCCACCCTCCCAAGTCATCCTACACACTCACAGTTTACGACGAGCCTGGTGACGAAACAGTGTTTTTTTTCGTTCTACGCACCGCTTCTTCTTCGATGGGGACCTGGCAACTCTGCAGGGCCCCAACTTCCGGTTCCGCCTATTTCTCCTCACACCGATGATGCTATGAAATTAGCGAAAATTTTGAATTTTTCTACTGTCCGGTGAGTGTTTCCTTTTACCTTCTTTGATTTTTACTTAGCCCTTTTGGCCCTCCTTGCTTTTATCCATTATTATCCACATGTTGTACAATATGATGTATAAATGCCTCAAGGCAAGTTTCCCACCGTTATTTTATTTGTTTTAATGGGCCAGCTCTGTGACACCAGTGGCCAACATAACAGGTTATGAAGCTGGAGGTTCCAGGTTGGAGCCCTGGTCAAGGCATTGTGTTTGTACCATTTCACTGCTCATCCTCATTGTTGTAATTAACCCAAATGGTTGATATGATAGGCGATGTAAAATTTCAAATAGAAACAGAAACAGTTTTATTTTTTTCAATTCTTGAACCGGCATTGCACAAAACAATGTGAATGAGCATGGTGTTGGACAATTTTTCTGGTAATATGTATATTTATACATCCCACTCTTATTTATTCAATTGTCCTTAAGACATTCATTTCTTCTCCTAAACTTTTTGACACTATACACAAAAAACTAAAACTGAACTTTATGGCTCAACAGCCCTGTAAGTACCAGGCTTTGCCGGAGCAGCTTTTCCATTGGGTGATGCGTGGTCGGTGCATCGAGCTCCATTGCCACTGTTTACTGGCTTTTTGAGACAGGAACCCACTAATTCTTTTCAAGTAGCTCCCCAATTGTACTCACGATGCTGGGTCAATGTCAACATTTTGGGGGCTACCACAAACAATCAAACCTGGGATCAGTTGCATCAAAGGCAAGAGCGCTAACCATCTGGCTATGCAGAAGCCATCTATAGACAGACAAAGTTTTCTTTATCTATGCAAGCAGGGGAACTGAACGTGACTTCTGCGTATCGTGCTGAACTGCACACACAAGACATCAGAATACGTGCATAGTATAATTCACTTACCAAGTTGTGATCATAACTAATATGAAGAGCGTTACAAAAGCATGAACTGATACAGTAAAAATGTGTCACAGTTCAAGATAGAGTTTTAAATGTGAACAAGTATAAATGGGAAATACACGTTTCACACTTCCAAATCACCTTTCATATTATTAAATAAAGGAAAAATACACTTAAGAGCAAATACTAAACCTGTCAGGGTGAATGGCAGAAAGCACAAAAATAAGAACTGCAACATCCAAGCTGCCTTCTGGAAATGGAGTGTTCCATTCTTCTGACGTCATATCACAAACGAAGGCACAACACCTACACAAAGGAAATTTCACAATTTAAATGAGCAGTTGTGAAACATTAACATAGTATTGTATGATAGAGTGAAATTCCTTTAGAGAAGACATAAACACAAAGCCATTTATCATTTAGCTTACCATTCATTTAAAATTTATCTCTTGCCTTTTGTCATCAAAGTCAATTTTTATTCTAATTGACGTGGTCATGAAGTGATTCCACTCTCCAAGATTGTGAACCTGACGAAGGGACTAGTTTAGTCTTGAAACATTGTTTTTTTTATAGAATTTTTTAAGTACCTTTATTATTGGCACAAGAAGTGAAGTAAAATAAAGCAAATCAATCAATAAATAAATAAATCATTTTTAACCTTCATTTGAAAGTTGTTCCAAGACAAAAGTCGAAGTCAAACAATTGTACCCAGGGGATAACCCATTTTCTGTAATATTTTCCTTCCAACGAAATCTCTCACTCAATATCTAGGCAAGCTTTCGTTGACCAGCTGCACAAACCTGCACATCGCAACTACGAACGGCTACCGGTGGTCACCAAGGTAACCGGGAGTCATTTTTAAGAGAAGTTTTCATTTACTACATTGGTTTTTCTAAAGTTCTTCACTGCTCTCATTTGAAATTTTTGATATTCTCAAAATTTCGGGATAGGCTGTAGCCCCATCAGCTCACCCTTGCGTATACCAGTGCACACATTCTAATTTGGTATCTCTCAGCTTCAAGTCAAAGAATAACAGTGCCCTTTTGAACAATAATTTGACAGGAAATTGGTAGAAGATTGTGGGTTCACAAACAAGAAATTCAACTGTGTTCCAGTAAAAATTTTCCTTTGTACCAGGTTTGCGGTTCCTGTTTGAAACTTCCTTTTTCTATAGTATATGAGCTGATAGATTACAAATTGAAACGTATTGCAAAGGCATGCTTTGTTTCTTTTTTCCTTATATTCTAAAGTGATCACGATTGCACAAGAAATTGAGGCGAATAAAAGGGCCAATAATATTATTTACATATTTTGGAAGTGTGGAATGCATGGTGGCACATGTTGCACACTCCTAACGTCAACCATGCTCATAGAACATACACTCACACACACATACATATTAACATGCAAAATAAATAACTTATGAAAACGATACTTCGCCAGACTAACGCCACTTCAAGAAGGACCAGAAGAAGAGATGGTGATTAAAATATTCAACCATGTACTATAGATCCACCAACTCATCTGAAGCCCTAGCACGGGAGCAGTGGCACTAGTGTCGCTAGTTAAAGCTACGGGGAAGCCTGTAGTTCGCATATTTTCCGAGGTTTCAGAAAGCTTGGTGGATCTATAAAAGCAGTACAAGAAGAAGAAAAAAACATTGCAGGGTACAAAAACAAAATAGTAAAAAACTATTAAATTGTTAAAAATTATGAAAACTTATATTATTAATTATACAAATTTTGTATTATATTTTTGGTTTTGTAATGAAAAAAGTGAAATGTACAAACTTACCTGTACCAATTTGTATCGTACAAAAAGCCTTACGGTTCTTATTGGGGATCGAATCTCAGGTTATGAGAGAGTCTGGGGCTATGGAGTATTTGCAGCGAGAGGTAGTTATGCATATAGCTTGGGGTAACACCCCGCGGGAAACAACATTAACAGGTAAACAAGCTAAGGGGGCTCACCCCTGTGAAATAAGAACATCATTTAAACTTTAGATGTTAACACTTTGATGGTTGACTGGTCTGGCAGGGTTGTGACAATGTAAGAATTGGGATAAAGGAACGATCGTTCACCTCTGGTTCCCTGTTTGAAGATCTCGTAGAATCTGTAGATCCAGATGTGACGACACGGTCCCCGAAATAAAACTTCACTACCGCACCACTGCCCACGGGAACTCTTTACGTAACAATCGATACTCAGCTCATAACTTGGGGAGACAAGAACTGTTCATGTGATAGATTTCTAATAACAACTGGGGCAAGAAATATTATTTCGAGCTATTTATGTAAAATTAGAACTTTTGTTCGTTATCACTAGGGCTAGGATTTTGATGACCTTAAAATTGCTAAAAAATGACCTTTAAGAAATGCATTTATGACCTAATACATGCAAGAAAATGCCCTATAAAAGTAGATAAATGACCTACAAATTCTGAAGAATTTGTAGAACAAATTTATAAACTACCAAGAGAAATTCATATTGCAAATTAACTTTACGGTATCTATCACATGTTCATTGCATATGGTAGTACAAGTAAGAAAGTTCACTTTTTGTCATCTTTTACACATTAAGTACTGAGTTGCAGTACACAACGAAAATCATATGCAAATTCTCAAAAGTGAATGATTGTCAGTTTTCGGACAAGAGGGCCTTGTACATGAAAAAACTTCTCTCGAGTTCCACCGACACAAGAGGAGCGTACTTGAAATGAACAATATCACTTGCATTTTTTTTTAATTAAAACTTTTTGGGTGCATCAGCACTGAGGCTATCTTGCACCCATCACACTATACGGGGTCCAGCCCCTTATCATAACAAAAATAAAAGCGTATCTGAAAAGTAAAATTTCCTTACCTTGGTTAAAAGCTGAGGCTAAAAATGATGCTCAGCACAAATAAGGACAAAACACAGGACGACACAGAATTATACTGGCCATGGGGCCAGTCGCCAGAGCCTCGTTAGTCTGCAGTCCAGGGTGTACTATGTGGAAGTGAGGTTGACTATTGGGTGATGGCCAGTTGTCAGAGCCTCGTTAGTCTGCAGTCCAGGGTGTACTACGTGGAAGTGAGGTTGACTATTGGGTGCACTACGTGGAAGGAGCACCGCTTACACCCCCCACTTGCTGTTAAGTCACTATCAATTCCATAGAGTGCAAATTGCTTCCCTGACAAAATGTCCGATACAGAGCACAAAACTTTGTACCCCTTGTTTTTTTAACAATAATCCGTCTGGGGACAATGTATTTACTGATAGAGGGGGAAATCACATTGTTTGAGCTGAATCGTTACACATCAGCTTGTATCAAATATACTGCACAGAATTTCTTTGTTTCTTCAAACACAGTCGTTCAGAACTGCGCTGAAGGCAATGAGACAAGAGTCGGAAACCTCTCTCCTTCAAAGGATTACATTTGCATGTAAATTCTTCTTCACCAAAATGTAGAAAAATGCATAAGATGACTTTTAAAAGGCTGGAAAATGACAAATGGTTTAAAAAGTTTAAAAAATTACCTTTACTCCAAAAAGGGTCAAAAAATGCCCTAACAAAGGCATCCTGATTAATTCACTTACATGTAAAACACGTTCCTATCTGCTTATGCAATGTTTCTGCCTTACCAAACAAAAAGATGTATTTGCATCAAAATACTAGCCCTAGTTATCACCATTGACAGACCGCGTCTCTTGATAACGGCGTTTTCAGTGTAAAGCTGTGTTTGCTTATTTTCCTGCGATTTCCGGTAGAATTCAAATCAGGGATTTTTAAAGTGTTATGTGCTTCAAGGAAGCTCTTTCCAGCTTCTTCCGTAACCGGGCCATTTTTATAAAGTGATTAGACTATCAGGCTATGGCACTCAGGGTCCCGGGTTCGAGTCATGCCTTCAGCATGATACGGTACGGTTTGTATGGAGTAATAAATTCAAATGGACAACATATTTAGAACTGTAGAAAGCAGTCATCCTCAACACTCGTGGCACAGTGAGAAAGATTTTTATCTATAGAACTAAAGTGTTGTACATTTCGTATCAGCTTATATATGTATAGTGTAATAAGTACTGTGTTACACCAGTGAATATATTTGCAGACAAATTTGGGCTATATGACGAAATTTGCCTATAACTATAGAGCATGTTTTTGTTTTTGTCAGTTTATACACATCATGCAATATTGGCTACATTCCTTGTACAACCAACATGTATGTTGAGTCAAATAATGGAAATAATAAAAAAAACTTTTTTCTAAAAATAAATAAATTAAAAAAAAAGACAAACAAACCTGATAGGATCATAGTCTGGGTTCTCCTTCACAAGCTGTACAGCTGTGGTTGAAAAGTCACAGCAGTACACAAACAAATTAGTGTCATTCCTGGTTTGCAATATTGGGAAGACTGTGTTACCCACTCCACAACCTAGTTCGAGTATCTTTGTTTTGCAATGTTCGCCAGGATACACATCATGTTTGACATGATCACAATCAGAGTTTGTCATGTTATTAAGCACAGCACCCTCGAGAACAAGACGAGAACAATTCTTCACCAGAGGATCACAACTGTCACTTTCCACATGATTGTCACATAAATTATCACTCTTTCTTTCACTTGTGTCACTGCCTTTTGTTTTAGGGGAAGTCCTAACTACATCTTCAGTACCTGATGCCAGTTCTGAAAACTCTGTGAATAGCCAGTGTCTATCTTTGAAGAAGCTGAAAAACAAGGGTATTAATTATTGATTGCAAGGCATATCTAAATAATTAATAAAATGAAAAGACCAGCAAGTAGTTCATGCATTTACTGACCACCAGAAGAAATACTTCTTTAAGGCTCAGTTGGACCATTGGCCAACGCGAAGGCAACTTTTTTTAAAAAATCTCCTCATTTCGAAAAATCACTATATATTCCAAAACTTGGAAATATTATGTGCGCGTAAAATTCCTTATAGAGCAGTGGTTCTCAAACTGTGGTACGCATACCACCAGGGGTACATGAACGACTTGAAGGGTATACGCGATCAGCTCGGAAGAGAAATGTCGAGAATACCCACACGACAAGATTTCTGCTGCAGGTGTGTAGAGCAGACTTTACATAGCTTTAATACTCAACAGTGAAATAAGGCTTATTTTGTCACTGACACTCTTATCTTTGTTTCATATGCTTTGAAACAAAATACTCATTCAGAATCTATAAGAGACTAAACTTGGAGCCGAATATCCACTTGAAAGTTTCAAGTGCACAACCAGACATCAAGAAACTGTGTCAGGCTATGCAGGCATATCCTTCTCACTAGAAACTGACGATTTACAATCAAAACTCCAAAATTGTGCTTAACAGTTTGTTTACAAACTTATTTTTGTTCTTTTTTTTCAATAACTGGAAAAAAATTGATGAAAATTAAAGTTCTTTATAAACTTCTTAGCATACATGTGTTTCACAGTTTTATTTTTGTAACTAATCATAGGAACAGATAATAAACGTAGGATTCTAATGTTTATTTGGTTACCATTTTTCCACATACAGCCCGAATGCCATTTTCCTGAATTGCAGATACACGCCTCCAACATACCAAAAATGCCCCACCAATCAGGCAGTCAAAAAAAAAAAAAAAAAACCCAAAACCTAATATATTCTGAGAAAACGTATGTTGGGGGTACATTAGACGTTTAGTTACGACTAAAGGGTACATGAAAAAAAAAGTTTCAGAACCACTGTTCTAGAGCATTCACATGGCTTGCTTTCACTATTGTCTAGATATTATCAATAGTTTAATAGACTTACATAATCATGAAACTATTGAAAATATCTAAGCAACAGCAAACTACATGAAGATTTACGTGAATGTTCTAGAATAAATTTTAAGCAGATGTAAATTTTCGGATATTGGAATATCATAGCGGTTTTCCGAAACGAGAGGAAAAATTCAAAAAAGCTGCCCTGGCATTGGCCAAAGGTCCAGCAGAGCCTTAAATGAAAGACTAAATTTTAAGTAGTTTTGATCCAAAGGTAGTGTCGAATAATATCTTTTCACAATTTAAATTTTTGCATCATGATTAGCAGATTTAATATTTAAAAGCAGGATGTAACATTTTCTTCTGGACCTCTCAGAGGGCGTAGTTTTAACACGGTTGACATGTAACGACGAGTTTCTGGATTCCATCGCTGGTGGAGGCACATTCCACAGTAGTCCTGCATGGGATCTCTTTTGCTTGCTCCTGCTTTTGAGTCTCCCACCCTTGAGCATACTGCACTCATGGTAAGATAGACCAAACTACATTTTAAAATGGAGATTCACTAAGTTTCTATTTCACCTCATCTCTCACTACACGGTTCATATTGTAGGGCACACTGCCCCAGACAAATTATGGTTACACTTGTACTATTGGGCTTCCGGCATATAACTCTCCTTTTGCCTGGTCGAGCGTTATTCGCTTGAGCGAAGAGCTCTCAATTCCGTATGCTATCTAGCATCATTCAGGTGAACTATTGGGTGCTTGAGCAAAATCCTCTCCGTATAGCACTCTATTGCACAGTGGTTCAGATCTCACTTTATACTGTACATCGAGTTCTGATTGGCCTATCTGAGCTTACGAGGGTCGGTCATAAAGTCTTTTTTATCGTAGTGAAAAGTAAGGCTGAAGCCAATGTTTGTGTATTTAAGGTACGCACACGTCCCTCTATGTCAGCCAAACAGAACTAGCCAGAACCATAGTCTTGTGGAATGCTGCCTGAGCATCGTTTCCAAGATGATACCCCCCATGAAGACAGTGAAAGTTTACGCAGTGATTAGTTTCCTGTTTTTGAAGGGGAATAACGCAAAGGTGATCCATGCGGAACTTATCAGTGTGTATGGCGAAAATGCCCCATCCTATGACAGTGTGGTAAAGTGGCGCAGGCGCTCTCAAGCGGAAGCACACAGTGTCACCACCTCCAAAAAACGGGAAGATGCAGAAGTCATCGGGAAAGGTGATGCTGAGCATTTTTTGAGACGGCCAGGGCGTGCTCTTCACAGATTACGCTTGGAAGAGTCAAACAATCATAGGAAGGTACTACCAGGACCTCCTGACCAAGTTACGGGAGGCCATCAAATCAAAGCGCCAAGAAAAACTCTCCAAGGGTGTTCCTCTGTTCCATGGTAACGCACCAGCTCATTCTGCGCAGCAGACGGTGACACACGCAGCTGCATTGGGTTTTGAAATTCTGCCCCACCCACCCTATTCACCCAACTTAGCACCCAGTAACTTCCTTCTCTTCCCTTGCATGAAGAGCTCGCTGCATGGAAGGCGTTTCCAGGATGACGACGAGGTGATTGCTGAGGTGGAGTAGTTCTTCGGCAGCCAAAGTAGGGACTTCTACAACCAGGACCTCCACCAGCTCATCCACCGCTCATGCATCGCTCTGTGTGGTGCATATATAGAGAAGGACTAACCCCACCCCAGGCGTTCATGACACCAGCTCAATTTCATCACTACGATAATAAAGACTTTATGACCGACCCTCGTAAAATGGACTTAAACTATTTTTTTTGGCAAACACTTAACACTTTATTTACCATGCTTTATATGTACCACACTTACAACAAGAATCCTGCTCTCATCGTGCAATTGAAAGAAGTATCTAAATTGAATTAGCCAAGTGAAATAGCTTATAGCACACATAGGATACATTATATTATAACATACTCAACTTTTATAGAGCCACATAAGCTGTGGTAATTGTGAGGAAGGCAGGGGTTGGTTGGCTAGGTAGCTTAGTGGTAGATCATGGGCATGAAATGCCAAAGATCCATGGTTGATCTCTGTTGTGTCAGTTGTCATAAAATTTTTCAATAAAATTTAATATGATGCATGTGTCATAAGTAGGGCCTGGGACTTTATGTCCTATAAAACTGTAAAATATGTTTGTAATTATGTCATAAAAATTTAACGTGTGTCAGAAAAATGCAGAAATATTCTCAGTAAAGCAAAAAATTTCTCATAATATGGGAAGCATATAAGCATTTTCCAGGGAAGATCGACTAGGGTGGGTGTGGGGTATTAAATGAAGTCAGAAATCCTTTCACCGAAGAATGTCGTGGGAAAGTACTGAAAATTTTTTTAAGGTTCACTGCAATTGTCCTGTTTCATTTACTATTACACGTCTGTGGAAAGTAAAGCATAATTGGCAGCTTGCTACAGCTCTGGTAAATCTAGGCAATCAATACACAAACACAACATTTCAAGGCAGATCTTAACTATATACAGGGTGTTTCATAAGTTTGTTTACAATGCTTGGGAGGTGATTGTACAAGTGAAAATAAGGTGGAAAGTTCATGTAACGAAATTTCAAAAACGGCTTTGTTGCAGAGTTATTGACATTTGAAAACGTGGGAACATGATTTTCCGAAGTGAATAATGGTGGAGAGAAGTCGTTGGGCGGTCCACTAAGAAATTGGGTACACTCTTGTCAAAAAATCACGTGGCAATGTTGTGCAATGTCGGTGCAAGGGATACCCCAAAGGACGCGAACGAAGATGTTGACGGAAGTGGGATAGGTGTGCGTTCTGCGTGACCTGGTATCAACGAAAATTGGCATGTGTTGAATGGCACCAAAAAACAAAGAAAATTTTCTGAGCGAAGGGCACCATGACGTAAAAACGAAAAAAATGAACTGTCATAGGTTGCATACCCTGATGGGCAGATGGGTGTCCGTGTGATCTGACGTTAAGTACCACATTTCCCGCTAGGGGCACCAACAGTGTAGGTTTCCTCATGAAGGAGTGCACGTGTCTGTGCCATTCGTGCTTCAGGTGCTGTGCCAGCAGCAGGTTGTTAAATATTCACGGTTGAATGGAAAGACATGAGGTTCTTGGGCAGTAGTGTTGGGCAAACATTTGACCTAGCAGTGTTACGTGTTAATTCTTAGCCACAGCCCATCGTGTTCTGTGAAGTGTACTAGTGTTAACGGCCATAAACACTTGTAGCCTGGTGTAAGGGATGGCTGCATACACGTCCCAAGAGCTGGTGGACATGCATCTGATTTATGGGGAGACTGGAGGTAATAGCCATGCTGCAAGGCTATTACGTTTTCCAAATAGGGTGTTACCATCGCACACCTTATTCTGTAGACACTCGACTTCGGGAAACAGGATCAGTGTTGCCACCTCATTGAGAAGTTGGACGACCGCAAAGTGTGCTAACACAACGGTTTGTGGAAGATGTGCTAACTGCAGTGATGGATCATCCAGGCACCAGTTCGCACACACTAGCCCACGAACGAAACACCTCCCATGTGAATGTGTGGCGAGTCCTGCCAGAAGAGGGGATGTACCCGTACAAATTGAAGAAAGTGCAAGATCTTTTACCTCCGGACTTTGACCCACGTGAGGACTTTTGTCAATGGTTTGTTCATCAAATTGAAACTATCCCCAATTTTCAGAATACGGTACTATGGACTGATGAGGCTATCTTCACGAAAACTGGTGTGTTCAATAGTAAAAACAGTCATGTGTGGGAACATGAAAATCCACATGCACTGCTAGTGGCACATAGCACAGATTTGCAGTGAATGTGTGGTGCGGGATACTGCATGACCATTTGATTGGACCGTACGTTCTCCCTGTTCGCCTATGTGAACCCACTTATCAAGCATTTCTCAGTGAGGTTTTACCTGAACTACTAGAGGACGTGCCCTTGGCACTGAGACAAAGACTGTGGTTTCAACATGACGGTGCACCCACACATTTCGATTGGAATGTGCGCCATTTCCTCAATACCATATTCCACAACCAGTGCATTGGCAGGGGAGGGCCTGTGCCATGGCCACCTCGATCGCCTGATATTACGCCCCTGGATTTCTTCCTCTGGGGAGAGATGAAACGCCTCGTTTACGAAACACCTGTCGTGTCAGCTGAGGACCTCGTTGCCCGTATCAATGTAGCTGCAGCATCGATAGCAGAAACGCCGGGGTTGTTGGGTCGCACTAGACAATCCTTGATTCGCCGTTGTCGCCTCTGCTTGGAAGTACATGGTGGACACTTTATAAACCGTCTGTGATGAGGTTCCCTTCACATCTCCATTAAGCATACTGTGTGCCCTTCAGGGTATGCAACCTATGACAGTTCATTTTTTTTCGTTTTTACGTCATGGTCCCCTTCATTCAGGAAATTTTCTTTGTTTTTTGGTGCCATTCAACACATGCCAATTTTCGTCGATACCAGGTCACGCAGAACGCACACACACCCCACTCCCGTCAACATCCTCGTTCGTGTCCTTCGAGGAATCCCTTGCGCCGACATTGCACAACATTGCCACGTGATTTTTTGACAACAGCGTACCCAATTTCTTAGTGGACCGCCCAACACCGACGAATTCTCTCCACCCGTTTTGCCATTATTCACTTCGGAAAATCATTTTCCCACGTTTTCAAACGTCAATAACTCGGCAACAAAGCCGTTTCCGGAATTTCGTTACATGAACTTTCCACCTTATTTTCACTCATACAATCACCTCCCAAGCACTGTAAACGAACTTACGAAACAACCTGTATAATCTGAAAAGCAGCCTTCAAAATTTTGGTCAGAACATATTACATTCTGTTCCACAATGCACATATCATCTTGTGACAGCAATCAATACACAAACAACATTTTCGGGGGAAGGGGAATTTTAAGTATATAGAATTTGAAAAACAGCCTACAAATTTTTTGTCAGAACAAGTTACACTAAATATGTTTCCGTTCCACAATGCACTTACAATTTGGCCACAGAAGTTCCTGTTCGTGGCATTCTATTCACTCGCACTGTCATGCACTGACTCAGAAGACTCAAACGACAAGTTATCTTGAAACTCCCATACTCGACTGCCGATAGAATAGGGGCTGTAATGTACTGAATGTTATTTTCAATTTTGACTGATTGTTGTGAGAAGCAAAAAAAGGTAAACAAATGAAAACAATTGAAACTTGTTTACGCTGTTTCTCATGCCACACAACAATGACAGAAGGTTGTTCACACGGCTATCAATTGTCAGTGGGATAAAAAAGGGGGTATTATTTTCAGATTTTTTGTTTAGCATGGGGATCAGTGGACACGGAAAACCTTCACGGAAAAATCATATCTGATCCTAAATTCTGCCGATAAAAAAGCATATTTTTTAAAACGAACATGACATTACTAGTACTCTATTTGCCCAACAGCCACATGACAACTCCTGAGACAGTCAGTGTGACAACAAAAGTGAGTTTCAACACAAGAGAGTTAAGTGAGGAGTGGCACAATGGGTGGAAAAGACGGGACTAGAAAAAAGTGGCATGAAATTCTTGTATTCATGTGCATATTGGTTACGTGCGTATTACTCACTATCTATAAACAAAAATATGTTAAGAGTATTAAATTTCGTCTACTTACGTAAGTGAGTATATATTCGTTGTAAACTACGTTTCGGAAGCTTTACTGCTTCCTTCTTCAGGTGGTTGTATTTTAGGCTCGGAACATCAAGCCACGTCGGAGAAGTGTCATATGAGGATATTAGGTAAAAGGTTGGGGTTAAAAACACTTCCTAGTGCTCGACACATAAAAATTTAAAACTACCTTTGTTAAAAACCCTTAAAACTCACAAAAAAACATGTTAAAATCACCAACACTGTATGCTTGGGTGGCCGTTGAAAGTCCTAGTTCCTTCCTTCCTTCGTCCTTGCCAAGGAACTAGGACTTTCAACGGCCACCCAAGCATACAGTGTTGGTGATTTTAACATGTTTTTTCATGAGTTTTAAGGGTTTTAAATTTGTATGTGTCCAGCACCATGAAGTGTTTTTAACTCCAACCTTTTACCTAGTGTCCTTGTATGACACTTCTCCGACGTGGCTTGATGTTCCGAGCCTAAAAATATGACCACCTGAAGAAGGAAGCAGTGAAGCTTCCGAAACGTAGTTTACAACGAATATATACTCACTTACGTAAGTAGACGAAATTTAATACTCTTGACGTATTTTTGCTTGTATTCATGGTTAAAGGAATAGAACATGTGTCACAATCAGGAGACAAGGCCAACATTGAAAGGTACTGAAAAGGGAAGGGCTCTCAGGATGATTGATATGTTGTAAACAGTCTCATGATCAATACCTGGGTGAAACATAAATTTTCAGGAAAGCCTCTTTTAATTCAAACATTTAATTACAATTTCTAATGTTTTACTTCAGCAAATCTAACAACTCCGCCCTCCGTACAACAGCAATTTGAAAAATATTTTTTTTTACCGATTTTGGTGAAGTCCATAAAACTCATCCCAATATTTATCAGCATTATCTTCATATTCTTCCTGTTTCTCTTTGCTGAGATGAACTGATGAATTCTCCAAGACTTTGGTCTGAGCTTGAGAAATTTGATCGGCATCCCATTTTACATTATCCCTGAAACACACAAGGATTCATATTGAAACTGAAAATTACATAGGCTAATACAAATATTATATATGACAAGTGGTACCCTTGAACCTCTGTTGAAAAGTTTAAAAAATTACAGGGTTTATGAACATTATGTTGTTTATGAATGTTTTCTGTTGTTTTCAAGTTGCAAAGATATGTCTAGGTGAAGTAATGTACCTCTGTTACCTTAGTCTGAAGCAGTTCAATCTGCAGGCTTCATGCAAGTGAATATAGCACCCAACACAATCCAAAACAATACCAGCCGAGGCATTGTAAACAGAAAATATCAATGACAAAAGTAAATAAATTTAAAATAAATAATAATTATTTTATGTTAAAATGTATTATAATATAAAGTATAGCAAAGATATAGAAGTAAAAGCTTACGAAACCAAAACAGAAGTTAGGAGTGTTAGGTTTGACAATAACCTGTTGTGTAACAGCCCATGAGGGCCAGGGACTACCTACTGACTTCCAGCCTCACTTGCATCTATCGAGGTGGAAGATCATCCAACCAGTTGCAGGGAGACATGTGGTCAACACAATTAACCCCCAGTCTAATCCAGTTCCTGGCCATAAGTCCGGCAAAAATTTTGAGGTGGACGAGTTTTCTCTTTTGATTCTTTTAGGGCATGCCTAAAGAAAGCAAAGAATCTTGGGTAGACATCTGGCATACGAGGCCCAAGTTTTCTAGGGCTCATAAATTCAAGATGGCTGCCACTTCATGCACCAACAAAAGAAATCGATCATAACTTCTTTAAAATTGTTTTTTGACAATTTTTCAAAGAGACATATCTTGTTCAGAATTGAAAACTGAACAAAAAATATTCTTAGTTTTTTTTGTTTTTTTTTCATATCTTGCACTCTTATGGACATACATCCAGTGAAAGAATTCCCTAACCTTTTCTGCAAGGATTCTAAGCAATATTTGACACTTTACTTGACATTCTGGCATATAAAGCAAAAAATTACTGCCCGTGATATTTTGTTGATGCCTACTATTGTAGTGCATGCCCTGTGTAACGTTACACCTCAAAGATGGCTGCCTCTGAAGGCATTAACAAAGAAAATCGACCATGTCTCCTTATCCCATTCAGGAGTAATTTTGACCATTTGTAGGTTCGTTGGGTTTTTGCATGAAGGGAAGACACGTGTATCTTGGATTCCCAACGCCATGTACCTTCTCTTGACACATTGTCCAGCAAAACACCTAATAATATACTTATGATTGCATGCCTCAAAATGAAGGCATCCTCCATACACATGTCTTCCCTTCATGTAAAAACCCAACGAACCTACAAATGGTCAAAATTACTCCTGAATGAGATAACAAGACATGGTCGATTATCTTTGTTAATGTCTTCAGAGGCAGCCATCTTTGAAGTATAACGTCACACGGGGCATGCACCACAATAGTAGGCATAAACAAAATATCACAGGCAGTAATTTTTTCCCCTTAATATGCCGGAATGTCAAGTATAGTGTAAAATATAGCTTATAATCCTTGCAGAAAAGGTTAGGGAATTCTTTCACTGGATATATGTACTCTTTGCAACATCTTAATTGACCGCCCTGAAAATATTCAAAGTCCTGAATTCGTAAATGTGGCAACAAAGCGCTTCAAAGGCCACAAATAGTATCCAACTTAGCAAAAGTTTTTCTTTCTAAACGAAAACGCTCTTGTGAATTTCTTTCATTCTTTCACATTCTATGCAGTTAGAAACCCTAAACCAGTAATATAATACAGAATTAAACAAAAATCGTAAATTGGAAATAGAAATGTTGATTTTTTTTAAGACTATTCATTCTGAAATAGGAAATAGGGGAATATATGTTCAGTTGGAAACACTGAACTCGTTCTCCACCACCTGGAGAGAATTGAAATCACATATCAATGCAATGAAGCAAATCTCTCTCGATTTAGGCAAAATTACAGTAAAGATACCAGGTGTATAAGCTTAAATCTGCTGTTTTGTAATCAGAAAAACACATGGTTTGTTCATATAAAGCAACAAGAAATTTATTCAAAGTACTTGCCCTCCCGAGCTACACATTTTGCCCACCTCTCGGGCAATTTGTGGATAACACGCCAAAAAAAGTCCTTCTCTTTCGAGGCAAACCACTCATCAAGCCCTTTTCGGACATCTGCATACGAATCGAAGTGCTGCTTAGCGAGGGCATGGCCCATCGAAGAAAACAGATGGTAGTCGAAAGGGGCCAGGTCTGGTGAATAGGCTGGATGGGGTAGCACCTCCCAGTTGTGTGTCTCCAAGTAGTTTTGGACCAGTCTTGACGTGTGCGATGGGGCGTTGTCATGGAGGAAAATCAGCTTGTCATGTCTTTGTTGATAATCCGGCCTTTTGTCACACAGAGCACGGTGCAATTTGATCAGTTGTTGGTGGTAGCAGTGGGCAGTGACAGTTTCACCATGTTTCAACAGCTCAAAGTAGACTATACCCTGTTCATCCCACCAAACACACAGCATCGTCTTCCGGCCGAAGCAATTTGGTCTCGAGGAAGATGTTGATGGTTGGCCGGGATCAACCCACGATTTCTTGCGTTTAGGATTCTCGAAATATATCCACTTTTCATCGCCAGTTACAATCCAATGCAGGATAGACTTTCTTTCTAGTCTGGGAAGCAAGATTTCGCATGTGTTTTGGCGTCTCTCCAGCTGCCGATTGGTCAATTCATGTGGCACCCATTTTCCGATCTTTTGAACCTTTTCCATGGCACGTAGACGCATGGAAATGGCTGCTTGAGTAACACCCAATTGCTCGGCAAGCATCTCTTGCGTTTGGATATCGTCCTTGTCCAAAAGAGCCTGCAATTGATGGTCATCAACCTTCCTGGGCCGATTTTCACGCTTCTTGTCGCTCAGGTCAAAATTGCCATCTTTGAACCGACGAAACCAATCCCTGCACGTTGTTTCCGAAACAGCACTGTCACCATAGGCCTCCACAAGCATTCGATGCGATTCGGCAGCCGATTTCTTCAAATGGAAGCAGAAAAGCAGAGCTTCCCGCATATGCTCTTTTTCTGGCACAAAACTAGACATGCTTACCACAGGAACACTGTCTGTTGTTGTCTGCACTTGCTGACGATGTGCACTGATTCGTGTTGGCAGATGTCGAACTCATACAAGCACCAGGTATGGCATGCCCATGGTAGCTTCATACACTCACTAACACCATCTATGAGCAAACAGCAGATTTAAGCTTATACACCTGGTAAATTGCACAATACCGGACGATTCTACAAAGTGCATCTTTTCCCTGATCTGTGGCGAAACATGGTTCGTAACTCCGGCAAAATGTTATTTCAACTTAGATCAACTTGTTTTACAGGCTTTCGTGTTAGCGATCCCCTGGAGCAGTTGGTTAAGCGGTCGTCTCGTTTTGCTTTTTTGTCAAAAACGAAACATCATAGGTTGAAATCTCACCCACTCCTGATCATTTATTTTTATTGTTATTTATGTAGTACGAAGTGTTGTAATAATGTAATATAAGATTACATTAAATCACTGTAAATATTTATGCGATCCATACCTCGGAAATGTTTCTACTCATCTTCTTGATTTTTCAGTGATTGGCAGGATTTTTGGCAAGACCTTTCTTTTCATTTAGCTGTCATAAGCTATGTTAACACACATTAAGAATTAATATATTATAAATACATGTCCTTAAACAGCATGTTGTAATCAGTGACAAAGAATAGTCACTCCGGCATCCAACACACATCCCACAAGACAGCGGGAGGTAGTCACTAATTGGTCAGTCTTTGTTGCTGGGTCTTCTAAGTCAAAGTAGAAGCTGACGTGAGTGGAGGTTGAGAGGTGGGGGATGAAGAAGAAGTCCAGTTGGAATGGTAATTTCTTTTACACACTTTTGCTATCCAAGTTATAAGATTGGTTTAGGATAGAGCCTATTACATTAGCCTAAATTACAAACTATATCATGCACATTCCCTAGTCTTTATAGCTGGATATGAATTCGAATATTGCCCTTGTACTGTATCAGACAACAACTATTTTAAACACTGAATGTGCATGGATTGGTCCTACAGAGATCTTGAAATGTACAGTGTGCATAAGTTGATCTACAAAATCCCTCACCAATTTGCTTTCCAAGCATGTGTTTATTAAATTTCTCAGACTCTGTTCATGAACTAATATTACTTAGCACTTGTACGTAACTGTCATATTTTACTGTACTTTGGTCTATTACCACGTGAAATTCTCTCTATTTTCCTTTACTTACTTAACCCTTGCACATATTCTTGAAAGATTCAGAACTGTCGTTTATCCACAAGTTGAATAGATATGCTTTGACAGACATCAAACAATCGTGAGGTTTACGAGGAAAATTAAGTTATGAAACTTTCTACACAATTGATCAAAAGTATTTCAAATAAACGTAAATTAGTAATATACGCCAAAGAGAAAGAACAGTTATTTGAGAACAATCTACACAATATTTTAGTCCAAGTTAATTACAAGGAAAAAATGTATGGACAAGTTCAAAACACGGGATTTTTACACAATTTACAAAATATGACAAAACACCAATAGACGTCATCATCTTTCCTTTCATCGTTTCTCGATTTATTCTGAATTCTTTTACTCATGAAAATTGCCATGAATTGTGAATTGGTTTCTTCAAACTGGTAGCTAATCATAACATGACCTACCTGGAGGAAAGGTAGTGTGCTTGATTCTCACGAGGGAGGTTGTAGGTTTGATTCTCCACCTAGGCAGGATTTTTATCAGGAGTTTATCGTTGGATGAAAAGTTTATCCACAATGCTAAGAAGTTAAGATTGGTCTCTGTATTTCACGAGGTGAAAGGAAATAGTAAGAGAAAGTTGTTTCGGTGATAGGAGGAAGTCACATGCCACGTGGAATGCGCAGAATTAAGTTACGTAGAGCTAAGTCTGTAATGGTGGTATCGAATATTGCAAAGTTAGTGGGGAAGGTTTGTTATATCTGATACTCGTACTTCTGTTCAAAGAAGACAAACATTTTAGATACAAAGGCAGTGACGAATTAACGATCATTATGAGGTTTTGATTTTTTTGTTTGTCACTCACTACATAAATACTTATTAGTAGTTTCTTATCGAATCGGCCTCCGTCACAATAACCTTTTACTTATGTTAATTGGCGATTTACTATTATTTTTAGACGCATGGTAAGATGGTTATGAGGGGATTGCCAAAAGTCATTACGAAGGAACGGACATAAAATTACCAATCTTAGCAATTTGAACTCACTAAACGCTCTCCTTCGTTACAGTAATGCACTACATCACTACTTAACATAACTGTATATGTTTGTTTTAGTATATCGAAATCAAATAATCAATATTTTAGGTGTCAGTAAGGAACAAACAATACATAACTTAAATAACATTGCATTTTGCATCCTGAATACATATATGTGATTTGTGATTTAATCATGATCTGTGTGTTAATACAACATATGAACAATAACTAAAAAAAAGTTTTAACTTAAAAACTGGAAATCTGCAACTTCTAAGGGGAAATATGCGCAGAAGGGACGTCCCTCAAGTGTGCATCAGATTCATTTTTTAAATATTCTAATATCAACGGTCTCTGTTCAGCAAAAAAAAAATATGAGGAGAGGGTGGGATTTGAACCCATGACCTTTCATGCTTGACGAAAAATAAGGAAAACAGGGTGTAACCAACTGCTCTACATTAACTTCATGACTTGATACCCTTAAAAACATGTTGACGTTTATGAAGACTCCCACCTTTCTGTGTTCCAAGCACATTTTCTCGACAAGTCGTTAAAAATATTATTTTTTGAGAACAGTTCGATATTATGCAAGCTATTGTAAATAAAATGTTGCATAAACTTCTCACAAATTTGCTTCTTTCTGCACAAACTTGATGGCGATATCCTCCAGGTGGAGATAAACTGCATTCAGTGTTTCAAACCCCTCTAATTTCAAGTCTAGCAAGCAGAATCGTAAAAATTCCTCAAGGTTATTTTTCCAATTTATTATTTCTGTTTGATTGTGTATAATAATAGCGGTTTATAGTTTCTAAGTTCATGGAAAGTGCAAAATTGAAAACCTCTCACCGCAGCATTTTTCGTCTAGTGGAAGGACCAACTCAAAGTTGGCTACTCTCACTTGGAGCTGAAGTGCAATGTTGCTAAGTTTACGAATTCGGGATGTTGCGAAGTTGTCAAATAAGATGTTGCGAAGTGTACATAACAGTGCAAGATATGAAAAAACTAAGAATATTTTTTGTTCAGTTTTCAATTCTGAACAAAATATGTATCTATGAAAAATTGTCAAAAACCAATTTTAAAGGAGTTATGATCAATTTCTGTGCATGAAGTGACACCCATCTTGAATTTATGAGCCCCTAGAAAACTTGGGCCCGTTATGCCAGATGTCTACCCAATATTTTTTTGCTTTCTTTAGTCATGCCCTAAGAGGATCAAAAGAGAAAACTCGTCCACCTCAAAATTTTTGCAGGACTTAAGGCCAGAGACCAGATTAGTCGTCGTAAGTTTCCATGACCGGGTTATGCCACACATTCGTAGCTCCCCAATTTCATTCACGATGGCGGGTGACCACAGTTCCCATACACAGGCAGAAATGTCTGGAGAAATGTTGTTCAGCTTCCCCCAGGAAACTCAAACCTGTGTGCATACTGCAGCCAGAACACAAAGCATGATACCTTAGACCGCACGACCACGGTGTGGGAAGTGAAGCTTGATGCTGATAGTAATTTTCGACTTGTTTGTTAGGTTAGGAGTGCTAAGTTTGGTGGCATTATCATTTGGACATATGTTTTCGCTATTTAGTATGCATACTTTACAACTGTTTTTTTTATGATTCAAGTTATGGTTCAAGTTGTCTGAAATAGCAGTTGGTTTAGTTACGCAGGCCATGCTTTGGGATAAAATATCTCTGTTACTTGTGGTTTACACACCTTGATATAAATTTGATATTATGTAAAACCCCAAAAATCTATTGATTAGCACTCCAGTGGTTACATAGAAAAAACTTCAATCATTGATCACATGGACCACTATTGTGATCCATAGAATATTATCATTTTTACTCATTATTGGTCAAAATTTCTGCAGTTTCATACAAGAATGTCCTTTTCAAATTATTCTGGTCACTTAACAAGAATTCGTAAGTTAATGCACACAACACATTACAGCAGGGAGGAAATTCTAAATCTAGTGCATTACATTTGGATGTGATGAAACCAAATGAAAATACATATCTTAGAATCTTACTTCTATTATTTCCTTTCCCAAAAAATTCATAAAACAGGTTTTTGGTGATCTGAACACAACCATTCATAACAGATTTTAGAAACACTTACTTATTTATATGGAAGTACGGTAACGGTTCTAATTGTTTTATGATTTCTCCTAGCACAAAGACTAATTATCGTAGAATTTTGGAAATCATTGTTACACGAAATTTGAACCTTTCTTAAAGTAATGAGCACTGTTAGACTCGAAAAAAGTTATTTATGTGGTAACAGTTTGATATAGGCAAAACACATTTCTTCAATTTTACAGGAGAAAGTACTTACGGAACTGAGTTTCTGTAGACTTTTAAAAGGTCGTGGAAGTGTTTTCTCCCTTCATTCAATTTATTTGGCCTGTAAAACACGTATTTTTCGACATTAATGTCTCTGTGATGCACAAAAGCTCTTGCTTCCATTACCTGTCAGTGTTTCCAACGACGCCATTGTTTTCCCACAACATGACAATTTTAACTGTTTGCCTAACCTAACCTTGCTGTGAATGGTTCATGGGGCTATTTATGAATGGTTTGTGGGGCTATCCGTAAATGGTGTGTGGGGCTATGCATGCATGGTTCGTGGGGTTTTGGAACCTGGAAAAAAATACAAAATCTGTAACACGAAAGTAGGAATTTTTTGGTTAAGATGGTTTGAAACACTGCATACCCCACAGAAATAAGACAGCGCTAGTCAAGATTTGCCTGCCATATTGCGTGTAACGGAAGCGAAAAAGCAAAGAACAATAAATACTCGTAATGTGAAAAATTACAATTATGGTAAAATTTTAGTATGCCCGAAACGTACTTCTTCAATTTTACAGGAGAAAGTAGTTACCGAACTGACTTTCCGTACACTTTTGAAAGGTCGTGGAAGTATCTTTTCCCATCGCTTCATTTATTTTGTATTTTTGAAAATTAAAGTCTCTCCAATGCACGAAAGCTGTTGCCTCTATGTCCTTCCACTACGTGAATCAAATGTTGCGTGCGTTCGATGATGTAACCCCCGGTCAGTGTTTCCAACCACACCGTTGTTTTCCAAGAACATGACAATTTTACTATGTTTGCTTAACCTAACCGAACCTTGCTGTGCATGGTTCGTGGGGCTATCTGGGTAACGGTTCCGATTGTTTCATGATTTCACTTAGCACAAAGACTAATTATCGTAGAATTTTGGAAATGATTGTCACACGAAATTTGAACCTTCCTTAAAGTAATGAGCACTGTTTGGACTCGAAAAAAAGTTATGGTAAAACTATCAAAGCCGGGAAATGTCTGTAACTCATTTATTCTGTAATTGTTGACATTCGTACTTACCTATTATGCATTGCAAAAGATTGTTTAACAAGGGATTTCGCTTTTTTTTAACGAAATTAGTATCGATTGTCGACATATCGAGTAATTATTTTTCGTTCTTTTCACACTTCCTGAACACGCAAAATGGCAGGCAAATCTTAACTAGCATTATGTTTCAAACGGCAAAGCAGTCTTTCAACCTTCTCATTTATTCTGTAATTCTTGACATTCCTACTTACCTATTATGCATTGCGAAAGATTGTTTAACAAGGGATTTCGCTTTTTTTTTAAGGAAATTAGTATCTATTGTCAACACATCGAGTAATTAATGTTCGTTCTTTTCTCGCTTCCTGAACACGCAAAATGACGGTAAAATCTTGACTAGTGTTGTGTTTCAAACGACAAAGCAGTGTTTCAACCTTCTTAACAGAAAAATTCCCACATAGCCCCAAAAACCATTCCCGCAAAGCCCCAAAAACCATTCTGGATCATATAACCATCCACGAATAGCCCCCCGCACCATCACAGTAAGGTTAGGTTAGGTTGATTTAGGTTAGCCAATATAGTGAAAAAAACTGTGTGTTTGGAAACACTTACCGGAGATTACGTCATCGGATGCTCGCAACATCCCGTTCAAGTACATGGATGGAAATGCAAGCAACAGGTTTCGTGCATCGGACGGACATAGAAAAATACATGATTTAGGGGCCAAATACATTGAAAAATGCGAGAGAACACTTCTACGACCTTCCAAAATTACACAGAAAATCAATTCCGTAAGTACTTTCTCCTGTAAATTTGAAGCAATCCATTTCCTGGCTATGACATTTTTACCAAAGTTATTTATTAAAAAAAAAAAACAACTTGAAAATTACCTTACGCACTTCTCATGGATAAGATATTCTCCGTCGAGAAGCGACAGTAAATATCGTAAAGCGAGGGAATGAATGTAGGAATAAATCGGAACCTTAGTAGAATGCCTTTAGGGACCTTATGTTAATGGTAAGGGAACCAAACAGTACTACTTTACTATACCGGAGACACCTATCAATGATTTACGTCGCAATTTTTTACATTGCTAACGTACTATTCTGCATTGCAGAACATTTCTTTAGGTGATATAATGAATTTCTAACGAAAATAATGTATATTTCTTACATTAATGAGTACTTACTGTTGTTGGTACTATTATCGTATGAGGGAAACACCTACGAATCATATATTTCGGACTTCTTTACATTGCTAACGTAATATTTTGGAATGCGGAACATTTCTTAAGGTGAAATAATGCATTTCTAACTAAGATAATGTCTATTTCTTCTATTTACGAGTACTTACTGTTACTTGTTGTTTCGAATCTGTAACACATTATGGCCGTGATAGCGTACTGGTTTAGGGGGCGTTCTGAGAGTGTTTTGTCGATTTATGCAGTGTTGCAACCTCGTTCACCGGAAAATATCTACTTTCGTGCCCGGATTTGAAATTATGCTAATACATCGCAAACCATTGATGTTAGCCTCACAAACCATTGACGTTAGCCCCAAAAACCATTCACATTAGCCCCAAAAACCATTTTCCGTAAGGTTAGGTTAGGTTAATTTAGGTTAGCAAGCATAGTTAAAAAAAAATTGAAAATACTCGACACATCATGTTCTAGTGGAGACACGGCGAAGCTGAAACACTGGCTACGGGGTTGCATCATCTTAACACACGGAATATTGCACTCTCGTGCAGAAAGCAAATGGCGGGAGCAGAAACAGCGTGTTGGACAGAGATTTTCGCAGAAAACAACACGCATTCACATTAAAATGGATCAAATCTACATTCAGGAACTTCCACAACGCTAAAGAAAATGATTTCCGTAAGTACTTTCTCCTGTAAATTTGAAGAAATCCGTTTCCCTCATACGATAATGTTACCGTTTGTTGGAAATAAGGAACAACAGTAAGTACTCGTTAATGTAAGAAATAGACATTATTTTTGTCAGAAATTCATTATTTCATCTAAAGAAATGTTCCGCAATGCAGAATAGTACATTAGCAATGTAAAAAAATTCTGCATTGCGGAACATTTCTTTAGATGAAATAATGAATTTCTGACGAAAATAATGTCTATTTCTTACATTTACGAGTACTTACTTTTGTTCCTTATTTCCAACAAACCATCCACGGGTAGCCTCAAAAACCATTGACGTTAGCCAAAAAAATCACGATAGCCCCACAAACCATCACGGGGATGAGGTATGCCTACTATTGGTGAGCCCAACTTAAGAGTTCAGTATGGGGCTTATGGGGACAGTGTTGCCGCATGGTGCGCAGTGGAAGAAGGCTCCGGCGTGCATCGAACTTCTGCTGTGGTACACGCCGAAACAAAAGTTAGTGATTAACGGAACGGGTACTGTTCAATACAAGAATACAAATCCTTTCGCCATGATTTGATGGGAAGCTGTTCTTTCATGCGGCTGTGGTACAGAGTAATGACGGTCCATGGAGGGAGATTTGCAAATAACTGTTCCTGAATATACTTGTCATACGTCTTGCTGTCCATTTCATCGTGTATGTTGGCCGTGTTTTTTCCCTTTAAGTCCACTTTTTGCACTGAAAGGCTAATCGGGATGGGACCTACAGTTTAAACTGGGATCCGAACCACTATATGCCTCCAAAGGGTATCAAACCAGGACGTTACCACTGTGCCATCAGAGAGGCCTGTTTCACATTTATCGGCACACTGTCTCGTTTGAGACAAAACCGTGTTCATTACCGGCATGCACCAAAGCAAATCTAGAAAGTCTTGTTGTGTCTTTATTGTTTTGTCCCTCTAATCGTTTTGCATGGCAGCAGCTCGACAGTCATAGGCGGGTCTAGATTATTTTTTTTCTGGGACGTGCACAGAATATGCTGTAAGCATTACGTAATATTGGAAATATAATGTGCAGATTTGCAACTTATTCGACACATCAAAGAGTGCCCTTATATCAATGTTGTGCCCAGTGTTTTCGAAGGGGGAGGGGGGTAGTACATATACTTTTTAGTAGCTGGTCCTCATATGCCATCTTCTCCTGCCGTTGATCCTCTTCTTTTAGGAATACTTATCCAAGGAGGAGTTATGACCAGCATATACGCCCATTGGACATGTCACGTCATTCACATCAATATAATTGCAAGGGTTCGTTCTAGGTGTAATTTGTGGTCAGATGAACTAATCGGAACTGAGCCTTCAATGTATAATTCATCGTAGAATGTACCTCCTCCAGGAAACTGAACCCAGGGTCCTTTGATAATAAGGGGATAGCATTAGCAGAATTTCCGTCGTCGCATTATAATCAAGTGATCCAGGGTTCGATACCTGCTGGAGGCACATAGTACTTCGTATCTCACATAAAACTGTAGGCCCAGTCCCAACTAACCTATCTGCGCATAAAATTGGACTTAAAACTCAATCAATCAATTATTAGTAGAGGTGTGAAATAAAAGGAGTTCTATTGTATTTTTACTCATATGAAGGATAATTACAGAAACGAGACTGACATTCTTTTAACTATCTAGGGGCCGGTTGTATAAACATCGCTAACTGGAGATCAGATTTGATCTACGATCCGGTAGTGAACTAAGTTCAAGCTTCTATCATGTTGTATAAAGCTAACTGTCGATTTGTCGATCTTAGATCAAATCCTGATCTTGGGTCAAAGAAATACGTTTGGCAACGTGGCAAATCCAGACATGTCGCTAGTGTGCGTGTGATGTTGCCAATTGTCCAACACTGAACAGTAAACATTTTAAAGTCGGTTTCAGAAAATGCATGTATTTAATATTTGAATAAAGAATAAATCTGAGGTGCTGGACGTACTAAATATTCGAACATGTTGCAAATTTAGTAAAATCACTTAAATTAGATACTAAACTGCCATTTATTGCTTGTGCGAGTTCCACGTGGATGATTTGTCATTGACAACGAAAACAGCTATGGGTTCTCGGTTGCAAAGGGGAGAAGAATATGCTTGCATAAATAGAATTTTGTACAGAAATCTGAATTTCTTTTTAATGCTAAAAAGAGATATAACAACTTTCTTATACTCGGATTTGGAGCTATTGTTCATGTAAGGAGATGTTTATTATATTTATTTTGTTATTACACAACATGTTACAGGTGGACCATTAGTTCCTGTAAGTAATATACGGAATTTTCCTTGCACTTGAATAGCCTACGTTGTGAAATGTAAAATGTGTTTGCGTTTTCCCGAATGGAAAGAAATGTTGAAACAACAGTGGCGCTTGTCCTCTCGGATGTAAATTATGCACAAAATAAATAATATTCAAAATAAAATATGTGTAATTTATATATCGGGAGGAGAGAAAGCTTTACCAACTAAAATGCAACGTGCTCGGTTCATAAAGCAGTAGATATATACACTACAACCAAAGTTACATGATCTGTTCCATTCTGCGGACAATATTCAATTGCAATAACACTTGGCTGGATGCAGTAAAGCGAAATGGTGATATTTTTATTCTCCCTCTTCATCCCAACGCAAGTTTTACAATGATATCATATCAACAAGAAAATGTAGCGGGTCTATTTTCGGTTTGTATCAACACTCGATTGTTCTCAAGTTACTTTTCTCTGATCGTGCAATTAAACAATGTTAGAATATGCTCTTGCAGTCATTGAAGGCAAATTTCAAGGAAAAAATACATGGTATTTCAAACAGTAAATAACAATGACACACGATATATGGAAAGAAATAAAAAATAAAGAAATATTTATCATTGTTCACCTCGTTGTGCATGCTTCTTCTTTATTATTATGGAAACAGGATTTTACGAATTGATTCTCCCGTCTTGCCGCATACGTTCACTTGCAACACATTTTACAAGCAAATATTCGTTAGTACAGCCATGTTACAACAGCTGAACTATGGTCAATGTCTGCTGATCGGAGAAAAATCGCGGATCAACTTTGATCGCAGATCGCAGGGACTGAATCTCAGTTCAACTTTTATACAACACAAAATCAGAGTTCAGCGTAACTGCAGATCAATTTTACTGGCTAATCGAGGATCAACTGTTTTACCCGTATACAATCGGGCCTAGGAAAAATAGCTCGATCATTTTTTTTATCTTTTAATATAACGCTCTCAATACTTTTCATAATACTTAGTCATCATTTTGGGAGGAGCAAGTGAACCTCCTCCCGAAAAATCCGGCAATGTATTATATACAATATGCCTGGGAAGTTTCGCCGCACATCGCCTCCTATTAAAGTCATATTCGAAGTCGTTGGATTTTGCGTACCTCTTGACGTTTTTTCTGCTCGTTTGGTGTTGCAAGAGGACCTTTAATCGCTTCGCAATTAATTTTGTAAACAGTTTTGAACGAAATTCCAGTAGTTTCAGAATTTTCGCTTGCAGTCCAACTAACACTTTTACCGGGATTTTTCTGCTTGAAGTATATTTATATTTATTACAATTTGTCTCTCTTTACTTGTAAAACTCTGGACACTTTTATGCTTGATAATACTACCCCTTGCCATTTTGCTGTTGTAGAATAATTATAATAATAAATTCCTTCAAGAAATACCCAAAATGAGAAAGCGTGTACGCAAACAACAAACCACTTGACCCCCGACAGGAGCCACCTATTCAGGAACTTTTGCCTGGCCATTCCCCGCCCCCTTCCCTCTTCCCAACACGTGTTTGCAGCAAGTGGCAACCATCGGACGGCTGTTAGTTTTAACTCCCCAAATCGCGGTAAACACAAGAAAGGAAAACGTCTTTTTTTGATGGTCCGAATTGCAAAAGAAGGTGTAAACCATCAAAGCCTTACATTTCCTCTGGTTTTTGCTTATTTATTATTTTCTCTTTGAATGATAACGACTTTTGTTTCTGACAGAAACACACTTGTTTAGGGGTGGTGATCTCAAAAGTAAAAGCCCATAAGGGCCCATACTGAACTCTTAACTTGGGCTCCACTATAGGTTAGGTTAGGTTCCATTAGCACTCCTTTCGTTCAATTTAGCATATACGGACAATACGAGAGCGTATTGTGTTCTCGTGCAGACAGCAGACAGCAATAGCGCATCGGAAATAGATTTTCGTAGAAAACCACATGCATTCGCATTAAAATGGATCAAAACTACATTCCCGAACATCAACAACGCTACAGAAAATGATTTGCAGGTAAATGTCTGTTATATCGGAGACACATTTCTTCATTTTTACAGAAGAAACTACTTACAGAAATGAGTTTCTGTAGTATTTTGAAAGTTCGTAGAGGTATTTTCTCATCGTAGAATGATGCACAACAAGAAATAAGCACTTTTGATATAATAAACTTGCATTTTGTGCAAAGCGACAACATTATGCCGTTGTTTCCATTATGTACCTGCAGATGGTGCGAACGTCGAAAGTCACGCGGTCTTGCCAGTGTTTCCAAACATGCTTTTTTTTTACCAGATTTTTTTTTTTTAACCTAACCTTGCCGGAAATGGTTCATGGGGCTATCGGGAATGGTCTTTGGGCTATCCGTCAATGGTTTGTGATGACATAATGAACACGAAAGTAGGTATATATACCCACTACAAATCGACAAAACACAAGCAAGACGTGCGATGATCCACAGCTGTGTGCGCCATGTTGTATGTTCCGCAACGGAAAAAAGGACCCAAAAGAATTACTCGTAATGTGGAAAATCGAAGTTATTTTCATGTAAAAATCATGGTAACATTATCGTATGGGTAAAACGGATTCCTTCAAATTTACAGGAGAAAGTACTTACGGAAATCATTTTCTTGAGCGTTTTGGAAGTTCCTGAATGTAGATTTGATCCATTTTAATGTGAATGCGTGTTGTTTTCTGCGAAAATCTCTGTCCGACATGCTGTTTCTGCTCACGCCATTTGCTTTTTTGCATGAGAGTGCAATGTTCCGTGTGTTAAGATGATGCAACCCCGTAGCCAGTGTTTCAGCCTCGCCGTGTTTTCACTAGAACCACCTGTCGAGTTCGGAATTGTGTTCAGACGTCACAGGAGAGAGGTTAATACAATTTTTCTTTGTATTTATGCTAATGGAACCTAACCTAACAGGCCTCACCTACCACGTAGGCATTCCTCGTCTTTGACGTCAATATTCAAGGTTGCAAGGAAGAGAATTAACGAATTACGAAAGAAAGATGGTTCCGACCCGAATGGGTGTCACTTATCGCACAACACTGTAGCAACATTGTGTTCTGACGTAACAGGAAAGATCTTTCTCATGTTAGGCAATACAAGCTAACGCGTCTCTTAGCGAAAATAATAATTTTTCTTTGTATCTATGCTAATGGAACCTAACCCAACAGGCCTAACCTAACCACGTAGGCATTCCTCGTCTGACGTCAATATTCAAGGTTGCAAGATGGTTGTGCGTAAAGGAAGAGTATTAACCAATTTCGAAAGAAAGATGGTTCCGACCAGAATATGTGTCACTTATCGCACAACACTCTAGCAACATTGTGTTCTGACGTCACAGGAGAGACCTTTTTCATGTTAGGCAATACAAAGGTAACGCGTCTCTTAGCGAAAATATTACTTTTTCTTTGTATGTATGCTAATGGAACCTAACCTAACAGGCCTAACCTAACCACGTAGGCATTCCTCGTCTGACGTTAATATTCAAGGTTGCAAGAGAGTTGTGCGTAAAGGAAGACCATTAACGAATTGCGAAAGAAAGATGGTTCCGAATTGCTGTGTATGGACAATGAACGTGGTAAATCGCAAGGTTATTTTACAAGTTCTACACGTAAATGCGACGTATTAGCATAATTTCAAATAGGGGCACGAAAGTAGATATTTTCCGGTGAACGAGGTTGCACCACTGCATAAATCGACAACACACTCTCAGAACGCCCCCTAAACCAGTATGCTATCACGGCCATAATGTGTTACAGATTCGAAACAACAAGTAACAGTAAGTACTCGTAAATAGAGAAAATAAACATTATCTTAGTTAGAAATGCATTATTTCGCCTTAAGAAATGTTCCGCAACGCGTTAGCAATGTAAAGAAGTCCGAAATATATGATTCGTAGGTGTTTCACCCATACGATAATAGTACCAAAATCATAATGGCACCTTCAACTATGTTCCCCAATACACAATTGGTTAAGTACGAACCATTTAAAACTGAAAATGGTAAAAATTTACTATCCTTCGGACACCCCTATTTTTTTCGTTTCGTCAATTTTTGACGTTCTTACTTATGTATGTGCTTCGCGGAACATTCCTGAAGGTGTATTAACGTTGTTTTCATGAAATTAATTCCAATTTTTCACATTACCAGTACGTCTTGCCTCAAACATAATATGCCGAGTACACCTTCCTACATAATCACGCGTCGTGCTTGTGTTTTGTCAAATTTTTGACATTCGTACTTACGTATCTGCCTCGCGGAACATTCCTGAAGGTTTATTGACGTTGCTTTGATCAAACTAATAGCAATTTTTCACATTACGAGTACTTCTTTCTCCTACCTTTCCGTTTGCTTCACACACAATATGGCGCGGATACCGTCGTAAATAATGACGCGTCGGGATGACACATCGGCCTTCTCTTTTCTCGATTTTCAATTGTCATGCAGTGTTTCAACCTTCGGAACCCAAGAAATGCCCGACAACAAATTTTAAGGAGCGATTTTACAATACCGGGAATTTCTTCATTTTGTTTGAAATTCGGTATACTCACCAATTTTGGCCCCGTAATCACGTATCTGCAGTTAAAATTTCGCGCTCACACGTGGAAATAGCAAAATAATCTCAATTAAGTTCGTATTTCCACACCCTCGATTTCCGAATTTCCCGCCGGTTCCGGGCTCCGCCCCTGGGGTAATCGACTTACCGCCCCCAACCGCTATCGCGGCCCCGCCTGTTTCTATAGACTCCCTGTTAAGGGCATGTTAGAAATTGGCCAGATTCACCTGCCCCCAAATAAGCGCCAGCAGTTAAAATTTGGCGCTCACACGTGCAAATAGCAAAATAATCTCAATTAAGTTCGTATTTCCACATCCTCGATTTCCGAATTTCCCGCCGGTTCCGGGCTCCGCCCCTGGGGTAATCGACTTACCGCCCCCAACCGCTATCGCGGCCCCGCCTCCGCTCCGCTCCGCTCCGGCTACCCGCCTGTTTCTATAGACTCCCTGTTAAGGGCATGTTAGAAATTGGCCAGATTCACCTGCCCCCAAATAAGCGCCAGCAGTTAAAATTTGGCGCTCACACGTGCAAATAGCAAAATAATCTCAATTAAGTTTGTATTTCCACATCCTCGATTTCCGAATTTCCCGCCGGTTCCGGGCTCCGCCCCTGGGGTAATCGACTTACCGCCCCCAACCGCTATCGCGGCCCCGCCTGTTTCTATAGACTCCCTGTGAAGGGCATGTTAGAAATTGGCCAGATTCACCTGCCCCCAAATAAGCGCCAGCAGTTAAAATTTGGCGCTCACACGTGCAAATAGCAAAATAATCTCAATTAAGTTCGTATTTCCACATCCTCGATTTCCGAATTTCCCGCCGGTTCCGGGCTCCGCCCCTGGGGTAATCGACTTACCGCCCCCAACCGCTATCGCGGCCCCGCCTCCGCTCCGCTCCGGCTACCCGCCTGTTTCTATAGACTCCCTGTTAAGGGCATGTTAGAAATTGGCCAGATTCACCTGCCCCCAAATAAGCGCCAGCAGTTAAAATTTGGCGCTCACACGTGCAAATAGCAAAATAATCTCAATTAAGTTCGTATTTCCACATCCTCGATTTCCGAATTTCCCGCCGGTTCCGGGCTCCGCCCCTGGGGTAATCGACTTACCGCCCCCAACCGCTATCGCGGCCCCGCCTCCGCTCCGCTCCGGCTACCCGCCTGTTTCTATAGACTCCCTGTTAAGGGCATGTTAGAAATTGGCCGGATTCACCTGCCCCCAAATAAACTGCAAATTTATACGTGAGCGCCAAATTTTAAGTGCAGATTCGTGATTACAAGGCCCAAAATCAGAAACTTCACGGAATCCTCCACACCCGGTACAAACTTAATCACACATCCAGCAAACGTCATTCTTCTACCTCCCGTTTCACGTTCTAACGCTAGTCGCAAACGCAGACAGTTCGAAACACTGCATATCAACAAAACACAATCACGACCCGTCATGATAGTCACGACGGTGTACGAAGGTGATGGTGTACGAAGGTGTACGAACGTGATGTTGTCGGAAGATGTACGCGCCAAACGCTATCTCCGTCGGAGAATTAATTTTCAACGAACAACATAAATTTCAACTCTGAAACATTCCCAAATCACACAAAACACCTTCCCGATGTTCGACAATGCTACAAGAACTTATTACGGTAAGTAGTTTCTTCTGTAAAAATAAATAAATGTGTCCGAAGGATAGTAAATTAGTACCCTGAAAATATCCGATAGAAATGTGTCTCCGATATAACAGACATTTACCGATTTGCGCAAGTACTTTCTCCTGTAAATTTGAAGAAATCTGTCTCCGGTATAGTAAAGTGTTACCAACCAAATCTAACCTAACCTAACCTAACCACGAAAGCATATATTGAACAAAACCTTAAGTAATCGTTAAAACTCTGCAGTATGTGTTAACAGACGTACATCGAAAACGAACCACGTAAAAATTGCATTCGTAGCATGATGAAATCGAAATAAAACAAAAGGAACTTGGTCCTCTCCCTTGTACTTAAGATACAAATGAGAATTATACCGGCGCAAGCTGTTTGCGGTACCGTCCTGGGCTAGAATGTACAATATAGAGAAAGTCTCCAATTTCGTTAATTTTCGGTATACTAACTAATTTTGGCCTCCTAATCACTAATCTGTTGTATAAAACCGGGGGTCACTTCTGGAAATTGTATATTTTGATGAAAAATTGTTCGTTAGCACCAAAAACCATCCACGGGTAGCCCCACAAACCATTGACGTTAGCCCCAAAAACCATCCACGGGTAGCCCCACAAACCATTGACGTTAGCCCCAAAAACCATCCACGGGTACCCCCACGAACCATTCACACGAGGTTAGGTTAGGCCTGTTAGGTTAGGTTCCATTAGCACTCATTTCACCCCTACATTCATCGAATAAATAGGGATCGTACTAGAATTGAACATCATAAATCATTTTCTTGTAAAACAACGGCGTGGTTGGACACAATGACAGGATATTACATTTTTGTTCGTAAAACTACGCATATACACCTATATATATAAAAAATTCAATCGGCTTTTTTTCAAATTTTCAGACGTGACCCCCGGTTTCTTTCAACAGATTCGTGATTAGGAGGTCAAAATTAGTTAGTATACCGAAAATTAACAAAATTGGAGACTTTCTCTATATTGTAAATTCGCTCCCCGTCCTGTTCCTCTTTACTGAAATTAATGTCAATATTGTACTTTATACAAATAAACAATGAAAGATAGAGAAAAGCAAACCATGCATTATGCTGAAAGACGTCTTTTGGGTCTGTAAGAAATCTATTGCCAAACTGTGGCCTCGATGTTTTCGTGTCATCTTGAGTATGATCTTCTTTCGACGAAATAGACATTGTCCTTATAATGCGAACCAGAGAAGGGTACAATCTAATCTGTGGATAGAATAAGATCCACGGTCGAAAAGAAATTCTCGCACAACTATAAAATTTTTCGATCATAACCAAACAAAACCAAACTAAACGTGCTTGCTTGAGAAATTTACATTGAAAACACAAACATGTTCGGGTTCTCAATTATTGCACAACACTTGAGCAACCTTGTGTTCTGACGTCACGGGACAGAGCTTTTTAATTTTAGGCTAGATACCTACGTTGTCAGGTTAGGCTAGCTGGGATTAGTTCTCTTAGCCTAAATAATAATTTTTCATTGTATTTATGCAAATGGAACCTAACCTAACAGGCCTAACCTAATCTCGTAGTCATTCCTCGTCAGACGTCACTTATGGGACACTGTATTGAACACCCAGTGTTGCCATGTCCGATTTTTAAAAATCGGGAGATCGCTCCCTGAAAAAACAGGAGATCTGTTTAAAAAACAGAAGAACTAATTAGAGGGGATTAACAACGTTGTAATCAATTGTCAGGAATCTGTAAAACGATTGTTAGTAGTGCAACTTGTGACGTGTTTTATGTTGCACACTACATGTTCATTATTGACAGTTTGGATACGTTATCATATTTGTGAAGTGTTCTGGTGGTGTGTAGTTCATTTGAGCGTGTTTTCTCGGAAAAAATGGGCAGAAAGTGTGACATTTCGCCACGTAAGCAAGGAATGGTTCTTGCTTTGCATATGGATGGTCATTCTCAGAGAGAAATTTGTCGACAACTTCAAATGCATCAATCCACAGTTAGCCGCTGCCTGCAAAAGCAACAAGAACATGGAAAATCATCACTGAGAAGTCACTGTGGCAGAAAGAAAAAGACATCACCTCGACTGGATCGTATGATAAAGGACATGGCACTGAAGAACAGAGGAATGAGTTCACGCCAAATTGCACATAATCGTCAAAATGAGGTGGGAGTTAATCTTACTCATGCTACTGTAGTATCCCGACTAAAGAAACAGGTTGTTTCTAAACACGTCCCACGTAAAAAAACCAGACTAACTGACGCACATGCAAAAGCTAGACGTGAGTTTGTCACACGTTATGGCGCATGGAATGATACAGATTGGGAACATGTGATATTTTCTGATGAAAAACGATTTAAATTGCTGGGGAATGACAGATCAGTTAAACTGTGGATGCGGAAGGGAGAAGAACTTGCAAAATCTTGTATTTTAGAAACTCAAAAGTTTTGTGGCAGTGTTATGATTTGGGCATGTTTCTCTGCAAAAGGGATTGGCAGGATGCATATTTGCACAGGGACAGTTAAGGCTGATCAATATCTGGAAATCCTGAATCGGAAACTTCTACAAACTGCAGGAGATCATTTTTCTGGACAGAATTTGGACTACTTTATTTTTCAAGACGATAATGCAACCTGTCATCGTGCTCAGGTGGTGAATAACTGGTTTCATGATATGAATATTGAAAAACTTGGTGGCCGCCAAACTCTCCAGACATGAATCCTATAGAAAACCTCTGGGCTATGATGTGCAAAAAACTTGGTAATCAGACGTACATGTCAAAAGAGGAACTTATGGCAGCAATTGTACATGTTTGGAATGAAATTGAGGTCGAATATTGTCAAAATCTCATTCATAGCATACCTCGAAGGTTGGAAGCACTTAGGAAGGCCAGGGGTGGCCACACTAAGTACTAGTCAATGTATTTACTTACTATCATTACAAATTGACATATGATGCATTTAAAACCTTTGTTCAATTTTTTTACTTGTAAAAATTGTCTTTGTGCGAAAACGTTCCACAAGCTATATTTGCAATAATTTTGTTATTAGTTCCGTAAAGTGCATTATGTACGTAACTATGACTTAAATAATAAAAATATATTTTACAGATATAGTGTTTTATATAATTGTTAGGAAAACAAATCGACAAGTCGAATAAAATCAATAAAACAACTGATAATTCACGAGTGAAATGCTGACGACCAAAAATAATGAAGTGATGCTAATTTTTTTTTACAGAGTGTACTTGAACGGGAAATGGCCATTAACGCTAAGTCAGTGCTTTACTACAGTTTTCTCTACTGAGTTTACATTACAAATAAGATTTTTTGTTGCCTTATGCCGAATCAAGCTTCCATCTTGTGGGTTACAAGAGAAGAGCTGCCCGAATTTTATAGCTGGACGTGTTGTGGATATCACAGTGGAAAATAAAGATTTCACCATTGTGCACAAATACGAGTACCAGATGCTCCAATAAGATATTTCTCAATGTACCCACGAATGGGGAAAAAAACCTACTTGTTTGTGTGTGATTTACATGGCGAGGCCATATGAATGATAAGCTATAAGAACAATGAGTTACTAAAAATACTGTTCTATTTGATTACGTAGTGCATTACCATGGGCGTAGCCAGAATTTTTTGTACAGAGGAGGGGGTTCAGTCTCTGATAAAAGTTAAAACATTAAAAATAATAATAATGGTTATGATTGTTATTGCACAACAATAATTATTATAAACTAATAAAATGCAAAGTACTGTATTTTGTTTTTTACATTCACACACCTTGTTCAAGAAAAAAATTAAGTTAGGAGCAAATTTTGGTCATATAGGTAGTACGACCTCTCACGTAAGAAATTATTTTTTGGAATTTAGAAAACTTGAACACCCTATTCCTTGTATTAAATTATAGAAATATGATTCCTGAATTTTACACAACTTTTTCGATCTCGCGCATTTTTTTACTTTGATTTTTCTGTTGGAATCTTGAGCGTCGAAAGGAGAGGAGCCCCCCTTTGGAAATTGGCATAGTTCATTTCAAGTAAAAAAAAAAAAGAAAGCTTGTTACTTTTATTGTTAATAGGGGAAATAAAGATAATTTAGTTAGTATTCGAACAGAATATAGCGACAGTAGAAAGTGTGTTAGATCAAAAAGAAAAAAAAAGAAAAATATGGGAACCAAGTTGTATCTCCATGTTCTACCATTTAATCCATTAAAATAAATGGTTCCACAGTTTTCAATATTACAAAAAATATAATTTTTTGGGAAAGCTCACAACATAAACCTTATGAGTAAAATTTTCCCCTACCTTTTACAGCCATTTCGCGAATGATGTATGCAAAAGTTAATAACAAATACAATAACTGTGAATTTCAGTACACTGAGTGAAATTGAATAAAAAGTGTATGAAATAACTTTGTACTAGATATTCACTCATCTGTTTATTTTTATTAGAATATAATATTTATCATTGTAAAATAACAATTATATTATTATCAATTTTTATTATTGTTATTATTTCTACTATTCAAGTTTTATCATTTCCCGAGCTCCAGCAAAAAATTCTGGCAACGCACATGGTTGGAATAATAACTAACTGAAATTTATTTCTGTTATTATTATTTTACAATAAAATAATATACTTTCTGTTTCTCGTAACTTGAAATGATGCCAACTTCTAGGAGCTGGTCAACGGACCGGTTCGAACCCCCGCCCTTCCCGACGCTCATTTGCATTACTTAGACTACATTTATTTTCAGCTTAGCAAGAAAAAATTAAAAAACGCTGGTTTATACCTTCGTGCAAAAAGACACTGACATTTTTCTCCAGGTAAACTTATTGCACTGCAGTAATACCAACACTACTAATAATAATTGAAAATTAGGAATGATTGCTACTGAGAAAAATCTTTCAACAGAATAATATTAAATGATCTTGAATAAGCTGTCGATGAAAGTAAACACCATGTCAAATTTCCCTTGCAAAACTTAACTCGCTGCTTTCGCTCCTCTTTGTGAGCTACCGTGAATGCATCTGCACATGCTAGATTGTCGGAATTGGCTTTCGTACATCTCTCGCATGTCATAATAGAAATTTTAATTTTGAAAATCACAGATAATCCTCTTCAATATTCAGCGTTACAAACACGAGGAGCAGGAATTCCTTTCGGGGGGGACTCAACACCATTTTTTTAAGGGGTATAGTAAGAACCTCCCAATTGTATGCTTAAGACCAGTGGTGGTAATTGGGTTCCAAAAAGGGGGGGGGGTAGACAAGGCTTAACACTAAGAGGCCATAATGTTGAGGCAAAAAAATGGGGAGCAACTATCCCTTAAATCGTCGCCACTGTAAGGCTGTCATTTTAATCAGAACGTGAAATCGGAACGTTTTTTACCACTAGACTCCTCTGTTTCCATGCATTATTAACATTGTGTGCCAAAACCACCTCAGTATGTGCGTTTGTCCATTTCTTCTCATCAGGCATAAAAAAACATCTACGGTGTCTTTGAGTGTTTTTACGAAGCTGTTACACATGCACGGGATGGACAATCCACTCAAATTCCATTCAAATTGTGGGCTGCGAACTGGACGCAGACAGCTCTCCAATATTTCTCTCTGATTCGAGCCTGAACACCACTAACGTGTCTTGTCCTCCCATGTTTGCAGCTCTTATAAAAGCCGAAACCCACCAAATTGTTCAGATTCAGGCCTTAGCACTCACAAGTGTTCAAAAATGCCTGTCACAGCTTCCGCAGTCTTGTCATATATCGGCACGAAACAAAGGAAGTCTTCTCGAATACAACTGGATCACGAAACAATTAATGCACAGTGAAAACCCTTCCGTTCCCAACACATCTAATGTTTCGTCTCCCAGTATGATCAAATGCTTACTCATTTAACTCCAGTGACGTGCCCAAGGAAGGGTTGGTGAGGTCATAATCCCATTTGACCCAGTATTCCTTTTATTCTTTTTTTTAAAAAAAACAAGAAGAACGTCAAAGACAGGAAAAAAATGGCAAAATCAGGACTGACCACCAAAAATAGTATGCGTAACCCCTCTCCCTTCCGAAAATCCTGGGCACACCACTCTTTATCTCGGACACATTTTTTAAAATCAACTCACCAGAAGTTTTATCATTCCGTATTGGAGATTAAAGCAACATGCGTTCTTCCAGCAGTTTTGAATATGATCCTTTAGGGTTCTGTCGTCTGCCTGCCTTCCCACCTAACCTTAACAAGGCCCTAATTTCCCATTCTTGTGACTTGGATTTTGAAGACTTAGGAAGGTTTCAGACCGAAGGGACACGCGATACATGTCGATTAGAATGGACCAATCAACAGCAACGTTTCACACCGTAGCGACACAAAAGGCCGCACAAACCTAATATCGACTTGTGAAATCCTCAGGCGGCACGGTGTGAAATCTCCCTTATTAGGCCACTGTCATTGTCACCTCGAAGTAGTAGCTCTTGTTGACCACAGAAGAAAAAAATTATCCTCAACCGGTGGGAATGCTCGTCAGTTTTCCTCTCTCTCCTATATTTTCTGTGCTTGTTCACTATACAGGCAACACCTTACGATTTGATATACACAGGACATGTACTATGTAGACATTTTAACGAAAAATCGGTTGAGGATGGCTAGGTGGCTCAGTTGGTAGAGCCCTGATTCGGGTTCTGGTAGAGCCTGAAATTTCCACCTAAAATGTCTACATATGCAACATCTTCTTGCTTTCTCTTCTCGACATTCATAAAATTTTCGGCAGTCTCTTTATGGTAGTTAAGTGTTTGAGTAGAGTAGGTTAGTCTTTCACCGACAGTACTTCGTACGAGGCCTATTATTTTTATTAATTTCACCACAATAGAAAACCTGTTTTGACGATGTTTTTGTCGATTTTATACTATTGCAAATCTGTGATTTTTCACCTCGTACTTGATACGAGTGGTACGAGGTCTATTATTTTTATTAATTTAACCACAATGGAAAACCTATTTTGATGACGTTTTTGTCGATTTTACACTATTGCAAATCTGTGATTTTTCATCTCGTACTTGGTACGAGTGTCATAGTTTCTTACGAGTTAAAGTACGTAATGCCTACACCCACACCCACCCACGCACACCTACGCTCACCAACACTCACCCACGCCCATGCACACTTCCACAAATTTATTTCTGGTCTACTTCCGGTCCACTTCCGGTCTACTTCCGGTCTACTTGACAGACACTTGTGAGTTTTCAGGTTTTTTTTAAAGTATACACCCACGCACACCCACACCCACCCACACAAATTTCCTTTCGGTCCACTTCCGGTCCACTTCTATTGTCTCTGGAAATTCTGTATAAATAACATAGCTGAAAATTTTATCGTAATAGCTACAATTATTTTATCTTGAAGGCGGTTCAAGTTGTTTTTCATACAGATTGAATTTGTATGAATTTGTATTTGTATTGAATTTTCTATTTTTTTCGGAGAAAATTTGTATATAAATACCAGAGCTGAAAAAATATAATTATAACTATTGCTTTTTTTTTAAGTTACATTCTATCAATTATCGTAAGTTTAAAATTGTCTTATTGAAACTTGACTTGATTGTGCGTCTTATTGTTATTTAGTTAAAGCATATTAAAAAAAATGTCATCTACCACTTTCATCGAATGTGTCATTTGTGGAAAATTCATCTTCAAAAGTAATATTAGCAAGCATAGGGCAAGATGTTGCGAAGCAGGTTCGAAAATAAATCGTTCGTTACCTACTAGGCCTTGTACTCAATGCGAAAAAATAATTAGCATTGCTAATTTAAGAAAACACATGAAAAGTTGCAAAGCATCAACCGGACATGGAACATTGAAAAGAAAAATTGATCATCCTGATACTGAAGCTTCTACTTCTAAACAAATTAAGATGTCTAATGACCAAAAGCCGATTAGATCTGCATTCAACAACCAACTCTTGGATTTCTGTTTTACTTCGAACCCACGCTGTGATATTTCTTGTTTCTTGAGTGATATTAAAACATCTATCATAAATATTCTGAAAAATAAACTAGAAAACAACTGCATAAAAGTATATGTTGATCTAATTTGTGAATATGAGAAACCCAATGGTACAGTCATGTTCAAAAAATCTGTCGCATAGATTTTTTCTAAGTCCAACGTCTTACGAAATTATGTTGGTAGCTCTGAAACAAGGAAGTGTTGTGAAATATACGATCCTCCAATCAGAGTGAAGTTCGATTCGGAGGAGCAGGAGGCGTGACTCACGGTTTTGTCCACAGGAAGTTCAACCAATGCAGCATTTCCAAGTATGAGATAACGTCCCCATTGGTTAAATATTGTTTCGATAATGCGAATCGGCAGAAAGATTGCGCAAAAGTTTACTTTGTCGTTTTAATGCCTTTAATCGTTTCAAATTAGTATTAAATTGTCCCAATTATAGTTCATGAGCTTAATATAATGTATTCATGTATGTTTTTGACAATCATAGTCACTCATTAGAACAATTTTCACATTGTTTTCACTACGTGAGATGACATTAAATTTACATTTACGATAAAATAGTGGTTTGGGTGTAATAACAGTTTTCATTAATTAATTTAGAGATGCATTTTTATTTGTTGAGTTAATGATTAGGTTAATTCGTTATTTCTCGCGAAAAGAGGGAACCACAGCTGAAAGAAAATACACAACTTGTATTATTGAGGTCAAGAGTTCGTTTTAACATCACTTTTTGCACACATAATCTAATAACGACTCGGGATACATTTAAATTGGAATCTGAAACATTATGCGACCTGACTGGAACTCGGAAAAGGACACACCGATTACAAGACGTCGATACATTACCACTTGGTCTGGCGAACACCAATAATAATGAGGGGTTGTGGGAGTGGGAGAGGGGTGACGGAAAGTAGAAAATAAATAGTATTTTTGGGGGTATTTAATGTTCTATTTATACACATACAAACCTAAGAAAATATTTATTTTGATACATGTGTTTGGGGGTGGGGAAGGGGGAAAAGAGAGGGACAGAAAGATATTGGGAGAGATGGGACGAAGAGGTGATTGTGGAAAATGTTTTATTTGACGTTCAGTAATAAAAACAATCAAAACAATGATGATTATCTTATAAATACCATATTTAAGGTAAATTTGTTTTAAAAATGGGGGCGGGGAGCTGTTTGTTTTACGTTCAGTGCAGGATAACAAGTGGAGACACATAGTGGTTCGTATCTCACTTTAAACTGTAGGTCCAGGCCCCATTAGCCTATCTGTGTATAACGTGGATTTAGAATTCAGTAGGAAATAACGTCGATCTAGTATTTTGGATTTTAGATGCGTTGAGACCACTAAAATTTCCAAACCTTATAAGAAGAAACCTGTCCTCATATTACCATTTTGAAAGAGATAGAGTTAATTGTATAATCTTTCGTTGTTAGTTTCAAAGACGACTAATTCAAATAATAACAACGGGAACGAATAAAGCTTACGAAACGTTTTTGCCACCGTGCGGATTTGAACCTACGACCATTAGAGTGACAACCCAGTGCGATAACCACTACCCCACGAGTTCGTTTCTTCTTACGGCATGATTATGAGTTAAGACCAATGCGTTCAATATGCATTAGAAATATAATCCCCATCCGCCTCTTTATAAACAACACACCCAAACGCTCCTTTGTAGCAAATGAAATAAAGGTGGTATGAATGTCACAAAACATTTAAGCAAAATCTACTATATTTACGACGCAATCGTTTTACATGGAGAGGCTACAGCTTCGAGAATTGATGTTGTGACGTGGCTTCTTGTAGTGGTAGGGTAGATATTCGTATGTCAAGGTTCCAGCGTGCACTAGCCAGTAATTTCCGAGGAAACAACTTCAATTTATTTTATGATGGCAAAGTGGTTCGGTGATAGGCTATCAGTATTACACGCCGAAGATTATAAGTTTGTCTGTTCGATTACCCCTTTTATTATTATATATAGCAGCTAAGTATTGTATTTAATTAATAATTGAAAGAAATAAAAATGTTATATATTTTTTTAAAAAATAACACTCCTTTTGTGTTATAACATGTTCACCATGTATAGTTGTATTCTTATAAAAAGCATGAAAAACAATATATTCTCTACATTTCGCAAAGCAAATAATATACGAATTTTCGTAATAAGTAAAATGCAATAAATAATTTTTCGGTTTAATATGAAATAAAAATTGCAGAGTTAACCGAACGGTGAATCGAACACAGAATTTTACAACCCATAAAATGCGTTGTAGCCTTTGCAATGAAGTGATGTAGATTCAAGTAATAAAATTTCATGCAAAATCGTACGTTATAAGATTGTTCAAATATATTAAATCAATGTGTCCATAAGTTATTATACTGTCAGCCATTTGGCACATCTCGTTACAAAATCTCAGCACATCATCATTCACTAGTTAATCGAATTGAATATTGATTCACTTCACAGTTCAAATTGCAACAATAGTTTCGACTCATATCACGTGAGATGTAAACTCAATTCAATTCTCTCATTGTATGTAACTTGTATGTTGAGCTCATGTAGAAATATCAATTATGAGCTCTAAGCTAAATTTGATGCTACAATCGCTTGATCAACTCTTGCGTCTCGCTGCCAGACATTCTACGTTCCTGTTTGCTCCAGGTCGCTTCTGCATTTCATTATCATTTTTTTACCTCTGTTTCATTCTCATTGTCGTTATAAACCTACGTAATTTCTACTGTTTACAGTAGACAGAATCTACTGTTATCAATTGTAGTACTCTACTGTGTCTCTCGGAAATCTACTCAAAATCAAACATTTCATACTGAACATTTTCAGTAGGCCTAATGTGTAATTACAGTTGAGGAACTGCAAGTGAAATATTCTCTTCAGTATTACATGTAATATTGCATGTAGTGTGTTTGAATTTCAATTTGAATTCAAAATCTTGGGTGCAACAGCACTAAGGCTATTTTGCACCTGTCACTTTATACGGGGTCCAGCCCGTTACCAGAACTAAAATAACATAACTGTAACGTCGTGTTGTAACTAAAATATTAAAATATTCTGAATTCGGTTAAAAGCTGAGGCTGTAAAGAGGCACTCAGCACCCACAAGGACCAAACACAGGACAACACAGATAATTATACTGGCCATGGGGCCAGTCGCCAGAACCTCGTTCGTCTGCAAACTGAAGTCCAGGGTGTACTACGTTGAAGCAACAATTGGGTGTACATACTTCGTGGAAGGTCATCCCTTACCAGGGACTGCGAACCGAATTTGAACTCGAACTGAAACATGCTCCAGTTCGACTTATAGTTCGCACTCGAACCTGAACTGAAATGTTTCGCTACATTCTGGTGCACCATTACCCTCCGTGTACTTTCAGTTTCAGTTCAGTTCCGGAATGAAACCTCATTGTGAAAACTTTTGGTTCGCACCCGAACTTGAACTGAAATGTTTCGCTATATTCCGGTGCACCATAACCCTCCGTGTACTTTCAGTTTCAGTTCAGTTCCGGAATGAAACCTCATTGTGAAAACTTTTGGTTCGCACCCGAACTTGAACTGAAATGTTTCGCTATATTCCGGTGCACCATAACCCTCCGTGTACTTTCAGTTTCAGTTCAGTTCCGGAATGAAACCTCATTGTGAAAACTTTTGGTTCGCACCCGAACTTGAACTGAAATGTTTCGCTATATTCCGGTGCACCATAACCCTCCGTGTACTTTCAGTTTCAGTTCAGTTCCGGAATGAAACCTCATTGTGAAAACTTTTGGTTCGCACCCGAACCTGAACTAAAATGTTTCGCTACATTCTGGTGCACCATAACCCTCCGTGTACTTTCAGTTTCAGTTCAGTTCCGGAATGAAACCTCATTGTGAAAACTTTTGGTTCGCACCCGAACCTGAACTAAAATGTTTCGCTACATTCTGGTGCACCATAACCCTCCGTGTACTTTCAGTTTCAGTTCAGTTCCGGAATGAAACCTCATTGTGAACACTTTTGGTTCGCACCCGAACTTGAACTGAAATGTTTCGCTATATTCCGGTGCACCATAACCCTCCGTGTACTTTCAGTTTCAGTTCAGTTCCGGAATGAAACCTCATTGTGAAAACTTTTGGTTCGCACCCGAACCTGAACTAAAATGTTTCGCTACATTCTGGTGCACCATAACCCTCCGTGTACTTTCAGTTTCAGTTCAGTTCCGGAATGAAACCTCATTGTGAAAATTTTTGGTTCGCACCCGAACCTGAACTGAAATGTTTCGCTACATTTTGGTGCATTATAACCCTCCATGTACTTTCAGTTTAATTTTTGTTTCGGAATAAAACTTCGTAGTGAACAATTTGGTATTTTGGGGGCTGCCAGATCCGAATATTTGGAAATAGAAAAGATCCAAAATGCCATTAAGGCAGTCTTTCTCAATTCTTTTTTGCCTGAGAGTGCCCCTTGTCATAATTGAATATTTCTGTGTACACCCTGAATTCTCAATATTTTATATACCTAAAAATTGTATGAAATAAGTGTGAAAAATGACACCAAACACGAACTCATTGCTTCCAATACGCTACATAATAATATGTATACGTAGTTATTACTTCTGAGTGGCAATATGTTTGTAATTCGTATATCTTGGTCGTGTTTGGTGTTATTTTTCATATTTTATAGCCCAGATTTCAATTATAACAAAATAAATGTAATATTGTTACAACATAAAAAAAATAACATTGTTGATTCAAATAGTCAGTAGGTGACTCACTAGTCACTACGTCCGTCCGGTCCAGTTTCTATTGCGTCACCACCTGTAGGAAGGGAACAGGAAGTATGTATTTTCCAACAGTGCCTTATATCGCATTGCATTCCCGTTCCCAACCAATCACGTGGCCTCCTACCCGACTGCCATGCCATCAAACTGTTTAAACCCAGGTACTATAAATAACCTTTTTCATGATTGATTGATTGATTTAGTTTATTTTACTTCGCGTTTTGTGCCTCTTGGCTAATTTGCGAAGATGGGGATGAGTGATGAAATGATGAAATGGATGAAAATGGACATTCACAAACAACCATAACCGACCGGGATTCGAACCCGGGACCCTTGGCGTCGCAGCGCGATGTGCTAACCACTCGGCCACAGGGTCGGGCAGATAACCTTTTTCATACAAGAGATTAATCAAATCCACATTGGAATCGTGTTTTTCACCACAGCTGCAGCGCAATTCAAGAAACAATTCTCATATCGGCATTGTCCAAGAGTGGTGGTCATTGGTTCTGCGGTCACGAAAGACGTTTGATCGACACACTGTCGCCTTAAACCACAATACATTTTCTTTCAATGGGTAACTGGGGAAGGCAAGTGCAAGGCGCATTTTTCCCACTTTTCATTGTGGTTACTCTTGGGAGGGAGCATTTTTCCCACTTTTATTGCGAGAGTGCACTTTTCCGGGTGCATTTTTTCCCGACACCGGTGGTTTTGCCTGCACCAGCTACACCAGCTACCCAGCGTGGAGCGGTTGTTCTCAAGTGTGAAGTTTGTAATGTCAGATTTGAGGTACAACCTTTCCTCTCCAACACTTGATGATCTCATGGTTTTGCGGACGAATGCTTTATTCCAAAAGCGTTCTGATCAGCACTTGCCAGCCTTAAACCAAGATGAAAATTCTTTCAGTTCCTCTATTAGCTCCAGTAGTGTTTACGAGTTCGTCGAGGAGGAAGGTGAATAGTCATTGTCCTTCATGCTCACATGTTTCCTGTCGTTTTTCATAATTCTCGTTTGGAAAGACATTTAAAAGATTAACATTGTAAGATTTATGTATGACCTAATTTCCTTTTTTATTCAAAATTTAAATAATAGCTGTTAAAGTGCAAATGTTTCATACGAGGAGGAGAAACTCGTACTACAAAATTATGACATGTATAATTTACAATCAACCAAAGTTTGTGAAGCATATTTTTAAGTGCTTTTTCTTTAATCCATGGTTATATTTAGGTGTGAAAATATCCATCGAGGATATATGCTTATTGCGTTTTTCATAAATTAACAGTTCATACACTATTTTATTTTAATTTTCTATTTTCAGGAATTCAGAAACAAAATTATGTAATTACATACGAAAGAATAAATGCCATTTTCCATGAATTGGAAAATTTGCTGCCATAGGAAAATCTAATGTGTATTAATCTTATTGATGTAGTTTTGCGCGAAAATGGACACACTTATGAAGCTAGCCACAGCTCACATAGAATTGTATCTGTTTTATTAACTACAATTTGGTTGCTGTACTGTGATGACATATGCTACTTTCAGAAATGTGTTTGATTAACTACAGTTTGGTTACTGTAATGAAGATACGTAACTTTTTTCACAGTTAATTTTCATCCCATTGTTTGATGCCATTTTGAACTGAATCAACTGAGGTAAAAGTGACGCGGCGGATTCATATAAACTTTTCGTTTTCATTTCACAGATAATTACAAAAAAATACACTTGTCAGTACAATGTGAGATACAGTTCTTAAATGAAGAAAATGTAAAGTTACTCAGTATTTTTCTCTATCTCAAACATCGCAAAACGCGCCCAGATCCTTAACATTTGGGTCTGGAAACGGTTTAAGTTCGAGAACTGAAACTTAACTGAAAACTTTCATTCCAGGTCAAACTGAAGGGAAAGTTCACACCATCCAATTACAGTTCGGGTAGATATACTCCGGTGTCGTTCGAATTTTAGTTCGAGAACTAAAAATGAACAGAAGGGTTTCATTCCGGGCCGAACTAGAAGTACAACCTCAGATCATTCTAGTTACGGTTCGGATAGATATGCTCCGGTTTCATTCCAGTTTCAGTTCAAGAACTGAAAGTGAACCGAAAGGTTTTATTCCGGGCCGAACTGAAACTAAAACCCCAGATCATTTCAGTTACGGTTCGGATAGATATTTTCTGGTTTCATTCCAGTTTCAGTTCAAGAACTGAAAGTGAACCGAAAGGTTTCATTCTGGGCCGAACTGAAACTAAAACCCCAGATCATTTCAGTTACGGTTCGGATAGATATTTTCTGGTTTCATTCCAGTTTCAGTTCAAGAACTGAAAGTGAACCGAAAGGTTTTATTCCGGGCCGAACTGAAACTATAACCTCAGATCATTCCAGTTACGGTTCGGACATATATATTCCGGTTCCATTCCAGTTTCAGTTCGAGAACTGAAACTGAACCGAATGGTTTTATTCCGTGCCGAACTGGACGTAAAACATCAGATCATTCCAGTTCTAGTTCGGACATATATACTCCGGTTTCATTCCAGTTTCAGTTCAAGAACTGAAAGTGAACCGTAATGTTTCATTCCGAGCCGAACTATAACTGAAACTGAAAGTAGGTTTCAAAAGCAGTCCCTGTCCCTTACACCCTTGTAGTGTGTTTAGCTCAGCATGTTAGCTGTAAATATAACTTTTTATTCCTCCTCACTAACAATTTGTTTTTATATCTATTTAAAATTTAAACCAACCTCAGTTCCATGTAGTACACCCTGAACTCCATTTTGCAGACTAACGAGGCTCTGGTGACTGGACCTACTGTTAGTATAATCTTTGTAGGACTGTGTGTGTGTTGTCCTTGTTTGTGCTGACTGTCTGTCGCTTTACAGGCTCAGCTTTTAACTCAGGTAAGGATATTTTAGTTTTCAGACACGCTTTTATTTTTGTCATGATAAGGGGCTGGACCCCGTATAGCGTGACGGGTGTAAAATACCCTAAGTTTTCAGGCACACAAATTGTAATTCAAATTTAAAACATCTTAACATAGATGTTTCAAAACACCTATTGATCTACTGAAAACAGTAGACAAAAGTTTCATTGGAGTAAGTAGAAAAGAGTCATGAAATAATACCCAAAGACGTCAACCATTATGAATTAATGTTACATACTTTTTTTTTATTTCACTTTCCAAAACCTAGGAGCTCAAAATAATACATGGCATGCGATTTACTAGACAGCCTGCTTTTCTGTGATTGATTCGTCGTGCCCCGTCGGGGATTACTACCGTTCAAGGTAAAAGGGGAAGGGGAAGAAATCCACCACAGTACCATGACGTATGAAGTACAGGCATCCAATGCAACTGATAAGGGTTCACCTGACCTTGGAAGTGTAGGAAACACGTTTCACGCTGGTTTCCAGAATGCTGTGGCTAATCTGGAACTAACGGTGGAATAAGAAATAGTTTCTAACATTTAACAATGACATTTCGCATTTACAAAATATGAGATATGTAGACTTTGATTTATTTATTATAGTAGACGGTAGAGAATTACTTACCACGAAAGTCAAGGTCTAAATTGCAGACATCAAAATCTACTCCAGGTTGTAAAATACATTTGTGATAGACAGCAGATAGGTTAATAAGGTTTACAAGATTGCTAACGACTCTTAAGACAAACGTTCAACGAAGGTTATTGAGTGAGAAAATGGGAAATTGTTAAAAATAGCGGCCTAGTTGAGTGAAGATCGAAGGTTCGAATCTCTTATAGAACCGGCTATTTTTTTACACTAATTTTTGGTGCGTAATATATTTAATGTATTGTCGACATTTATAAGAAACAAAACATGAAAACTCACCTCCTCTGTAACGGTGCGGTCTAAGACTATGTGATTTGGATTCCGACTGCAGCGGGACGGCATGGATTCGAGTCGTCCTGGGTTCTCGGCCTGTTATTTGTATAGGACCGGTGGCAACCTACCATCGTGAGGAAATTGGGGAGCTACGAGTGACTGGTGTAACCTGGTTTCAGATATCTTCTATAACGGCTGAGGGTTCGACGTGCTGACCAACGTCACCTCGTTGCCAGTTGAAGATAACTCTAGGTAGGATTGTGGAAGGGAGACTGACAGTCGGGAGATAGCCCATGGCCCTTCGAGGTTTTAAAATATGAAAACTATTCCTTCCGTGAATCTAATTTCTCGTCATTGTCACGTGAGATTTCTTTTCAGCATGACTACTGCAATACTAATTAGTTCCTAAGTAGGATAATGAGATGGACAAAGAGATATTAAATTATGAGTTCACTGTTTAAAAAATTTGCATTAACACATTTTTATATTCACATACCTCTTTACAAATTCCTGAGCACGTCACTACAAATGAACCAATCTAGTGCACACTAGAGCCTTGAATTATCGATATGGGGTATCCTACAATTACACTCAAACCGCAACCTCAATTCTCGAAGCTGTAGCCTCTCCATGTAAAACGATTGTGTCGTAAATATAGTAGATTTTGCTTAAATGTTTTGTGACATTCATACCACCTTTATTTCATTTGCTACAAAGGAGCGTTTGGGTGTGTTGTTTATAAGGAGGCGGGTGGGGATTATATTTCTAATGCATATTGAACGCATTGGTCTTAACTCATAATCATGCCGTAAGAAGAAACGAACTCGTGGGGTAGTGGTTATCGCACTGGGTTGTCACTCTAATGGTCGTAGGTTCAAATCCGCACGGTGGCAAAAACGTTTCGTAAGCTTTATTCGTTCCCGTTGTTATTATTTGAATTAGTCGTCTTTGAAACTAACAACGAAAGATTATACAATTAACTCTATCTCTTTCAAAATGGTAATATGAGGACAGGTTTCTTCTTATAAGGTTTGGAAATTTTAGTGGTCTCAACGCATCTAAAATCCAAAATACTAGATCGACGTTATTTCCTACTGAATTCTAAATCCACGTTATACACAGATAGGCTAATGGGGCCTGGACCTACAGTTTAAAGTGAGATACGAACCACTATGTGTCTCCACTTGTTATCCTGCACTGAACGTAAAACAAACAGCTCCCCGCCCCCATTTTTAAAACAAATTTACCTTAAATATGGTATTTATAAGATAATCATCATTGTTTTGATTGTTTTTATTACTGAACGTCAAATAAAACATTTTCCACAATCACCTCTTCGTCCCATCTCTCCCAATATCTTTCTGTCCCTCTCTTTTCCCCCTTCCCCACCCCCAAACACATGTATCAAAATAAATATTTTCTTAGGTTTGTATGTGTATAAATAGAACATTAAATACCCCCAAAAATACTATTTATTTTCTACTTTCCGTCACCCCTCTCCCACTCCCACAACCCCTCATTATTATTGGTGTTCGCCAGACCAAGTGGTAATGTATCGACGTCTTGTAATCGGTGTGTCCTTTTCCGAGTTCCAGTCAGGTCGCATAATGTTTCAGATTCCAATTTAAATGTATCCCGAGTCGTTATTAGATTATGTGTGCAAAAAGTGATGTTAAAACGAACTCTTGACCTCAATAATACAAGTTGTGTATTTTCTTTCAGCTGTGGTTCCCTCTTTTCGCGAGAAATAACGAATTAACCTAATCATTAACTCAACAAATAAAAATGCATCTCTAAATTAATTAATGAAAACTGTTATTACACCCAAACCACTATTTTATCGTAAATGTAAATTTAATGTCATCTCACGTAGTGAAAACAATGTGAAAATTGTTCTAATGAGTGACTATGATTGTCAAAAACATACATGAATACATTATATTAAGCTCATGAACTATAATTGGGACAATTTAATACTAATTTGAAACGATTAAAGGCATTAAAACGACAAAGTAAACTTTTGCGCAATCTTTCTGCCGATTCGCATTATCGAAACAATATTTAACCAATGGGGACGTTATCTCATACTTGGAAATGCTGCATTGGTTGAACTTCCTGTGGACAAAACCGTGAGTCACGCCTCCTGCTCCTCCGAATCGAACTTCACTCTGATTGGAGGATCGTATATTTCCCAACACTTCCTTGTTTCAGAGCTACCAACATAATTTCGTAAGACGTTGGACTTAGAAAAAATCCATGCGACAGATTTTTTGAACATGACTGTACAAGAAATGTTTTCTTTCACAAAACGAAAAACCAAGTTCTTTATTTGGCAGACATTGATAATTTGAACGTTTTTTATTCTAATCTTACTAGTGATTTGATTAGGAAACACGATGAGTTCGAGGCTAAGGGATCAGGTTGGTCTCTATGTGGAAGTCCTCACAGGTTAATCGCTTATTTAAACAAATTTACACCTTTTTCTGCTTCGAGCTACGTTCCACTTCCGGTAGAAATTCTGCATAAGAGAGCTGTGCTGAACGTTCATAACACCGACAATAAGTGTTTCATGTGGTGCATTTTAGCAGCGCTTCACCCGGTTCATTGGATAGATCATCCGGAACGAGTTAGTCACTATAAGAAATATATCGATGAGATTGAATATGCTATGACAGGCATCGAATAAACTGTTGCTATTTCCGACATAACAAAGTTTGAAAACAGGGCATGAAATGGAGAAGGAAAACGATTAGCTATAAATGTATATTCAAATACTTCAGTTAAGAATTTTGTGCATCCTGTTAGGATAACTAATATTGTTGATGACGAAGCCATTGAAATCAATCTGCTTCTTATTGCTGACGATGACAAGTTTCATTACACGCTAATTCGTTCACTCTCCCGCTTAGTCAGAATTCAAACAACCAAGCATGCAAACAACATCGAGATCTGTCCAAGATGCTTGACCACGTTCGACGATCAAAAACAAGTCGACTACAGAAAATACACCGGACGTCAAATTGCCAAACAAAAACTTGCTGAACATAAAGTCTATTGCGGTGTAAACAGACCGGCTCGCATGTTGATGCCCAAAGCGAATGAAATGGAAGAATTTAAAATGCACAAGGCCTTGTTGGAACATCCGGCCATCAGCATTGCGGACTTTGAGGCTTTTCTCAAACCATTGTCTTATTGCGAACCGGATCCAGAATTGTCTTCCACAACACCGTACCAGGTTCATGATCCAAATAGTTTTGGATACGTTGTTGTCCGGCAAGATAGGATAGATAAGCCATATATATATCGCGGACCGAATGTCATTGAACTTTTTTTCAAAAAGATGGTGGAGGAGGTTGAGAACATTGGCAGCTTCTTATGTCAATCGAAATCAATGCTTCCACTATCAAGCGATGAACTGAAATCTTACAATAACATTGAGACGTGTCCAGTGTGCGATCAACATTTCACGAATGAGAATCGGAAAGTATTTCACCACAATCACTTCACCGGAAACTACATCAGTGGAATCTGTAACACCTGCAACCACAAGATCCAGAAGCCCAAATTCGTACCAATATTTTTCCACGATGGATCCAATTACGATTTCCATTTCTTAATTAGTAATCTTGGATACGATACGTAAAGAATAGATATTCTTGCTCAAAACGAAGAGCGTTATATTTCTATAAGCAAGGAAGTTAAGATTCCAGCAACGAATGAAATCATAGAGATGAGGTTTCTAGATTCTTTCAGATTCCTATCGGAAAGTCTCGATGCTTTAGCGAGTAAACTTACTGACGAACAGTTTAAAATTACAAAAGCTAGTTTTCCAAACGTACACCTAGAGCTGATTAAACGTAAAGGCATTTATCCTTAAGAATATGTAACCGATGAGTCTAAATTTGACGATGACACTCTCCCATCTCAAAAAGAATTCTTCAGTCAACTGAAAAGAACCGGAATCACGAACGAAGAATACGAACATGCGAAATTAATATGGAAGGAATTGAGATGCAATACTCTTGGCGATTATCACGATGCGTATCTCAAATTAGACGTAACGATACTTGCTGATGTATTCCAAGTGTTCAGAAAAACAGCAATAATTATTTATAAATTAGATCCAGCACACTTCTACAGCAACCTTCCAGGTTTGGCGTGGTCTGCTATGTTGCTCCAGACAAGGATCAAGTTGGAATTGATATCGGATGTGGACATGTTACTTTTTATCGAAAGGGGGATACGTGGGTGGATGGTGCAATGTTTGCAGAGATACGCAAAGGCAAACAATATTCACATGTCTGAGAATCAATACGATGCAAATCGGCCATCGAATTACATATTTTACGCTGACGTAGATAATCTATACGGGTTCGCAATGATACAGAAACTTCCATACGGAGGATTCGAGTGGCTGGATCCTATTTCAATTGATATTAACCGTTTCGACGATCGTGAATTTGGTTTTTTGGTTGAGGTGGGCATTGAATTTCCAAATACTTTGCATGCTACTTTTTCCGATTTGCCTCCCGCTGCAGAAATTAAATGTCCACCTGATTATAATCAAAGCAAGCTTATGTTAACTCTAGAGAGAAAAGAGAGATATGTCGTCCACTACAAGAATCTCCAGTTTCTGATTGGGAAGGGTGTTCAGGTAGTAAATGTGAGAAGAATTCTCAAGTTCAAACACTCTGCATGGTTAAAATCTTATATTGAGACCAACACGAGACACAGAACAGCTCCCATTTCAGAATTAGATAAAGATTTTTATAAACTAATGAATAATGCCGTTTATGGAAAGACGATGGAGAACGTCAGAAAGCATGTAGACATAAAATTAGTTTCGGATAACAATAAATGTAGAAAATTGATAGCTGATCATAGATTCAAATCGCGAAAAATTTACAATGAGATTTTAACACTTTTTAATCTAGATATAAAATTGATAAAATTCAGAAAACCTATTTACGTTGGCGCAACGGTTCTCGACTTGTCGAAACTGTACATGTTCGAATTTCACTATAATGTTATGAAACCTTTCTATAATGATAAGCTGTCAATTTTGTACATGGACACTGATAGTTTCATTTATGACATACAAACATCTAACCTCTACGAAGATCTTAAACATCCTTCCATGCTTGGGTATTTCGACACTTCTTCCTATCCTCAACCCAACAGATTTGGAATTCCTTCCCACAACAAGATGGTTCTCGGCAAGTTCAAAGATGAGTGTAACGGCGATATTGTTGTTGAGTTCGCTGGTTTGCGTTCGAAGATGTATACATTCAGAACAGAGAGCAGCGTCACGAAGAAAGCAAAAGGAACGTGCAAAGATACTGTGGAAAACAAACTAACATTCCAGGATTATATTTGTTGTCTTTCTTCACAGTCGAGGATACTTCAAGAGGATAATAGAATACAAAGCTCAAACCATGAGATTACAACGTATAAAATAAAAAAAAAAGTACCCCTGGATCCACATGACGACAAGAGGTGTATTCTCGAGTGTGGAATCCATACTTTGCCTTGGGGGCACTTTAGTTTAGAAGTTAATAATAATTGCAGTCTACACGTAGTTTAATTTTTTATATATTATTCTCTACTATGCTATTAAAATTTTTCTATCACTCTTTCATTTTTTACATCATAAATATATGATTTCTCCACAATTAAAATTGCACTGCATGTAGTATTTTCAGATAGAGTTTCATGAAATTCACATATCAATTTTATATTAGTTCGATCATTTATAACTACTAATTTTCTTTTTGATGCGTTGATTAAAATCATTGGTCTGTGAATTATTAACTCATCTGGATTATAATACATGTCTATGCTACCTTCAGTTACTCGTTTAAATGCACTGTAAGCTTCATATAATTTTAAATAATCTTGTTCTGAAATGTTTAAATTGTAATTTTCACGAAAAAATACTTCATTTCTGCCATTCTTCAGATACACATTTTTAACTTTACAGTTATCAAACTGGCTGCTATCTTTTTGCTGATTGTCATCTCTCCCTGTCTGAAATAGCACAGCTACGAACTCTGGCATGTCATATTGCAAAGATTGGAACTGATTAGTAAGATCAAATTCAAACAATTTACCCTCCACTGACCTCTGTATGCATTGGTATGTATAAAACTGAATCGGAATTTGATGATTTTTTAAAATGTTCGCTTTGTATTTGAGAGCATAATTCGATTCATCTTCAACTATAGGCATTCGCAACTCCATAGACTGGATCACAAATTTCGCAGCTTCGGGTAAACTAGCCTCATTGGCTGTTCCATCTGCATTCAAAGTTTTGTATCTCATGATGGCATTATGATCATTGGGTGCTCTGCGAAATATGACACTCAAACCACCTTTCCACATAATTTATTTGTAATCAGAGAAAAATCCAAATAGCAATCTCATGGGGAACAGTACTGTGTGACTTGTTGCTTGAATTTTTGTTCCAGCTTCGAACCCACCAACTTTGTAATATGCACTCTCTGATTTGGACAGTTTCAATGTCCCTACTGTAGTGGATGTAATTCCAGGGCAATCAATCCTGTCAATCACTGTACCATGCTTTCTGACTTCAATTTGAGAGAATAAGAGTGGAACAAAATTATCTATAAGTTTTATATTAGCCCCAGGGAGGGGATATTCTTCACCATTACTTTGTTTTACAATATCAAATTTTATATGCAGATCAGATCTATGTGGATGAATGGACCCATCCCCTATCGTGATGTCATACTGTATCTCTTTGTTGGGCTGATTCAAATTTGCAAATGTTCTTCTGTTTGGAGGGAAGGACTGTAATTCATAACTCTCGATATTTTCCATCTTGGTACGATTATTTACATATTTCAAATATTAATTTCTATTATCGCAGTGCTATTAGCACCGGCAAAGTCGATGATCTCATTTTTCTCATTCGTAATTGTTATCTCTATGTAATTAACTTTATCAATAGCAACAGGGAAATAGACTGGTGGGATTGGGGAATAGAAGATAGGTTCCATAAATTCCGAATTCGGTTTAAATGTAGCAATGATACCTGTCTCCTTGTGGCTGCCAATCGAATTTTCTTCTGCTTTGATAATCATACCTTTGGCAATGTTACAGTGAATATTCAATGTCTCTATAGCTAAGAATTTTGGTATAAATTTACCTACGTGCCTAACACCTGGTTCTAATTTGCTATTGTTTTCAAATCCTAAAAGTTCCCCCATGGTAGATAAGTCCACTGTTTCATTAGTAGTTACAATCTCTACTCTGTGTGTTACAGTATTTTAAGAAAGCAAGACAGTGGTTGGAAGTTCAGATTGTAAAGTAGATAAGTTATACTGTCCAGGAGGAATAATTATTTTTTCATTACCTACTAATATACAGAAGGTCGTTTCATGTCCATGGTAACAAAGTTAGAACCCACCTCACCTTAAGAAAAACCGTGACTCCACGAGCGGTGGTGCTCCACGTGATACCCCTGTCTTGCAGCAATGCCCCTGCAGCGGAGTTTCCATTGGAGGAGACTGTGTTGAAGAACACATTGGTCCAAACGATCATATTCCTCCTGACAAGCTTTCCAAAGACCCTCAATTGTGCGGGGCCGTCTGCTTCCCAAGGCTCGTTTCAACAACGAAAACCCATAAAAATCCATGGAAGAGGCAACGGGGGATTTCACAGGGATGTCTGTAAAGGGGATTGCATGAATGCCCCTTTCACGTGCCATCCGATCCATGTATGCCTGCGTGGACTTTGCCGTATGACTGGAAGCCTTGTCCAGGTGAATGACAACACGAGATGTGTCGCTGCCATAGAGAGAAGAAATATCATGTCTGTAAAGTGGCTCCAAAATAATCGTCTGGTAATAGGCTGTATTTATTTTAGCCTTTTTTTCCACTCTGCGCAGTGGAAGTTTGCCATTATGGCAGTAATCACCAACAACCATGAACCCGCGAGGAAAACTTTCAGCACATTCACGTACCCACTCAGATCGACCTCTTGCATCACGTGGACGATAGTAGATGGCCCTTTTTTTTTTTACCAGATCCCGACAGATACACCCATGCTTCATCCAGGGACACCACATACTTTCAGCGGTCCCCTGCCAGATGGCGTTCGTAGAGCTTCCGACTGTTGGTCTTCCTCTCCTGGACATGAGGCACGCAACTCATGAACTTGAGGCTTGTGCTTCCGCACAAGTTGTAAATCTTGGGCTATGATGCGATTTACAGTTGCAGGGAAACATTGCACTGCCTGTGCAATCACTCTTTGCGTTGCAGGGTTTTCACATCGCACCAAGTATCTCACTTTCCGCACAACATCGGAGGAACGCTTGGGCTTCCGATATGTCCGAGGCCCACTTTCACTGGTTCCAGCAACAGGTACGGTGCAAGTTTTATGGCGATTCAACACTGCATTGATGCCCTTCTTTGACACATGGAATGCTTTCATGTGGCACTGTTTAATTATCTGGCTATAACTATAACCAACGTCGGAAAGGGCACAGATGTACCCCACCCAAAAGACTGGAATTTTTGGTGCCATATAAACACTCACTCACACACCAACCATTGTCTTTGCAAGTCAACACACAGTACTTTCGTCCCAGGGGGTGCTCGTTTGGCGGCGCAGATCGTATGCGCAGTTGTCCGTGGATGCATGACGTCACCATCGAAACACTCGGCACGGAAAAGGCTGGTTTCTTATGCAAATATTGAGAAATTTGACAACGAATATCTTCTAAAATATAGTAGCAAGGGAAAAGTTACAACTTTTACTGTTAAGATTCATCTTTTCTAATCAATTTATCACAAAGTTGATTCAAATGTGTAAAATGGTTTTCAAGAAATCGTGTTACGAAGGAACCCCTGTTTTGTTCTCTCCAGGCTTCCAATGTAAGGGAGTAGTTTTAACTTAAGCGCGTTGGATTTCTTTTTGCTCAATGTTTAGAAATAAGATTATTTTGTTCTTGTCAACTGAAATCATGCCTAAATGCTATGGAAATCTGTAAAAACTATTATCAGAAAACTAACGGAAGAAATCTAAAATATCACAGCTTGATTGATATAAAAAAATGCGAGATTGCCCATTTTTGTGAAAAAGGCATTGTGCGAGATCTAAAAGTAGAACTTTATAATATTGTATGTAAATGTAAGGGTGTAATAAACGTGACTGCTTCCCAGGCACGTATGAAAGGGGGGCTTAGGGGGCTCAAGCCCCCCCGAAAGTTTTCGGTTTACACTAGATAAAATGAGATTTTTTGTTTCTTGGGGTGTCAAATAAAATAATGTGACGTTAATTTAAGGAGAGAAATAATTATCGAGGCAAGACGGAGAATATTCTATAACCCTGTTATTGGTAACAGCTCGTATCCAAGGTGGGAATCAGGGGGCTCAAGCCCCCTTTCAGAAAATTTTCAGTTTACGCTAGATAAAATTAGGTTTTTGGCTTCTTGAATAATATGGTGATAATTTGAGAGAGATCATTATCTAGGCAAGACGGAGAATGTTCTATAACCCTATTATTGTTAATAGCGCGTATCCAAGGTAGGGATCAGGTGGTTCGAGCCCCCCCCCCCCGCTCCCCAAGGAAATTTTTCAGTTTACACTGATAAAATTAGGTTTTTGACTTCTTGAATAATGTGACGATAATTTAAGGAGAGGAATAATTATCGAGACAAGACGGAGAATGTTCTACGGACCCTGTTATTGTTTATAGCGCGTATCCAAGGTGGGGATCGTAACTCGTGCACTCCCCCCACCAGGAAAGTTTTCATTTTACACTAGATAAAATTAGGTTTTTGACTTCTTGTATAATGTGACGATAATTTAAGGAGAGGAATAATTATCGAGACAAGACGGAGAATGTTCTATAACCCTGTTATTGTTAATAGTGCGTATCCAAAGTGGGCATCAGGTGTCTCGAGCCCCTCCCCCAGGAAAGTTTTTAGTTTACACGAGATAAAATTAGGTTTTTGTCTTCTTCAATAATGTGACGATAATTTAAGGAGATAAATAATTATCGAGGCAAGACGGAGAATGTTCTACGGACCCTGTTATTGTTTATAGTGCGTATCCAAGGTGAAGATCGTAACTCGTGGACTCCCCCCACCAGGAAAGTTTTCATTTTACACTAGATAAAATTAGGTTTTTGTCTTCTTGAATAATGTGACGATAATTTTAGGAGAGAAATACTTATCAAGGCAAGACGGAGAATGTTCTATAACCCTGTTGTTGATAATATTGCACGTAAACTTTTCTTACGCTTTCGGTGTTGTCGTAGCGAACTTGAACACTATGTAGAAGAGACTTGTCAGCATTTGGAAGCTGCACAACAAAGGTAGCGCCGCAGGTAGGGCGATTCGGATTCATTGTAATTTTTTAATCTCTGGAAAGCGCGAGAAGGAACGTTCTTGAAAAAGAGAAGGAGTCGAACTACTGCCAATATTTACGGATCGTGATATCTGCGAAACGTTCTAGAATATAATGAGGATATTAATACGCGGCTTCAATTTCCCGGTTGATCTGTACAACAGAATAGGTGGAGATTTCAGAGGTAAGTGTGACAATTCATAAAGTCGATTAGTGATCAGTCAGTGTCCATTGGTTGATTTATAAGATCTAGTGATTCGAAAATGAAATGGACTAAATACCGTAAAGTAACGAAGTCTACCACTAGTTCCAGTTCGGTCCCAAAGCTAAAGACATTGACGACAGCGGAACTTCGAGTAGTGCTACGAGTAGTTCGGGTCGAAGGACGAAGAGATCGAAGGTCTCTCTCTCTAAAGCGAATATTTCTGCAGTATCGGGCTGGGCATTGGAGCGATTTATGAAAAAAGAGATAAGCTGCACAGATCAACTGAAAATCAAAGTTTTGAGTGATGATTTGGTTGTGCCAGGACCAAATTTTGTGTATGCAGTCCGAGAATTTCATGGCATAAAAAAATACTTTTAAGGCTACTGGGTTCGACACACACTCAACAGACAATTTTGGACACTTGCGAGTGCTTAGGCATGAATATGAACAATTTGGTGGGTTTCGGCTTTTATAAGAGCTGCAAACATGGGAGGACAAGACACATTAGTGGTGTTCAGGCTCGAATGAGAGAGAAATATTCGTGAACTGTCTGATTCCAGTTCCCAGCACACAGTTTGAATCTCGCGTTGTCAAGTGGATTGTCCATTCCGTGCATGTGTAACACCTTTGTAAAAACACTTCTGGTACATAGATGTTTTGATGCCTGATGAGAAGAAATGGATAAACATACATACTGAGATGGTTCCGGCACACAATATTAATGCATGGAAACAGAGGAGTTGAGTGGTAGAAAATGTCCCGATTTCACGTTCTGATTAAAATGACAGCCTTAAACAGTGGCGACGATTTAGGAGATAGTTGCTCCCCATTCTTTTGCCTCCACACTATCACACTATGGCCTCTTAATGCTTGTCTCCTTGTCCACCCCCCCCCCCCACACACATTTTGGAACCCAATTGCCACCACTGGCCTTAAACATACAATTGTGATACCCCTTTAAAAAATGGTGTTCAGCCGCCGCCCCGAAAGGAATTCCTGAATTCGTGCCTGCTGCTTCCCGTAAAATGTCACTTCACTCTCTACGTTCTTCTTCTTCTGTCTTTTCTTTGGCGCCGTCAATAGCTTCAACACGTTGTTTTTTTTATATATATTTGTCACATATTTGTTTTAATTAGTATTCTGCTCGTTCCGCCACCTGAACGCAGCTGCTAGGGCTCAAAGGGAAGTTACACCGGAAGAAGGCTCGGAAATGGCAGGCTTCAGAAGTTAACTCATCCAAATTAAATTAAACAGGTATGTGCTCTCTCTAAATTTAAATCATAGTTCACAAATAATTTGATTAAAAGTTGTAAAAGTATCTGTTTTATTTAATAGCGGGAACGCCCCCCAATTCTCGTTCGACAATTTCTCTCTCTCTCTTATCTGCCCCAGTAAAGCGACAAAATAAATAAATGAATCAATGCTCTTTTAGCCAAAATATGCATTTTTGTGTCGTATGTAACGGAATAATAAAAATGATTGCCCCGGGAAAATATGATTTACCCCTCCATCTTTACTATTGTGCTGTCACTAGCTACAACATATTTTGATTTCTATTGTTCCCACATATTTATTTTAATTTTAGTATTGTGAATCATATTCCACTGTTACCTCACGTAGCCCCCCCCCCCCTTACACACGTACGACTTCAGTTGTAAGTTTTAGACTAAGCTTGTCAAATATCCACTTATATCTTTGTATTCTTGAGCCATTTAAAAAAAAATCATTTCGCCCCTTCTTCTGGACTATTTCATAGGAATGTTTTCCCACTGGAAGCCCCTTTGCAGATCGAGATCCGGGGCTATAGCCTTCCCAAGCCAGCGTCTCCTCCAAATACTATCTTGGCCTCATGAAAGACAAATATATGTATTTCTACAAAATATTAATTTGACTTGGCAGCTTCTCTTTTCGAACAGGAATAAGTTTTAAATTTTAATAGCTTATAAATTTACACTATCAATTTTGAGTAAAGGTTTTGCGTAACCCTAAAAGTACATTTAGAGACTGCAAGGTCAACTCTCGATATTTCAGATATATTAATAATTTTCATCACAACGTCTTGTAATAATTATTTGTTACTTCAATAACCTCCTCGCAAATGTTTCTCGCATATTAAAACATATATGCCAATTTCTGTTTATTTCCTTGTAATGCTGACCTCCGTGGCGAAGGGCGATGCCAAGGGCCCCCAGGTTCGAATCTCCGCCCGGGCATGGGTCTACTTTCCTTTCTTCAATTTCATCATATCATCACGCATCCTCATCTTTGCGATTAGCCATATGTGACAGATAAGCGAAGTAAAATAAACCAAATCTATTAATCAATTATTTTTTTAAACTCTTTAATTCTTCTTTAGCATGCCACGTTTTTGTTAAAATTATATTACGATTTGTAAAGTGACGAAATTCTAAAGGAGAACACGCAACTTTCTTTGTAGCGCATCGGTCAGAAAGTTTCAGGAATATGGATTTTCCAAATACATTTTTTCACATGTACTTTGCCCCCTTTTAAAAGTAGCGCGTTTTCAATTATATTACTAATCATTAAAAGGATGCCTCAATACAATCTTGGAGGATGACAATTATTATTTTCGCCCTCCTAAAAGTAATAATATACTTTCGCTCTCTGAATCTCCCATATAAATGCTAGGGGCCGTCTGCTTCAGCCGAGCTCACTGCTTCTCCGGTGACGTCACGCGTTCGTGCAAGATCGGCAATCTTCGGACGGCTTTACCTAATCTCTATATTCCTTGCTTTCGTCCTACTGGCTCTGGCTGCTCTGTGCTATGCCTACGTGATGCTCCCTGGTGATCGAAATCGTTACCATCAACGTGAAACAACCTTCTGTAGTATTGTTGTAGGTAGTTACATTCGGTTTGATTGATTGATTGATTGAGTTAGTTTATTTTACTTCGCGTTTTGTGCCTGTTGGCTAATTTGCGAAGATGGGGATGAGTGATGAAATGATGAAATTGATGAATGGACATTCACAAACAACCAAGCCCGACCGGCTAGTTACATTCGGAATCAGATACATACTGTAGAATGCTCTCAGAGCTATGGATTTTGGACAGATAATATCATTGTGAAGATGTAGTTTCAAAACCGAAGTCTCGCTGGAGAGATGGAAAATTCCCATACTTAATATATAATACAGCTTTTTGAAAATCTTTTAATTTGATGTTTGGTATTTTATTTAAAATTCTGAGCATCGTAATGCAAACATGGCCACACATAATTTGATCGAAATCTTGAATACGATCGTCGTTGTAATAAATTTTAACATGCTTCAAGTAACGTATTAATTCTGTAGGGGGTTCCCCTCCGAAAGAATCGAAAATAAAAGCATTGTCATTTTGTTTATGATAGCATATCCAGTGAGTACCAACGTTCTCGGACTTGTCCAAATTCACCACGCCACATTCTCGAGAGTGAAGACTACCTTTAGGGAGAGAATCAGACATGAAAACCCCCCTGAAGTGTTTAATTTTAAATATTTTAACTAAAGATTCAATGTCTTGGTTCGTGAGTGCTTCTTTTTTTTTTTAATTTTCTAAGTGCTCTAGACTTCACATCTTTGCCTATTTTTTTCTCCATGGCAAGATTATGACGCTTTTGCTCTTCTAGTTCTGCCTTATTCTTCTTCGAATCAATCACAGTTTTGGCAATAGCAGCACTACCCCCAGCCAAGCTCCCAACAGCCCCCAATGCAGCCAGGATAGCTGGAATACTGAATATGAATCCACCACTGTGCGTTTTCTTTCTTGCATTTTGCAATCGTTTTAATTGTGACGTACTAAGTAATAATTTCATTCCGATCCCTTCGGCTATACATTGCCTCTTCTTTTCTTGTTGTTTTTTTAGTTAAAATCGAATTAAGTTTTAAATTTTTAAGATCATAATACGGTATTTGGTACACAACTCCTTTTAGTTTCATGTTGTTGTTGTTATTATTATTATATTTGGGTGTATTTATATTACAAACCCCACCCTAATTTTTGTTTTGTATTCATAGCAATAGTTTATAATCCTCTACGTCTCTTCTTTCCCCTTTAATACCAAAGAAGTGAGACGAGGATTGTCTTATCGGCGCAGTGGATGATCATATATTAGGTACTTAAAGTATACAATTGGAACTTAATATTCGTTAACCCAATATTTATTACAAAACATATTAGTACTTATATTTTCCAAATACAATTAATTCAACAGAAATGTCTATGGATTATCTCCCAGTTAACCTAGTTTAATTTGTCCCATTTGATAGTCAGCAGTCAGTAAGTAAAGGCTACACGAGTCAGAGCAAATCGCAACCCAGCCCAAAACCCCCCCACAGCCAACATGACCCGGAGCAATCCACCAAAAAATCTAAACTAAAACAATTTCCTCTTCTTGCACTTTTAAAAACTCAAAATAAATCAATAGACTTTAGGTAAATTACACCCGGCCATGAGGGCCTATAAAGGGCGATAGACTGTAATGCAATATACTCATCCTGTCCAGCCAGTGTCCAGTACGTCACAAGTCTCTCGTAGTCGGCAAGGATCTGCCACGCTAAACTTCTCGCTCGACCAGCGCAGAAGCCCAGCCAATGGCAGAACCTTCCAGAGTCACCTGTCTGTTGAGTCTCCATCCGTCATTCATGAGCAATATTACACTATGGGCTTACAAAACAACCTCTCCCCCAAAAATTACAATTTTCTCTCACATAGTGTACTACTAGTTACACATATCTTTTTAGAATTCACATTTCAAACATACTCTTCTTACATAACCAAGTTTCAAGCTTTAGAGCGAGGTTTCGTAATAGTTATAGGGGTTTGCGCATGTCATCCCTCCAACTCCATCGCCTGTAAATATTCAAAAGGAAAAAGAAAACAAACTAGTACCAGTACAAGTTTACAAACATAAACCATTCATTCTTACTATAATACAGGCAACATACACGAAATCTACAATAATTTACCTTTATATAATGGGAGAATTCTTAATTAACCTTACATAGTCAGAGATCTTGTCGATCCATGTATAAAATTACCTATTATTGCCTCTCCTGGGCTCCAAATATCTTTTCAATTTATGTACATGTACTTTGGAACATACCTTGTCATCATCAACTTTCTTAACCAGAACTGAATTCTCTGTTAGAAATTTACTTATAAAATATGGACCCTCGTACATATTAGAAAGACTTTTAGTTATCTTGTCCTCTAAGGAAGATTTAATCTTAGTCCTAACTAATACTTTGTCATTCACTTGAAACGTTATGGGTGCATACCGCTTCTTATACAATTGTTTTCTCTTTTCCCATTCCCTTTGCATATTTCTGATAGCATTTTTCCATTTATCTTGCAAATTACCATCTGCTACATTAAAATCCATATCAGATAATTGCCATTAGACTTCCAATGGATCCCACAATTGTCGTCTCAAAAACAATTCCGACGGAGTATACTTCAATGTATGATGGTATGAACAATTTAAACTATACTGTATCTTTTTCAAACCTTCATGCCATTTAGTTTGATCTGCTGAATAATAACATCTCAAGGCAGTTTTCAAAGTACGTATGTATCTTTCACTTAAATTGGCCTGAGGATTGCCAACAGATAATCTAATATGCTGAATTCCATGGTTAAATAAATAACTGGTAAATGCATCTGATACAAAATATGACGCATTGTCAGATACAATCTCATAACAATAGCCATAAGTCATAAAAATATGATCTAATTTATCAATCAATACCTTTGAACTCAATTTCCTAATTGGCTCAAATATACAAAATTTTGATGCTCCATCTACCAGAACAAAAATGTATTTATAACCATTAGATACAGGATTAGATACAGGTAATGGTCCACAAATATCTATGTACAACCTTTTCATAGGAATTGTTACAATTTCAGACGTTAATATATTTTCAGGGGTTGTGTTTTTACACTTAGCTCGTTGACATACATCACAAGATTGAACTAAATCCTTAACATCCTGAGACATATGTTCCCAAGTAACGTGTCTCTGTAGACGCTTAAGTGTTTTCAACCAATTACCATGAGATCCTGTTCGCATATTAGTGTGATAATATAATATTAAAGGATGTTTCAAATTATCTGGTACACATATCCTGTAAGGAAAATTCTTGGCTTTAGTTCTTTTGTATAAGAAACCTCGATGCAATTTATAATTTGGGAAATTTATACCTTGCTCCATTTGTCTCATAATATTAGCCAATTCCTGATCTTTCAACATTTCTTTCTTCAAGGTATCGGCATGAAATGGGTTTACCAACATGGCCAAATTAACATTACTAACATAATCAGAATCTAATTCTTCGTGTGATAATCTCTCCAATCATACATACGAGATAATAAATCAGAAGTCACATTTTGCTTAGAGGGTATGTGCACCACTTCAAACTTATAACAAGAGAGTTTCTCCATCCATCTCGCATATTTGGAATATTTCCTAGATTGTTTAACCATATAACTAAGGCTCATATTATCTCATTGAATAATAAAATGCTGAATTTTCAAACAGTATTCAAAACGTGATATGGCTTGCATTAAACTTATAAGTTCAATCTCATAAATTGTTCGTTTTCTATCAACTTCTTTTAATCTTTTAGAAAAGAACGCCACTGGTCTCAGATTATTATTTTCATCAGCTTGTAAAAGACAAGAGCCGAATCCTCTCAAGGACCCATCACATTGAATAACAAACGGTTTATTTAAGTCAGGCAATTTCAAAATTACATGTTCTCCAAATAGAGTTTTAATTTTTTCTAGTGCCTCTTGTTGCCTAGAACCCCAATAAAATTTTATTTTGGGTGTCCGGATTTCATTTAAGGGAGCTACCACAGTAGAATACTCTGGAATACATTTAGAATAAAAATTTAAGGTACCCGATAATCTTAATAATCCTTTTAAATTTCTCGGCGAAGGGAGATTTTGAATAGCTTCAATTCTGTCTGGATCCATTTCACAATTTCCTTGCCCTACAATAAATCCCAAGAATTTTATTCTCCTTTTCAAAAAACAACTTTTATTGGGGGAAATAGTTAACCCATATTCTCGTAATGTCTGCAGTACTAAACGTAAATGTTCCAGATATTCTTTCTCATTAGCACTATGAACAATTATGTCATCACAAAATAAATGTAAAAACCTTCCCTTATAATCATGAAAAACTTGGTTCATAACTCGTGACATGCAACTTGGCCCAATACTAATGCCAAAAGGAATGACCTTATATCTAGACTGATTATTGGGAGTTACAAAGGCTGTTACATCTCTACTAGATTCATCCAAGTTTACCTGGTTGAACGCTCTTTTCAAATCAATAACAGAAAATACTCTCCCCTGACTCAATTGAGCCATAGTTTCTTCCATATTAGCCACTGGGTGCGCATCATAGATTATTTTCTTATTCACTGCAGAATAATCACAAGTAAGTCTTTTAGTCCCCCCTGAAGAAGGAATTACAAAGCAAGGTGCTGCGTACGGTGACGAAGATGCTTCAATAATGTTTTGTTCTAATAATTCAGTAATCACTCCATCTAGTTCCTGTTGTTTAGATGGTGGAACAAAATATGGACTCCGATGTACAGGAACATTATCATATAATTTAATTTTATACGAAAAGTTCTTTAAACGTTCTTCAACTTACATAACTGTTGTTCAGTATCCTCTAATGCAAACTGTCCAAAAGATGCGCCAGAAACATCCGAAGCTCTGGATTCGAGTCCACGCCTTCTCTCTCGTGGCCTCCACGAAGTCCTGGACTGGCTCCGAAAGGAGTTCTCACCATTGTTTACATTTCTGACGAAGTTTTCCTGGTTCGCACCTGCTGCCTGCTGGAAAGCTACATGTTGACCTTGGTCAGTTCTCGTGCGCTGATAAGACCGAGCTCCTACACCTTGGCCCGTGCTGGCTGAACCCTGGGCAGGAGAACGTACAGGAAATGAAGGACGATCTTGTCTTTGTCTTTGACCTATATTCTGTAAAACACGAAAATTTTTGCATAAGCTTTCAGATGTCCATTCAATAGGGATTTTCTCATCACTTCCGGAAAAACCAACAATTTGTTCTAAATAGTTAATCACCATGTGGCACTGTTTCTGAAATCTCACACCAAGCACTACGTCTAGAGGCATGTTTTTGCAAACATGAAAAGTTGTGGTCCACGATAAATTTCCAAGACCAACATTTAACATAACTCCTTTATTAATATTCATATCACTTGCATATCAAGATCCCATTCTCGAACAGTTCCCCTAGTCTTTATTCGTTCTAAGAGACTTTCACTAATTAAACTATATGTTGACGCAGAATCTAAACAGGCCAATAAATTCAGATTATTGATTTTACAGTCAACAAACACAGCAGTCACTTTAGTTTCACCACCTTGTCTGGGTCCTATGTCACTACGCAATCCTTGCAAAGTAAATTGAGCACCTCTCACATGCATCGGACACCATCGCTCAAAATGATCACTTGCTGAACATTTACGACAATATTTGGGCGTATATTCTTTGAATTCATGACTTTTAGCCTTGAATTGTCGTTCCATATTATGCAATCCCCAAAAATCCTTGGACAAATAAGAAAGTTTTTCTAAAACTTTCAACTCGTTCTGCAATTCATTTAAAGTATTAGATATCCCCTTTAGACACAATTTTTGGGAATACTGAGGTTTAAGTCTATCCACAAGATAACTTACAAATGTACTTTCATCAATATCAAACTGCAAAATCTTAGCAGCTCGAACTCTACTGTCTAAATACTCTAAGGGAGTTTCATTATCTCTTTGATTACCCATTACATATTTATTACATAAATACTGTCTCCCAATAGAAGTTGCATACTTATTTAAGATCGAACTACATCATTCCAAGGGATATTTTCAATTATACATTTCATTCATAATTTACCCATTTCAGTATTTAATTTTGGTAAAACTGCGAGCATAATCTCGTGAGAAGGAAACATTTTTCTGTCTTTAATACCGTGCAATACATACAAAAATCTATACAGGCTTTCAGCATTAATTTCCTTAACTATAGGTACGGTAGCTATTAATTGAGTCAAATTTTCTTTGGCCATTTCCATATTTAACTTTCTCAAATCGGACCTATTATATAATACTCGTTCGTCTTCATCAGACGACGACGAACTTTCCAAAGGCTTACTTGGGCGTTTATTCACCCACCGGGGTTTACAAGGTACCTTTACGTACGTTTCTACATCTTCCCCTCCCTTTGTCGTCCTTGGGCATTTTCTGGCGTGTGTGGTGGTCCTACAAATTCATTTAACAACTGCGAAGCAGAATGTTCTCTACGAGTTGAAGAAAGTGGGGGAAAAGGCGGACCAAAATTCCTCCCATCCACTGTTCCCGTAATATCTACAGTATAATAATTGCGAGAGGTAGCCATATTACCGCACCATTTTACAGTCTAACCAAACTGGAAATATTGATATATTGATACCCAATTGTACACAAGTACCAGAGACAGAACCAGCATGGAACCATGCTCTGCTCTTATAATCCTCTACGTCTCTTGTTTCCCCTTTAATACCAAAGAAGTGAGACGAGGATTGTCTTATCGGCGCAGTGGATGATCTTATATTAGGTACTTAAAGTATACAATTGGAACTTAATATTCGTTAACCCAATATTTATTACAAAACATATTAGTACTTATATTTTCCAAATACAATTAATTCAACAGAAATGTCTATGGATTATCTCCCAGTTAACCTAGTTTAATTTGTCCCATTTGATAGTCAGCAGTCAGTAAGTAAAGGCTACACGAGTCAGAGCAAATCGCAACCCAGCCCAAAACCCCCCCACAGCCAACATGACCCGGAGCAATCCACCAAAAAAATCTAAACTAAAACAATTTCCTCTTCTTGCACTTTTAAAAACTCAAAATAAATCAATAGACTTTAGGTAAATTACACCCGGCCATGAGGGCCTATAAAGGGCGATAGACTGTAATGCAATATACTCATCCTGTCCAGCCAGTGTCCAGTACGTCACAAGTCTCTCGTAGTCGGCAAGGATCTGCCACGCTAAACTTCTCGCTCGACCAGCGCAGAAGCCCAGCCAATGGCAGAACCTTCCAGAGTCACCTGTCTGTTGAGTCTCCATCCGTCATTCATGAGCAATATTACACTATGGGCTTACAAGTTGTACCCAACGCTGTTATTTTTTCACCCAATGATGCATCTCTGCTTGTTAATCTTCCAAAAGCTGCCTCTTCTAGTCTTTGATCAGCCACATGACGATCATTCAGATCTTTGTGTGTGTTCTATGCAATATCATGTTCTTTGCAAGCTGCATCTAGAGGATTAATTCCCCTGTCCCCTCTCTCTATTCGTTTCTCAAGTTTTGTACCAGGACCACGATATTGGTAACCAGGTACGTGTAGCTCGAACGGAAGTTTATTAATAATATCATTCACTAAACCTCGACCCTCTGATATATTCCAGAATCTAGCAGGTAGAGTATTGATAATTTTAATTAAGTGTCCTATACCTTTACGATCGTTTACGATAAAATTAGCTAATTTGTCACTAATCATGTTTACAATACCCATTTTCTCATTGTGGAAATTATTGTTCCCAGCATTTTCCTCTCCTGCTATAACAAGCAACCTATCTATAAGTTTTCTCACATCGTTTATCCATACAAATTGCTTAGGTAGAGTATTGTATTGTTTTATACCACTACCGGTTTTGAGTTGATTCCAGATAGGTTTCATCAGATTCTTGTATTTATCCCCGCTGCTCGATTTCACACGCTTTTGACTAGCATCGTTATTTTGATACAAAGCATCAGAGAGTCTCAGAATTTCAGAGTAACTTTGATAATCATCTTCTGTAAAATGTTTTGGTTGTTTTTTGGTAATAAGCTCCCTTAGCCCTACGGTACCAGGATATCAAGACCAGCTGTTTCTTCCACTCAAATTAATTTTTATGTTGTCCCCTTCGAATGTTACTTTAGACTTGCCAATTTTCCATACTACGCCTTCATTACCCTCCATAGTTGGATACAAACCAAACACTTCATCTTTTTCGAATTTTCCTGTACTCAAATAATCCCTTGCCAGGGGACCCAACTCGATTTTCTCTGACTCTCCTATAGCTGCTTTAGCAGGTGGTTCCTTGAATACTAGAGGTGTGTGGATGCTAGACAATGGCGTAGGAGGAAAACCTGCATAATTTTTAGCACTAAGAGGTACCAATTCGTTGATGAAGTTTTTATTTTGTTCTGTCACACTCTTAATCACTTTACCAAGACCACTGATTGCATCGATAAAAGGTTGGTCTTGACGCTTGTGTTCTTCGTAAAAACCTCGATTCTCTGATTTCCAGCCTTTGAAACGTTTGGACAAGTACTATCGTAATTTCGAATTATCTTCTATTGTATGTTTCGTCATTTTTTTTTTCTTATTAATGGTTATTTTATATCGTTTCAACTTTTAAAAAGTCGTTGATTTTATTTCTAAACTTACCATTGTTAGGTTTACGAGTCATGTAGATAGTAACAAATCCAAAATCGTCGCTGTTCCAACAAGATGAACAGAATTTTGAAAATTGATTGTAATTTAAGTCTCCTCCCACATAATCATCGTATACATGTTTCAAATTAGTATGATCTTGACGAAAAAAAAAACAGATTAAGTTTGTATTATCTCGTAGCAACTGTTTGGGAATTTTGGAATAAGTTTGAGCTAAATAAAATAAGTCTATTTCTTTGTGACGACCCTGTGTAAAAAAAATTCTAATTTCATTCTGATTTTCTAGAATAACATCATCGAACACCACAACAGAATTTTTCAAACATTGGTCGAGTGGTTTTATTGTTGATGCAAATGTAGCTATGCCCAATCCCTCGTACAGCTTCATGATTTGTTGGTATTTCGGTTCTAAACTTTTAGAGAATACATACAAGTGTCTATTTTTCCAATCTAGCCAATTGGGGGCAAGAAATTATCAACCAGCAAAGTGGTTTTTCCACAACCGGATGGGCCTGCAATGAGGCATCTTATGTTATCAGGTAACAACTCTCCATTTCTTTTATTAATTTCCACTACATCTGGTAAACGCTGTACCACATTCCATGTTGGTGTCAAAGAATCACTTGGTTTGCCTCTATCCAACTTTTGTCTTGCAGACCTAGCCATTTCACATACAATTTATTATTTTTCTTCTTCAATATTTTCTCGATTAGATATGTATCTCGATATTTTGTTTTACTAATTTCCTCTTCATAGAATCTCCCTTTCAATATTTTGTTATGATTATCTTTTATGATATATGTATTTCTATTCCCTGGTAGAACTTGAACCACTGAGAATAACTCCATACTCCAACGTTTAGTAAAACCCTTCTCGAATAACTGTTTATATTGACTGACCCTTACCTGATCCTCTATTTTAAACTTTGGCTTCTTGGTAGTGTATGTATACTTTTTTACATTAAACAGTAGAAATCAATCGTTGCTCATCAGATTTGGTTACCTCAGCAGGTTTCATGCGAATAGTACTGTGTACTGTATTGTTGTAATCATGAACTAGCTTGGGTAAAATTTGCACCCACTTATAATTGCCCTGTAGAGTGAATTGTCTCCACATGCGATTTTTTAATGTCCTGTTGAATCGTTCTACTATACTAGCTTTCAGATCACTGTACGTAGAATAATGTTTAATATTATGTTGTTGCATTAACTTAGCAAATGTAGGATTGTAAATTTCTTTCCCTCTATCTGTCTGTAAATATTTTGGTATCCTTCCCTCACTGAATATCGACTTAAAGGCCTCGGTAACAGAAGTACCAGTTCTTGGATTTTAGGGGAACAGCCCATGCATATTTGCTAAAGGTATCAATAACTGTAAGCATATATTTGTAACCATGATTTATCTTATCCAAATTTTTTAAAGTGCCCCCCCTTTAGGCGAGGAGCCATCTCGATCAGATCAGCCTGGAACAGATCATTTACACCTTTCGTTACTACACTTAATCGCTTGTAATTGCGACGGGCTGGTTTGTGTAATTCATGAACTATATCTTGTCTTGACATCGAGTTCGAAGTGAGAATATTGCATAAAATGGATTGTCCTCAGGGTATAACCGCTTTATGTCAAATACTAGCTTGTCACCAATTTCAATATCAAAAACTGATAATTGTTCGTCGTCATGTATTTTATATTTATTTGTAGACTCATCCCAGTATGCAATAGGTGTTTGAACTGCCTTGTGTATACCATCTTTTCGCACTATAGTAAACTGTGGAACTTCAATATGTTTTCCATGTTTTAGAAAACTAAACTTCAGAAATCGTAAACTGCCATCGACAAAAAATTCATGTACTTGAGTGTACGGATATAATTTGTAAATATTGCCAGCATTGACGTACGTCCAGTTCCCTCGAGCATTTGGAACACTTTGTAACCTAACGATTTCCATAGAATAAAATTGACGAGTCACTACGTCATCTAGTCTGCTTAATACCGATTCCCAGTGTTCGTTGATAGTACGAACCAACTCATCGTAGCTAGGTTTGATTTTTACGACAACATACAGTTGTTTATATTCCTCTTTGAGAACTTGAAGTTGAGTAGCAAAACCTGATAAAGCAGATTCTTGACTTGCTTCAAGAGTGGTAATTTGTGACGTAATATTAGAAATAATCTCTTGTAAATTTTCCACAAGTTTCAATTTAGAACTTTGCGTAGCAAGATCGTGTACTTGACTTCTGATTTCTGTAAATAATGCATGTAGTTCGTTAATTATTTGATTGTTGGGGAGAGTGACAACAGTTTCTCTGGTTTGCGCAATTTCTGCTTGAATATTTTTGATATCTTCAGATTTTAAAATTCGATGTACTGCTCTCCTCATAGCTCTAATTTCTTGAGAAGTAGGCAAAGCAGCTACAGTATTCTGAAGTGTGGTGAGAGTTAATTTTATAGCATCGAGTTCTGTTGCATCAGCTGCATTTTGCAAAATTTCTTGCAGTTGCGTTATGTCATCCTGCGTAGGTGTAGACTGTTGCAGTGTCTCTAATTTACTCTGAATGTCGTCAATAAGATGATGGAAATGCGATAATTCTGATTCAGTATTCAAGCTTTCAAGCTTAGTAACTTGCTGTTGAACTATAGCTAGAATATCAGTAATGCCAGGCAGTTTCAATTCCAGAGTTTCCTGTACACTTGTTAGCTCATTTCTCATAGTTGCCATAGTATCTTCTATGTGAGCTATGGTACCTTGTATCTTCCCAAAATCTTCGTAAGTCTCCAACTGCAATTTGATGCCGGCAACGCTCCGAGCAATAGCATTTAATTCAGAAGGTGAAGGTAAATTATTGATAAAATCTTCCAACGTCTGCAGTTTCGATTGAACTTCTGTTATAGCTGTATGCAGTTCATCTGTCTGTAATTCAGATTTGATACTTTGCAATGTAGGAACTTCGAAAGATTGAAACTGTTCTTGCAATTTAGCAATACTAGCATTTACCTGCTCATATTCTTCTTGAGTTTTGATATTCTGGATGATGGTTTGCAGTTCGGTACGAATACTATTTGCTTGGTCATTTAATTGCTGTTTCAGCTGTTCGGTATTCGTTCTCTGATTTGTCTAAATTTATCAAGTTCTTTTTTCAAGTTGGCAATATTCTCTTCCAAGTTCTGAAGATTATCTATTGAAGCTAAATTAGTACATTTCTCGAGCAAAGCTTTGAGTTCTCCATCAATTTTTACTATAGGATCTATCAGTTGTAATCTCTGATTGAATATTTAGATTTAGCGAATTCTGTAATATGAGTAAATCTGATTTCAGTTTCTTTAGACGTGCATCTAAACTAGCAATCTCGCTTGAGTTATCTGGAATCTCCTGTCGCCTTCTATTACCAAATATATCCATGTTTTTTTTTGTTTAGGTATTTTATATATTAATAAGAGGATAGATTATTCTTATTTCGACAACCAGTGGAATCAATTTATCTTACTCTCCAATTATCTCAGCATACAAAAATTCACCAGCTTCCACATCATAAGACGTATCAGGAAGTAATGTACTATGTTTAATTCTATACAAATTTCGACCTATGTGCAAAACTGTCGCATTGGGTGGTGAAACGTTTATTTGAATTTTCCCACCAACAGGTAACTTATATGATGATAAGTTATTATTAAATACAAATAAGTGCTTTCCAGTATCCTCGTCAACATGAGACCAAATACTGTTCAAGTGAACAAGAAGTAACCCTTTCAATTGATGATAAATTTCTCTAAATACATCCATGTTCACTGGAATTCTCTCTACAGGCTGATTATGTTGTTGCTTTTTAAACCCAAAAATATTCATGACGTTTTATTTTATATTAGCTATATATTTATATATTTTTATTATACATAAAATATATATTTGTACTAAGTATAAAAAATTATGAGCAGCACTGCAACAACGCGTCCGCACTCTTCAAACACTTTCACGATACTGACTGACCTGTAATGCTTTCGCATTTAAATAACCTAAGTGCGGACGCGTTGAAAACATTACAAACAGTGAGCCAATCAGAAGACACCCATTACGTCATAATCCAACCAATCAGAAAACAACACATCATCGCATTACGTTATAACCAACCAATCAGAAAACAACACGTCAGATACAAGGTCATCATAAAATTGCGTAATAACTTGTTGCATAACATTGCGCAACATGATGCAATAGAAGTAGACCGGAAGTAAATTTGTGGAAGTGTGCATGGGCGTGGGTGTGCATAGGTGTGCATGGGTGTAGGCGTGCGTGGGTGGGTGTGGGTGTAGGCATTACGTACTTTAACTCGTAAGAAATTATGACACTCGTACCAAGTACGAGATGAAAAATCACAGATTTGCAATAGTATAAAATCGACAAAAACGTCATCAAAATAGGTTTTCCATTGTGGTTAAATTAATAAAAATAATAGACCTCGTACCACTCGTATCAAGTACGAGGTGAAAAATCACAGATTTGCAATAGTAAAAAATCGACAAAAACATCGTCAAAACAGGTTTTCTATTGTGGTGAAATTAATAAAAATGATAGGCCTCGTACCAAGTACTGTCGGTGAAACAACTAATCTACTCTACTTGTTTGAATATGTTTCGAACCAAGTAGGCTTAAACAAAAGTATTTTTTTTATATACCATGAAATTCTCGGACTGTTAATACGAAATTTAGTTCTGGCAAAACTAAATCATTAATCAAAACTTTGATTTTCAGTTGATCTATGCAACTTATTTCTGTTTTAATAAACCACTCCAATATCCGGTACTGCTGAAATATTCATCTCTTCGGCCCTCGACCCGAACTAGCACTACACTGAGGCCCCGGACGTTCTGCTGTCGTCAATGTCTTCATTTTCGAATCACTATATCTTATAAAGCAACCAGAGGACGCTGACTCGTCACTAATCGACTGTATGAAATGTCACACTTACCTCTGAAATCTCATTAACCGATTCTTTGTTCAATAGTTGACTCCTTCTCTCATTCAAGAACGTACCCTCTCCCGCCTTCCAGAGATTAGAAATCACAACGAATCGCTCTACGTGTGGCGCTACCTTTGTTGTGCAGCTTCCAAATGCTGAATAGTCTCTACACAGTGCTCAAGTGCGCTGCGACAACACCGAAAGCGCAAGAAAAGTTTCCGTGCAATATTATCAACAACAAGGTTATAGAACATTCTCCGTCTTGCCTCGATAATTGTCTATCTCCTTAAATCATCGTCACATTATTCAAAAAGTCAAAAACCTAATTTTATCTAGTGTAAAATAAAAAAAATCCTGGGGGAGGGGCCTCGAGCTACCTCAACCCCACCTTGGATACGTGCTATTAACAATAACAGGGTTATAGAACATTCTCCGTCTTGTCTCGATAATTATTTCTCCCAAATTATCATCACATTATTCAAGAAGCCAAAATCTTAATTTTATCTAGTGTAAACAGAAACATTTCCTGAAGGGGGGCTCGAGCCTCCTGATTTCCACCTTGGATACGTTCTATTGACAATAATAGGGTTATAGAACACTCTCCGTCTTGTCTCGATAATTATTTCTCTCAGATTTATAAATGTATTATCTTCACATTATTCAAGACGCCAAAAAATAAATTTTATCTAGTGTAAATTAAATATTTCCTGAGAGGAACTCGGGCCACCTCATCCCCACCTTGGATACCTGCTATTAACAATAACAGGGGTATAAAACATTCTTCGTCTTGCCTCGATAATTATTTCTCTCTTTAAATTATTTTCACATTATTCAAGAAGCCAAAAACCTAATTCTATCTAACGTTAACTGAAATATTTTCTGGGGAGAGGGTCGAGCCCTCTGTGCCCCATCTTGGATACGTGCTATTATCAATAACAGGCTTACGGAACATTCTCCGTCTTGCCTTGATAATTATTTATCTCCTTAAATTATTGTCACATTATTTTATTTCACACCACAAGAAACCAAAAACCTCATTTTATCTAGTGTAAACCTAAAACGTTCGGGGGGGCTCGAGCCCCCTAAGACCCCCTCTGGATACGTGCCTGACGAGGAGCAACTAACGCCTTCGTGCATGGATTTCTAGAGCGCTAAGCAGACAACCGAATTCACTGCCGAACTACGTCGTCATAACTGGAATATCCAATCAGAGACCGTTCGGTTTTCGTGACGTATAGCGTCAATTTGGCCAATTTTTCGCAAACAATTTTGCGCAACGTTAATATAAAATGAATGGCATGCAGTGACACAGTTAAAATCATATTTTAGGTTAGAGTGGAAATGTCCATTCACCTAAGGTAAAGGTACAGTTTAACCACAGATCTGTTTAACCCAACCAGTGGCTACGATCGGGTGCCAAAACTGATGGAGGTGTTAATCTCAGAAATATTCTAAAATAAATGCTTGTCACTGCGTAGATACATGTACTTAGCGTTTAGAAACATTTCGTGATTTTTGTGTTAAACTGAGACTGGTAACACCTGATAACACCTTAGTTTGCTTTTATTTAAAACTAGCGAAAGTTTACAGGATGAATGAAAGCCCACACCTTTTTTTTTAACAACATATTCAAAGCATACTTGCATTAATGCTAATGGAGAAAGGCTATCATGACTTGACCCCCGAAATATCCTTGAACTAAGACTTTCCATTTTCTGTAACGGAAGGTAACCAAGCAGTATTAGACAGATAAATTGATTGATTTGGTTTAATTTACTTCGTATCTGCCAATTCTGAAGATGTGAAATTGATGAAGGGACACTCACAAAGAGCACCCATGCTCAGTCCGAGATTCGAACCTGGGCTCAGTATCAGACAGGTTGCAGGTTTTTTTCTTAATTTTTTCCTCAGTCACTCCAGACAAAGTATATGTTAATTAAATCAGCTTTTTGCATTCGACGATTTCCTGGTGTAATATCGGCCTTATCGGGAAATTGAATTTCTACCGCCACAGTTTTGATTGTGTATAAAGGGAGATAAGACCAACTGTAGAAGCAGTTACGCTCAGAAATTGCTAAAGAAAGAAAGAAAAAAACCGCTATAAAAACATGAACTATTCTTTCTAAGTTAATAGATGATTAGGAAAGAAGAAAACTGCGACGTATAAGCCTGCAACAACAGTTTTCTAACAGGCCTCCGTGGCTGAGTGGTTAGCAGAGCAGTCACATTCGCTATGATCCCTATCGACTAGATCACAGCTGCTTCCTTGAATATGTCTTTTGGCTAGATATATTATTGTGGCTTGCTTCTTCTTAGTGCCAGTACTGAAATCAATTTTCAAAGATTTAACACTTGTTAATTGAATTGAAATGCTTTCTTTCTTTCAATCTGGACCAAAATACACAAATTAATGACATTTTAATTCATAGTAGATACATGGTAGATCAGTGTAAAAGTGTGTGATTGTGTGTGTGTGTGTGTTCCCCATCCGAAAGTCTGATCAAGAAAGCACTCCTCGTAATTCCTAGAATCCGTAATCAGTAGAAAATCTGAAGAAATAGTTTCCCTTGTATATAATGATTGGTTACAGATGGTCATACATCTGGACATTTTTTTCCAATTTCCTCGATTCAGATAAAATTTAACCGCCAGGATCTTGACTTACAATAGGCTAGAGGTTCTCAACCTTCGTGAGACCATGGGCAAGCAAATTCCTTTTCTAAAAGTTGATGCACAGATCCCAACAATTTTATCGTAAATACCTTATATTTTAAAACATTATACATTAATTAATTTGTGTCTTGAAATTAAATATTAATGAATAAACCATGACATAATCATAACGAGTAATAGTTTGATTATGGCTAGGTTTGTTGACCAATATAAAATTAGGTTTAAATTAGTTGTCAACCACTGAATCTAATGAAATCCTGTAGGCCAACATCATAAAATTAATTAATTTATTTATTTATTTATTTATTTACTCAGAGTTTCAGATACAGTCTTATTTGGCCATTTTACACTGAAACAACATAAAGTAGAAACAAATAATAACAAAAGATAAAAAACAATAACAAGATGGGATAGATTTACATGTTCTTCGTCAGTAATATACAAAAGTTACGTTCTGGAAGGAATATATCTACATTCAGGGGAAGTTTGTTGTAGATTTCTGGGAGCCTGTAAAACAAGGAGCGTTGTAGAAGGGATAGCCTAGTGGTTGGGTTGTGGAAGAGTTTAAGGTTGCGCGTTAGCTTTTGGGGTACCCTAAGTGAGAATTCACTGATTAGGAGATCTGTTCTGATTTTGCCATTTATTATTTTGTATAAAAATTTCATGTCAGCTAGATCACGACGAAAGGATGGAGTGTGAATATTCAGAGCAGCCATGGTGTCTGATTTGGATACATGTCGAAAGGAAGGTATTCTATGGCGAACAATTGCAAGAAAGAAACTGAGAACAGAATCTATTCTGGTGAGATTGGTTTTTGAGGCCATTGCCCAAATTGGGGAACAGTATTCAAGGATGGGCGAGATGAAAGATTTAAAGAATAAAACAAGAGATGATGGGTTTTGAATTTCGCTAAATCTGTATAGAAGACCGAGAAGGCTCATGGCTTTTTTAGTGGTAGCAATAATATGATAATTAAAAGTGAGTTTTTCATCCATGATAATACCTAGGTCCTTTTGGGTGGAAACGTTTTGGATTGGTTTGTTTTCAATAGTATAAGTAGACACCACTTTGTTCTTTTTTAGGGAATAAGTAAGGAAAGAGCATTTCTGAGGGTTTAGTTCTAAATTCCACTGACGACACCACTTAACAAGTTCTGTGAGAGCATTTTGAAGAATCATCATGTCATGATGCGATGAGATCTCCTTAAAGAGTTTACAATCATCCGCAAACAAAAGTATATTGATAGGGAGGGAGGACAGTTTTTCAGGGAGGTCATCCATGTACAGAAGGAATAGGAGCGGCCCTAAGACACTACCCTGGGGAACTCCAGACAAAACGGGAAGAAAGTTAGAAGAGGTACCTGAAAGAACAACACGTTGTTCACGCTCATGGAGGTAGTCCTGGAGTAAAGAGAGAAATTTGCCATGGATGTTAAATCTGGATGATAATTTATGAAGGAGAAATTTATGATTAATTTTGTCAAAGGCTTTCGAAATGTCCAAATATATAGTGTCAAGTTGGGAGTTATTATCAATAGCTCTGGCAGCATGCGAAAGTAAGACGGAAAGATTTGTTAGGCAAGAGCTGCCTGGAAGAAAACCATGTTGTGCTGTGTTGATATATGGTGACGTAAACTGAAGTAACCTGTTTTTGATGATTTTTTCACAAATAATTGATAGTGGCGATAGAAGCGAGATTGGTCTATAGGATTTTACACATTTTTTATCTCCAGTTTTGTGAATGGGCACAATATTGGCCCGTTTGAAGTTTTTAGGAAACACACCCTTAGAGAAACATTTGTTGAGTAAGGCAGACAGAGGAAGAGCCAAGGAGTTGGCAGTTTTACGTAGGAATATTGTGGGGATTTCATCTGGACCTAGGGACCGGTGGAGGGGCAATGAAGCGAGAAGGTATTTTACTTCCTCGGGGGATGTTTTGATTGAAGATAGTGTGTGAGGACAGACAGCATTTAAGTGGGGGAGAGGGTCGGAAAGTGAGGGAGGTGAGAAGTTCTGATGAAAAAAAAACATTAAAAAGTTCGGCTCTTTCTTCTCCACTAGCAATATCAGTATTATGAACAATTTCTTTAGGTATAACTGGGCTTTGTTTTCTTGAATTTAGTAAAGTGAAGAATCTCTTAGGGTTTGTAGTACATTCGGTTGTTATGTTATTTATATGTTCACTATATTTTTTTCTGAGTAGGTATTTTGAATGACGTCTGATGTCACAATAGGTACCGTGAGTGTGAACATTAGGGTGCTGCTTCCATAGGTACCAAGCCTGTTTTTTATTTTTTAACACAAAGAGTAATTGCTGATTTTCATAGGCACGTTTGGCTGACCTCCGTGGCGGAGTGGTTAGCACAGGCAGCTACCACGTCAGGTGTCCCGGGTTCGAATGCCGGTTTGCGCATGAGTGTCCCTTGCGAGTGTGCCTTCATGAATTTCATCATATCATCACTCATCCTCACCTTCGCGATTAGCCAAAAGGGGAGGGGGGAAGCGACATAAAACAAACAAACCAAATCAATCAATCAGTTTACAAATGTAGCAAATTTACTGTGTACTGCAAAAGAGCAGACGCCTGTTGTACCAAGCAAAATAAGAAAATAAATAAATAACCAAAATATTAATTCTAAATTTGGATTATATTATATTCCTAAATAATGATTAGTGTGATGTGGTGTCGGTAGCTTTCCCTCCGTCTAGAAGCTTAGAAGAAACATGATGTGTGATTTTTTAGTCTGGACCATTCTCGCTCGTTGTAAAGAACCATCTCGATCTCGACTGGTTCCCCAGACACAAGGTGGGCTTTAAAACACGGCTTATCACTTCCACTCGACTCTCGCTCTGCCTACAAACCAGGCAGACAGGAAAAAGTATTTGGAGAAACATGAACAAAAAAAATGTAGCGGTGGGTCTTCACTTCCGACGGGGGTCAAAAATGCAAATTAGGTTCGGTCGCCATTCACAACAAAGAAACTAGAACCGGTTGCAGCAAGTACCGAGCGGGTAGGCTTTTCAAAAAGGAAGTAGAACTTTCATTGTGTTCCGTTACCAACCTTCTCTGTGTAGACATCTTTCTCCCATCTATGGTACAGTACCCAAACGAAAGCTGCGACCGTTTCTCTCTTGATAATCTTGAGGTCCTCCTCTCTTCTTTGCTGCTTGCGTAGTAAAATTCAGAAAATATGTGTACTACATGGCAGTCACCAGAAATTTTCGCAGGGGTGGGGGGTCAGGCCATTTATAAAAGTTGAATTGAAATATTAATTATTACCACGGTTATAAATGTTATTGTACAATAATATTATAAAATAATAAAAATACATTTTATTCAAAAATTATGATTATTATTTATTACACAAATTGGGACATTTTGCTACTCGATCAACCAGACGAGAGAATATCCAGCACCATTATTTTTCATTATTTCTTTCACATTTCAAACAGTTGGTATACTAAAATGCACAATTATTGTATTTTGTTATTAACTTTTGTACATTTCGTTCAAGAAAAGGCATTTAAAAGTTAGGAGAAAATTTTACTCAGAAAGTTTATATTGTTTGTGTGACCTCTCACCTAAAACTAATTATACAGAGTGTACCAAAAGTCCCATTACCCCCCCCCCTTTTGAATTTTAGACAAACCTGCAAAATGTTATTTTAACAGCATGCGTATGATGAGAGGATGGTATACCATTAAATCAGACCAATGACCACCATTTACTCCAGAAGATCTGTGTGCACACCGCCATTTTCATGGCACAGTATTATTCGCCTCCAGGTGCGATGTGAAATCAGTAGTGGTCATGGGCCGGGGGCACGCCAGAAAGTGAGGCTCGCCTTAATGGATTTCTCTCGTAAGGCAGAAAATGAGGCTCGGTGGGCAGTGTTGCCAACTTCTTACTCGAAAAAATCACCAAGGTTTTTTTGGGTCTAACCACCTAAAGCAAGGAGCTGGCAATCTTGCTTGAGGCTTCTTAATGGTTTGTTTTTGTAAGGCATAAGTCTTATTTTCTCGCAGTATTGCCAATATTTTACTCGAAAAAATCACCAAGGTTTTTTTTTCGGTCTAACCACCTAAAGCAAGGAGCTGGCAACGTTGCTTGAGGCTTGGTTTACAGGGGGCATAAAGCAAGGTTGCCAACCTGGTGGTTTTGCCATAGCTTTTTACAAAAAAAGATAGAGGAGAGAAAGAGAGGGAAGAGTTAAACAACCGACAGCCTACCTACAACTTTTTTGTCTAACCTAGCCTAAAACAAAAAACTGGCAATTTTGCTTGAGGCTTGGTTTACAGTGCATAAAGCAATTTTTGCCAACCTACATATACTAAACAAGGAGAGTTGGTACTGCCGTAAAAGAGAGAGGTGGGTGGGTGGATGGCAACACAAGCGCGCGCGCGCGTGCGTGCGTGTGTATAATATGTAGCATTAATATTAACTAGAGTGTGTTGGCAATTTACTTCCAACTAAAAAAATAGAGATGCCAACGTTGCTGTAAGATGAAGAGAGAGAGAGAGAGAGACCTACGGCCGGCAACAGTAATAAGCGAATGCGCCATATCGTAATTTTCCAACTCCGTATATCGTGATTTTTGTAAACCTCTCTCAAGGAAACGATGTGCCACGCACACACGCACGCGCGCGCGCGCGCACACACACACTTATATTATAACACAAACAAACAAACAAAATAATAATAATTGTTGTTTTTTAGGATTCCTGTCCTCCATAACCCGCCAGGAGTGCGTGGTGCCCAACCAAAAAAAAAGTAAAGGTTTACAAATAGGAATTGGCAACACTGACGAGGCTCGAATTATTATGTGAGGCTCGAAATTATTATTTGATGCTCGTCGGTGTTGCCTACCCACAGGAGGAGGGGAAAGAGGGGGGGTAGAGGAGAAGAGGGGGGGAGAGGGAGAGGAGGTACTATCAGCGCCATCTATTAGCAAACAATAGAAATAAAAAAATAGGTCAAACTTTTTCAACACCCAAACATTTTAAACGTCCTCACGTAGTAATACGATCTAGCTGAAGATGTTTAAAAGAGTACTCTTAGTCGACGAAGCTAATTGCTAGGGCCCTTATATTACTAAAATATTCTTTGATTTGCATATTTCTCATACCGCCATATGTTGTTCTAGTTGACTTCTTCCAAAAAAATGCTAATTAGCGAGAGTTAATTAAGCAAGGGCAAGTAAAAGAAGCAAAATAGAACATATGTGCCGGCGTGAAAATATGTAAAAATTCGATTCAGAAGTGGATCGAATTAAAGTTGGAGGGTATTTTGCATTTTTTCCCTATAATGTACAAAATATTTACCGTACATAATTTTTTCCATTTACAACAGTATAAAATAAGAGGAATGTGTGACAATATCCATATTAATTAGGAAAGTATGTTGTATGCTAGGTTAGCTAATTGTGTCTTCTACAGCTTTACTGTATAGAGGGGAGATGGAAAAAAGAGCTCTACGGAAACTGATGCTCTTAACAATATTGTACGCCCCCGGTGAAAATTATATATAAATAAGACTTAAGCGTATTATATGCTTTCATGTCAGATTTTACCGACCTGTGAGCTGTAGTGTTTAGGTGACAAGCGACCTACTCAAATATGATACTGTTGACAATAATATACGCCCCCGTGAAAAATTATATATAAATAAGACTTAAGCGTATTATCTGCTTTCATGTCAGATTTTACCGACCTGTGAGCTGTAGTGTTTAGGTGACAAGCGACCTGTTCAAATATGATACTGTTGACAATAATGTACGTCCGTGAAAAATTATATATAAATAAGACTTAAGCATATTATCTGCTTTCATGTCAGATTTTACCGACCTGTGAGCTGTAGTGTTTAGGTGACAAGCGACCTGTTCAAATATGATACTGTTGACAATAATGTACGTCCGTGAAAAATTATATATAAATAAGACTTAAGCGTATTATCTGCTTTCATGTCAGATTTTACCGACCTGTGAGCTGTAGTGTTTAGGTGACAAGCGACCTGTTCAAATATGATACTGTTGACAATAATGTACGCCCCGTGAAAATTACATATAAATAAGACATAAGCGCATTATCTGCTTTCATGTCAGATTTTACCGACCTGTGAGCTGTAGTGTTTAGGTGACAAGCGACCTGTTCAAATATGATACTGTTGACAATAATGTACGTCCGTGAAAAATTACATATAAATAAGACTTAAGCGTATTATCTGCTTTCATGCCAGATTTTACCAACCTGTAAACTGTAGTGTTTAGGTGACAAGCGACCTGCTCAAATATGATACTGTTGACAATATTGTACGCCCCCGTGAAAATTATATATAAATAAGACTTAAGCGTATTATCTGCTTTCATGTCAGATTTTACCGACCTGTGAGCTGTAGTGTTTAGGTGACAAGCGACCTGCTCAAATATGATACTGTTGACAATAATGTACGCCCGCCCGTGAAAATTATATATAAATAAGACATAAGCGTATTATCTGCTTTCATGTCAGATTTTCCCGACCTTTGAGCTGTAGTGTTTAGGTGACAAGCGACCTGCTCAAATATGATACTGTTGACAATATTGTACGCCCGTGAAAATTATATATAAATAAGACTTAAGCGTATTATCTGCTTTCATGTCAGATTTTCGCGACCTGTGAGCTGTAGTGTTTAGGTGACAAGCGACTTGCTCAAATATGATACTGTTGACAATATTGTACGCCCTGTGAAAATTATATATAAATAAGACTTAAGCGTATTATCTGCTTTCATGTCAGATTTTGCCAACCTGCGAGCTGTAGTGTTTAGGTGACAAGCGACCTGCTCAAATATGATACTGTTGACAATATTGTACGCCCCCGTGAAAATTATATATAAATAAGACTTAAGCGTATTATCTGCTTTCATGTCAGATTTTGCCAACCTGCGAGCTGTAGTGTTTAGGTGACAAGCGACCTGCTCAAATATGATACTGTTGACAATATTGTACGTCCGTGAAAATTATATATAAATAAGACATAAGCGCATTATCTGCTTTCATGTCAGATTTTACCGACCTGTGAGCTGTAGTGTTTAGGTGACAAGCGACCTGCTCAAATATGATACTGTTGACAATATTGTACGTATATTGTATTGTATAGGAGACTAGAAGCATATAATTTGGCGAAAAAACAAAAAAAACCCAAGTAAGATCATAGAGAATAGTTAAAAAAAAAAAAAGTGAAGAATTATATTTTGCATTGCACAGCATTGGATATTAAATAACATACCCCCAAAAAATTTCTGCATTATACGTTCTGTAAAAATTGCCCTACGTACCAAACTGCTGTGTCAAGTAAACATTTTCAAAGGCACTGTCGTACTTGTGTGCCGGGAAAGCAAATATGTGCGACCAAACTGTGCTCTAAGTGTGGGAAAAATATTTCTATTACCAACTTCAAGCGACACCAGCTTACTTGCTACTTACACTTACTTGTAGCAAAAATAAGCACCACCCATATATAAATAAACCCCCCAAACTAACGCTAATTAGAATTAGCTTACAAAATTTTTCTCGTAAGGCATTTTTTGTAAACACTCTACCACCAACAGATCACATATAAATAAACATACCCCCCAAAAAAAATGCGCTCCATGAAAAGTTGCCCTGTGTGCAAAAAAACAAACATATCAAGCAAAAATTTTGCAAGACATTGTCGCACCTGCGTGCCAGGCAAGCATTTGGCTGCCACCGAACTGTGTTCCGGATGTAATATACGCTTCACAATTGCGTATGCCAAGAAGCATAAGCTTACTTGTCTAAGCGAAAATACATCTGGGGCTCAGCCTTCGACCTCCACCAAGAGGAAGGCAGAAGCAACCTCCATCAATGCACCACCCACGAAACGCGTCAAGCCTGCGATGAAAGCGAACCAATCTGCTTTCGAGCGTTTGTTGGAGGATTTTGTCCTCACTTCGGAGGGCTTATGCGACGTTCGTAGCTTTTTAGAGGAGAAGCGAGCAGAGATAATTTCCATCCTCGGTGATGCGCTTGCAACGCACTCCACCAAATTCTACGCATCGCTACGTTGCCAGTACAAGAAGCCGTCCCATGAAATTTACAGCTTCTGCCACAACACCAAGGCGAAGACGTTGCATCTGGCGGATGTTGACAACCTCGAGGTCATCTACAACCAGTTTGCCGAGGAGCTGGTGGTTAAACAAGAAGAACATGAAGCTGAGGGCTCGGGGGGTTCGCTGTGTGGCGGGCCTCACGAACTGCGCGTCAAACTTTGCAAGTTTACGCCTCTCTCCGCCTCCAGCTACGTCCCCTTACCATCTTCCATCGCGGCAAAGACGGCCGTCCTGAACATTCAGAACGGTGACGCCAAGTGCTTCGTATGGTCGGTGCTTGCAGCGTTGCACCCTGTCCACTGGAAAAACCATCCACATCGAGTTAACCACTACCTACCCTACGAGTCGGAACTGAAAGATGCTATGGCTGGGATCGACTACCCGGTGGCGCTTTCGGACATTCGCAAGTTCGAGGTCCGTACACACAACCCTCGGTTGGCTATCAACGTTTACGGCCTCACCGACAAAAATGTGGTGTACCCTATCCGGGTGAGCGATGTAGACGACGATGATGCTCGGGAAATTCACCTTCTACTCATCAAAGACGAAACTCATCACCACTACACCCTCATTCGCTCCCTCTCTAGACTTGTTTCGAGTCAACGGAGCAAACACGAACACCACATAGAAGTTTGTCGCAGGTGCTTGTCCATATTTGATAATCGAGAACAGCAGGATTACCAGCGCATCAGAGGTCCCAACATCGCTGCAGAGAAGCTCGCTCGCCACAAACTTTATTGCGATGCCAACGAGTCGGGTGTGGCAGTCTTGCCCAAACCTGGCACCGTGGAGCGTTTCCACATGCACGGTGCCATGGTAGAGCACCCCGCTATCATCATCGCGGACTTCGAGGCCTTCCTCAAACCCCTGTCCACTTGCGATCCAGATCCCGAAGTTTCCTCCACCACCCCTTACCAACTCCACGAGGCATCCAGTTTCGCATACGTTGTGGTGCGACGAGACCAGCACGTCGCCCCCGAGCCCTATGTGTATCGCGGTCCCGACGCAGTTAAACACTTCCTCGAGAGGATGGTTGTCGAGGCCATCGAGATAGGGAAGGTACTGTTGGCCCCCAAGCCTATGCTCCCACTGCCCCCCGACGATCAACGTAGACACGACGAGACCATCGCTTGCCCTGTCTGCGTCGAGGAGTACACTGCCAACAACCGTAAAGTCCAACACCACGATCACTTTAACGGTAGGTATGTTGGTCCTTGGTGCAACGAATGCAACCTAATGGCCCGGGACCCGCGCTTCATCCCTGTGTTTTTTCACAATGGCTCGGGGTACGACTTCCACCATCTGGTGCTTCACTTGGGGTACGACGACATGCGAATCAACGTCCTGGCGCAGAACGAGGAGCGTTACATTAGCTTGAGCAAACGAGTGTCGATCCCGGGATCACGCTCTACCGTTAGCTTCGCTTCCTCGACTCCCTGAGGTTCCTCCCGGCCAGCCTCGATGCTCTCGCGGGGAAACTCAGCGACGAGCAAATACTCATCACCTCTGCGAATTTTCCGAACTTGGACGCCGGTCTCTTCAGGCGTAAGGGGGTCTACCCCTACGAATACGTCACGGACCCTAGCAAGTTCGCGGAGACGTCGCTACCTCCTCGAGCAAACTTCTATAGCAAGCTGCGAGGCTCGGACATATCTGAGGACGACTATAACCATGCTCAGTCCATGTGGCGCGAGCTGGATTGCCAAAATCTCGGGGACTACCACGATGCGTACCTCAAACTTGATGTGACGCTCCTCGCCGACGTGTTCCAGGCGTTTCGTGCAACTGCGAAGACCATCTACAAGCTGGACCCTGCATACTTCTACAGTCTTCCCGGACTGGCCTGGTCGGCCATGCTTCTTCTTACGAAAATCAGGCTTGAGCTTCTTTCGGACGTGGACATGATGCTGTTCGTGGAACGTGCCGTGCGGGGTGGAATGGTCCAGGTGCCGCTGCGATACGCACGCGCCAACAATCACCACATGGCCACCGGTTACGACCCTTCGCAACCGTCCAGCTACATCATGTCCACGGACGTCAACAACCTCTACGGACACTCCATGATGCAGCCGCTCCCCTTTGGAGGCTTCGAGTGGGCCGATCCCTCCAACTTCGACGTTGAAGGTTTCGACGATTCGAAACGCAGATTTTTTGCCGAGGTGGACATCGAGTTCTCCGAGAAGGTGCAGGATTTGTTCTGCGATCTTCCGCCAGTCCCGGAATTCAAATGCCCACCCGGCTCGAACCAAGCAAAGCTCATCATGGACTTCGTGCCCAAAGAGCGCTATGTCCTGCACTACCAAAACCTCCGGTGGTTGATGAAGCGAGGGGTTACCGTCCGCACGGTACATCGAGTTTTGATGTTCGAGCATTCTCCATGGATGAGGCCATACATCGAGCTCAACACCGAACATCGCACAGTCGCCACTTCTGATTTCGATCGCGATTTCTTCAAGTTAATGAACAATGCGGTGTTCGGGAAAACTATGGAGAATGTGCGAAATCGTGTGGATGTGAGGTTAATATCAAACAAAGCACAATGTCGCAGGCTCGTAGCAACCCCGTTATTCAAATCAAGAACCATTTACAATGAGCAGCTGGCTCTGATTCACATGAATCGAGGTGAGGTGAGGCTCAACAAACCAATCTACGTTGGAGTCACGGTTCTGGATCTGAGCAAGCTACACATGTTCAAGACGTACTACGACATATTACGTGCACACTACGGCCACAACATCTCGCTTCTCTACATAGACACGGACAGTTTAATATACCAGGTTTACACGGCCGACGCGTACGAGGATATGGCCACGGTTCAATCTTTGGTTGACCTTTTCGACACCTCGGGCTTTCCCCAGCCGAACCGATACGGCATCCCGGCTCGCAACAAGATGGTGCCCGGCAAATCCAAAGACATGAAGAACGGTGATGTGGCGCTCGAGGATGTCGGTCTTCGCTCCAAAACCTATGCTATTCAGGCAGAAGGATCCATCACCAAAAAGGCTAAGGGTGTGGACAGGCGGGTCGTCCAAGAGGACTTCGATATAGTGGATTACCGCGAAGCCCTTATAAATGGGACGTCAATTGCAGGAGTGGAGCAGCGCATCCAGAGCGTCGACCATGTGTTGACAACCAACCAGGTGAGAAAGGTTGCCCTGGACGCACGCGACGAAAAGATTTGCGTTCTGAAATGTGGGATTCACACGCTCCCATGGGGCCACCATCATCTAGAAATTAGCTTAGAATGTGGTAAATGGCATGTATGTATGAAAAAACAATTTATGTAACAGAAGTTCTAATTTAATATAGCCAAAATATTGGAACAATAGTGTTTATCTTCAAATGCGAAAAAAAAAACACGTGGAGGTTTGGAATTTTTAGCGGGACTAACTCCCTGCCGCGCCCTACGGGGTGAATATGGGGCACACGCAGGGCCAAAGGGGAAGTTCCTTTGTGCGTTCAAGTGTGATTTATTATAAATGCATTAAAATTAATTTGTTTTTTTTATTATTTTTTTATTCCAGATTATTCTCACAAATGTAAGAAGGTGTTCCTCGCAGTACATCCTAAACATTGCGTTGCAGGTTAATCTAATATTTGAACCTGCGGTCAGTATAATTTTTTGAGAATTATGAGTTTTTTTTTTTTTTTACTTAAAACTGTTCGGTCACTCTTTCATTTTTGACATCATACACAAAAGACTTCTCTGCAATCAGGATGACGCTGCACAGAGTATCGGCAGGCAGCGCGTCGTGGAACTCGCACACGATCTTGATGTTGGTTCGATCGTTGACCACCACCTGCTTTCTCTTAGATGTGTTGATGACGAACATCGGCCTGCGTGTTTTGAATTCGCTGGGCGCGTAGTACACGTCCACGCTTCCCTCGGTCACGCGTTTGTAAGCCGTGTAAGCTTCGTAAAGTTTGAGGTAATCGTTTTTGGTCATGTCGAGGTTGTAATTCTCGCGCGGGAACACTTCGTTACGTCCATTTTTGAGATAAACGTTCTTGATCTTGCAGTCGTCGAACTTGCTGGAATCTTTTTCCTGATCGTTATTGCGTTCGGTCTGAAAGAGCACCACGACGAAATCTGGCATGTCGAACTGTATGTTGTTGAACTGCGTCGTCACGTCGAATTCCATGTGACTTCCCGACGCCATCTTCTGCACGCACTGGTAACCGTGAAAGTGAATCGGCACCTGCGGACTTTTCAAGATCTCCGCTTTGTACTTGAGGGCGTAGTTCGTTTCGTATTCCACCACCGGCATTCTCAATTCCATGCTCCGGATGACGCACTTGGCCGCTTCGGGTAAAGTGTTGGGCAGCGGCGTGGTGCCGTCCGGACCCAAAGTAGCGTATCGCATCAGTGCGTCGTTGTCGTTGGCCGCTCTTCGAAACGTGACGCGCAGTCCTCCCTTCCACATGATCTCCTTGTAGTCCGAGAAGAAACCAGGCAGCAGACGCATGGGAAAAAGCACCTTGTGACTTGTCGTCGATATTTTGGTCCCGGCTTCGAATCCCCCGGCCTGATAGTACGTTGCGTCCGTTTTGGATAATTTCAATGTTCCCACTGCCGTCGACGTGATGCCTGGATAATCGATTCTGTCGATGACGGTGTTGTGTTTCCTCACCTCCACCTGCGAGAACAGGTGAGGCACGAAGTTGTCCACGAGTATCAAGTTTGCTGCTGCAGGAAACGCGTCTCCGTTTTCTTTCTTCACCACGTCGAATTGAAGGTAGAGGTCCGCTCTGTGAGGATGAACAAACCCATCCCCTACGTCCACGTCGTATTCGATCTCCCTGTTCGCTTCGTTCAGATTGGCGAACGTGCGACGGTTGGGAGGGAAAGATTGCAATTCGTAACTTTCGATTTGCTCCATTTCACTATGTGTGTTATTTATTATACGTTGATCTCCACGATGGCCGTCGTAGTGGCACCTGCGAAATCCACCACGTCTCCTTTTTCGTTCGTCACCATCAACTCTATGTCGTCTATGCGGTTGCGACATACTGGAAAATAGATCGGCGAAGAGGGCGTGTAGATGATCGGTTCCATGAACTCGGAACTTGGTTTGAAAGTGGCTATGATTCCCGTCTGCTTGTGACTTCCTAATAATCCGTCCGAAGATTTCGTGATCATGCCTTCCGCCACGTTGCAGTGTACGTTCAGAGTCTCTATGGCCAAGAATTTAGGAATGTTGGTTGCCGTGTGCTTGATGCCAGCTTCGAGTTTGGTGTCATTCTCGAAACCTAAAAGTTCTCCCATGGTGCCCAGGTCCACGGTCTCCGTCGCGGATAGGATTTCCACTCTGTGCGTGACCGAATTTTGAGAAAAGTACGTGCCTTTGGGTAATTGAGCTTGCAAAGTGGAAAGATTGTATTGTCCTGGCGTGACGACGATGTGTTCGCTTCCGACGCTAATTTTGTTGTTGTGCTGCGTGACGTTAGGTATGAGGTACATGCTGTAGAATGCACGCAGAGCCACGGATTTAGGATAGACGATGTCGTCGTGCAGCGTGAGTTTCAAGATTGAAGATTCGCTCGTGAGATGGAACACGCCCATCCTAGTGATGCTGTTTGAGGTTCCACAATGCTTTCTGGAAATCCTCGATCGTAGGGTTATTTATTTTAGAGAGAAACGCGAGCACGGAGAGGCAGAGATGGCCGCAGTTCACGTCTCCGAAATTTTGAATGCGTTCGTCGTTGTAGTATATAGAGGTTTTGTTCGTTTTCAGATAATAAATTAAATTTGTAGGTGGAACACCTCCGAAAGAATCGAAAACGAATACTTTGTTATTGTTGTTTTTGTGGTAACATATCCAATGCGTGCCTGGATTTTCTTGACCGTCCAAGTTGACTACTCCGCATTCTCTTTTTTTCACGCTTGAAGGTAACGAGTCGGACATGAAAACTCCTCTGAAGTGTTTGATTCGTAACGGTTCGATCAGAGATTCAATGTCTCGGTTGGTGAGTGCTTCTGTTTCTTTTTTTAAATTTTCTCATCACGCCTTTTCCTCTTTTTTTCTCCATGGCCAGGTTGTGACGTTTCTGTTCTTCCAATTCTGCTTTGTTCTTCTTCGAGTCGATGACGGTTTTCGCGATGGCGGCACTTCCGCCGGCCAAACTTCCAACGGCCCCCAATGCTGCTAGGATGGCCGGGATGCTGAATATGAAACCTCCGACCTTTTGCTGTTTCCGCGAACGCTGCAATCTTTTCAATTGAGGTGTGCTGAGCAGCAATTTCATTCCGTGTCCTTTCGACAAGCAAGAACGTTTCTTCTCGCGTTGTTTCTTGGTGAGTAACCCATCGAGGGCACCTAGATTTTTAAGATTGGAGTATGGTATCTGGTACACGACACCCTTGGGCTTCATGTTGATGCTCTATGTGTTATTTTCACGGTATGTTATTTATATATATATTCTGAAATTTTTTCTCGTGTAGTTTTTTTTACGGTATGTTATTTATATATAAATGTTCCGAGATTTTTTTTTTACGGCCTCGCAGTCGTTACACAAATTCTATTACGTGCTTCGTTTTCTTGCCAAGAAGTTCCTTTGTCCCCTTGTACACGATTCGAGTTTTGTTCTCGATTAAAATAGATAGCTTCTCGTCGGATAACATGTTAGCGTATCGATCTGGTAAAAATAGACTGTATTGTGCGTTGAGCAACAAGCGTACCTTGGGACCATACTGGGTAGAAACGATTGAACCGGAAGTTATCGTGTAAGGTTTGTCGACTTCCAATTCCTGAATTTTTACATACTCGACTGACAAATTTAGCATTTGTTTTAATGCTTGGAGATCGCTCATTTTTTCAGTCGTCATATCAAAAAATTTCAGAGTGTTAGAGAGAAATTTAATTGTTTTTCACTATGTGTGTTATTTATATATACCAAAAATTATTTTTTTATGATGTGTGTTATTTATATATCAAGTTTTTTTTTTTTACTGGATGTTATTTATATACCCCACCCCAATTTTTGTTTCGTGTTCATGGCGATGGTGGTACCCAGTGCGGCGACCCGTTCACCCAACGATGCGTCTCTGCTCACGAACCTTTCGAAAGCTGCATGCTCCAATTTTCTGTCTGCTTCGTGACGTGCGTCCAGATCCGTCTGCGTGGTGTTGTAGGCGATGTCGTGATCTTTGCATGCGGCGTCCAACGGATTCACACCCTTGTCTCCTCTCTCCAATCTTTTCTCGAGTTTGGTACCCGGTCCGCAGTACTGGTAGCCAGGTAGATGCATCTCGAAAGGTAACTTGTTGATGATGTCGTTCACGAGCCCCTTTCCTTCGGCCACGTTCCAAAATTTCGGAGGCAGCGTGTTGATGATTTTGATCAGGTAACCTATGCCCTTGTCGTCGTTCACGATGAAGTTGGAAAGTTTCGTGCTGATCATGTCCACGATGCCAACCTTCTCGTTGTAGAAATTACGGTTGCCTGCATTCTCTTCGCCGGCTATCACCAACAATCGGTCCACGAGTTTCCTAACGTCGTCCACCCAAACGAATTCTTTGGGTAGCGTGTTGTAGCGTTTGACGCCGCTGCCTGTTTTCACCTGGTTCCAAATCGGTTTGATGAGATTCCTGTACTTCTCGCCGCTGCTCGATTTCACCCTATTCTGCGAGGCGTCGTTGTTCTGGTACAAGGCATCCGTCATGATCAGAATTTCCTTGTAACTCTGGTAATCTTCGTCGGTGTAATCTTTCGGCTGCTTTTTGGCAACGAGTTCCCACAGTCCCACCGTACCCGGATACCTGGTCCAACTATCCTTCTCGCCTAAATTGACTTTAATGTCGTTGCCTTCGAAGGTCACCTTCGATTTCCCAATCTTCCACACCACACCACCGCCTTCGTTGGTTTCCATGCTGGGATACAATCCGAACACTTCATCCTTGTCGAATTTCCCCGTACTCAGGTAGTCTCGCGCCAAAGGTCCCAACTCGATTTTATCCGAAGACGACGACGTGCTACCTATAGCTCGGTGTCGTGCCGGTGCATCCTTCAGTTCGAACGGTGTCGAAGGAATGCTCGAAATGGGCGTGGGTACGGCGTAACTTTTAGCTGCGAGCGGTACGAGCTCGTTGATCAAATTTTTATTTTGTTCCGTGACACTTTTAATTTCTTTACCTAGACCGCTGATGGCATCGATCACAGGTTGATCCTGACGTTTCTTCTCTTCGTAGAATCCGCGATTCTCGGATTTCCAACCTTTGAAGCGTTTCGCGAGGTATTTTCGCAACTTGAGATTTTCGTCCTCGATTTTCGTTTCGTCATGACGTTATTTATATACGTCGTTTCTCACAACGTTGCAACGTTTAGAAAGTCGTTGATTTTGTTTCTGTATTTTCCGTCGTTGGGTTTCCTCGTCATGTCGATCGTCGCGAATCCGAAATCGTCGCCGTTCCAGCAAGTAGAGCAGCAGCGTTCCGAAAATTGATTGTAGTTCATGTCTCCGCCTACGTAGTCATCGTACGCGTGCTTGAGGTTGGTGTGATCTTGACGAAACAAACATATAAAATTAGCGTTGTCGCGTACTAACTGTTTTGGAATTTTGGAAAACGTTTGAGCTAGGTAGAAGCAATCCATTCCTTTGTGACGACCTTGCGTGAAAAAGTTGCGAATTTCATTTTGATTTTCCAGGATGGCGTCGTCGAACACAACTGAATTTTCACGACAATCGTCGAGTGGTTTTATTTCCGAGGCGAACGTTGCAATGTCCAGACCATCGTACAGTTTCATCAGTTGCCGGTATTTGGATTGCTCCAAACTTTTCGAGAACACGTACAGGTGCCTGTTCTTCCAATCTAACCAATTCGGTGCGAGGAGAAAATTGTCCACGAGCAGCGTGGTTTTCCCACACCCCGAAGGACCTACGATCAGACAGTGAATGCTGTCGGGAAGCAACTCGCCGTTCTTTTTCTTCGTTTGACTTTCCGGATCCGGTAGACGCTTCACCACGTTCCACGTACTCACAAGATCACTTCGTTCGCGTCGATCCAACTCTTTTCCGGAAGTCCCAGCCATTTGACAAACAGTTTGTCACCTTTCCTACGCAATACTTTCTCGATGAGGTACGTGTCGGGGTGTTTCGTTTTAGAGAGTTCCTCTTCGTAAAATCTTCCTTTCAAAATCTCGCCGCTACTATCTTTTATTATATACGTGTGTCGGTTTCCGGGTAAAACTCGAACCACCGTAAAGAGTTCCGTGCTCCAATTTTTTGTGAACCCCTTCTCGAAGGTGCGTTTGAATTTGCTGATCCTCACCCGGTCTCCAATTTTGTATTTAGCTTTTTTTGTCGTGGGTGTGTACTTTGGACAGTAAACTGTAGAAATTAAACGCTGCTCGTCAGATTTCGTAACGTCAGCTGGCTTCATGCCTATCGTTCTGTGTACCGTATCATTATAGGTGTCGACGAGTTCCGGCAGGATGTCGACCCATTTGTAATTTCCCCGAAGCGTGAATCGTTTCCACATGTGTGTTTTCAAGGTTCGATTGAATCTTTCCACGATGCTGGCTTTGATGTGACTGAAGGTCGAATAATGTTGAATGCCATGTTTTTGAATAAACTTTTGGAATACGGCGTTGTAAAATTCTTTACCGTTGTCCGTTTGCAGAAACCGAGGTCGTCTGCCGCCGCTTTCGCGAAAAATTAATTTGAATGCTTCCGTGACGCACGTTCCCGTTTTGGCTTTCAAAGGTAGAGCCCATGCGAATTTCGAAAACGTGTCTATGACGGTGAGGAGGTACTTGTTACCCTTGTTCCATTTATGTACGTTTTTCAAATTGCCGCTACTCATCTCCACGAGGTCGCTTTGCCAGAGGTCATCGATGCCCTTGGTTACCACAGCCAAACGTTCGTAGTTGCGGCGTGCAGGTTTATGCAATTCTTCGACGATGGCCTGCCTAGACATTTTTTTGTTTAGAGATTACGTTTCAAGAGAAGCACAAGCGTGATGGGATTCAAAGAGGGTGGCACCTCGCTCGTGTTTTGAATGATCAGCTTATCGCCGGCACTCACGTCGAAAACAGTGAGATCTTCGTCTTCGTGTATTTCATATATGTTGCGCGTTTCGTTCCAACGTGCCACAGGAATGTTTCCCGCTTTCTGGACACCACGATTCGATATCAAGGTCATGGTGGGAACGCTAGCTTTTCTGCCGTGAGACCAGTACGAAAATTCGTTTATCTGAATCGTGCCATCGAGGAGAAACTTGTAGTACGGATGATAAGGATGCAACATGTACAGTTTGTTACCTTCGACGAACGTGGAGATTCTCTGTTGATTGGGTACGCTGTTGATTTCGATGGCTTGCAGAGAATGCAGTTTAGCGAATTTAGTGTCGACGCCGAGCAGATTACTGTGAACTTGTCCGAGTTTATTTTCGATGGGCAGCAAATGCTCGACTATGGTATCCGTTACGGCAGAAAACGACGGTTTGATTTTCACTTCCACGTTCAACTGCTTGTAGTTTTCGTTGAGTTCTTGCAACTTGGCACCGAAAGAGGCCAGCGTCGATTCCTGCGTGGATTCCAGCACTCCAACTTGATCTCTGACGTTGACGACGATGTTCTGAAGGTTCTCGACTTGATTCAATTTCGAGCTCTTCTCGGTAAGATCGTTCACGATGCTTCGCATCTCTGTAAACTGCGTGTGAAGGTCGGCGACGCTCTGCGAAGTGGGCAGCGTCGACACCAGCGAACTAATTTCGTCTCGAATCTGTTCCACGTTCGCCGTTTCCGTTTCCAGTCGTTTCAGCATACGTGATATGTTTCTTTTCAAAGCGTGCAATTCTTTGGAGGTGGGGAGATTGGCCACCCTACTCTCGAGATCGCTCAACGAACTTTTGATGTCGCTCGAATCGGATAGTGCCGTCACCGCCGTTTTCAATTTTTCCAAATCTTCGCTCGAAGGCACGCTCGTCCGTAACGATTCCAAGTCACCCTGTATGTTGTCGAGTACGTGATGAAAATGAGCGAGATTCGTTTCGACGTTCAAATTTTCTAAATATTCGATCTTCTGCTGAACCGTGCTTAACGTGTCTTGAATGCTCGTCAACGCTCTCGCTTCGGCGTGAATATTTTTAATTTCTTCGTTGATCAATTCCAGAGACGCCTGAAGCGTAGCGATGGTGGTTTGAATGTGTTCGAAATCTCGATACGCCTCCAATTGAATTTTTATGTTCGCGACGCTTTTACCGATGACCTGCAGTTCGTCCGACGATGGTAGGTTCGTCATGGTATCTTCCAAAGTCTGCAACTTGGATTTAATTTCTTCCAACGTGCCGGTGAATTCTTCTTGTAATTTGGAAACGACGACATGCAAGCGTTCTGCGTCTATATCGTTCACGACGGTTTGAAGTTCGGAGAAATTCTTTTCTATTGCGGAAGTTCGTTCTTCGATTTCGAGTTTCAATTTTTCCAAATCTTCATTTTTCGATTGAAATTGCTGTAATTTGGCCAAATCATTTTGAAGCGAATCCACGCTCAACTGTATATTTTGAACGCTGTCGTAAGAAGGTACGTCGACATAATTTTTTATGAGTGTTTTTAGTTCGGAATCGATTTTCAGAATGGGGTCGAGACATTGCGTTTGGAGCGTGGCGATTTCCGACTCTAAACTTTTGTTTAAGGTTTCCTGCAAAGCAATCAAATCGGTCCTCAACTTCTTAACTCGAATGTCCAACATGAGAATCTCTTCTGCATGGTCTACACGCTTGGTGTTGCCGAAAATGTCGTTAGGCATTTTTGGTTAACGGTTATTTATAATAGGATAGACGATTCGTAATTCTACAAAAAAGGAATGAGTTTGTCGTAATCTCCGAGGAGTTCCACGTACAGGTAATCTCCGGCAGACACATCGTACGTAATGTTAGAAAGCATCTTGTCGTGCTTGATTCGAAAAATGTTCTTGCCGGTAGAAATTTTGATTTCGCCTGCGTTCACCGGATTCACGGTGATTTGAAGTTTCCCGTCGATCGGAATTTCGTAGAAATGTAAATTGTTATTAAAAACATAAAACATCTTGCCCACATCGTCATTCAGTTTCGTCCAAATGCTGTTGAGGTGAACGATCAGTAAACCATTGAGTTTAGATAACACGGAAGGTAAGAGGTTATTGAAATTTGGCGGTGCAGTCTCCATGTTGATCTGTTTGCGGAAGCCAAAAAGATTCATTGTTCTTGTTAGTTATTTAAGAATACGGCGCGCGCGCGCGTGCGTGTGTGCGTGGCACATCGTTTCCTTGAGAGAGGTTTACAAAAATCACGATATACGGAGTTGGAAAATTACGATATGGCGCATTCGCTTATTACTGTTGCCGGCCGTAGGTCTCTCTCTCTCTCTCTCTTCATCTTACAGCAACGTTGGCATCTCTATTTTTTTTAGTTGGAAGTAAATTGCCAACACACTCTAGTTAATAATAATGCTACATATTATACACACGTACGCACGCGCGCGCGCGCTTGTGTTGCCATCCACCCACCCACCTCTCTCTTTTACGGCAGTACCAACTCTCCTTGTTTAGTATATGTAGGTTGGCAAAAATTGCTTTATGCACTGTAAACCAAGCCTCAAGCAAAATTGCCAGTTTTTTGTTTTAGGCTAGGTTAGACAAAAAAGTTGTAGGTAGGCTGTCGGTTGTTTAACTCTTCCCTCTCTTTCTCTCCTCTATCTTTTTTTGTAAAAAGCTATGGCAAAACCACCAGGTTGGCAACCTTGCTTTATGCCCCCTGTAAACCAAGCCTCAAGCAACGTTGCCAGCTCCTTGCTTTAGGTGGTTAGACCGAAAAAAAAACCTTGGTGATTTTTTCGAGTAAAATATTGGCAATACTGCGAGAAAATAAGACTTATGCCTTACAAAAACAAACCATTAAGAAGCCTCAAGCAAGATTGCCAGCTCCTTGCTTTAGGTGGTTAGACCCAAAAAAACCTTGGTGATTTTTTCGAGTAAGAAGTTGGCAACACTGCCCACCGAGCCTCATTTTCTGCCTTACGAGAGAAATCCATTAAGGCGAGCCTCACTTTCTGGCGTGCCCCCGGCCCATGACCACTACTGAAATCCTCCATAACATAAGATGTCAGATCTGGATTTTCAGGTGGCCATTTTAAGAGAATACCTCAATGATGTGTTCAGAGACAAATGGATTGGGCGAGGATCGCCAAATATACCAGCACCTCTTGAATGGCCTCCCCAAAGTCCAAATCTGACATCTTGTGATAACGCGCTATGGGGACACATCAAACAGAAAGTCGCCCATAATCGTTATCACACAACTGGGGAACTTCAAGAAGCTGTTCACAGTGCGTTTCCTTTCCTCACGCCAGTCAGGTTACGGAGGATTTCACAACGCACCTGGAGGCGAATAATACTGTGCCATGAAAATGGCGGTGTGCACACAGATCCTGTGGAGGAAATGGTGGTCATTGGTCTGATTTAATGGTATACCATCCTCTCATCATACGCATGCTGTTAAAATAACATTTTGCAGGTTTGTCAATAATTCAAAAAGGGTAATGGGACTTTTGGTACACTCTGTATATTTCTTTTAATTTTGAAAACTGTGGAACTATTTTTCTTTGGATTATATGGTCGAATGTAAAAATATAACCTGATTCCTCTATTTTTCACTGATGTTTTTTGATCTAATATTTTAACTACCTTTAAGAATATGTGAGGTTAGGGATAACTTTTCAAAACTTGTCATGAATTTTCAAGAATGTCACTTACTATTGTCAATTATAATCAACTTCATATGCTATTCCGAGCGGGATGCATACCTAGGTAGTTAAGGAGCACTGAAATTGTAAATTCACCACAGCGCTTCAAAATCAAATATAATGAACGTCTAACCATGAATAGAAACACCAAATTTGAACCTCACACATTTCTTGGTTTGTTCTGCCTGCTTATTGATCTTACGTAATAGTAGAAAATTGCGATTGTATAGAACACTATACTTCAAACTAAGGAACAAAAACAAACGCGACGATGATTGGAAAGCAGTAACTCCCCAATACGAGTGAGGAGGTGATAGGGGACGAGCGAGACTATTTTGAGGGTGGAGATTCCAATTTTACGTAGTCCATATTCCTACATATAATATGCAAAAGTTCACTACCAGGTTATTTACTACTGGAGTTTTCAATGTTGAAAAACCTACAATAAAACGGGAGAAAAATGTTCCTGTCTATTAATTAGGTGCAACATCAGCATTAACCTTACAGGAATGAGAACTCTAGAAAATGTGATAGAATGGCTGGTTACTAGGTTTGAATCTGCGACCCCGAGATCTTTTGTTTTCCGTTGCACATATACTAGTGTTATAACATGAAATGTTTACGAGATACAATGCCCCTTACCTTGTTTTCATTAATTAGTTCACGGCCACCCAAACTACTGCCCGCGTTCCACATCTGGGTCGTCTTTGTTCATAATAAAAATTAATTGGTATATTATGCAATCAATATATTTAGCGTAAGTATAGTGCAACTTCCTGCAATCAATAGCTCAAATAGTTATTGGCTCTGCACATAAAATGTTTGGGAGTCTGTGGATATGTCTGGATATTTATACATAGTATGCATGTGTGATCCTCCGAAACATCAGGGATGAGGGGACACTCAACCTTAATCCCTCGCAAGGGCGTATCCAGGTTATGGGTCCAGGGTCCGGACCCCCCAAAATTCCTCAATTTCTTTTTTGTGGATTCTGAAAATACCATTCACTAAGTTGTTTTTTTAAAAAACTGTTTTGGTATAGTAAATGAAGTTGATGCGTTTTTTTTAAATATATATGTAGTGGTGAAATACTAAAAACAAATACATTGCATTATGTACCAGACATTAAAAATAGACTATTGTCAATGTGTAAAACTCGATTTCTAGAAAAAACATGATTCACTTCATGTTTTTGTTAAATTTCTTCAACCTTGTCAGTTAAGCAGAGCTGTCGAAAAGTGAACCATCCCAAGCAAGTGATATTCTAACCGCAGTTGAAAAGAGAACTTTCTTAATTGTACTCTTTATCTGAGAAAAGTTTTTCAGTTTCACTGAACAGTTGTCCCCTCCACGCTGGAGTACAGTAGAGGTTGACCCCGCCAAGGACTGTTTGTGCCCTCGGGCGTTTAATATTCGCAATTTATTCGCATGTACTTATAACTAATTTGCACGGGTTTTAATTAATTCGCATGTACTTAGAATTCATTAGCAAGTACTTAGAATACTTTACATTTATGTATTTGCATGTTTATAACTTTTTATGAATATATATTTATTTATTTTATGAAAAATATGTATATAGAAGGTAATTAGAGGTACTAAACGCTATGCATATGGTTTTATATTCATTACTGCAAAGTATGTAATGTATAAATCGATAATAATTAATGTTTATAGTATTGAAAATAAGTTTTCTATGGTTTATGAAACGCTATGAACCGCTATAAAAGGTGTTAATGATACGAAAGAAGACGGTCCCGGTACTCGAACCCGAGATATGTAATATTATTAATTAGTACTATGCAGTAATTTCATCATGTTATGAAACACGGTGGTCTCAGACGCTAGACAGAATACGGTCTCAGAATTTCGACTCCGCTGTGATGCCAGACAGACAAGGGGAACTCCGCGCAGGTAGACGAGAAAGGAATTTTGGGGGAAGCGCGCTCAAGGTCAAATGACGTCACAACGTCAGAACAAAGGAAGAACCTGATTGACCAATCAGAGAACGCGTCGGTAGATTTTCAGAACCGGTTTTTTCAAGGTTAACCAGTACGCAATAACAGGGGAAAGCTATGCAATACTGTAGGGCAGGGAGGTATTCAACCAGACAACAAAGAATGTCTGAGAATGCGCAGCAAGGGTCAAATCTCTGAAGCTATGCGGTTTCCGCCGCCAATTAATATTCCGCTCAGGTTTGCCTCCAAGGCACAGGACGCTTTAGCGCAGGTTTTTTTTTATCTGTACTATGAAGAAGGGAGAGCTATTAGGGACGGGGCCTACAGTTTTCACTATTTGCTTTTATCACGGGGTAACGAACCTAGGACCCTTTGATTATTGATTTAGGTAGTAAATGTATGTTACTGTGTGCTATTTAACTTAATTTTGAGTTTATTTTTTACCAAACTTTGACTTTATGTCAAACATTTTCACAGCTTATCTTTATTTTTACAAAAATAACACTATTTGTACTATTCAGGCAACATTTTTTATTAAATGTTGGACTCGCAAAGACATTTTTTCAACTTTTAAGTTATTATTTTACAATTTTATGTTAATTTTTTTACCAAAATAACACTATTTGTACTATTCAAGCAACATTTTTTATTAAATTTTGCACTCACAAAAAAAAACATTTTTTCAATTTTTAACTTATTATTTTACAATTTTATGTTAATTTTTTTACCAAAATAACACTATTTGTACTATTCAGGCAACATTTTTTATTAAATTTTGGACTCGCAAAGACATTTTTTACAACTTTTTAACTTATTATTTACAATTTTGTACCTATTTTTTAACCTAAATAACACTATTTATACTATTAAGGAAAGACTTTTAGTTATATTTTCGACACACAAAGTGTGTGTTCTCAACTTCTATCTGTTTATTTCACAAGTTTAGGCTTATTATTATTCAAATAACACAATTCAATCTGTTCAGGAAAGACTTTTAGTTATATTTTCGACACACAGACTGTGTTTTTTCAACTTCTATCTGTTTATTTCACAAGTTTAGGCTTATTATTACCAAAATAATACAATTCAATCTGTTCAGGAAAGACTTTTAGTCGCATTTTCGACACACAAAGTGTGTGTTCTCAACTTCTATCTGTTTATTTCACAAGTTTAGACTTATTTATACTCAAATAATACAATTCAATCTGTTCAGGAAAGACTTTTAGTCGCATTTTCGACACACAAAGTGTGTGTTCTCAATTTCTATCTGTTTATTAGGCTTATTATTACTCAAATAACATTATTTATACTATTCAGACAACATTTTTTTATTAAATTTTGGACTCAGAAAGATATTTTTACAACTTTTTAACTTATTATTTTACAAGTTTATACCTATTTTTAACCTAAATAACACTATTTACACTATTCAGGAAAGACTTTTAGTTACATTTTCGGCACACAAAGTGTGTGTTCTCAACTTTTATTTGTTTATTTCTCAAGTTTAGCCTAATATTTACTCAAATAGCACGATTTGATCTGTTCAGGAAAGACTTTTAGTCGCATTTTCGACACACAAAGTGTGTGTTCTCAACTTCTATCTGTTTATTTCACAAGTTTAGGCTTATTATTACTCAAATAATACAATTCAATCTGTTCAGGAAAGACTTTTAGTCGCATTTTCGACACACAAAGTGTGTGTTCTCAATTTCTATCTGTTTATTAGGCTTATTATTACTCAAATAACATTATTTATACTATTCAGACAACATTTTTTTATTAAATTTTGGACTCAGAAAGATATTTTTACAACTTTTTAACTTATTATTTTACAAGTTTATACCTATTTTTAACCTAAATAACACTATTTACACTATTCAGGAAAGACTTTTAGTTACATTTTCGGCACACAAAGTGTGTGTTCTCAACTTTTATTTGTTTATTTCTCAAGTTTAGCCTAATATTTACTCAAATAGCACGATTTGATCGTGTCTTTTATTACATTTTGGACACACACACACACACACACACACACACACACACACACACACACACACACACACACACACACACACACACACACAGACAGAGAGAGAGAGAGAGAGAGAGAGAGAGAGAGAGAGAGAGAGAGAGAGAGAGAGAGAGAGATTTCCAACTTTACAGGATTATTCTCCAAGTTTACTCAAATAACACAATTTAAATGTGTTGTGAATTAGATTTTGTACACACGACGTGTGTTTTGTCAACTTTAACCCTTTCATTTTAAGTTTATTTTACCAAAGTAAGACGGTTTAGTCTATTCAAGAAAGTTTTCAATTATATTTTGGATGCAAAAGTATATTTTGTCAACTTCTACCCTTTTATTTTACAAGTTTAGGCTTATTTTTACTCAAATAACACAATTTCATCTATTTAGGCAACATTTTGTTTCTTATATTTTACTCACAAAGACATTTTTTTCAATTTTTAATGTATTATTTCACAAGTTTATGTAATTTTTTATTCTAATAACACAATTTTAACTATTCAGGCAACATTTTTTATTGCGATTTGGATTTACAAAGAGATTTTTTTTAAATTTTTGTATTAAATTTTCTATTTATTGTATTTCACATTCACTAATTTTTAATGTTTTACTTTTTATTTTTATCTAAAAACTAAAGAAAAAAGTATTTTTAACTAAAAGTTATTTTATAGTTTTCGGTTTTCAGATTTCCACAATGCTATTTTTGGTTCTGTATTTCTATATTAGGATATTACAGTTCTAAGGTGTGTATAATATTTCAAAGTATTTTCAGGGTGTATTTGTTAATGCATTTGGATGATAACTATTAGGTTTTTGGACGAACTAATGTTAAGAATATTTCAACCAATCAGAAAACGCGTCGGTTTTATTTCAACCAATCAGAGAAGGCGTCAGTTTGCTTATGAGGTATAAAAACTGCGTAAAAGCAAGCAGAAGCTATTTTGAGAAGTATTTCTGAAGCATTGCGTCAGAGAAGACATCAAGTTGTGATTATTGTCTGAGATTTGAAGACAAAGAACTCAAAAGAAGCTATAATTAAGGTAAGTGAATTGTTACATATATGTATGGTGCTTTTAAATAATGCGTAAATGCAAATATTGAAACGAAGAAAACGTCAATGCAAACCAAAAAGAATATGCGTAATGTGAACAAGTACTACAACTATTTTTCTATTTTTCAGGTGCTTCTAATTTTGTATGTGTGACTGAAAGGGACCATTAGTAAAAGATGGCGTCTTCAACCTCCACAAACAAGGCTAACCACACTGCGGTGAGTACCTCGCAAGAGATTTTACCACTGGAATGTATATTTCTCCACTAGTTTTTGAAATAATATATAAATCCAGAAAACAAAGAAACGAAAAAAGTAAATACAGAAATGAATATGCGTAATATAAACAAGTACTACAACTATGTTTCTATTTTTCAGGTGTTCTTATTTGTGTACCTGTGAGTGGAAGGATCTATTACTGGAAATAACGCCAACAAAGTAACCAACAAGGACATGAGTCAAATAATTGCATCATGTTCATGTTTTTCCAATTATATCTATAAGGACTGTGTGTTGGAGACTTTGAAGAGGTATACACCTGGCAAGTATATTATATGCTGGGGATGTTATTCTAATCAAGGCAACCAATTAGCCCACGATTGTGTAGTTAACCATTTCTACGAGTGTGAGTGCGTATGCTGTAAAGATGAAGATTTACTCTCTGAACGTTATTTTATTTGCCAAGGAGAACGCTGTTTGAATAAATGCCAACGATGTGTTAAGTGGATGTGCGAGAGAATCCAGTATTATTTACAGGACTTGGATAACACAAAACATATTTTTGATTTTTATATTACTAACCATGAGGATGTTGCGGATGCTTTGACGGCACACGAGGTACAGACAGAATACAAAGCTTTTTATAGTGTATTATGTGAAATTTCAAACAATATCGAACTAGTGAAAACTCTTATAGATCCTATACGCTCAGCAGAGCTTACTTATGGTAGCACAGGATTTTTGTGAGAGTTGAATAGAGACTGACTAATAACACCGAAAATGGTGCAATACATTATTGATGTACAAGGATTTATTTATAACAGAAAATTTATATTGCGTGAGATTTGTGTGAGTTCTACAAATTTGGACACTGTATATTATGCGCTTGTGAGTGTTCCCGATTATTTCAAAGAGAACAAAGAATCGCGCTGGGTTAAAGACAATCTCCATGCATTAATGTATGATATTCCTTGTGGATGTGAAATATACTATGTCCGGAGGGCAGTTAGGAACTTGAACTGTCAAGGTGGTACATTTTTCTGCAAAGGAAAATCCCAAATTATCAAAGATTTGTTTAATATTGATAACATTGTTGATTTACAAACTGTAAACTGTCCATCCCTTAAGAATTTGTATATGTTTCAAGGAGGATTGTGCAAGTATCATTCTGATACTTCTCCCCCAGCTGAACAAGGTTGCGCATTCAGAAATGTTCAAAGACTTGTATGTTGGTACAATAATAAAAATATTAATGTGTAATGTATTTAGTGCAAATAATAAAGATTTGTGAAAAAGAAATGTTTTCTATGTTGTTATTTAGTTTTAAAGCCTTTATTCAAGGTATTTTCAAGTATTACTGGTTTTTTGGCTGCATCAACACATGGGTTATTTCTATTTGGTTTATTATACGAGGCTACAATCACTATATGTCTATGAGGACTAAAATCCACTGATTGAACCTTAAAGCTTAGGTTTACTATGTATATTGATTAAACACAGGACAACACGAATCTTACAGAGGATTGTAGGAGGCATAGGCCCACACACCAGCGCCTTATTAGCCTGCAAGAACAACTTGTATGTTGAATTGTGACTGTTTAGCAATAATATTTATAAAGTTTAAATAATTTTCATTAGATTATATATATATTTTGGATTCAAATAAAACACTCAAGTTAAGTTTTTTAAGTTTATTTTTATTTAATATACAAATATAGAATATATCAAATTTACATATATGAAAAGTACTCTACCAAAGAGCAAAAGTCACATAGGGATTACGATTTAGCCGATGCTGAAATTCTTCCATGAGGGATTTGTAGTAAGAGAGAAATTTTTGCCACTGTTTAAAGTTGAGGGTGACTCCACCAGAGATGCTGGTGATTTCCACTTTTATATTTTCTCCACTGCCCTCGAAGGTGAAGTAAGGTTCTCCTATAATGTCTATAGATCTGAATCTGTCTTTTTGTGTGGGGAATCTGTTTTTGTAAGTGTCGAAGATCACATCTGATTTGTAGACGCATGATGGGTACTCTTCTTTATTTAGGACAATGTATTTTTTTCATGTTTCAAAATCAATTCAGTGTCTGCGAAAGTACCTCGAATAATGATATCCATGTTGGCATCGATGATGAATCTGGTTTCTGGTTTTATGTTGTTCATTTGGTGTGTGCCTCTGATAGACTGCATTTTGGTTTGGTATCAATAAAAAGTTTTAAAAATATGCAACTAGTGCTACAAAAGGAACGGAAATTATCGACAATTTCTGGATTATAACTAAAATTCAGTTTGCCTTTTACATATCCAATATTTACATACCAACACTAACTAGACTTCGATTTATATAAATGTAGCAGGAACTATATTTCTGAGAATCAAACTATATTAGGATTATATGTTAAACTTATACAAAACCAGATTATTCTATGTAAGTATATTTATATTGACTGGATTATTTAACAGATCAAACAGAAAGAAGGCAAATTCCACTAAACGTAGGTGATTGCATGAAAATAACTAGGTCAAGGAGTGACCAACAGTGAGCTGAGGTTATATATAGAGGGTCGCTCTTCATAATTCTTACCTTCGCTGGATCGGCGAAGGAACGCACTTGTGGGCGGTAGAACCTGAATGGGCTCCACCAAGACATCGGAGACTCGAAGCAGATGTCTTGGTGGATGAACCCAAGTAGGGTCATAGGCGCTAGGGTCAATTTGGTTATTTCTTCTTGTATGAGGAACCAATTTGGCCAACTCCCCACATTAACTTACATTGCTTATAACTAATTAAATTTGAAGAAAAATTATAATCTCTTAGACTGTAAACATATTTTATATTTAGGCTGCACAAGATCCAATGATAAAATTAAAAAAATGGTAATCACCCAGACAGGGACTCGAACCCTGGACAGATAGGTTAAAACCCATCTGAGCACAAGGTATTCTTTTTTTTTTTGAAAAGTTAGTTATGTTAAGAAATATCGTTTGAGAACTCTTTTGGTCTGGGTCGACAGAGAAGGAGACAGTATTTCCAAAATTTTACAGACTGGATGTATTTTACCATCACTATAGAGGTTTTTACTATATGTAATTCGAAACGCTAGAGTTCAGTTAGCTTTCAAAATTGAAGTTACATAGTACAATATGTTGAAGTTTTTGTGTTTGGCACACTTAACAAGTTACACTTATATCCATTTCAGGACATATAATACTAAAACTTTGCTAGTAGTTGATGAGATGACAGTAAATTTGAGAGTTTTAGTATTATATGTCCGTAATTAGATATAGTGTAACTTGTTAAGTGTGCCAAACACAAAAACTTCAACATATTGTACTATGTAACTTCAATTTTGAAAGCTAACTGAACTCTAGCGTTTCGAATTACATATAGTAAAAACCTCTATAGTGATGGTAAAATACATCCAGTCTGTAAAATTTTGGAAATACTGTCTCCTTCTCTGTCGACCCAGACCAAAAGAGTTCTCAAACGATATTTCTTAACATAACTAACTTTTCAAAAAAAAAAAGAATACCTTGTGCTCAGATGGGTTTTAACCTATCTGTCCAGGGTTCGAGTCCCTGTCTGGGTGATTACCATTTTTTTAATTTTATCATTGGATCTTGTGCAGCCTAAATATAAAATATGTTTACAGTCTAAGAGATTATAATTTTTCTTCAAATTTAATTAGTTATAAGCAATGTAAGTTAATGTGGGGAGTTGGCCAAATTGGTTCCTCATACAAGAAGAAATAACCAAATTGACCCTAGCGCCTATGACCCTACTTGGGTTCATCCACCAAGACATCTGCTTCGAGTCTCCGATGTCTTGGTGGAGCCCATTCAGGTTCTACCGCCCACAAGTGCGTTCCTTCGCCGATCCAGCGAAGGTAAGAATTATGAAGAGCGACCCTCTATATATAACCTCAGCTCACTGTTGGTCACTCCTTGACCTAGTTATTTTCATGCAATCACCTACGTTTAGTGGAATTTGCCTTCTTTCTGTTTGATCTGTTAAATAATCCAGTCAATATAAATATACTTACATAGAATAATCTGGTTTTGTATAAGTTTAACATATAATCCTAATATAGTTTGATTCTCAGAAATATAGTTCCTGCTACATTTATATAAATCGAAGTCTAGTTAGTGTTGGTATGTAAATATTGGATATGTAAAAGGCAAACTGAATTTTAGTTATAATCCAGAAATTGTCGATAATTTCCGTTCCTTTTGTAGCACTAGTTGCATATTTTTAAAACTTTTTATTGATACCAAACCAAAATGCAGTCTATCAGAGGCACACACCAAATGAACAACATAAAACCAGAAACCAGATTCATCATCGATGCCAACATGGATATCATTATTCGAGGTACTTTCGCAGACACTGAATTGATTTTGAAACATGAAAAAAATACATTGTCCTAAATAAAGAAGAGTACCCATCATGCGTCTACAAATCAGATGTGATCTTCGACACTTACAAAAACAGATTCCCCACACAAAAAGACAGATTCAGATCTATAGACATTATAGGAGAACCTTACTTCACCTTCGAGGGCAGTGGAGAAAATATAAAAGTGGAAATCACCAGCATCTCTGGTGGAGTCACCCTCAACTTTAAACAGTGGCAAAAATTTCTCTCTTACTACAAATCCCTCATGGAAGAATTTCAGCATCGGCTAAATCGTAATCCCTATGTGACTTTTGCTCTTTGGTAGAGTACTTTTCATATATGTAAATTTGATATATTCTATATTTGTATATTAAATAAAAATAAACTTAAAAAACTTAACTTGAGTGTTTTATTTGAATCCAAAATATATATATAATCTAATGAAAATTATTTAAACTTTATAAATATTATTGCTAAACAGTCACAATTCAACATACAAGTTGTTCTTGCAGGCTAATAAGGCGCTGGTGTGTGGGCCTATGCCTCCTACAATCCTCTGTAAGATTCGTGTTGTCCTGTGTTTAATCAATATACATAGTAAACCTAAGCTTTAAGGTTCAATCAGTGGATTTTAGTCCTCATAGACATATAGTGATTGTAGCCTCGTATAATAAACCAAATAGAAATAACCCATGTGTTGATGCAGCCAAAAAACCAGTAATACTTGAAAATACCTTGAATAAAGGCTTTAAAACTAAATAACAACATAGAAAACATTTCTTTTTCACAAATCTTTATTATTTGCACTAAATACATTACACATTAATATTTTTATTATTGTACCAACATACAAGTCTTTGAACATTTCTGAATGCGCAACCTTGTTCAGCTGGGGGAGAAGTATCAGAATGATACTTGCACAATCCTCCTTGAAACATATACAAATTCTTAAGGGATGGACAGTTTACAGTTTGTAAATCAACAATGTTATCAATATTAAACAAATCTTTGATAATTTGGGATTTTCCTTTGCAGAAAAATGTACCACCTTGACAGTTCAAGTTCCTAACTGCCCTCCGGACATAGTATATTTCACATCCACAAGGAATATCATACATTAATGCATGGAGATTGTCTTTAACCCAGCGCGATTCTTTGTTCTCTTTGAAATAATCGGGAACACTCACAAGCGCATAATATACAGTGTCCAAATTTGTAGAACTCACACAAATCTCACGCAATATAAATTTTCTGTTATAAATAAATCCTTGTACATCAATAATGTATTGCACCATTTTCGGTGTTATTAGTCAGTCTCTATTCAACTCTCACAAAAATCCTGTGCTACCATAAGTAAGCTCTGCTGAGCGTATAGGATCTATAAGAGTTTTCACTAGTTCGATATTGTTTGAAATTTCACATAATACACTATAAAAAGCTTTGTATTCTGTCTGTACCTCGTGTGCCGTCAAAGCATCCGCAACATCCTCATGGTTAGTAATATAAAAATCAAAAATATGTTTTGTGTTATCCAAGTCCTGTAAATAATACTGGATTCTCTCGCACATCCACTTAACACATCGTTGGCATTTATTCAAACAGCGTTCTCCTTGGCAAATAAAATAACGTTCAGAGAGTAAATCTTCATCTTTACAGCATACGCACTCACACTCGTAGAAATGGTTAACTACACAATCGTGGGCTAATTGGTTGCCTTGATTAGAATAACATCCCCAGCATATAATATACTTGCCAGGTGTATACCTCTTCAAAGTCTCCAACACACAGTCCTTATAGATATAATTGGAAAAACATGAACATGATGCAATTATTTGACTCATGTCCTTGTTGGTTACTTTGTTGGCGTTATTTCCAGTAATAGATCCTTCCACTCACAGGTACACAAATAAGAACACCTGAAAAATAGAAACATAGTTGTAGTACTTGTTTATATTACGCATATTCATTTCTGTATTTACTTTTTTCGTTTCTTTGTTTTCTGGATTTATATATTATTTCAAAAACTAGTGGAGAAATATACATTCCAGTGGTAAAATCTCTTGCGAGGTACTCACCGCAGTGTGGTTAGCCTTGTTTGTGGAGGTTGAAGACGCCATCTTTTACTAATGGTCCCTTTCAGTCACACATACAAAATTAGAAGCACCTGAAAAATAGAAAAATAGTTGTAGTACTTGTTCACATTACGCATATTCTTTTTGGTTTGCATTGACGTTTTCTTCGTTTCAATATTTGCATTTACGCATTATTTAAAAGCACCATACATATATGTAACAATTCACTTACCTTAATTATAGCTTCTTTTGAGTTCTTTGTCTTCAAATCTCAGACAATAATCACAACTTGATGTCTTCTCTGACGCAATGCTTCAGAAATACTTCTCAAAATAGCTTCTGCTTGCTTTTACGCAGTTTTTATACCTCATAAGCAAACTGACGCCTTCTCTGATTGGTTGAAATAAAACCGACGCGTTTTCTGATTGGTTGAAATATTCTTAACATTAGTTCGTCCAAAAACCTAATAGTTATCATCCAAATGCATTAACAAATACACCCTGAAAATACTTTGAAATATTATACACACCTTAGAACTGTAATATCCTAATATAGAAATACAGAACCAAAAATAGCATTGTGGAAATCTGAAAACCGAAAACTATAAAATAACTTTTAGTTAAAAATACTTTTTTCTTTAGTTTTTAGATAAAAATAAAAAGTAAAACATTAAAAATTAGTGAATGTGAAATACAATAAATAGAAAATTTAATACAAAAATTTAAAAAAAATCTCTTTGTAAATCCAAATCGCAATAAAAAATGTTGCCTGAATAGTTAAAATTGTGTTATTAGAATAAAAAATTACATAAACTTGTGAAATAATACATTAAAAATTGAAAAAAATGTCTTTGTGAGTAAAATATAAGAAACAAAATGTTGCCTAAATAGATGAAATTGTGTTATTTGAGTAAAAATAAGCCTAAACTTGTAAAATAAAAGGGTAGAAGTTGACAAAATATACTTTTGCATCCAAAATATAATTGAAAACTTTCTTGAATAGACTAAACCGTCTTACTTTGGTAAAATAAACTTAAAATGAAAGGGTTAAAGTTGACAAAACACACGTCGTGTGTACAAAATCTAATTCACAACACATTTAAATTGTGTTATTTGAGTAAACTTGGAGAATAATCCTGTAAAGTTGGAAATCTCTCTCTCTCTCTCTCTCTCTCTCTCTCTCTCTCTCTCTCTCTCTCTCTCTCTCTCTCTCTGTCTGTGTGTGTGTGTGTGTGTGTGTGTGTGTGTGTGTGTGTGTGTGTGTGTGTGTGTGTGTCCAAAATGTAATAAAAGACACGATCAAATCGTGCTATTTGAGTAAATATTAGGCTAAACTTGAGAAATAAACAAATAAAAGTTGAGAACACACACTTTGTGTGCCGAAAATGTAACTAAAAGTCTTTCCTGAATAGTGTAAATAGTGTTATTTAGGTTAAAAATAGGTATAAACTTGTAAAATAATAAGTTAAAAAGTTGTAAAAATATCTTTCTGAGTCCAAAATTTAATAAAAAAATGTTGCCTGAATAGTATAAATAATGTTATTTGAGTAATAATAAGCCTAATAAACAGATAGAAATTGAGAACACACACTTTGTGTGTCGAAAATGCGACTAAAAGTCTTTCCTGAACAGATTGAATTGTATTATTTGAGTAATAATAAGCCTAAACTTGTGAAATAAACAGATAGAAGTTGAGAACACACACTTTGTGTGTCGAAAATGCGACTAAAAGTCTTTCCTGAACAGATCAAATCGTGCTATTTGAGTAAATATTAGGCTAAACTTGAGAAATAAACAAATAAAAGTTGAGAACACACACTTTGTGTGCCGAAAATGTAACTAAAAGTCTTTCCTGAATAGTGTAAATAGTGTTATTTAGGTTAAAAATAGGTATAAACTTGTAAAATAATAAGTTAAAAAGTTGTAAAAATATCTTTCTGAGTCCAAAATTTAATAAAAAAATGTTGTCTGAATAGTATAAATAATGTTATTTGAGTAATAATAAGCCTAATAAACAGATAGAAATTGAGAACACACACTTTGTGTGTCGAAAATGCGACTAAAAGTCTTTCCTGAACAGATTGAATTGTATTATTTGAGTAATAATAAGCCTAAACTTGTGAAATAAACAGATAGAAGTTGAGAACACACACTTTGTGTGTCGAAAATGCGACTAAAAGTCTTTCCTGAACAGATTGAATTGTATTATTTTGGTAATAATAAGCCTAAACTTGTGAAATAAACAGATAGAAGTTGAAAAAACACAGTCTGTGTGTCGAAAATATAACTAAAAGTCTTTCCTGAACAGATTGAATTGTGTTATTTGAATAATAATAAGCCTAAACTTGTGAAATAAACAGATAGAAGTTGAGAACACACACTTTGTGTGTCGAAAATATAACTAAAAGTCTTTCCTTAATAGTATAAATAGTGTTATTTAGGTTAAAAAAATAGGTACAAAATTGTAAATAATAAGTTAAAAAGTTGTAAAAAATGTCTTTGCGAGTCCAAAATTTAATAAAAAATGTTGCCTGAATAGTACAAATAGTGTTATTTTGGTAAAAAAATTAACATAAAATTGTAAAATAATAAGTTAAAAATTGAAAAAATGTTTTTTTTGTGAGTGCAAAATTTAATAAAAAATGTTGCTTGAATAGTACAAATAGTGTTATTTTGGTAAAAAAATTAACATAAAATTGTAAAATAATAACTTAAAAGTTGAAAAAATGTCTTTGCGAGTCCAACATTTAATAAAAAATGTTGCCTGAATAGTACAAATAGTGTTATTTTTGTAAAAATAAAGATAAGCTGTGAAAATGTTTGACATAAAGTCAAAGTTTGGTAAAAAATAAACTCAAAATTAAGTTAAATAGCACACAGTAACATACATTTACTACCTAAATCAATAATCAAAGGGTCCTAGGTTCGTTACCCCGTGATAAAAGCAAATAGTGAAAACTGTAGGCCCCGTCCCTAATAGCTCTCCCTTCTTCATAGTACAGATAAAAAAAAACCTGCGCTAAAGCGTCCTGTGCCTTGGAGGCAAACCTGAGCGGAATATTAATTGGCGGCGGAAACCGCATAGCTTCAGAGATTTGACCCTTGCTGCGCATTCTCAGACATTCTTTGTTGTCTGGTTGAATACCTCCCTGCCCTACAGTATTGCATAGCTTTCCCCTGTTATTGCGTACTGGTTAACCTTGAAAAAACCGGTTCTGAAAATCTACCGACGCGTTCTCTGATTGGTCAATCAGGTTCTTCCTTTGTTCTGACGTTGTGACGTCATTTGACCTTGAGCGCGCTTCCCCCAAAATTCCTTTCTCGTCTACCTGCGCGGAGTTCCCCTTGTCTGTCTGGCATCACAGCGGAGTCGAAATTCTGAGACCGTATTCTGTCTAGCGTCTGAGACCACCGTGTTTCATAACATGATGAAATTACTGCATAGTACTAATTAATAATATTACATATCTCGGGTTCGAGTACCGGGACCGTCTTCTTTCGTATCATTAACACCTTTTATAGCGGTTCATAGCGTTTCATAAACCATAGAAAACTTATTTTCAATACTATAAACATTAATTATTATCGATTTATACATTACATACTTTGCAGTAATGAATATAAAACCATATGCATAGCGTTTAGTACCTCTAATTACCTTCTATATACATATTTTTCATAAAATAAATAAATATATATTCATAAAAAGTTATAAACATGCAAATACATAAATGTAAAGTATTCTAAGTACTTGCTAATGAATTCTAAGTACATGCGAATTAATTAAAACCCGTGCAAATTAGTTATAAGTACATGCGAATAAATTGCGAATATTAAACGCCCGAGGGCACAAACAGTCCTTGGCGGGGTCAACCTCTACTGAGTACGATGCACAGGACTCGCGGGTCTGCGTTGCCTTTGGTTCTACAGCCGGACCCTGTGGCCGAGTGGTTAGCACATCGCGCTGCGACGCTAAGGATCCCGGGTTCGAATCCCGCTCGGGCTTGGTTGTTTGTAAATGTCCACTCATCAATTTCATCATTTCATCACTCATCCCCATCTTCGCAAATTAGCCAAGAGGCACAAAACGCGAAGTAAAATAAACTAAATCAAACCAAAACAAGAACCAAAACCTTTGGTTCTACTGTACTTTTCCAATCAGGGCTCTGGCGTCTGGAACAGCAGCCAGCATAATCCTCTGTGGGATTATGTGTTGTTCTTACGTGTGCTGAGTGTCTGCTTAGCTTCAGCTTTAAGCAATGGTATGGGGATTCTAAGAAAGTTTTATGGGTGCTAGTCTTGGTAGGGAGCTCACTTCCGATGAACGTGTTGAAATCAGAAATCAATATTTTATCGGGTGGGCTGAAAAGTTCGTAGGCTGACTCATAGATGGCGTTACTAGAATTAAATGTGATTTTTACTTAGTACGAACCTTCAAAAGATACGTGTATAAATTTCACAGCTGCCGGATAATTAGGTCGTGAGATATAGCATTGTGAGTGAAGCAGCTTTTGTTATTGTGAAAAAATGGATAAAAAAGAATTTCGTGTGTTAATAAAGCATTGCTTTTTGGCGAAAAAAAATACTGTTGAAGCCAAGGCTTGGCTTGATAAACATTATTCGGATTCTGCACCAGGAAAATCAACCGTTGAGAAGTGGTTTGCTAAATTTAAACGAGGCGAAATGAGCATCGAAGACGATGCACGCAGTGGACGCCCCAAAGAGGCTGTTACCGACGAAAACATCAAAAAAGTCCACAAAATAATTTTAAATGATCATAAAGTGAAGTTGATCGAGATAGCTGAGACTTTAAAAATATCAAAGGAACGTGTTGGACATATTGTGCATGAATATTTGAACATGCGAAAGCTGTGTGCAAAATGGGTGCCGCGCGTGCTCACAATCGATCAAAAGCAACAACGTTTTGATGATTCGGAGCAATGTTTAGCGATATTCAACCGTAATAAACACGAATTTTTCCGTCGATATATTACAATGGATGAAACATGGCTAGAGTCGTTTTCACGTTCAGAAGACACAATGGGATCTTATGGGCAATGCTTTTCTTATGGGAAATACGAGCGCGCTGTTGTCAAATTTCTGGATTTACAAATTTAGCTTAAGTAAAATCGGTACGTGCAGTTTTGCAGGAAATTTTGTAAAGAATACGATGGTGAACACAAAAAACTGGTAACTTGCTTACATAATTTTAGATAAATTAAAAACGCAAATTTTCTGTGAAAACACAATTTTTACATTGTTTTCATTCCTAACGTTGAAACATGCCGTAAAATTGAAGCTTTCATTATGAAAAAAATTGACACTGTTTTTTAATTGTCATAGGTGACGGTGGTACTCAGAATTTATCAATACTTTAAAGCATATTTGCATTAAAAAATATTCAAATAAAGTATGTGGAGATTTTTTATATTCGTGCAGTAGAAAATGTCGTCGCTGGCCATTTTTTGTTCTGTAATTCCAAGTAAAAACTTCCAGCGACAAAGTTGTGGAGAAAATAATGAAATTATTTTTTATAACCACTCAAAGGTTCCCAGAAATATTACTTCCATGCATTTGGAGTTTCTTTTTAACCCGAACCGCGCGCGAAGTAAGGAGACGTTGTCTGGCCATCTTGAGCCGACTCACCGCAGCATTCCGGCTATCACCACAAAGTTTTCCAGTTGTTATTTTATTTCCATTCAGAAAAAATATGAACTTCATGCAGTTTGTTATAATAGAATTGAAATTACTTAAATTTAATAATTGACAATTATTTCCAATGCTGCTGTTGTGAGCAACATTAGTGCTGTCGCAAATACACGTTGTTTTCGTTTACATTACTGTCGACATTAATGCTGAAATGAAGATCACCTTTCAGTTTCCAACGTACACATAAATTCATAGACACCATATTAACCTTTGAAAGGCTTTCCAACACGTGACAAAATATGGGGCTTGAAGATAGAAATATGACATGCCTTGCTTGAGTCATTCGCGTCTTATCAGTTCACGTGGGCCATAACTCATTTGTTTGTTTGGGTTGCAACTTGAATCTAACCCATGTGCCAGCGTCTCCTTACTTGAGTGAGAGATCTGCTTTGGTCTGTTTAGACTTTTTCCCTCTCCCGAAAAAGTGTTTTCAGTTGTGTGAGCTCTCAGTGATTTTTACTTTTTTAAGTGATTTCTGAAGTGTCATATTCGTGCATTACACTCGCGTGTGTAGTGATCGCAATGGATCATAGTAAAAAGGGTAACTGTAACGTTCACAGTATAATATTAATATTAATAATTACATATAATTATCATCATATATATAAAATATGTAACACCTTCATTGTGAAGGAAGGTCATCATTTCCCGGCGACATGAGCTAGCGCTGTATTGGCAACACTGTGCGGTTTCTCCATAAGCGCCGTTGTCTCTTCTGAACGTGAAAACGACTCTAGATAACTACACTCCAGAGTCCAATCGACAGTCAGCCGAGTGGACTGCACGTGATGAACCGAATCCAAAGCGTGGAAAGACGCAACAGTCGGCTGGCAAGGTTATGGCATCAGTATTCTGGGACGCGCATGGTATTATATTCATTGATTACCTCAAAAAGGGCCAGACCATCAACAGCGATTATTACATAGCGTTGTTGGAGCGTTTAAAGGATGAAATCACGAAAAAACGGCCCCATTTGAAGAAGAAAAAAGTGCTGTTTCATCAAGACAATGCACCGTGTCACAAATCAATGAAAACGATGGCAAAATTATATGAATTAGACTACGAATTGCTTCCCCATCCACCATATTCTCCAGATCTGGCCACCAGTGACTTTTACCTGTTTGCAGACCTTAAAAGAATGCTCGCTGGAAAGAAATTTAGCACTGTTGAAGAGGTAATCGCCGAAACTGAGGCCTATTTTGAGGCTAAAGAGAAATCGTACTATAAAAATGGCATCGAAAAATTGTATGACCGGTATAATCGTTGTATCGCCCTCAAAGGTAACTATATTGAATAATAAAATCGAATTTTGTCAAAAAAATATTTTTTACTATGTTAGCCTACGAACTTTTCAGCCCAACTGTTATAAGAACCCCGCAAACCGGCGATGCAAGGGCTTCTCAAAAGGTTGGTTTCTATTCTCAGTCATTACGTTCTTCTTTGTTCTAGCCATTGGTAATTTTCTATATTTAAATGATATTATTAAAAAAAGAAGTCTTCAACAATTATGAACTTTTATATATTAAGGAGCACCTCTTCTAGATCGTGATGTCACCTTAATGAAGCTGGTATTGCCTCAATGTATACATAAGGAGTTTAGCTAACAGTAAGAATAAATGGAATTGAGTACGTCAACAAAGCATCGATTGGCTGGTTAATGTATTTATCACCGCTTGTTTGTGCATTGTGCAATTATATTACCTAGAGAGGAGAGGACGATGGGAGCAGAATCTCTAATTTAATCTGAAATGTAATATAAATTACATGAATATATATATAAAATTATTAATATAATTCATATTAATTAATTATATATATATAAACACAGTATGTAACATTGTTATTCGTACACATAGAATTTCCGAGGAAAAAACGTCATATATACTAGTAAATATAATCATTTTCATATGTACCTGGAAATTAATGTTAATGAAGGTTTCACCAACAAATGTCAATAAAAATATATGTTCAAAGTGTATAAACAGAGCGTATAATTTGTGTGAAAAGAGAAAAACACTCTGTTTCATGCAACAATGTTATTCGTACAGGCAAGAGTTTCAATCTTCCTCGCATACAGCGCCACCCCTATTCGGGCGATTTCGTGCAGTTTGCAACTTCGTAACAAATTTGAACATGCAAGCGCGCTCCCCGTCAAGCGGAATGCTGGCGTAGTTATTGTTGTAGGCCTATCCTCTATCTATCAGCGTGTTCGAAATGGGCAAGGTGAAGGAACTTAGTTCCGATCTGAAGGATGTTATTATAAATTTGGCCCTTAGAGGTTATTCGTTAAGAAAAATGGACAAACAGTTAATAAATGTAAATCACACTCCACAGTTCAATACATAGTAAACAAATGTAGAGAGGAAGGTTCAACACAGAATGTGCCGAGAAAACCAAGAGAGAGACGGTTGAATAAACGTGATAAACGCTTTATTTTAAAAAGAGTGCAAGAAAACCCCCGACTAAGTGTTCCTCCGTTACGACCGTTAGTAGAAAATGTTGCTGGCGGGATGATGTCCGATCAAACTGTCCGACGTGCCTTGTGGAAGCATGGATATCATGGCAGAATTCCACGAAAGAGGCCGTATATGGTCAGACGAGTCCAAGATTAATATATACGGGTCAGATGGGATAAATAGGGTCTGGAGAAAATCAAATAAAGACAATGATCATATTAACACAGTTCCAACCAGTGGCGACTCGTGGTGAACCAAAGTTGAGGGGCGATAGCTCACAAATTTGCTCTATTGATTTGCTTTATTTTACTTCGCCTTTTGTGCCACATTTGGCTAATTTGCGAAGATGGGGATGAGTGATATGATGAATTTGATGAATGGACACTCACAAACATCCATGCCCATGCCGGGATTCGAACCCGCGACCTTTCGCATCGTAGCGCGATGTGCTAACCACTCCGCCACGGGGGCCGGCACAAATTTGCTCTACTAGTAATGTGAGTTTAAATTATGAATTTCGTATAACAGCCAACGTGATAAGATATTGATACGTTCGTGTTTACAGAATATAATGTTTTACACGTTTGCACATATGATAATAAATTAATAATTATTTAACAGTAATGAGTCATTCCATGCCAAATCAACACAGATATGTGCAATTTTCAACCTGACCATCTCCGATTTTCATGAAATTTGGGGAGTTGAAACTATGCATGGAACTTAGTAACTATGAAAATTTTTAGTCTCGTGCGTCTTGTAATTGTTAAATTATTCAAGGTCAAAGTTAGCAGAAATTGCCCTTTTTGAGTCCGCTTAGCTGTACTAAATGTGCTTTAACTCCGCCACTATTTCGCCTAGAAAGCTCAAATAAAGCTTATTGTACAGGGAATTGAACAAGCTTTCCAGTGATATATGACAAGCCCACCTTTCGATAAAAATATAATTTTGACACGTGACCTTGACATTTGACCTTGAATATCTCAAAACATGTCATCACCAAAGATCGTGAAAAAAATATATTTGGTCCCTCATGCCATACTCTAAAACATATCAAAAAATCATTCTGGGACTGCAGTGGGATCAGAAGATACAAAATAATATGTTTAACTATGTGACTGATAAAAGCCTCATTACATGAACCATGACGAGTCAAAAGTCCTTTAACACCCCCTACAAAATGTAAAGGAGTTATCCTGGGTATATTTGGTCATGAGAGAAATAGGTTGGGCACAGGGAGATCTCTAGCTGTGTGTGTCAAGCGCAGGTTCGGCATATTGTTGACCGCCATTTTGAATTCAACGAAAACATTTCAAAGGAAAGTGGGTGATGTGAAATATCAAATCAGGCTAGAATTTCACGAGAAATGATGTGACGAAAGTTTCTCCAACGTATCTTTAGCCAGCAAAACGTTATACGCATATCTTTCACTTACGATATATGCACATTGTAGTGTTGTCAATATTCCTGTGAGCACACTCGCTGACGTCTCTCACACTCACATAGAACATTTGGCAATGTAGCAGGTGCACCATCATCGCAAGCAGCAACTATGCCTTCTCTCAGATGGTCAATATCAGGGACTTTTAGTGCATGCACCATTCTCTTCAAATGTTTCTGAAGGTAAAAGTCCTCCTAAGATGTTGGATCTGGGGAATGTGCAGGCCTTTTAATAGATCCCCATCTGCCCATCAATTTACCTAGAAATTTACCATGAAGAATGTTCACATAGTGTGGTCACACACTGCCCTGTTTCAAAACTCTGGAAAAGTGCCATACCCCGTAAGCAAGGATGAAAAACGTGTTCACTTAACATAACACATCCAAGAAGCCCTCACCATTTAAGGTTCCGTTGTTGAATATGGACCAACCATTCCCGTTCTCCATACACTATACCACATCATTAGCTTACCAGCAACAACCAGTCGGCTGGGATCTGTCTACCGTAGATTATCAAATCACAGGCATTGCGTATAATTTTTATTAACTTTACCGGGAACATAAAAATTAGCATCGTCACTGAAGAATTTTTCATTCCAAAGGAAGTGTCACGTAATTGTTTGAGATACTTTGCCCAATATTCTCCACTATTCAAGTCTTTGGTGAATGTTGCTGATTAAAATCATATGCAATGGTGCGTATACTTCTTTCTCTCCCAAGATGTCAGCGTGGTCTCGACGATTTTCTAACATGTTAGGAGGAGCATTCTTAATACTTTGTTTTTAACACCTCGTAAAGGAGAAAATGATTACAAGCATGCAGTAATATTTTTTTGCTGGTTAAATATACTTTGGAAAAACCTTCGGTGCTTCATTTCTCGTGAAATTCTAGCCTGATTTGATATTTCACATCACCCACTTTCCTTTGAAATGTTTTCGTTGAATTCAAAATGGCGGTCAACAATATTCCGGACCTGCGCTTGACACACACAGCTAGAGATCTCCCTGTGCCCAACCTATTTCTTTCATGACCAATTATACCCAGGATAACTCCTTTACATTTTGTAGGGGGTGTTAAAGGACTTTTGACTCGTCATGGTTCATGTAATGAGGCTTTTATCAGTCACATAGTTAAACATATTATTTTGTATCTTCTGATCCCACTGCAGTCCCAGAATGATTTTTTGATATGTTTTAGAGTATGGCATGAGGGACCAAATATATTTTTTTCACGATCTTTGGTGATGACATGTTTTGAGATATTCAAGGTCAAATGTCAAGGTCACGTGTCAAAATTATATTTTTATCGAAAGGTGGGCTTGTCATATATCACTGGAAAGCTTGTTCAATTCCCTGTACAATAAGCTTTATTTGAGCTTTCTAGGCGAAATAGTGGCGGAGTTAAAGCACATTTAGTACAGCTAAGCGGACTGAAAAAGGGCAATTTCTGCTAACTTTGACCTTGAATAATTTAACAATTACAAGACGCACGAGACTAAAAATTTTCATAGTTACTAAGTTCCATGCATAGTTTCAACTCCCCAAATTTCATGAAAATCGGAGATGGTCAGGTTGGAGGCTGTGTTGATTTCGCATGGAATGACTCTAATGCGTAGAAGATGGTAGAAGAAATAGAATTCTAACAGATTAGTCGTTTAACAGAGGTGAAAATTCAGAAGAAAGGATATTAATTTTTACACAACTTGATAAGCACAATGACGAATATTTACGTGCATTGATCGTGAAAATTTCTAGTAAAAAAGTTACGCAGAAAAAGTTCCCTGTCCAACATGCGTAATTGATATGTGAAATAGTGCACCAAAATAAATATCTCACTGGAAAGGTGATATCTGCGTTACCAGAAGCTCTAAAGTAAAAACTTCAAACTTACCAGAAATCTTCAGACATGCTTGTAACTGAAATTCATCCTTCTGTCCTTCAACGCGAAATTTGCGAGTGAACTCATGACCTCCCTTCTTTGACACTTGTTCTAGATTCAAATTAAGGCCTAGGTTTTTTATGTTTATTTTTTCATCCAGACTTCAGACTTCTAGTAGAAAAACTTCGCACCAACAATTTCTCCACACTGTTCATCGCGACAAATCAAGGAATATAGACAAATGCACAACTACAAACTACAGCACACAAGTACCGAAAAAGCTTCCAGGGAAAACGAAAAAACAACAAGTGTCAATGCTATCGTCTACCCATCAGTGTTGCCACAATATGAGGGCACAATTTCCCTTTCCAAGGGACATAATTTCCCTTTTTGGACAATTTTTCCCTTCACCTAAACAAATCATGTAATAATGATAAAAATAATACTACTAATAAATAGTAGTAGTAGTATAGTATAGTACAGGCACGTATCCAGGAATTCCTTTCGGGGGGGCTCAACACCATTTTTTAAGGGGTATAGTAAGAACCTCACAATTGTATGTTTAAGACCAGTGGTGGCAATTGGGTTCCAAAACGGGGGGGGGGGGGTGCGGAAGGCGTTGCAAGGAAAGTTTACTTTCTCTTGGTAGCCAAGGCTTAACATTAAGAGGCCATAATTTTGAAGCAGAAAAATAAAAAATGGGGAGCAACTATCCCTTAAATCGTTGCCACTGTAAGGCTATCATTTTAATCAGAACGTGAAATCGGAACATTTTTTACCACTCGACTCCTCTGTTTCCATGCATTAATAATGTGTGCCGGAACCATCTCAGTATGTGTGTTTGTCCATTTCTTCTCATCAGGTATAAAAACATCTATGGTATCTTTGAGTGTTTTTACGAAGCTGTTACACATGCACGGGATGGACAATCCACTCGACAATGCGAGATTCAAATTGTGGGTTCCGAACTGGACGCAGACAGCTCTCGAATATTTCTCTCTGATTCGAGCCTAAACACCACTAACGTGTCTTGTCCTCCCATTTTTTCAGCTCTTATAAAAGCCGAAACCCACCAAATTGTTCAGATTCAGGCCTTAGCACTCACAAGTGTTCAAAAATGCCTGTCACAGCTTCCGCTGTCTCAGGGACGCAGCTAGGTTGATCAGTTTGGGGGGGCCCAAACGTAAGATTTTTTCTATCAAACTATTATAAATTAACAAACTATTTATACACCATATACGCCTTTGCTGTATACATACATTATATATGTATGTATGTGTGTGTGTGTGTGTATATATATATATATATATATATATATATATATATATATATATATATATATATATATATATATAGTCTTGGATATAAAAGGATCAAGGGCCTCCTCGGCGGCGCATGGTAGCTTCGTCGCCTTGCAATCAAGGGGTTCCGGGTTCGATACCCGGTGGATGCTCATAGTGGTTCGGATCCCACTTTACACTGTAGAACCAGCCTCGATTAGCCTTACTGTGTATAAAGTGGACTTAAAACACCAATTCAATAAATCAATAGGAAAGGAACATCATTTTCTTCTGTAGCTCCCAACAGTCTACGGATATACTCTCGCGAAATACCCAGCCATTATTCTGGAAACTAAATGCAGAAGAACTCATTAGCTTAATGTCTTATAGACCAAGAACAATGTTAATAGTCTTTAGATTTGTAAATTTGCTGGAAAACACTGAGAAGTAGATAAAACCCTTTTCCGTGGTTTTAGATATAAAGTGCTGGAACCAGGTTTACAAGTATTGGCAGCAGTGCAAATATGAAATGTGTGCGTAATGAGTTCAAGATAGGCATCTCATGCATACAGTTCATACCGGAATCGAATCCGGTATCTCTTAGTTCAAGGGCCGGCCTGAGTCTTCTATGGCATCTGATTGTTCACTTGGGAAATTATGACGATAAGAAATTATATGCACACCTCTAATTTCTTAAAATTAATCTTATTTGTGTGTGGAAAACTGAATATATGATGGCACTGGATAAAACAAAGTTCCCACACGCTCAAATAATTACGCTCTCGTCTTTGGTTCGGCAGGTTCAACAACCTGCCCGGGTTCGATTCCCGATGGAGGCACATAGTTGTTCGGATCTCACTTTAAACTGTAGGTCCACTCCCGATTGTCCTTACTGTGCATGAAGTGGACTTAAAACACCAGTTCAATTAATAAATCATTCCAAAGGTTCAAGGTTCGATCCCTGGTGGTCAGGCCGGCAGCCGCCATCTAAAGGCGAAAAGGTTGGGGAGGAGTAAATGCGCTGAAGATGAATTTCTTGGTATATTGCAACTTACCATATACAAGATGATTAATCCTGTTAATGAAGTAAATTTAATTACTACTACACATTATTATAATCAGATATTTGTAGGATTTCGGAAAAGGACTGCAGCACCCGAGCCCCTTCCCTGCGTATGTGCCTGCTTGTATTAGCTCCAAAATTTCTGTGTTGTTCCAACATCGTGAGGACAATTTGGGAAGTACTTGAAAGCGATATGGAAGCAAATTCTGCTCTCAAAAGTATGGGACTCGATGTGATGACCACGCGCAACCGAATGAAAGAACTCTTCGCAGGCCTTGTCCCTCAATATTAATTGTACTGACTAATTGTAAGCTTTTCTCGGCCTCCTCGATGATGCAGTGGTAGCGTCGCCGCCTTGCAATCAAGGGGTCCCGAGTTCGATACCCGGTGGAGGCACATAGTGGTTCGGATCCCCGATTAGCCATACTGTGCATACAGTGCTTCTTTTCACCCTACTTTTACAGCTTTTCTTCCTAAGAATTCCACTGAGTATAATACGCTACGAAACCGGAGTTCCAAGGTTCGGACTTTGGACAGGTATGGTTGTTTCATGTCTGTTCCATCGCCATTCCTTCGGCTCATCATTCATCCTCATCGTCGCATTTAACCCAGGAGGTAGAAAAGCGGCGTAATATAGAGATATATAAATGATTGATTTGGTTTATTTTACTTCGATTTTCTGACACTTTTTGGCTAATCGTGAAGATGAAGATAACAATGAGTGATGTCAAATTGATGAGAGGACCATCATAAAGAACACACACGCGCAGTTCGGGATTCGAAACCAGGACACCTGCATCGTAGTACACCTTGTTAACCACTGCATAACAAACAGAAACAGAAAATGCTTGATAAGTTATTTGCTTCTCCATAACTCATGATTATATTATAAGTTTTATTCGCTGTTTGACTAGGATTTAATTATATTTGTATGTCTAGCCAACCTTGCCACCTAAGCAGCAGCAGCTTCTTCATTTGCAGGTGGAGGCTAAATGAAGAAAAATTACAGAAAGTCAGAAATATATATACAAATTTGGAACATAATACTTATACAGCATTGAGAGGGTTGTAAAACAATTACTATATACCTAGTTTCCTTCCTTAATTGAAACGTGGTTTATTCTTCATTATACATGAGATCATCCACCCTGGGAGTCGAACCCAGGGTCTTGTGTGGTAGTCAGAATCTCTTTTAGAATGCCAATATGTTACATATTTGGTCGATCAGTCGATCCTGATCCATTGTTTCCAGAGGAAGACAATCTGGCAGCTTCTCATTCGACATTTTACTCGCGATGTAGGAAAACGAGATAACAAATACTTCGTGATGATATCTTCTCGAGTTTACAGAAGTTTACACCGCTCGGACAACAAATTCTACTTCAAACTCTCTGACAGATATCAAATGTCCAACAAATCAACAGATGAACCGACCGCTTCGATGTTTCTCCGAATTTTCAGAAAGTGGCCTTTTCCTCCTTGCAGGACAGGTCATTAGCAGGAGGGTTGAGTGCATGTGAGAAGAACCGCTATGTCATTTATTCCCGCGCCGAAAAAGGGACAAGCAATAGAATTCTGATCTTGGAATTTGAAACGCATGGGGATATCTTTTCTAAACCATAAAATAATTAGCGCAGAAAGTTCTAGCCACCCGCAGCTAAATCTTCCTGTTTGTGTCGTCCTTTCGGCGCACATGGAGCCAGTGCAGGGCCAGATGAAGATTAAATGCGGGTTTGGGGGGGTGGGATCCTCGATCTGGTGTGCAGCAGGGAGGAAAAGTGCATTTTCAACAGGTCTCAGACTTCCCTGACCGGACCGGACCACAAAACCATTAACTGCATCCCCTCTCAATACATCTGTTCATGTTCAACAAGCAAGAAACAGGAAAATAAGAAAGAAATGCCTTGTTTTGGTTCGTGCTACTGAAAATTGAAGAAGTTTTTCAAACTGCAAGCAAAATTTACTGAAGAATTATTTTGCAATTTTTGTCATCAAAGTAAAATTTCCAGCAAATACAGAACAGTTTCCCGAGGCCACGTAGACGTTTGCCGGGGCCAGTGTCCACGCGTGCCCCCCTCTAACGACGTCCCTGCGCTGTCTTGTTATATATCGGCCGAAACAAAGGAAGTCTTGTCGAATACAGGTGAATCACGAAACAATTAATGCATAATGAAAACCCTTCCGTTCCCAACACATCTAATGTTTCGTCTCCCAGTATGATCAAATGCTTACTCATTTATCTCCAGTGACGTGCCCAAGGGAGGTTTGGTGAGGTAATAACCCCATTTGACCCTACAGGTTTGAATATGATCCTTTAGGGTGCTGTCGTCTGCCTGCCTTCACACCTAACCTTAACAAGGCCCTAATTTTTCATCCTTGTGACTTGGATTTTCAAGACTTAGGAAGGTTTCAGACCGAAGGGACACGCGATACATGTCGATTGGAATGGGCCAATCAACAGCAACGTTTCACACCGTAGCGACACAAAAGGCCGCACAAACCTAATCTTCAGGCGACACGGTGTGAAATCTCCCTTATTAGGCCACTGTCATTGTCACCTTGAAGTAGTAGCTCTTGTTGACCACAGAAAAAAATTATCCTCAACCGGTGATAATGCTCCTCAGTTTTCTTCTCTCTCCTATATTTTCTGTGCTTGTTCACTATACAGGCAACACCTTACGATTTGATATACACAGGACATGTACTATGTAGACATTTTAACGAAAAATCGGTTGAAGTCAGGGATGACTAGGTGGCTCAGTTGGCAGAGCCCTGATTTGGGTCCTGGTAGAGCCTGCAATTTCCGCCTAAAATGTCTACATATGCAACATCTTCTTGCTTTCTCTTCTCGACATTCATAAAATTTTCGGCTGTCTCTTTATGGTAGTTAAGTGTTTGAATGTGTTTCGAACCCAGTAGGCTTAAACAAAAGTATTTTTTTTAAATCATGAAATTCTCAGACTGCATATACGAAATTTAGTTCTAGCAAAACTAAATCATCACTCAAAACTTTGATTTTCAGTTGATCTATGCAGTTTATTTCTGTTTTAATATCCGGTACTGATGAAATATTCACTTTAGAGAGAGAGAGAGAGAGAGAAAGAGAGAGAGGCCTTGATCTCTTCGGCCCTCGAACCGAGCTAGCACTACTCTGAGGCCCCGGAAGTTCTGCTGTCGTCAATGTCTTCATTTTCGAATCACTACATCTTATAAAGCAACCAGAGGACGCTGACTGATCTGATCACCAATCGACTGTATGAATTGTCACACTTACCTCTGAAATCTCATTAACCGATTCTTTGTACAGATCAATCGAAAAATTGAATCGGCGTATTTATATCCTCATTATCTTGTAGAACGTTCCGCAGATAAAACGATTCGTTAATATCGCCAGTAATTGACTCCTTCTCTCATTCAAGAACGAACCCTCTCCCGCCTTCGAGAGATTAGAAATTACAACGAATCGCCCTACGTGTGGCTCTACCTTTGTTGTGCAGCTTCCAAATGCTGACAAGTCTCTACATAGTCCTCAAGTGCGCTGAAACAACACCGAAAGCGCAAGGAAAGTGTACGTGCAATATTACCAACAACAGGGTTATAGAACATTCTCCGTCTTGCCTCGATACTTGTCTATCTCCTTAAATCATCGTCACATTATTCAAAAAGCCAAAAACCTAATTTTATCTAGTGTAAAATAAAAAAAATCCTGGGGGGGGGGGCTCGAGCCACATCAACCCCACCTTGGATACGTGCTATTAACAATAACAGGGTTATAGCACATTCTCCATCTTGTCTCGATAATTATTATTTCTCCCAAATTATCATGACATTATTCAAGAAGCCAAAATCCTAATTTTATCTAGTGTAAACAGAAAAAAATCCTGAAGGGGGCTCAAGCCTCCTGATTCCCACCTTGGATACGTGCTATTGACAATAATAGGGTTATAGAACACTCTCCGTCTTGTCTCGATAATTATTTCTCTCAGATTTATAAATTTATTATCTTCACATTATTAAAGACGCCAAAAATCTAATTTTATCTAGTGTAAATTTAAAAATTTCCTGAGGGGGGGGGGCTCGAGCTATTAATAATAACAGGGGTATAAAACATGCTCCGTCTTGCCTCGATAATTATCTCTCTCCTTACATTATTTTCACATTATTTAAGAAGCGAAAAACCTAATTTTATCTAACGTAAAGTGAAAAATTTCCTTGGGAGAGGGTCGAGCCCCTGTGACCCATCTTGGATACGTGCTATTATCAATAACAGGGTTACGGAACATTCTCAGTCTTGCCTCGATAATTATTTCTTTCCTTAAATTATTGTCACATTATTTTATTTCACACCACAAGAAACAAAAAAAACTCATTTTATCTAGTGTAAACCTAAAACTTTCGGGGGGGCTCGAGCCCCCTAAGCCCCCCTCTGGATACGTGCCTGGTATAGTAGTAGCATCAGAAGTAGCTGTTAATATTATTATTAGTGGTGGCGGTGGTGGTGGTAGTAGTAGTAGTAGTAGTAATAGTATTTCCGTTGGTCCATGTTAGTAGCTATGGAAAAAAAACCATAAATGTCAAGTTCATCGCTCCCTGGCCAGATTCCTAGGTTCGAATCCTGCTCAGGAATCCACTTAATCGTTAATTCTCAACGTTGCTATTATGCATAAAAGCGACGTACAATATACGTAACAGAAATATAAATAGATGTGGACTTATATTCAGAGGAGCAGAGATAAGAAGGAACAGAAAAAAAATGCGGATATAAAATTGAAAATTAACATGAACTGTAATAATGTGGAGTTAGATGTCTCCAAATTTCCCTGAAATTGTGGTATTTTTCATCGAAATTCCCTTTTCCCTTTTGGCTAAAAATTGGGTGCGAATTTCCCTGCAAAAGGGAAATTTCCCTTCATGTGGCAACACTGCTCCCCATCCGGTCGTTTTATTGCTTCGGGGTTGCCAGACAATTTTGCCAAATTTTAAGACATTTGTAGTTCACAGGTTCCTGAAGGGGCTCTTGGTGAGTTTAGATGACGAGTTTCTAATTTATTTAACATCCGGCTTGAAAAGAAATTAGACAACTTTTTCAACGGTTGGTAATTTTCTTTCTTCATTGCTTCTGGCAACTCTTCATTGTTTACCGTTCTCCGGAGAGAGGGCCAGTTTCGCCTATGGGGTGGGCGTCGGACGACAAACCCTCCGTCCTCCCATGCACAGATCCCGCACATGTTAAACCCTCAGTTCCCTCGCCTCTTACCCCTCGCGACCGCGCCGGAGAATGCTCTACGTCTCGTAAAGTGGGAGGACGGAGCCCGGCCACATTTCTCTCCAAGTTGTATATTCCTCTGCACGGTGGCGTGCAAACTTCGCAATTGTCGCGGAAGAATGAATACACAGAACCGACTAACCAACGATCTATAAGCAATGGAATATTTGCAATTCAGACAATGTAAAAGCTAATATATAAATGGTAATGCAGTGTTGCCATATGAAGGGAAATTTCCCTTTTACAGGGAAATTCGGACCGAAATTTTAGCAAAAAAGGGAAAAGGGAATTTAGATTAAGAATATCACAATTTCAGGGAAATTTTAAGAGATCTGACTACATTATTACAGTTTATGTAAAGTTCCAATTTCATATTAACATTTTTATTTTTTCTGTTCTATTTTCTGCTCCCTTCAATATAGTCTGTATATATTTATATTTCTGTTAAGTACATCGCTTTTCTGCACCTTTGGATAATAGTAACGATGAGGATTAACGATTAAATGGATTCCTGACCAAGATCCAAACCTGGGACATTTGGTCAGGAAGTGATGAAAGTGTCTCTCTCTCTCTCTCTCTCGCTCTCTCTCGCTCTCTCACATTTATGTGAAAATTTTAACATTTTTATTCACACAGACATGGACCAACGGAAATACTACTACTACTGCTTCCACCAGAAGCACCACCACTAATAATAATAATAATAATTACAGCTACTGCTACTTCCACTACTAATGCTTATTATTATTATTGTATGATTTGCTTAGGTGAAGGGAAAAATTTGTCCGATAAGGGAAATTTCGCCCCTTGGAAAGGGAAATTGTGTCCTCATATTGTGGCAACACTGTGTTAATGTAATGTTTGTTCACTTGTTGTTACACACGGCAGTGCGGCGTCCGTATCGTCCTTATGAGCGGCCGCCCCTGGTTCCAACAGTTAAACACAGTGGTGGGTCATTAATGATTTGGGGCTGTATGTCGTCCTAAGGTGTTGGTACCATCCAGTTTATTGATGGTATCATGGATGAATGTGACTATTCGGACATATTGAAGAACAATGTAAAACAGAGTGTCCCAAAAATGGACATGCCGCCTACATATTCCAACTAGACAATGACAGTAAGCATAAGGCTCAAGATAACATGAATTGGCTAATATGGAATGGGCCCAAACTACTACAAACACCAGCTCAAAGTTCAGTCTTAAATCCTATTGAGCATTTATGGGTAATTTTGAATAGGCGAGTCCATAAAGCAGGCGTCAAGTCAACAAGAGTTGAAAACTGTTTTGCAAGCCGAGAGGAATAAAATAAGCTCTGAATCATGTCGGAAACTTGTTAATTCTATGAAGAACAGGTGTCAAGCAGTAATTAAAGCCAAAGGATACGCATCAAAGTACGTATTAGAACTGTCAGTCAATTTGCTCTGAATATACTTTTTTCTTTCATATTATTAAGTGTACGAATAGAAAGTTGTACAAAAAATGGCATGTTTCTCTTTCAGATTCATTCAATTTATTAATGTCATTGGTTATACAGAATTTGGGTAAGATTTTATGTTCCTAATGATATCCCTTAACAGGAAGTATGTGTCTGACAGACACGCATGGTTTTTCTTTTCGTTGTGCTGGCAACCCTGTATGTTTCTGTGAAGCGAGCTCCTCAATACCTTCATAATTTTTTTTTCTTAGTTTGGTGGTGTGATTCATTGTTGTCGGTCGCGCTTGTGTGTTAGCTGATAAGACCTTTTTTGTAACCTACCGTGTCTGAGAGGCACATACTTCCAATAACGTAAGTTTTTTTGCGTGTCCCGTGGACACATACTTCCAGTAGTGTAGTTTTCTTACACACAAGTATTATTGATGTTGATGATTAGAACTTAGTTATAATGGAGGAAGGACCTTCTACATCTAGGAAAAGGAAACTAAGCGATGTAGCTAAACTGGGTGAACCCAATTTTTGCGCCAAGGTTTTAAAAATGTGGGAAGAAGTGGAAGAAGAAGATGGGCTAGAAGAGGAGATGGAAGATCTATTTTCTGATGATGATTCCGATGTGGACCCCACGTTCATTCCTGATACATATGGTTCTTCCACTGATGATGAAGATTGTCGTAATTTCGAAGCTAGTATTTCGTCTGTAAGTTGCAGAACAAATAAAGAGAAAGACGTTCCGGCTTTTTTTCAAGGGAAGAAAGGATATTCTTGGGAATCTAAAGAACCAACAAAGACTAGACGTGTTCCTCGTCAAAATATAATACGAGGAATTCCAGGCTTGACAAAGATTGTTAGAAATTTAGGTGAAAATCCTCAAATGGAAGATATTTGGTCTCTAATTTTTGATGACGACATTATTGATCATATTCTGTTGTGGACAAATGTAAAATTAGAGAAAACAAGAATTAAAGTCAAAGAGCATCAAAAGAGCAATTACAGACCAACTCATAAGTGTGAAATAAAGGCACTTTTAGCTCTTTTTATGCTTACATCAATTTGTAAGTCTGGACATGAGGATATGGTTTTCCTATTTTCTACTGATTCTATGGGTAGACCCATATTTAGATCAGCTATGTCAGTGAAGCGTTTCTAAATTTTGTTACTCTGCCTCTGATTTGACGACTCTGAAACAAGAGAAACACGGAAGGAGACAAACAAAGTTGCATTTTCATAAAAGAAGAAAAGTTTTTCTCAATAATAGTTATTTTTTCTTACGTAGCACTTGCGTTGTGTATGTATTTTGAAATAAATTTTATAATATTAGATTATAAGAATAAATCTATGTAATACTTTGCAAGGAAACAAAAGTTTCGGCGTTCCGTGTCTGTCAGACACATACTTCCAATTATGTAATAAAAAATCATACTTCCTGTTAAGGGATATTAGTTATTGAATTGTAAAGAAAGAATTTCAAGATTGTATTTCCTTTCAGATATTAAAGCATTTTCTTTGAAAATCCGTGTGTACGAATAAGAATGTTACATATTGTATATGAAAAGATATTTAGAGAAAAATGTTGGTGGATTTTAGAACTTGCCCCCCCCCACTCCAAAATAAGTTCCGACGTCCCTGTTTGGAGTTCTAAGTAGCTTAGAACAGTGGGGACATTAAATCTTATGATAACATTTACACGTAATTTTGAAAAATTATATTTACGTCTTAAGAAAACATATACACAAAAAAGAGCTATTGAACTATATAACACGGAGAAAACTTGACCAAATATCTACTGCCCGTTTAACCCAATGACACCGTACGGCGAGAAACACAATCTACCTCCAACGAATAAAGCTAACGAAATCATACATATTTGCCATGAAAGTGGGTTTTTGTAGGTAACAATGGACAGAGTAACAGCGTTAGTCTGAGAGCTCTTTGTAAAACCTGTACACTCGACGACAATGTAAACAGTAAACAATAGGGTATTTAAAAATAGAAATTCAGATGCGAAGTAGAATTCAATTGTATTAAGGGATAAATAAGTATTTCCCGAATGATATTTCAGTTCCACATATAAGAAATGGTACGTACATACTTTCAATTCCATTTTCTTTTGCGGGGATAAAAACATCCCTGGCAGGGATTGATTTTTTTCTTCTGTCGGGGATGAAAATTTGTGCGTGGGAAATAGCTGGCATCCCCCCCCCCCCACGTTAATTCGCACAGTGCGTTTTTGAGACAAAAAATTATGGTCACCCTATACATCTTGCAGCTGCATTAGATCGAAGAGAGATCGTAAATGTGCACGCATATACTTCTATGATGTAACTGTCGCCTGACAATATTTTTTCACCCGCCTTCCGGCCCCAGTAATTTTTCCCTGGCGCCGTCACTGCCAGAGGCCCCTACACCAGTAAGTCTGGCCAACCACTGATGAGCATAAGGGAAAAGATACCATTTATTTTCTTTTACTTGCTTTTTTAGGAGCCAGTTCTATGTTTAGCTATCTTCCCATCATTTGACGTTATATATTTTTTAAAGGAATGCCGGGCCAAAGGAGTAGGGGGTTATGACTCTCACAAACGCTCCTTGGGCAGGCCACTATATTTTACCATTCCCTCGATATTTTTCTTTTTTCTTCTGTGCCCCCTTTGCTTCAGAGTCCGATTGACCACTCTACCAGACTCTACCAGGCGCCATCCACCTTAGCTATGACCAATGACTCCGCTCAGAAATAATTCATTTTAAAAATCATAATTATTTGTCACTAGAAAAATAAAATCATGTGCGACAATCGGCTGCATGTTACCGGAATGCTCCCGTGCCATTGTACTCCAAGTGTTGCTACCAGTGGCGTACCCAGGATTTTCGAAAGGTAGAGGTTATGTACACTTTCTCTGGTAGTCAGTCAGCCCTCATTTCGCCACCTTTTCCCACCTTTGACGTTCTTTTTTTTACGGAATACTGAGCCAAAAGGTGGGGGGGTTAACTTCCACCAACCCCCTTTGGGCACGCCACTGGTTGCTACAGTATAATTAAACTTTTAATTGTCTTTGTAGCAATGACTTTTGTCTTTTGCAGAGCGTAAGGTTTCATTTTTTCTTGTTGCTACACTGCATGGTAAATAGCAACTCCCATTCCGTATCTCGTCTCGTGATGCAGAGGGGCAGTCAGAGGCGTTGTTTATAACAAAATGTGGTAGTTCGCTTGGACGCCGGTGCGGTAATCTGCAAAAGGAGTGTGGGTGATGGTGGTTACTGAAACTAACTTAAATACGAAAATAGACTGATGCTGGTGCCTTTGAATCGTATGTTTGATGTCAAGTGTTAATGAAGATATAGTTATTGTGCATTAGTGTTTTCATAAGGATATGGTGATTGTAAGTAGGTTCACTGCCCTTTCATAGAGTTTGTAGTAGGGTGTATCTTGTTCCCAGTAATAGATCGATATTTTCCTCTAGCATATGTTCAGTTAGAAATTTGTTAAGTTAATCAAAGTTGCAGAACCAGGCTTTACGCTATTTTATTGGAGTGTGTTTATTTAAACGTATGTCGATGACCAGTACGCTTGGGTATGTATGTATCCCTTCAGATAGTTTGCCGGTAACAAAATATTACAGTTTTATGTAGTCTTTACAAAAAGACTTTCGAATTTTATACTATTTAAAATAATGTTTAGCCACATGAAGTAGTGTGAGAAAGGATAACTATTTTCCGTAAATTTTGAATTGTCCGTACATAAAAAAAAGTTTTATCTATACGCCATCATGTGAGCTGGACAGCTGTGAGAATTTGTAAAGGTAACTTGATACAACTAAGTGCTTTAAATTCTTATAATTCAGATATAGACAATAAAACGCAGCGATTGAGGTGGAAAAATATCAGCATTAAACCTGTATTAATGTTAAAATCGACTTGTGATGTTCATATTTGAATAATTCCTATTTTTAAAATAAATTTATTGTCGTTTTCAGTACTACCACAATATAGGTAAAAAAAACTATTTTTACGACGTCCTCTCACTAAATTTTTTTTATGCACCTGTAAATATGCTGTAGTAGCTTCTCTCTATATTTTTTGTAGTATCTATCCCTTTTGAGAGACAGAATGTGAGATTCCATGCAAAAATTGTTCCAGGATGAGGTTATATGTTTTACTATTGTGTCAATCCGTCTTAAATCAGTGGTGTAAATGTGTATTCAGTACTTTCCAGGTTTGGGGTTATAATTTCGACCATTTTCTGAGTGAGTAGCAGTTAAAAATAGCATTTTTCTGGAAGTAAGAGTGCAAACTTTTGTCTGTATTCAGTAAGGCTACTACTTGGGCACTTTTTGAACATAAAATCTCAAGTGTGAAGATAAATACTGCTAAAATTTTTGCACATGGGAACATATATTTTCTGTCTGTTAAATATGCTTTGTTGTAGTGTTGAATGATTCCTATTGAAATTATTTGGCACTGTTAATATAATTGTATATAATCTAATAGATAACATATCTCAGAATGTGTAATGAGAAGGGTGTTGCTTGCTCAGTTTCTAAGCATTTTAAATGTCCCTTTTAAAGCATGTGGAATATGACAGTTATTATACTAACTTGCAGTAGATAGACAGTTTCATTATTTTGTATGAATGATGAAACTGGATAAGGTGACTGATCCTACTTGTATATTTGACAGGTATCTTGAAAATTTGCCAAGAGTTAATAACTTAGCTCATGATCAGATTGATAATTTAAATATTTACCATGTAAAAAAAAAAAACATAAAGTGCTATCTGTGATTTTTCATACTTTTCTGACTGGGTTGTCCAAAATGTGGGAGTTAATTTACTAGATTGTTCTGTGGCATATTTCTGTTTGGTACCAGTCTGTTAGGCTATAGGGAAAACACATTTCACTCGTCCATTTCGTATTTTTTTTTACATTCGTACTTACCTATTATGCATTGCGAAACATTATTTAAGGCGGGATTTTGCTTTTTTCACTGAAATAATTGTAATTTTTCACATTACGAGTATTTATTGTTCGTTGCTTTTTCGCTTCTGTTACACGCAATATGGCGGGCAAATATTGACTAGTGTTGTCTATCATCTGTGGGTATGCAGTGGTGTTTCAAACCATCTTAACCAAAAAATTCCTACTTTCGTGTTACAGATTTTTTTTTTTCCGGGTTCCAAAACCAAAATGCACGGATAGCCCCACAAACCATTCATAAATAGTAGTGAAGCATTATCATTCCTTTATAGTGTCACAATAAAGACAGTTCTGCATATTCCTGTTGCACTTAAACTTGCAGTAACAGTAGGCATATTCTGCATTAACTCAGCATCAATCATATCAAGTTATGTAAGAAGAGCTAAAAGTATAATTTATTTTCCTTCAGTTGCACACTTTTTTTATTTATTTGTTTAATTTCTTGCTGAAACATCTTTTTTAAGCTATGGACTTGGAAAAGAATAACCAGCAAGCAATGGTTTTTGGCTGAACTTTCAAACTTAGTTCCCATTGTTTGTATGTTGCCAATGAGATGGTGTTGAGTGATGCATCATAATGTTGAATGGTAATAGTAATAATTGCAACACCATTCCATTGAGTTACATTACATCTGCTACTGTTGTGATAGAAGTGTTTCATACTGCTCTTGAAATTATATAGGAGTTACAGTTCTGTAGAGGTTAGCCATTAATTATCTTTACCATCATGAGCAATAACATGAATGTTTAGTGCAATTTACTAATTTTGTAGTACTTTTGATTTGAGGAATCAAGGTGTGGAATCAGTTCATGTTTGTTGTGTACATCAGTCTCTTCGCAGCAAATTTTGTGTGCATGTGCACAAATTAATGTTGTGGTTTGTAGTCTCTGGATGATCTCAGGCTGCCTTACAATTGTAGTTTGAATGACTTTATTAGAAGTAGTATGTATGTTTCAGGCTGTTTAGTTCCTAATAGTACATTACATTATTCTGCACAAATCCACTTTCTCAGTTTGTGCGACCTTTATGTTTTTATTGCTGATCCTATCCGTTATTTTGTATGGAGGAACATCTCATGTTATTTAACATGGTTACTTGACTTGCAGTTTTTTCATGGATGTATTGAGTGTTATGAATGTCTGTGTGTCTGCGGTTATACACATAGTCTTATGGTTCGAACAAGTGTTCTCTGGTTACCAGCCAGGTTAAATTGGAGTTAGCTTCCAACGTTTCGAGGGCATGCATTGCTCTCATCATCAGGGAATGTAGAAATGGAGACAAGTTTAGGTTATTATACATGACTATAATGTGGCGGAGTTTGGACTCTGTCTTCGTATTAGCTCGTTCTGAATTTCCCCACCCAGTCAAAAAGTGGGGTTTTTCAGAAAATGTTGTAAATTATTGCTTTAATTACTTGTGAGATTCTGTGATTGTCAAAAATTTTTGAAAAAGTTGCAAAGAAAAGGCTTAGCAGAGCTTATTATACTAAAAGTAATGAATGTAGTACAAGTCATAGTGTTTTTTTTTTCAGGCTATTTTCCTCAAATCATGCTAAAAATGGACTTTTAACAGAAATAAAAAGAATATATATCCAAGAAACAAACAGGAAAAAATATGAGACATTTTTAGATAAAGTAACCTATTTGCATTGATTGATACAGCATAGGTGAACAAAGCTTATACCGTGCGTCCATTTCGATCTTCAGCCGAGAGATCGGGAAAAGCATGGCGGGCGGCGCTGACGGAGATACCGACATTTGCGGCTTGTAATGCCTGCTTATTTTTATGGACATATGCAGACATTTATATAAATATTGCAAATTTGAATTTAAAATTTTGGGAGCGTCAGCACTTAGGCTATTTTGCTCCCGTTACATTATACGGGTGCCAGCCCCTTATCATTACAAATAACAACTCTAACGTTTCGTAACTAAAAATCTTAAAATGTTCTAACTTCTGTTAAAAGCTGAGGCCTGAGGCACTCAGTACACATAAGGAGAAAAGAACAGGACAATACAAACAAAATTATACTGGCCATGGGGCCAGTCGCCAGAGCCTCGTTAGTCTTCAGTCCAGGGTGTACTGACGTGGAAGTGAGGTTGACATTTGGGTGTACTACGTGGAAGGTCACCCCTTACACCCCATATAAATATTGCAAAACGAGCACTAACCTGTGTTATAAGAGTTGTTCAAACTGATATCCACCAAGTGCCAAGTGTGTAGACTTTCGGGGAGAATACGTTGAATAGCCTGAAACTTTCGTGCCTGTAGCTAAAGTCCTTCTAGGTCGGGCCGAGAACTTATCAGCCCCCCTCGTAACGTGAACCTTGCGGCTGACATTCCAATCCTCTTACTGACACAACACACACACACACTGCAATAACACAAACAAGTAACGGCAAGTAACCAATAATAACACTCTTGTGCACAGTACGGAATTAACACGCTCTTGGTTTACATCTGCTCGCCACTATATTCACAGCTCTGTCGCGAAGGAACAAAAAACTCGAGCTCGGAGATTTCGGATTGCAAGCAAGCTCACGAACACCATTGACTTTTAACGGTTTCGTCTACAGCGTAATCTTGATACAGTGTTGCACATTCGAAACCTCCAAACGATCCCCATCGACACAAAACTCTTTCAAGGAAATAAACTTAAGCAGGACGTTACTGGTCAAAACTATGATTAAAATGTTTTATTATCTGTGGCTCTTTACATTGTTTTTTAAAGCGTATTTTTTTGTGTATATAAGGGCAGAACTTGGATGAATTACAATGATAAATTATAACACAGGTTAGTGCTCGTTTTGCAATATTTGTAGAAATATCTGCATATGTCCATAAAAATAAGCGGGCATTACAGGCCGCAAATGTCGGCATCTCCACCAGCGCCGCCCGCCACGCTTCTCCCGATCTCTCGGCTGAAGATCGAAATGGACGCACTGTAGTTTTGAAATGTGGTAGCACTTTGGTTATCAATCACTCACTTCCTTATTGGGGGGGGGGGGGCATAGTGGCACATGATAGTTTCAACTGTGATGATCAATTGATACAGTACGTTTTTTGCATGGTTAAGCATTACATGGGAGAATTGAGTTGCTGTTTTAAGTTCACTTTATGCACAGTAAGGCTAATCGGGACTAGACCTACAGTTTAAAGTGGGATCCGAACCACTTGTGCCTCCACCGGGTATCGAACCCGGGACCCCTTCATTACAAGGCAATGACGCTGGGAAAATTGAGTACACTTTATTAACATTTTGTTAATTATTGTATAATTAAATCGGAACACTCTTCAAATGATTTTCTCATCATAATTGGTTGCTTGCCTATTCGATATAATGCTATTTATGTCTGGTTAGGAGTTTTATACCCATGTAAGTCGAGCATGTACCTTCATGATCTTCACATTTTCAGTTCTTTTTTTTTTTAAGATTGTAGGGTACTCAAGTAAATTCAGTGTACATGTATACTTTCATATACTCGTTTCATACACTTTGTTCATTTTTGACATTTTCAAACCTTTGAATAGACTATTGTTTTGAACTTTGTGTATGAAACTTACAAGAGCATTATGTACTTGCACTATAACTTGACAGTAGAATTATCAAAATATGATGTGAGAGTTAGGGTGGATGGGCAGACAGGGATAAACCATCTATTTAGTGGCCATAATAACAGCTGCAAATTTAGAATCATTTAGGTAAAATTATTTCTGCAGCTAGAAAATGTATTGAGGACTACAAGTGGTAAATGTTGTAAGTGCCAAAAGAGAAAATGTTGGGAAATCGCATCATTCAGCACATCAGCCCATACAAATGTTCACACTAGTGCCCTTTTTTACACACCCTTTGAACTACTTAGAAGGTTACCAGCCACTTTTTACATTTACTACATGATCAAGCATGGCACATTTCACAGTTTAACGTGGAAAACTGTGTTTGAATTCTGGTGGCACTTACAGCGTTTACCAATTTTAGTCTTCTATTTCAAGATGGTGGATAAAAAACTGATTTTCCCAATGTTGCAGGCTCTATACTCTGTTGTTTTTTCTTTCTTTCAAAACTGTCTAGAATGCAATATTTCATTGGTTCGCAATTTTGCAGTAAAGCTTTTAAAATAATATTTCATGGATTAAGAGAGGAGTGGTGGTAAAATCACAAACGTTGTGTTTATGATAACCACCATAAATGCAAAGCTTTTGAGTTGTAATTTATATAATTATATAATAGATATCTTGATGGATTGATCTCACATTTCAGAAAAATTGGTCACCATGTTTAAGACAGACCGATTTGACTAGGTTACATTTTCGTAGATTAAGAAACACAGGTCTCAGCAATGTTATGGCATCACTTGAGTTTTTAGTTTTAAATAAGAACTCTGTAATGTAGTGTGTTTTAGAAAGGGTGGGAGTAAGTCACAAATTTTGAGACCAGGATAACTGCAGCAAATTATAGAGGTTTTTAGCTGAAATTAACAGCAACTAGATGCACCTCAGGAGTGATTTTATTTTGCATTTACATTTGTTCAAAACATTTAAAGATTGTGGATGACAAATGGATTTTTCATATGCTGAAGTAGATTCCAAATTCTGATGACACTTTCAAATACCTAAACTACATGTTTGGAGATTAACGAAGGAAACTCATTTAAGAATTTTAGGGCATCACTTATAGTTATCATCTATAGTTTGACAATAAATGTTTTGAAATATAGCGCAATTTTAGGTAGCATTGGGACCAAATTTGGGGTTACAAATGTTTTTACCATAGGAATTGAGACTTTCATATCGGCCAGATATTATGAAGGATTTATAACAACAAAATCTGGCAAACTTGTAATTTGGCATGGTTAATGCACGGAGGAGGTATTTATGCTTGCTTGAAACATCCAGAAAAATTATGGGAAAACACAACTTTGAACAAACTGTATTGAAGCAGATTTAAAACATTGTGTTGCATAGTATTTTTGGATTATTTAATAGTGTATGGCAGCTGGTAAGGAAATGAAATAAATGACGTAAAAAATGTGTTTATAGTATAATTCATTTCAAATTAGGCACAACACTACATTCACAAAATAATTTTTTTCATAAACTGAAGTTCAGAATGGAATATTCACAAATAGCATTTACTAAAAATGTGCTGCATCGTAAAAAAACAATACTTTTACATACGTAAATTTGAAAAACTCAATATGCTGACCAAGGCAGATGTTTATTTTATTTTAAAACAAACTAAACATAATGTTTCAACCTTATAGCAAGGTCTTCTTCAGACACTGTACAAGTTTGTACTTGGTACAGAGTCTGAAGAAGATCTTGCTATAAGGTTGAAACGTTAAGTTTAGTTTATGTTTCAAAATAAAATAAATTTCTGCCTTGGTCAGCATATTGAGTTTCTCATATCATGGAAACAAGGCTTAATGGTGTTATAATTGGCGGAAATTTGAGTATCGTTGCAGAAGGAAGAAAGTAACAAACCTGATTGATTAAATCAGTCTCACTGTAAAAATGTTACAGTTACTGCTTTTTTTTTTCTTCTTCTTCTTCGGGAAAGAATATTTTCGGCACTATTCAAGTTGATTTGTTATGTTACTGTGTTCATCAAATTCAAAATTCTGTTATCTTCATAAAGGATGATGCATCCAAGTACACACACGCATTTCTCTTGTTTGATTGATTTGGTTTATTTTAATACTCTTTTCTGCCAAATGTGGCTTATCGCATAGATGAGAATGAGTGATGATATGATGAAATTCCTGAAGTGACATACAAAGAATAGTCATGCCTAGGCTGGGATTTGAATCCCAGGGCTTCTGGCATTGTAGGAATTTCTCTTGTTAAAATAAAATGTTATTAGTTCTCACCTACAATAAGGTGCCAAATGGGGCCTCCTTGATGGTGCAGTGGTAGCATCGTTGCCTTGTAATCAAGGGATCCCAGGTTTGATACCCGGTGTAGGCACATAGTGGTTTGGATCCTACCTTAATCTTTAGGTCCAGTTCCGATTAGCCTTACTGTGCACAAAGTGGAGTTAAAACACCAAATCAACATTCAAATCAATAGCGTGAACAGTTATAACAGGAATAACTCCACTGTGGAGTACCGTTGTTGACTGCCGGGGAAAAAGCACTGGTGTAACATATTTTAGCCCCTCCCCCCCCAACCACCATAGTCTGATTGTTGGATGCACCAAAGTATGTGCCTCATCATGGAATGCAATCCTGAAAATTGGTCACAAATCAACAGTATTAACTATTTCACCATCCAGGAAGAGTAGAATCAAACCTATTGTACAAAATATTTTAGAACAGAAATTTTAATAGTTTTTGATTCAGTCAACTATACCCTGTTGCACTATCTCTGGGGCAAGGTCGTGCATAGCATCAGAGAAGGGAAGGAAATTGTGTGCGCAGAGTGAGGCAGTACACTCTGCTGTGAAGGCTGGTAACTGCAGTCGTTTAACCCCCTCTATGCAATCCAGTTCCCTCTCACGACTTCATTGGTGGAGCCATCTCGCATTACTACTTGCGCAGACTTGTTTTCGTTTGCCTGCACCAGAGATAACTGGGACAGGGTACAAAGCAATACAAATTAAATGTTATGATGCATTACTACCAGGGGGAAAATGTATTTCATTTTTTAAAATATATATTTTTAAACATAACCTCAAAAAAACCCAGTTTTGCCTGGGTTTTATCTGGAGAAACCCACCCGGGTTGGGTTTTTCTAAAAAGCCCAGGCAAAATGCCAACCCTGATCATTAACCATATCAAACATATTAATTATGATCTGAGACAACCCCCTTGTATTACATTATTTTTTGGGCTGGCGTAAATAAATTTGTCTTCTCTAATTGACTGGACTGGCGGACACATTACAAACAAAAAAAATAACTTCCCTCTGTGAAATCATTTTTTTTGTCCCAGGCAGGTGTGTTGTATCATGCCGGCGTGACTCGAACCCGGTCTGACCCAATAGTCTAATCACTTCATAAAAAGGTCCGGTGAAGAAGCTGGAAAGAGCTTCCTTCAAGCTAGTTACACCAGCGATCTTAAGCGGTTGTAAAAAAAAAAACACTGATACGAATTCTTCCGGAAATCGTAGGAAAGATAATGCAAACACAGCCTTACGCTAAAACCACCGTTATCAAGAGACGTGCTTTAACGATCGAAAGTTCGAATTATACATAAATAGCTTGAGAGACCATTTCTCAGCCCAGTTGTACTGAGATTTATCACGTGAACAGTTCTTGTCTCCCCGTTATGGACTGATTTATCGATTGATATGTAAAAAAGTTACTGCAGGGAGTGGTGCGCTAGCGAAGTTTTATTTCAGGGACCGTGTCGTCACTAGATCGACACGTAAACTGACATTCCTTTATCTTTTTTCTATCATTCTCACAACCCTGCCAGACCAGTCATCCCCGAAGTGTTAACCTTTGCTTGTTTACGTGTTAACGTTGTTTCTCCGGGGTATTACCCCAAGTTATAAGTGTACTTCTCGCTGCCAATATCTCTAGCCCTAGGCTCTCACATAGCCTGAGATTTAATCCCCAATAAGAACTGGGTTTTTGTACGATACCGTCAGACTCAATGTACAACCCCAGAAAAACATCACAGTTCATTCAGACTTGCAATGACAATTTTCTCCTGATTGTATCATCTGCAGCATGAGTAGTCAAATGGTGCTCCACAAATTTTTAATGTATCATATATCTATTTTTGAGGTTAGAAATTTCATTTTAACTTTGTTTTGAAAAAAATCACATTTTGGGTCATTCAAATATTTTTTTATAAATTTTTCGAAAACAGTACCTACCTTGGCTTCCCTGAGAAGTTGCCACTATCCAGTTGAACATGTTGAAGAATCTTAACATGCAGTGACTGATTGATTTGCTTTATTTTACTTTGCTTCTTGTGCCACTTTTGGCTAATTTGCGAAGATGAGAATGAGTGATGAAATTGATGAAAGGATTCGAACCTGGGGCCTCCCTGGCATCGTAGCATGATGTGCTAACCACTCTGCCAGGGTCGACATGTTAAAGATGTGCTAACATTGAAATTCATCTGCTTATAGACTGCTGAAAATATAAAAGTAGTCACTTATGGAAACTTGTGTAACTTTATTGCACTGCTATGTATGAAGTGTCCAAATGAAAAATACAACATGAAAACAACCCTTCTTCTTTGTGACACACTACAAATTAGACATAAATTTTCTTTATGTAGTTCAATTCATGGTTTTATTTGTCCAAATGTCTGAAACCAAAGTGTTAATTTGCCGTAGACGAAAGGAATCAACATGATAATGCTCGCAAGTAAACATGGAATGCTGCCTCCCCTGGCCTAAAGGACAGCATCACAGCATCTGTTCATGCTTCTGACAAGATGCCATATGTTTACTTGAGGTAGCTGTCTCCAATCGTCCACAAGGGCCTGAAGTGTTTAGGGAGGTTGATATCAGTCTCGAACACGTTGTTACATTTGATCCCAGAGATGTTGAATCAGATTGAAGTCTGGACTCCTAGGTGGCCATTTCATTCTTTACAAATTGTGCTCCTGAAAGAATCTTTGAACGACATTAGCTGCATAACATTGTGCATTATCATACATGAATAGTACATTTTCTCAGAGTTCTCTCATCAAAGGAATGACATGTGGCACAAGGATCTCACCGTAACAAATTCACCTCCATAAGCAACAGTTGGTTCAATTGCTCGGGAATGGAATCGTTCCCCTTGCCTTCTCCAAACATGTTTATGACCATCTCAACCATGCAAGGAAAAATGATATTCATCAGAGAATAACACATGATGCCAGTGTCTTAGTTGCCACTGAATATGGTCTCGGGCAAACTGTATTCTCATTGCACGATATCTTCTTGTCAACTGAGGGGCTTTAGCAGGTCGTCGAGATTGTAAAGCAGCCACCCCTCAGTTTGTTTCTCCGTTTGGTCGCTAATTCTCAGATCTGAAGCATGCAAAGGTACGCCTGTAGTTACCGGGCACTACCGTGGCGGTTCTGTAATGATTGTAATCAAACAAAACTGTCCTGTGCTGGTGTTGTTTTCTTTTGGAGACCTGTTCCAGATCATCTGACAACATTTCCATACTCTTTAAAACCATTCCATAGTTTCCATTTGGTACCCTGACAACCCCCAGTATTCTTGCAAAATACCGCTGGGTGTGACCCTCTTCAAGCAGTATAACTGCACGAGTGCCTTCATTCGATGACAATTGCCGCCCTCGCTGCCTACCTTCATCCTCATGATCAACCATGGTTTCTAAGCACCACGATGCACACTGACCAACCGTCGCACACACTTTGATTTGTGTTACATGAAGCTTTTAGATGTCTTCAACAAATGACGAACAAAGCAGCAATGGTGGTGTCATCTTTTCTGTAGCAAAGAACATTTGAATTTAGCTGTAGCCATATTAGATCATTTGTACACGCAATCATTGTTTTCAAATCTAATGTTCTACATGTGACTACTTTTATCTTTTGAGTAGTATTTATTGTAAAATAAGAAAGCTCTTTGAGACACGGTCTAGCTGTCTTTTGTTTTATCTTGTGTTTGTGTCTTTTTTCATGTCAATACTCATATATTGCAATGGTTAATACATGATAGAGACTATGAAAGTGAACACGAGAAGCAGTGCGTTATTCTTTATTCAGAAGATAGCAGTGGCATGGCATGACTTTTTCAAAAGTGTTACCGACCATCAGAAATTATCATCTCCACTCTATCCCCCCTGGATTTTTGTTCATTTCGTTTTTTTTTTTCAATCCGCTCAATGATTTAGCCACAATCACTCCTAGGAATAACTACGAGGGCCACTATTTATATTTTGAGCCTTGGCAACACTGATTGAAGTTAGGCGCGATTTGACGTTTGCACGGTATCGTCTGGCATTATTGACCGTAACGTACTTCAAATGTTTTGTCAATAGCTTGATTTGTGTTGTTTATGTTGCCTTGGAGATTGCGTGACAACAATAAAATGGAATTAACTCGTGAACATTTTCGTGCGATGATTTTTTACGATTTTCGACGTGGATTATCAAGGCAAGAATGCATCGATCAACTTACTTCCACATTTGGCGATGAAGCCCCATCCTTTGCCACTGTGAAACGCTGGTATAACGAATTTATTCGTGTCCGCCATTCGCTCACCGACGAGATTCGCGAAGGTCGTCGAAAATCAGTTGTTGTTCAAGAGAACATTGATGCTGTGCAAAACCTAATACTGCAAGATCGTCATGTGACATACTGTGAGATTGAGGCAACCATAGGCATTAGTTCCACCAGCATATATAAAATATTACATGATCATTTAGCTGTGAGAAAGGTATGTTCTCGTTGGATCCCACACAATTTGACAAAAACTCAAAAAGATGCTCGCGTCAATTGGTACAAACAAATGCTCAATAAATACAATCGTGGTGCTTCAAAAGACGTATATAAGATTGTTACAGGTGACGAATCATGGAAATATGCATATGAGCCGGAACGTAAACAGCAGTCGACTGTATGGGTGTTTCAAGATGAACCCAATCCAACAAAAGTTGTTTGTGCTCGAAGCACATCGAAACAAATGGTCGCCTGTTTTTTCGGGAAAACTGGTCATGTGGCAACTGTGCCTTTAGAGGAACGTAGAACGGTCAACTCTGAATGGTACACAACAATTTGTTTGCCAGAGGTCTTCAGTCAAATACGGAAAACAAACAAACGCCGTCGGATCATTCTTCATCAAGACAATGCCAGCTGTCACACATCTCGTCTAACAACCGACTTTATGAACAGTCAAAAAATCGAATTGTTGGGTCATCCACCTTACAGTCCTGATTTGGCACCCAATGACTTCTTCTTGTTCCCTAATGTCAAGAATAGATTGCATGGACAACGATTTTCGTTGGCGGAAGATGCCATTGATGCGTTCAAAAACCATATTATGGAGGTGTCTCAAGAAGATTGGAAAAACTGCTTTGACAAATGGTTCGAACGAATGCAAAAGTGTATTGACCATTAAGGAGAATACTTCAAAAAACAATAAAGCAGTTTTCAATGCCAAATTTCTGTTTTTTGATTGTTAGGCTCAAAATATAAATAGTGACCCTCGTACCACTCATGAGAGAGTTACTGCGAAAATCCAGTGAATAATAGTCGAGCCTTGTCTGTCAACTATCTGTTTCTTTGCAAAGAGGTGGAAAGGGGAAGGAGAACCACACATTTCTCAGGTCAATTTGACGTTTCTGCGGTGAGCAGACTGAATTCCCCTCCTCCAGCAATGGAAGGGAAGTCCAGATGTACGTACTACTGCTGCCAACTTAGTTTTTTGGAACAGAGTTTGAGTTTATTGAGCAATTTTCACACCGATAATACCCCTGGGGGCATTGGTGCATGTACATTACAAAAGACATGTTGACATCGCACATATATATATATCTATACATCAATTTGGCAATTTTTTTAATAATAATATAACATAATATAATAGTAAAACACACAATGACAAATTATTTGTTGAAGTGAACTAGTGCTGTAAAAGTACATGTTATATAGTGTATACAATCTAAATTTATTTTATAAAGTTAGTTAATTCTTGAAATTCTTGAACTGAATATAATGTGTATTCCAATAACAATTTTTTCACTTTACTTTTAAAGATTGTGGTTCTCTCAAAATTTTTGTAACTTTTTGGTAATATATTGTATAACTGGATGCCTGAGTAAAAAGGTCCTGTTTGGAATGCAGTTAGCCGCACTTTGGGAATGTGGAAGTTATCTTTTTGTCTGGTATTGTAATCGTGAGTGTCTATGTTCCTTGGATAGTTCGATTTTGTTTCGTGTAGAAAGTAAGTGTTTCAAGTATGTACAGACTTGGAAGTGTTAATATACGTAATTTTTTGAAAAGCGGTTTACATGTATCAGTTTTATGTGCATTTGCCAAAATACGCAATGCTCTTTTTTGAATTTTAAAAATCCTCTGCGATTGAGCCGAGTTTCCCCAAAATTGGATACTGTACCTCAATATACTTTCGAAGTTTGAGAAATAGATATTTAGCAAACATACTGTATTGAAACTATTTTTTAAGGTTCTTAATTGGTAACATACGGTGTTTAGCCTCTTGCATAAATGATCTATGTGAACTTTCCAGTTTAGACACTCGTCTATAAATATTCCAAGAAATTTTGTATTGTTAGTAGCTGTTATAACGGCATGCCCTACTGTAAAATTATATTGCTTAATAGAAGAGTTTTTGGCTCTAGATACACCAAATTTTATTATATTAGTTTTTTCGTTGTTCATAGAAAGTTTGTTTGCTGAAAACCAGCTTTGTAGTTCAGTAAGAGCTTCTTCCGTTTTTTGAATTAATGTTACATCGTTAACAGAATCTACCAAAGCCGTAGTATCATCAGCGAAAAGAGTAATTTGGGCGGTATCAACATTTGCTGGAAGGTCATTTATGAACAATAAAAACAACAGGGGTCCTAGTATCGATCCTTGGGGGATTCCAATAACCACATCTTTCAATTCGGAGTAATATGTTGTTTGCGTCCCATTATTGGATATGCTATTTATTGCAACGCTCTGTTTTCTATTCGATAAATAGGATTCTATTAATTTGTTTGATACACCGCGGATTCCGTAGTATTTTAATTTCTCTAGTAGCAAGTGATGATTCACACAGTCAAACGCTTTTGATAAATCACAAAAAAATTGCAACAACAGAATACGTTTTGTTTATGGCGGAAAGAATATTATCAATTACATCAAAAATGGCATTTTTTGTTGTTTTCGATTTCACAAACCCATTTCGTTGCTTTATGAGTATCTTTTTATCTTCTGCATACTTTATTATCCTATTATAGATTAATTTTTCGAAAATTTTTGAAAAAATTGACAATAAGGAAATTGGTCTGTAGTTTTCAATTTTTGTTTTATTTCCTTCCTTATACAAGGGTATTACTTTTGATATTTTTAGACAATCTGGGAAGCTGCCATTTTCCATACACTCGTTAATTAATTTAGCCAAGGGCTCCTTAATGTACGTGCAAACCTCTTTGAACATACACTCGTTAATTAATTTAGCCAAGGGCTCCTTAATGTACGTGCAAACCTCTTTGATCACGTTAATCGGCATTGAATCTAGCCCTGTTGACTTTTTGTTTTTCATATTTCGAATTATGTTGGAAATTTCTTCGTCTGTAGTAAGGGTCATATAAAAAGAATGCGTGAAAGATCTTTTGACGTTATTTAACTTTTCTTTGTATGTGTCCGTTACGCTGATGTTACGTTGCAGGTTAAGTGCTACATTAACAAAATAATTATTAAAAGTATTAGCTATTTTTTGCGGATCTGTCTCTATTACATTACCTGTTTCTAATATGATATCTTGATTCGTGTTCGTTTTTTTACCTGTAATATGATTAACTATTTTCCATAGTTCTGCAGTTTTGTTTTCTGAATTATTCAACTTTTTATCAACATATAATTGTTTGCAATGTTTTAATGTTTTCTTGTAATTTTTGTTGAACTGTTTGTAATGATCTTTAAGGGTAGGGCTGTTTGCATATTTACTCTGTTTATGCAATGATCGCTTTAATTTGCTAAGATTTTTAATTTCCTTGGTTATCCATAGGCAATTGTTTTTGTTGTGAACTCGTGCTTTTTTTATGGGAAAACATTTATTAAAATGGTATCTTACAGTATCAAGAAATTTTTCGAATTTCTCGTTTACGTGTACAGCCATATTGTTTATAAAATCCCATGTTTCTGATTTAAGTGCTTTTCTGAATTTTGAAATGTTCTCATCATTGTTTGTGGGTCTGACAAATCTGAATTTTGCACGTGGTTTATGATTTCGCTTGTCTTCTATTACGTTTACCTTAATAAGCTGAGAATCATGGTCAGAAAAACCTATGCAAGTTTCTACTGAATATTTATTAACGTTTATATTGGTAAAAATATTGTCTATTGTACTTTTTGTTTTTTTTGGTGATTCTAGTTGGAGTTGTAATTGTATGAAACAGACCAAAAGAGTTCATTACATCCAGAAAACTATTTTTTTCTGCAGTGTCTTTAGCTACATCAATGTTAAAATCTCCACAAACAACAATATTCTTTTTGGAGCTTTTTGTTACGAGATTTAGTAATAATGTTAACTTATTTAAGAAGACATCCATGTTTCCACTAGGCGTTCTATATATTGATATTATGCATAAGTTGTAAATAGCTATTTCAATTGCTGTGCATTCGAAGTCTTGTTCTACAGAGAACTCAACAGCTTGTTTTATTTCAACTACGTTACTTTTAAGTTCATTCTGAGTGAAAATTAAAGACCCGCCTCTTATTATATTTTGCCTACTGTAACTAGATGCAATACATAAATTATCAATATAATTAAACTTTGTTTCATCTTTCGCTAACCAGTGTTCAGTGCAACAAAAAATAGTAATTTCATTGTTGTTTTCTTTTTGTTCCTCGAAAAATATATCTATCTCTGACGCTTTTGATATCAAACCTTGAACGTTGCTATGAAATATGGTGATAGTTTCTAATGCTAGGTCACTGTTCGACGGATTTTTACCTCCCCTTTGACCCGATCTCCCACTCCACAGGACTCACTTGTTTCGGTTCCTCAGCTGCATCCTGGAATCCTCGCAGTTCGATAGCCGGGGGTGACGTGGTGTTGGGGTGGGGATATCAGCAGACACTCGTGATTCACGTTCGACACTTATATTCTCATTCACAGATGCATTTCCAGGAATTTCCTGCGTTGCCATATTTCTTTCAACGGAACGCGATCTTGCATATTCTTCGCACTGTTGCAAGGAATAACGCACACCGTTAACAACGAGATGATCGTAACGAAGGAACGCACTGTCACCGCACTTCCTGGCTTCTTCGAGATGAGGTTTTAGCTCGTTTCTAATCTGACGCACACGATCAGAATAATGCTCCGAAACCGCTACACCGCACTGTTTGAAACTTTTAGATTTCATCAGTATTTTCGTCCTGTCTTTGAACGAGAGAAACTTGGCTACAATCGGACGGCAGCCTCTTCTTGAGCCAAAGCGATGGACCCTCTCAAACGAATTTCCTCCTAGCGCGATGCCTGTATTCTTTTCTATCACTTGGCATAGTATTTCCTCAGTCCTCTCCCATGTTTCCCATTCTTCCTCCTGGACGTTGTAAAAAACGAGGTTGTTCCTTTTAGATTGGGACTCAAGGTAGGATACTTGATCATTTAACCTGGCGTTCTCTTCTTTTAAGAAGTCCATTTCTTGCTTAATGGCCTTCACGTCTTTCTTGAGAGACGACAGTTCTTCCCGGAAACACAGCACGTTCTTATTTATCTCGTTCACTTGGGACGATAACTGTTCCTGACCTTCCTTCAGCAACCTATACAGATTCTCGGTAGTCATCTTCTCAGAGTCTGGACCCGGGTTTTGCTCTATTCCTCCGATGATGAGCAGCATGCAGAGAACTCCAAAACACATTGGGCAAGCCATTGCCCGTTACCAGCCCCGTTTCCTGTGATTTTCTTCCATTTAGAAGAGTTGAAAAGTCCTATGCGGGCTCTGTAGGATTCCACGCCTATCCCCATGGTGAATGGAGCAAGGTTTGACCAAATCACGAATCGTATCAAGTACTTATCTTTTCGTCTATTACGTAAATTGCTCAGTTGTAGTTAAATTCAGCTTTGGCTTTGCAGTCTAGCTCTTGTTGCTTCAGAGAAATAGAAATCCCAGTTTTAGGTGGGATTTAGCTCTTTTCTTGAAATCCAATGTGACAACACTTGCTGATCCGGTAGGCCGCAGCTGTAACTTGGCCCCTATCACACTTGCCTCTAAGTCTTTCCCCGCTCTTACCTTGCATTAGCGCCCTTTCCTCTTGTTACCTCTTGAGGGTAGTGGAACGACCTGCCTCTTTGCTTTTGTCGACTGCAGAAAAAATGTCCTCTGCAATATACACTCAACTGCAACACTGTCGGTTAACGTATTTAACAATGTTGTTATCTTATTGAGAAAAACTTTTTAATTTCTTTACATTTTGCTGTTACCTGCGGTAACACTAGTTACATAATAGTGATGTATAGCAGCCTCGCGTAAGTGATCATGAGAGGAACAGTGAAACATCAACTGTCGAAAATGACCATCACACTCATTGGTGTGACCATGGATCCCACCATGGCAGAACTATGCAGAACATAAACCAAAGAAGTCATAAAGTCTGGTTTGCACCTTATCTAGGTTTCGGAACTGTTATCCTCTAAGGTGGTTGTCCAGTGAAGACAACAAATGGTAATTGGATGGGGCAATGTCTGGGAAATAAGGTGGATGCATCAGTGTTTGCCAACTAAGGCACAGAATGGTTGCATGCGTAACCTTAGCCACATGTGGCCTTTCATTATTCACTAAGTAGAGAAAGGACAGCTTTGGAATTCACAAATGCTGGTGTCATGTTTTTCAGTTTCTCGTGAACACGATCCAGCTGCTGAGTGTAAACAGTTGCATTTATTGCCTGGCCAGGTGGCAGCAGTTTTTGATGCACAATACCGTGAGCAGTCTACCAAACACAGAGCATAACCTCCTTTCAGGGCAGTGGTGGTGGTGACTGTGGAATGTGTTCATGTGATACTACCAAAGAAGATTGTGCCATGGAGTATCATAAAGAACCCAGCACTATCCAGATAGGTATCCTTCTCCAGATGTGACCACAAGAAAACACAGGCATCTGCTTGTTTTGCCTTCTGAGCTGCAACTTACATGGTTTTTCAAGATGATGGAGGTCTTTGTTGAATGGTTTCTGTCGTCTACAACTGTTGGGTCTTCCTGCAATTGGTACATCTTCGAGGAATTCATCGCCTTCCTTGTATCTTTTAAGCTTCTGTTGCACTGTCTGTTAATTCACCACTTCATTGGCTGCCATATTTTCGTTCCTGCTGCTGTCACCAAAAACTGACTATTATCTTATTTGTCTAACCTTGGAACTTGCAGTGTGCAGAACATGAAACTTTTGACATCATGACAATTTATAGAACTTCCTTGGTTATCTTTATAATTGCCATTTGATAGAACTTTATTCGTTACCTTTATAATTGCCATTAAATATAACCATTTTATTTGCAATTTTGTTATTGTTTTTAAAACTAGTTCAAAAGGGGATACATACCATTATACTCAAAGTAACCATATAGCAAATACTTTTCATGTAAACTTAGATGATGAAGTATATATTATATTTGTTGAATATTACAATCTTCATCTGTGCAAGTGTGAGATTGAAATTTTTTTTCCATGTGTATTGCATGTTACTATATCAAAGATCGCAGGTTTTTATTTCATTACCATAGTCACCTTGTAATCAAGGGGTCCGGGTTCGATACCCAGTGGAGGCACATAGTGGTTCGGATCCAACTTTAAACTTTAGGTCCAGTCCCAATTAGCCTTACTGTGCATAAAGTGGACTTAAAACATCAACTCAATTGGATTTCATTACAATGAAATTTGTATGGAAACAAAGTTGTGACACTTCAAGTAGCTTTTCTGTACATAAAAAAGGTTTTTAAAGATGCTTATCGTTTTTTTAATCTATATGTATATTTTTTTTACATTGTTGTGCATAAATATTTCATTACTATGAAGTTTGTTTATTTTTGCAGAGCATGCAGCCAGCCAGTCAACCACCCCGCCCAACCCCTCCACCTGCTGGGTTAATGTACAATAATAATTATTACCGAGGTACCAGGGCTAACCGGCCAATGGGTCAGGGCTATGCTAATGTAAGTATTGTAATTTTTATTCTAAAGATAAATATTCTAAACAGTATGTATATCTAGATCAGTGGTGTGGATGTGTGCATGATATGTGAGAGAGTATCTGTGAAATAGCATTTGTTTATTCCAACAGCTGTAGAATTTAGCAGATTTCTCTTGCACAGCAGACTAACTTACCGTATCAATTTTCATCAATGCAGCAGGCATTTTTAGTTTCTTTTGCTACCTCAAACCTAATTGGCAACTATGTACCATATTATCAAAGTACCAATTGTAGTAACTGGTACTAATTAAGAAGACAATCCATCCATTTTGAGTCATGTAACCAATTGCATGTATTAAGACAAAAAGTTTGAAGTACTTATTTGGTATTATTTACCAGTTTGTTCTACTGGGTAATTTACAATGCATTACTATGTAGTATATTGAATACAATTATTAATTATTACAGCATCCAGAAAAAAACAATTAAATTATTTTAGTAGGAAACTATTCTTATAATTAGGGGGGCACGAGGGGTGCTTAATTTTCTTCCGCACCCCCTTCGTTTAACTGAAAACACTAACCCTTAGTGTGTCACATTATGTTATGTCGTCATATCGAGCGTCGAATGTTAGGTACTGAAGTATTCTAAGACCGTTATTATTGTATGCATCAGGCAAGCACTGAAAGAGATGGCTGATATACATACTTTCCTGTACAGGTGGCAGCCTCTATAAAGATCAGCAGCTGATACAAAATTATTTCACGTATATTTTCTTTTAAGTCAAAAGCAACTTTTCACATGATGTGTATTTGTCACGTCTTGTGTCGGAAACTTTCTAATAAAGCAATGGTAAACAATGTCGATATGAAACAATGAGCCAAAAATTTTTCATGTCAAACCTAGACCGATGAAGTAGTGTTACCATTGTTGACATTTACAGTTTTGCACATTGTAGTTCGAAGTAAACGTTCGCCGCTTTCAAACTAAAAGTATAACATCAATAAACAACATTATATTTATAATAGCCGACCTCCTGTCCGAGTGGTTAGCACAGCGTGCTACGACACCAGGTTCGAATGCCGACCTGGGCATGGATGTGATGTTCCTTCATCAATTTAATCATATTACCACTTATTCTCATCCTCAAGATTAGTCAAAACTTGCATAAAAGCAAAGTAAATCAACCAAGTCAATGAATCCCCACTTTCACAATTCTTTTTCTTTGTCATTTTCTTCTAATTAACGCCAGTGCTGCAACAGCCAAGTCCGTCATTGAAAATCTCTTAAACATTGTAGTTAGCACAATCGGCAGGCTTTTTATAGAGAAAAATCTGTGTACATTGTGTAGAAACCAACACCAGACTGACGATGGTAGTACCTTGACTGGAGCAAAGCTTGACCGCTAGTGTGGATGGATACCCCCTGACCTTGAGTGGAACGTGACCTGAGTGTTGCTTGAGCGTAGATGTGAATCAAGCCTAACACGATTTATTATATTGCATCTCTTTCTTGTTTGGTGCCTCCTTTGCCTCATTGCCGAGGACATGAGACTGATTTTGAACAGTATGATGAATAGATACTGAATGTATGTTTTTGGAGCGGTGCTGAGGGACTGCACTGAGATTTTACCCCATTGGAGTTAGCATCATAATGGGCCATTATAAAACATTAAATACAGCTACAGTGGAACTGTATGGCATGCAGTACTTTGCGTGATGCATGGTTGGTACACCAATTCCCACCACTGGTTGCCCTTATGTAACATTCTAGACTGGACTCCTTCTTTACTAGTAGCTCACCATTTGTGCTCACATTGCAGGATGAACACCCTTTATTTTGGGATTCTCACTCAGGATTGAACCAGCGACTGATTGTGGCAATATCAAGAGCTCTAACCACTATGTGGGAGTCGTGAAAATGAAATTACTAACAGCTAAAAACGTTTTTGTAGTCTGCATAGTACAGTGGTAAAATTAAGCCACACTTATTTCTGGTGTGGGACCTGTCCTGGCAGAGCTATGCTACCTCAACTCGTAAATAAAAGTAAAGTGCTCCCCTGTGCTTTGCACAATGCCATGAAGGCATATAAAGGGTGTGGAGTTAGGACCCCACAGTTTCTTGATCACGGCCGAAGATGGGGGTGATGTGATCAGCACCACACCCCTGGCTGCCTTTACCCCCAAGAGCTTCCTCCAGGTACCCACTTTATACGATGCTGGGTGTGCGCTGGAGCCGCTTGAACAGGTGGAAAAAATCCAGGTTCTCCCCCACTGGGGATTGAACCCGGGTCTCTCGCATGGTAGTGAGGTGCCCTAACGATGAACTGGAGATTTGTGAATTCTGCCCAGGACATTACATCTCAGTCATAGACATAGAGTGGAAGAGGCTTGGTGGGGAGCATTGTTCTCAGTTTTTCAGTCTACATCATAAGAGAATACAATCATGAGATCACAATTTCGTGCATATTATATGTGCGGCATTCACACATAAAATATAAGGTTCTAGACAAGAGATTGTATTAAAATATTTATAATGAACTGATTTCATAGACTTATGAAGTTCTTTGGGGTGTCTGCTAACAAACGAAAAAAAAACCTGGTGTATGGTGACATAGCAGAGTGGATCCCAAAGTATGCACCGTGGCACCTCGAAATGGTTCAATATTTTCACTGAAATGACACCTGTTCCAAGTATATACTTATTTAGTACTTTTCACACATAAAGATTTTTCTGAATTTCTAATGTGCGTTTATTTTTTTTTAACTTAAGGCAAGCAATCTAACCATACTAACTGAGCATTGCCAAGTGTTAGTTAGGCCTAAATTCCGACTTGGGCACCGTGGAAAAATCTTGAAACACTAAGGGTACTGGGGCCTCCCCGATGGTGCACTGGTAGCGTAATCACCTTGTAATCAAGGGGTCCCAGGTTCGATACCCAGTGGAGGCACATAGTGATTCGGATTCCATTTTAAACTACGTCCAGTCCCAATTAGCCTTACTGTGCATAAAGTGGGACTTAAAACACCAAATCTACCAACCAACTAAGAGTACCATGACACAAAAAAGTTTGGGAACCCCTGACATAGCCTGAATGCATGAAAAGCATTAATGAAAATGTGTTAGGTGTGTGATGCTTTAAAACTGTGAAGCATGTAGGCTACAGATGCTAATATTTTTTTTTGGTGATATATATTTGCAAATTATATGCATTCACCAACATGTAAAAACAATAATAATTGCCACATAGATTCATTTTGATATTAAAATGGAGTAGGACTACTTTTCATGGGATGTCTGTAATACAGTTTTTATGGGCTGAATGTCATATGCTGTATAATTTTTGTAAGCTATATATCAGGATGAGAAAAGCATTATAACTTTGGAATTGACTTTGAATTAATATTTGAAGTATGTAGAACACAACTTCACAGGAAGTAGTGATTGTGCCTAAATTTTGTACCAAAAGTGGTAGTTGTCTTGCTTTAACTGCTTGAAGTGTTATTGAACTTGGTTAAGTTATTTGAAATCAATTATGTGTTTATTTGCAAAGACAAGTAAAGCACCACTTTACTAGTCTTCTAATTTGAAAATTATGACTTACTAACACATTACTTTGTCATACAATGTACACTTCTGTTCACAGAAACTGGCACATTCATTTGAGTTAAAGATCTGCTTCAGAGCCGATCGAGTGTGGCAGTGCAGCCGAAGTAAAGGTTCGGGAAAACAGCATTCTGCAGTGTTGCTTACCACTAGAAGTTTTTAACCGATGCAAGGAATTTTCTGACTTTGCCGAGTGAAAAGAAACGTTTACAGGAAAGCCTTGCATTGTAATTATTAATGCAATACAGTGTCCAATTTTACAAGAGAATGGCAGGAAACAAATTCTGGAAAATTGTTCGAGATACTCAGTATCCCATAACTAATCTAAAAAAAACCCTGCCTCAATCCCTTCACTTGGAGAAAACCTCATATTCATTTGAAAGCAGAGGGAAGTGGATGGTAGTTCTATTACCTCTTTCTCTAGCTTAACGTAACGTAACAGCAAAGTTGACATTCACCAAGAGTACCCGGGTTCGAATTTCGATCTGAGCATGGGTGTTGTTTGCAAGTGTCCCTTCATCAATTTTCCCATATTGTCATTTATTATATTCGTTGCGATTAACTAAAAGTGGAAGAAAAGCGACACTAACAAGAAATAAATCAAATTGATATTCAAGATGCGGAAGGGAGAAAATAAACAATCCAAAGCAATAAGTTCTTCTTGAAGGTTCACATAACCACTTTTTGTACATGCAAAATAATCTAACACAGTTATTTTTAGTGGTTTATATTTAATTTTTTTTTTCACTAAAAGTAACTGTAACACCATTAAGCCTTGTTTCCATGATATGAAAAATGCAATATGCTGACCAAGGCAGCAATTTATTAGTAATTTATTTTATTATAAAACATAAACTAAACGTAATGTTTCAACCTTCTAGCAAGGTCTTCTTCAGACTCTGCACCAAGTACAAATGTAACAAGGTACAAAAACAGGACGATATATACACACACAAACATTACTCCCCTCCAGACTATTAGAAAGTTGTTCTGGAACATTCTAGCAGGTGGCTTTCAAACTGTAGTTTCACCTAAAAGGCTAAACATATTTACTTCCATCTAGAATGTGGTTGGACTCTTTTATCTCATGCTCTTTTTCTTTCATTCTTCTTCCTTCTCTCCTCTTTCTCTCTTGTCCTTTCCACTCTTTCTAACACCTTCTTTCATTCTTTGTTTAACTTGTCCCCCATTCCAGTTCATTGTGTCTTCTTCACCTTTCTTCTCTATTTCCTTGGCCTCCTTCCATTTTCTCATTAGTATTCTCTTCTCCTTTCCTATCTGCTTAGCTTCATTCCACTCTATGTCACGTCCTGTTTCTCTCGTGTGTTCAAATATCGAATTTCTCTCTCTCTCTTAAGTCGTACATCATCCCTATGTTGTTTCAACCTGTCTTTCAGCCTGTTTTTCGTTTCTCCTATGTACACACACCGACATTCTTTACATTTCACTTCGTATATAATCCCTTCCTCTTCCTCTTCTCTGTTTTCCTTTTTCTTGTTTGCATTCTTTGCTATTCTTAAGATGCTTCTCCCTCCCTCCCTTCCTGTAAGTTTTAATGCCCGCTTTCCTAAGCACTTTGCATATCTTTTCTGTGGTCTTTCCCATACTCCTTATTCCAAACCTCCTCTCTTTTTCTTTCTCTTCCAATTCTCCCCTGCCACTTTTCTTCCTTCTTCTGTTCATGTCCAGTCTATCCTCCTTCTCATAGCCATTCTTTTCCAGCTGTTTCCATAGGCTATTTATTTTGCCTTCTTTTTCACATTCTTTCGTGCATATTTTCTTCATTCTGTCCTCCATATTCTTTATAAAATTTATTTTTGTCACCTCACTTACATCACTTCTTTTGTGGCAGAATACACCTGCTGCACACTTCTGATGCCAAGCGGTTTCAATTTCTTGTCCTATCTTCCTTTTCATCAATATATCTAGGTAGCTTAACTTGTGTGCAGCATATTGCATTTTTCATAAAAAAACTTTTAGATTATTTTGCATAGCAATAAGAACATCTCTCTCTCTTTCTGTAACGGCCCGAATGAAGTGACTTGAGGATCACATTCATTTCTTTCTCTTACATATGCAAACTGCTTTTCTAGCTTGTAATTTGAACACAAAAGTGGGATAATGAAGCTCGCAAAATCAGTACAGGCTGGATAAATGTCTTCATAGATTCCTGAAAAATTGCTCTTCTTTGTCAAATAGTTAGTTTAAAAATATAATATATGTGCCATTGAATTATAATATTCATCGCCACATATCAGAATCTACTATGTTGACAGAAGCTAGAGCTCGATGATCATTAAGGGGTGGAAACACTAACTTTGCACAAAAGCACGTCTTCAATCGTCTTCATTAATGTACACACACAACATTAACTTACAGTCTGTGAGCAACGTGTTCACAACATAGACACACTATACCACATAGACACACTATACCATGAAGCGTATTGCTTTCAAATGAACGTAATTAGAGAGAAGGAACATTGAAAGTTTGGAACCGGACAGGTCAAGGTGCAAACTTCAGGAGAAATTGCCCGAATATTTATTGTGTTACTGAAACTCCTTGCATACAACAACCACTTCTGATGTTTTCTTCTGGTAACAAATACCACCGGAAGGTCACACGTTATTCCTCTGTGGAAAAAAAAAATGTTTTCAATCATTCATTTGCCACTTCCCTCTTTTCAGTTGGCTTCAGTTGCTTTCCAAGTATCACGAGCCGGAAGTTGACTTCGCGGTCTTGTGATGATATAACATTTTTTTCTGGCTTGTGCCACGAATACATGCTATCCCGTTCGCTCACACGTGTTCATTGGTCAAGCCCTCGTGAGTCACTACTTGCGCAGAGACTTTCTTTCGTTCGCTTGCTCCAGATGTTCCCTGGATAGATTATAGATGATGGAAACACTCATTTAAACAAATATGCAAGCTCTCAAGTTCTATTGTATTTTATGTGTTTTAGTATTGTTCTTATCAGTGTCTCGAATCAGTGGGTACCTGGGGGTAACCCTGGTGGGGTAAAGGCAACAGAACTGTTGTGCTGATCACATCATCTCCAAAATGACCGAAGTTGAGAAAATGTGGGGCCTTACCCCCACATCCCCTAATTGTGCATTCATGGCACAGTGCTATATGCATGGGAAACAACTTTACCTCTTCAGTGCTGAAGTTGGAGAAATGAAGTTTACATTTTCACTTTTTACATGCTTTCCACATGATAAAAATTGGCAATATTGCCTGTTGGTGTTAACTATTTTGGGGGGACGTAGAAATCAAGCTATGTCCATGAATGGAGGTTTGATGTGATTATTTAGGATTTTATGAATGAAAATGTGATGGTGCATGATTTGTCTGTTGATGGCATTGGAAACAGTTGGTTGGAAGTTTTTACCAATATCCGGCATTTTGTTCTTTCACGGACTCTGCAAAAATATCGTGAGACACTTTTGAGGAGTCGAATTATCCTGGAAGTCATGCAAAAATTGGTGTTTCTTCTTATTTTGCACCAGTTTTGTGTGAAAAAACTTAATTTTTGTAATAATGTATCATGTAATTGAATATTCTGATGTAAAGCAAAAATTCTGGTAAATTGATGCATATAATTAGAGTGAAACACTTAAAGACTAATGTTAATCTATTTTTGAACAACTTTTTATTATTTCAATTTTTAAGCATCAGTATTGGTATTGGGGATTGGTGAGAGTATCAGCATTGATATTGATTCAATGAGGTATCAGCTCAGCCGTAGTTAAAATATTTCAGAAGGCTTCTCCATTGGATTCCATTGTGGGGTAGTTGCCATCTAATTTGTATTTTATGTGCCTCAAGAATTAGTTTGAATCTGTTGCATTTTATTTATGTCTTTCTTGGTTGATTAGAGGGTACCATATTATACATAAGTATTCAATTTTGGATGTGATGTAAGCATTATAGAACATCATTAGTGTTTCTAGTATATGACATTTGGTAACATGTTTGGCTATTTAAGATTAGTTTCTTGTTTTCATGCCATTCCACATAGGTTATTAATGTCCGCTTGTAACTCATCACTGTAATGGCATATTCTTTTGTATATTTTTAAGTCGTCCACAAATAGTAGATTACCTGATTGAATCGTATGTTCATAAAGATCATTATTTATATTCATGAGAAAGAATAAGGAGTCCAAGGTTAGATCTTTGGGGAACTCCGGATGTGGCCTCGAATTCATTGGAACTATTCCTCTGAAATGTGACATGCTGTTTGCAGTTTGTTAAGTAAGATTGGCATAGTTGTAACACTGGATATGGCAGATTGTATGATTTTAATTTTTCTATTAAGATTCTATGGTTTACAGTATCAAACACTTTCAAAATATCAACATATATTACATCTACTTCGGCTCCCTTTCCATTGATGATGTGATAATTAGGATTTTTGACAGACAAACTTTCTACTTAAGAAACCATGTTGCTTATGGGATGTCACTGCTTGTATGTGATTAGAAATGTGCTTGTAAACAATTTGCTCTAAGAGCTTCGCAGGTGCTGTGAGAATTGATATCAGCCTATAGTTCTGTCATTTTTTGTATTTGTTTTTAGTATCGGGGTAATTTTTGATAGTGCCCCAAAGATTCACATTCTTTAATTATGTAAGGTGGAATTTTATCAGGACCATTTGATTTTTTTGGTGTAAGATTATTTATGGCATTCTCAACTTCTTTAAAACTGGGAAATTTCTTTGGCGTTGAGTTTTCGTTGAGGGTATGCATTTGTTGAATATGTCGTACACTATTTCATAAACCTTCCAGTGGCGACATTAATATTCAGATCATCCCAATTTACACCTCTCGTATTAGTTTTTTTTAAAATCTGCATTCTTAATGTTATAGTTATACAGGGTTATTCAAAATGATGGATACACTTTCATTCATGTATATTTCCTTGAATGTACATTACATATTAATAATATACATACAAGAGAAAGAGGAAAGTCTAAAGTTTACAATCTTACAATAAAGGTTACAGATGTTCAATTTGGCCGCCGCCTGCTGCTCGGCAACATCTAAGCGGTAGCCGAACTCATTCCACACACGAAGAAACATCTCTTGTGTAACTGAGTTCACTGCAGCTGTGATACGTTTCTGTAGGTTGCCAGAGTTTGTGGTCGAGGTGGTACGTACACGGCTTGTTTGACATACCGCCAGAGGAAAAAGTCACATGGTGTGAGATCAGGAGATCTCAGGGGCCACGACAGAAGAGCCAGGTCTTCATTTCCTATGCGACCTATTCATCGGTGAGAAAGGGCTTCATTGAGAAACGGCGTCTCAAAACTCGTCATACAGTTGCTTGAGGTATTCCAAGTCCTCGGCTAGCTGCATTAGTTGGCTTTCTAGGACTGCGCACAAAACTGCCTTCAATTCGTCTCACATACTCCTCTGACACACGCGGTCGGCCCGTGCTATATTCTTTTGCAGACATATCCAGTTTGCTGAAATTGGTTAAACCAACGACATATGCTCCTCCTAATTGGTGGTTCTATGCCGAATCGAAGACGGAATGCTCGCTGCACTGCTGTTGCCGATTCAGTTTTGCTGAACTCAAGAACGCAGAAAACCTTGTGCTGCACGGTGGCTATCTTACTCGGAACTGAACTGAAGGGTCCTTGGTGGCACGAGCATGCGCACTTGAGTGGTTGGTTACGCAACTGTGCTCTAGCGATAGTATTCAAAACTTTAGACCTTCCCCTCTCTCTTGTATGTATATTATTCATATTCAATGTATATTCAAGAAAATATACATTAATGAAAGTGTATCCATCATTTTGAATAACCCTGTATTCTGTCTGAATTGCTGTAGGTTTTGAACTATTTTCGGAGAATCTCAAGTGATGTCAGTGATCAAGACTTATGATGACTTTCCAATTTTCAAGCAATTGTCATTTTGCACCAATGCACAGTGGGCCAGAATTCTGAAAATGGGGACACAAATCTTATTTGATGAATGGAGATACTTTACGCTGTCAGTATTTCTAATAACAAAATATAATACATAAAAAACATGAAATGATTGAAATTTTGTTGTTATTCACATGATGACGGTGCAAAATAAAAAATTAACTGAATGTGTACAAAGAAAAAGCCCTGTGCTCATGTACCGAGTAAAACTGCAGTTTGCAATATCACACAAAAACATAGTGCTCATAGTGTGAACTCACTACCAAATGGAGTCACGATGGTCCAGTCGTTAGAGCGTCTGACTGCCAAGCGGGAACTCTGGTTCGATTCTCGGGGTGGGTGATCTACGGTCGGAATTCTTTCCGGCTTTCTTCCTGCATAAAAAGGCTTTGAGGTTTACACAGCATGTCATAAATGGGTATCTGGAGGAGGCAACTGGGAAATTGCAGGGGGAGGGGGGCTAGCATGCTGCTGATCGCAATACCTCCCCAAAGGTCAGAGTTCATGAATGTGTGGAGCTACCACATTCTCCCTCCCATATTCCATCAGGGCACGGTGCATTTAGCACAGTGAATTTCACCTACGTTACACTACAAAATAGATTGTAAAGTGCACTGTGTTCATGTATTGACTGAGATTAACCTTCACCTTCACTGTTAGCAGTGGATAACGATTTCCATTGGTCAGGCAGATTGTTGGCATTTATGTGACACTCCGTGATGTCGAGCAAGCGAATGACGTCTTCTGATAGCGTACGTGATTTCTTAGCAGGCAAAGACAGAAGGCTTCATATTAGTGGATTAGACAACTTAAGCAGATGATGCATAAGATATTCGTTGGTAGAAATTCGGGAACTGTCGGGAGAGTCACTCTCTTCATTCTCTTGATTCTTGCCTCTTGTGCCTTCTCAGAAAGTCGACTGGAACTACAGCTGCTACTATGGCATCTGGACCGTCCGCCAAGATCTTGTGTACGCTATCAGACATATAACACCAGAAATATTATGCTGCAAGATGTTTCGCAGTTTCCAACGTTTGTCACTGTATGAGTGATCTTGTAAAAATTGTTTTAATTTCTGTCGGCCAAGCACTACAAATGTAACACACCTGAGCAGATGATGTACCACTCACTTTGTTGCAAACTAATGTGTGAAAAACTGACAGATCTTCCAGAATGCGGGTTGAGAGGTATGTAGGACTGAGATTCTGTATCTGGTCTCCAATGTATTCCGATTCTGCTAGGTTTATATTAATTACTGCATTCTAATGAAATTTATTTCAATGCAGGCATATTTGTCAGTGTGAAGCCGTATGCAACTGACATTCTTTTTGTATTTCGTAACTGCTAATTAGCACAAGTTAGCAGCCAGTATTCTCTTCATAAGACCCATTGAATCATTCGGCATAAACATCTTCATCCTACCTTGTCCCACAAATTTTGAAAAGTCAAAGGGAATAAACACACATCACTGTAACTCAGCTGAAAATAGGAGCGTATGAACCTGACCTGCTCGTATAACAAAGCCCACAATACAGTAAATTAGTTCATACTCTACCCACAGAAAGTGCATACCTTGATGATATGTAGAATATATGGAACAGAATCCCACAAAGATAATGTTCTGATAATTCCACACGATTCTTATTGGGTAAAACTGTGTGCGAGACATTTGTGAAATGCCATCCTCATTTACATCAGTGTTTGGAAGTAACTAGTTACAAGTAACAGTTACCTTTTTTGAGAAAATGTAACTGTAACTAGTTACTTTTAAAAGTGAGTAACTGTAGCTGAGTTACTTTTTTACGATAGAAGTAACGTTTTAACAGTTACTTTTACAGTTACTTTGCGACACTTAAATCCTTATGTAAGTGTCATAAGTTATTGGCGATTTTGGACTCGGAGTGAGCTGGAATTTAGTTTCTGCTCTGATATAAAAGCCCATTCTTTGATACATTAATTCTTGCAAACAATAGATGAAGAGGAAAAGAGAAATTTGTTGTACTAAATTTATATATCCTGGCGGTGGTCAGTCGGTAGGCTCCAGCTAGGTGCCAGGAATTTCAAGGTCAATCATATGTTTCATCTTTCCTTTGGTAGACCTGAATTCCAAAGCGATGTACACGCCTCCGAAGAGGGGTGGATTTCCCAGAAGCAGGAAGATAAGCCTCTAGAAGGAAAATTCCTTCCCTTTTGCAGGGAAATTCGGACCAAAATTTTAGCCTAAAGGGATAAGGGAATTTCGATGAAAAAGGCCACAATTTCAGGAAAATTTTAAGACATCTGACCACATTATTACTGTTAATGTTAAGTTCCACATTCATATTCACATTTTCATTTTTCTGCTCCCTTGAATATAGCCTGTATCTATTTATATTTCTGTTAAGTACATCGCTTTTGTGCACCTTCGGATAATAGTAACGATGAGGATTAACGATTAAATGGATTCCTGACCAGAATCCAAACCTGGGACATCTGGTCAGGAAGCGACGAAAGTGACATGTATGTGATAAATTTAACATTTTTTATTCACACGGACATGGACCAAAGGAAATACTATTACTACTGCTACCACCACCATATAATAATAATAATAATAATTACAGCTACTGCTACTACCACCACTAATAATACTTATTATTATTATTGTATGATTTTCTTAGGTGAAGGGAAAAATTGGTCCAAAAAGGGAAATTTTGCCCCTTGGAAAGTGAAATTGTGCCCTCATATTGTGGCAACATTGCTGTGTCTCTTGTTTCTGTAGTTTGTTCCTCTGTGACCTTATAACTCTCCCCTTCTGTAAGCAGCATCCGATAGTCTTTTCTTTGCTATAATATCGGATTAAGCTAAAAAGAGGCGTACTGCAATATTTCAGTGTTTTTACGAAAGAATTCAACGATACTGGTAGTATGAACGAAACTGAAGACCAGAGCTAGCAAATTCGCATATGCATGGAAAACAATGTAATTGTTTCCACGTGATTTCATTTATCTCAGTTCCTGGTAATTTAAAAATGGATGTAAAATATTTCCGGTTAGAATTCGCTTATTTATGATTATTCAGCATTTCTGGACATTTTGTAAAGAGTGATTAAAAAATTTGGTAAGTGCTATTCGTTTAATTAAATGAGAACCCATTTCCTTGCAATAACAGATACAACAGATCTCACCATTATTATTGATACAACAGTGAATTACAACACTCAAGTGGCAAACTAAAGAATCAGGACCCTAACGATCATTTTCGCTTGTTTATGTAATCGTCTCCGAGAGAACTGAAGGGATAAGTTTAAAATACCATTTTCACCGTCATTGATAACACACAATTATAGGCTACTAAGCCGCGCGTCAGGCTAAGTTTGCAGCAGGTTTTATGTATCAATCCGCGCGAGAACTGAGCTCAGAATCTTCCGTGCCAGTCTTGCCTCAACCGCCGAGCTGCTTACATCGTAGACAGTGAGAAAATCCACAGTATTGCCAACCGCACAACACATCAAAACTCGCATGCATGTCAAGTGGAATGTATTTTTGCTTCTTTGTCTCCTGAAACATAAAATTTTAAAAGTACTTTCTGCGCATATATTATTTAATAAATGTGTCATTACTTAATATAAGAGCGAAATAACTTCTAAACATGAGAGCATGTGTGTATATTTCGAGCACGCAAAATGAAAAATAAACAGAGATAAAAGTAAACAACAATAGGCCCCTCTTGAATTTAATGACAAATTATTGTTTTTGGTTTAGAAAGAAATACATTTATGAAAAACGTGGTTGCTTCGTCCGCAATACATCCGTCCCTGTAAGACACACGCAATTCAAGTTATACCACCAAAAAAGCATTATTTGTTATTGGTGATATATACAATCAGGTGCATTGTCTGCTGCTATTACTCTGGTTTCAATTTATGATTCACTTCACTAAACCAGGATTCAAATCTTGGTCTGTCCATTTCTTGCTGATAATCACCCTTTCTTTGCGCGGAACAGTAAATATGCGCCTTCAACAAAGCTTTCATTGCCGCCAGTGGGTGAAACAATAAGCCTCCCCCTTCCCCTCATTGTCGGTTTCTTCAGCCCTGGCGGTGGTTTTGCATGGTGGTATCCTTCCATGTTTTATTCCCCCTTCCCCCACTCACCGAGTTGAAGGACGTCTCTTCCAAATAATAAACATGTTTCTTCTCACTGCAATATCTTTTAATACCGCGGAGATTCTTTTGTCGTCAAACAACAAACAATCGTTTCCTCTTGCTTGCTAAACTCAAACCGCAAATCATTCAAGACCCGTGATACAATTCGTGCGCACATTCACCTCACGCCCTTTTTTACTTTGATCTTGTCGCCGCAAGGCGGATTATGCATTTAAAACAACTTGCTTGACTTTGAAGAGCATATCCCTTCGGATGAAGCCCAAAATAACATTCGGGGAAAACTGCGCGCTGAACAGGAGATTCAGCCATTCTCGCCGCTCTACAATAAACATAGGGTTAAAATAGTGGGATGTGCAACACTGGTATCACCGATTCCACGCGTTCTGCAACGCATTCAGTCTCGCTCTAAAGTTTCAGTGTCTCTTCAACGCAATACACATTGCAGTTGGCGAATCTACGGTTCTAAGTTCGTCTGCACAGTGATTGCAACCAATTAAGTCCATACCTGCTAATGGATGTATTATTTTGTCTGTATATTACAAATTAAATAACTGTTTTCTTGCAAGTATGCAGTTGTGTTGGAATAGAACCCGTCTCAGTGGAACTATATTCTTGCGCGCACGTTTGGAACTACATATGCGAAAAGCTGGTGCAAGGTTGACTTGACGCTTGGCTTACATTATATTTTTTATAATTTTCTGGTTCATAAACACTTGAAATTGTACAACAAATTTATTTCTCTCTGACACGCCCTTTATGCGAAACAGACCTCCCTCCTTAGAATATATTCTACGTGAGTGATATGGGACCTCCCCGATGGCGCAGTGGTAGCGTCGTCACCTTGTAATCATGGGTCCCGCGTTTGATACCCGGTGGAGGCACATAGTGGTTCGGATCCCACTTTAAACTGTAGGTCAAGCCCCGATTAGCCTTACTGTGCATAAAGTGGACTTAAAACACCAAATGAACCAAATTAACGTGAGTGATATATCTCTCTCTCTATATATATATACAGTTTCTAGAATCCCCCACCCCACTCCAATGGGTATTCCTTAAGAACAACAATCATAATAAATACAAATGTGTAAGTCACAGTAGCTCATGTCAATCTCCGTGGCGGAGTGGTTAGCACAACGCACTATATGTCGGGAGTCCCGGATTCTAGTTCGTTTCGGACATGGATTTTTGTGTTTGTTTCAATGAGAAAACAGAAAATTTTCATAGCCTACGTGAAAACTGAGAAAATGTTAATAAAGGGGGATACTACCGCATAGGGGCATTCCTTGACATCGTTTGGGTGCTTGACTACCATGCGACAGACCCCGGGTTCGATCCTAGAGAGCGTGTGTGACGTCAGCTGAAGCCATAATAGCTTGCGGCGGCCTCCATGTTGGGATGTTCCACACTACTGTTGCGTCTATTTGTTAACATTCAGCGAGAGGGAATTTCATCGGGAAAATTAAGGCTGCTTATGTTTTAAATCGTCAGAAACAATAACACGAAGTTCTTAGTAACTAGTTTTGACGAAAGAACAAAGCGATCTAGACCTTTTTATATACTGGGGCGTGTTCATTTACCATATGTAATGCTACGTTAGTATACCAGAAAGAGTTTAATGAAATAAGAATAGAATTAAAATAAGAGTTGCATTATAATACCTACACTCGTAAATGCATCACAGAACATTATTATATAAAAGTATGAGCTATGTACAAAGGTTTAACACGATTTAATAACAATTTACGCCACCTCAATAAGTAAGCCTAAGTCGAGGTTATAGGTAGATTTCGGACCGAAACATAGGCGATAAGCGACACTCGATAAGCATTCAGACCGAAGCGACAAGCGATAAGTCTCTCTTGGCAACCGACTCTCAGAAATGAATGCAATTTTTTAAACCGAAGCGACACGCCAAGCTGCATGTGTCGCTCGGACTGAGTCGTTTTCTTAATACAGTCCATCGTGTCGCCTCGGTTTGTTGGTGGCGCATGCACGGTTAATTTTTTTTTGCTTCAGACTGAAAGGGCTCGTGTCGCGTCGGAACGAGCAAGCCAACGTTTACACTTGCCTTGGCGGCAAGACAGACTGCACAAGGCTGCATTGGTGAAATCATCAAGCGCTACGTCGTGTCGCCTTTCGCTTTGGTATGAATTCTCCTTTAGACTGAAGGGGCGCTTGCCGCTTGTCGCTTGCCACTCCGGTGTGAAATCTCAGGTGCTGCCCGACACATGCCGCTTGGGAACGAGCCAATCAGCAGCAACGTTTCACACAATAGAGACGTGACAGGTGGCACTAGGCTGCCTTCGATTGGTGAAATCCTGAAGCTACACATACCGCGTGTCACATTTCGGTGTAAAATCTCCCTAAAAGCAAGCATTCACCGGGCATGCAGCTTGTTGTGTTGATTCGGTTCGAAAAGTTGCATTGATATCTGAGGGTTCGCTTCCAAGCGGCACGTGTTGCTTGTCGCTTTGGTCCGAATAGAGATATTTCATACCCAAACAACAAGCGATACGTGCCGCTTTGAGGATTTCACCAATGCAGGATTGTGCAGCCTGTCTTGCTGCCAAGGCAGGTGTAAATGTTAACTTGCTCGTTCCGACGCGACATGAGTCGCGTGTACATTAGATCTGAAAACTCTATTATTTGAGGCGACAAGCGACACGGGCTCCTTCAGTCTTAAAAAAAAACTTGCATGCGCCACCAACAGATTGAGGCGACACGATGGGCAGTATTAAGAAAACGGCCCAGTCCGAGCGACACGTGCAGCTTGGCGTGTCGCTTCGGTTCGGAAGGTCTCATTTATTTCTGATGGTTGGTTCCATGGTCTCTCTTTTTCCATGTCTGAAGTCCTTTTTTTCGTTCAATGAATTTACATTCCACAATGTTCTCAACACGTATAAACATTTGTAATAGTTACCTTTATGAAACGTGCGAACGATTTGAATTTAAAAATTTATGCATACCGTTAATAATAATACCACTAATATAATCACAACAGAAATGCGTGTATAATAAATGTAAATATGCTGCAAGCATGTTTATCTGCGGACCTGTCAGTTCCTTCTTTCTTAAAAGAAATATTTCTTGCCACTTATATTGTTGCATCCGAAAGCTGCGCACAAAGGCATAGCTTCTTATTTATTATCTACACGCAGTGTCGCCGAAATGTCACTATAAACGAACATTCCACGCTCAAATCCCTACTTCCACCACTGTAGCAGCTGTAACTGTGGCGCATCCCAAGATGGCTGTTTTACCTCACCCCCGCCCCCTCACGGCTTCATTCCCCTCGCCCAGAAAACACGCTTGCGCTCTCTCTATTCCTTCTATACTATAAGGGGAGAAACGATATTTTTTTTTCCACCTGTTGAAGTGGCTTAAGCGCCCACCCAGCATCATATAAAGTGGATATCTGTAGGAAACTCTGGTGGGTAAAGGATGCCAGGAACGTGATGCTCATCACTACAGACCGGATGTTTAGGCAGGCAAATAAGCACTTATCATTTTCAAAATAGGCAGTAAAATAGGCATTAAAATACAAATAGGCAATAAAAAAGGCAATGAAATTTAACTCAAAATAATGATGATAGATGTACAAAAAGAAATAGGTGTTTAAATAATATAGAAACATACCTGTACATTCTTTATAGTTGCTTAAAATAAACCAGGAGCTCATCATTACAGACAGCAGTCCAATATTGTACTTAATAAATCACTGCAAACAGGAGTCACGTCAGCCCAAAATTTTCCATTGTATAATGGCTACACACAATAGTCTGACAAAAGAAATTGTTGGCTACTTCCAACCAGTACGCAAATTATTTAAATATACACTTTATCACTGCACACAGGGTTATTTCAGTTAAAAAATTTACACTATATATTCCACACAGCAGTTCGAACTAAGAATCTGTTTAAATGCATTTCAAGTTTGTACTGTACGGTTTGGAAGTCTCTGAATAAGAAACATTAATTGCGGTTGCACATCACAACAAGGTATTTCTTCAGGTGATCAACCGACAAGTTATGTCTGCTATCGGACAACACATTTTTTAGAATTGAAAAAGATCTTTCAACCTCCACAGATGTTACCGGAGCATACTTAAAGCACGCGAGAACATGTGGAACTAACTCAGTTTGTATATTTTCACCTTTCGGAACTTGTTGAATTGCCCTTATTTTGTCCAAGTCCTTATTAGCTGCAATAACTCGCTAACTGTTATTTTTAAATTTCTTGGAAGCATCGGAAACTAATCCTGGGAACAGGAAATTGTATGCACAGAGTTCAGTCGTGTCCCAATTTTAAAGAAAATGCCTAAAGTAGGCAATATCTGGCATTTATGAAATAATATAGGCAATATCGTATGAAATAGGCAAAATTAAATTGCCTTTAAATGAAGCTAATCCCTCCCCCCTGGCCTTCGCAACATTCGTTTTCATCATATCTCTAACAGGAAAGAATAGGCATTTTGCCTAACATCCGGTCTCTACTCATCACATTACCCCCACCTTCGGCCATGATCAAGAAAGTATGGGCTCTAACTCCACACCCCCTATACTCCTTCATGGCGTCGCGCAAAGCACAGGAGAGCACTTTATTTTGTAATAAATATAAATATACAAAAACATATTATATAGCAGTAACGTAAGTAAAAGACATGTTAGTCTTCACAAAATATTTTATTACAATTAATAATGATCGATTTGCGTAATTTGGTTGCAAGAAAATTTTCAGCAGAAAGTAACTGTAAAAATAACTTAAAGTTACTTTTGAAGTACATGTAACTGTAACAGTTACTTTTTAAAACGAGTAACTGTAACTGTTACTTTTTTAAGCACGTAACTGTAACTAGTTACCTTTTTAAAAGTAACTTTCCGAACACTGATTTACATTAACATCTGGATGGAACTGTTTGCGTTTTGAGACATCTTTGCTCTACAGGGAACAAATGCTTTAAAGGCTCTGGTTTGAAGTAAAATTTCGATTTTTGTCCCCAATCTTAGAATTCTGGCCCACTCTGCAGTGAAGGGATTAAGACTTCATCCAATCCCCTAGGTATGGTATGTTACTGTCCATTAGTGTTAGAATCTCAAAATGTATATCTGTGAGAAGTGAAGGACAGAAGAAGTTGAATGAAAGTACATAGTACGGTCTGATGTAGTGAGTTATGCATATAAATTAGTTTTTTTTTTGTAAATTATCAGTAATAATAGTAAATTACTCAAATGAATCATCAAATTCATCTTATCACTCATCCCCATCTTCGCATATTAGCCAAAAGTGGCACAAAAAGTAAAATAAAGCAAATCAATAACAATAACTTAATAGGTTCGTGTATGAGAATATAATTAATGAATAAGGAAATTCATGAAAGTATAGCCTTAATCATTTCTGCTTTCTCACCCTATTTCGGGACATTATTTCATCCAAAAGGAACTTTTTGAGACACCGACAAATGATACCATTCCGAGACTCCCAGAAAATCCGAAATACATAGCGACCTAACCTAATACAGTGGACTCTTTTATATATATAAGGTCCCGGGTTCGATCCCCGGCCGGTTCAAATCCGGGAACTTTTCTAACGGTGGAAGCGGCCCCGGCGCCCACCCAGCGTCGAATAACATGGGTACCTGGGGGAAACCCTGGGGGGTAAAGGCGGTCAGGGGCGTGATGCTGATCACATCACCCTCACTCACGACCGGATCAAGAAAGTGTGGGGCGTTACCCCCACACCCCCTATACGCCTTCATGGCGTGGTGCTATGCACAGGGGAACACTTTACCTTTTTTTTTTTTACCTTTTCTTTTATATATATTTAACTCCAAGGGGACGTGAAAAAAGTTCTAATTATCCAAACTTCGAATTAACAAAAACTTGTATCATTAAAGATGTTTTCAAGGGAAATAAACTTCTGTTCGAATTATGGAGTAATTCTTATTAAGAAAGTTTAAATTAAAAAGAGTCTACTGTTTATCAGTAAAATGTGTATGATGCAGTTTTCAGTAAAACACTCCAAACTGATAGATCCTATACAGTGCTTGAAGTAGAATATATTAGCTGGGAGGGTGTTTTGTCCAACCTTGGGGTTAGCTGGGGAGGGGGGATGCTCCTATGGTTTAGTATGGTAACAATGAAACAGCTGAGGGGATGCTTTGCAACATTTTTGCTAGATGGGGAAGATACCATCCTCTGCATCCATCCTCACTATGATCACTGATTAACAAATTAACCCAAGTTGGGCTCAATTCCCCAGCCTGCAGGATTGTTAATTGTGAGTGTCCCTTCACCATTTCATCAAATCATCACTCAACCTTTCTATCGAGATAGCCAAAAGTGCCAGAAAAAGTGATGCTAAATAAATACAAATTCACATTAACCCAAGATGTTCACAAAGATAAGACAGAATAGTTTCTGAGATTTTTCTTTTTAGGAGGGAGGGCAATAATAGGAAGATGAAGAATAGAATTATAAGATTTGCGGATGACATGGCTTTACTAGCAGACCACGAGAGGACGGTGAATACTTGAATGCCCACTGAGAGTATTTGGTATGAAAATAAATGTAAACAAGAGGGAGGGTATGGTTATTTGGAAGACGCCAAAGTAAAGAAAAGTTTAGCCGGAGTGTATCATAATTCATAAGGATTGACGTGAGCTGCAGTCAGGAAGTAAAGTTGAGAATAACAGTGACAAAAGAAGCCCTTAAAAAAAGGGTGGACCTTTGGAGAAAGAATTAAGAAAACGACTGATGACTTTTGTGTGTGTGTGTGTGTGTGTGTGTGTGTGTGTGTGTGTGAAGTGTAGCGTTGTATGGTGTAGAAACCTGACCACTATGAGGAAAAGTATGTTGGATGGAGTTGGTGCATTCGGCGAAACGGAAGTAAACCATTTTAAGATTTGATTTAAGTTACCGCTTTGGTTTTCCCGAGTTTTTCACTGCTTTCATTTGAAAAGTTTGATTTTCTCAATTTCGGTATGGGCTGTAGCCCCATCAGCCCCCCTCTACGTACGCCTCCGCTGTAGGTCCCGGCAAAATATAATTTTAAAACGTCGTAATTATACCTTATTTCTACGTAATGCATGTATACGTAATTCGGTGTTATACGTACTAATTTTCATAATATGTAGTTGATTTGTATGTAACCAAGCTGCAACAATGTCACAGGGGAGCCTCCCCGAAGGCGTAGTAGTAACGTCGTCGCCTGGTAATCAAAGGTTCCCGGGTTCGAAACCCGATGGATGCACATGGTGGTTCGGATCCCACTTTAAACTGTAGGTCCAGTCCTGATGAGCCTATCTGTGCCTGAAGTGGACTTAAAACACAAACTCAATCAATCAATCAACAATGTTACAGAAGTATACATTTCTTGTTACAAAAAGACAAAGCGAGTTTGGAGCAGTGGCGGCTGGTGGTCTGGCTCTATGGGTGTGCACTAAAGTCTCGCGTCCAGATGAAGTGTAGTACCACCCCTGTCAAATACTCGCACCCGTTTTTGCGTACATAATGGTGCTAAATGTACTAGCAACCCAAGTTTTGACCACCTTTCACTGAAAATGAGGCTATGGCAATTATATTTCATGATTTTTTTAACACTGATTTTTTACAAATTTAAAATATTTCTGACATTTTCCAGCCAATCACGAGAAGAGCGTTGTTATTGTGCAATATGTAATTCAACATTCGATAACCTGACAAGATCACTCAAAACATAGAAATACCGATTTACAATATCAATAGTATTGTCGATTTGCAAAATATTTCGTAAAAATTTTCTTCCCCCCCCGCTGATATTAATGAACAAGGAGAATAATGACATTGTCGTACACCAAAGAAACCGATCCAACTACCACATAGAGGAAATCAGTTGTAATCTATCTATCTCTTGTTTATTTCTAATGACAGACTGATCAAACCAAGCAAATCAAGAGAATAATAAATCTTAAAGAATGTTACAGTACTCACTCTGTCCACACTACCCTGCTTCGTACTTCAAAATTTTTCCTTCCTTTCCGCCGTATCCCCATATATTACTTCAGTTGCTACAGGCTTTGTAGCTAACTTCCCTCCAAAAATTCAGCAACGTTAAATATTAAGTCTATGCTTTCGCTATGTACAGGGTGAGCCAAAAGTCTTAGGACAGTCGAATAAAATAAAAAATACGCGACAGACAGGAATGAAATGTCTTTACACATGTTATAGACGAGGAGGAAAATGTCATAGACCATACCGCGTTTCCGACGGCCATCTTGAAATCCGCCATCTTGGATTCAACTTCAAAATTTCAAATGGGAAGGCGGGGTGTGTGACAATCACCTAGCACTAAAATTTGCTCAGGGATTCATATCTGTGGTTGTATTTGTCTAGCTCGAACAGTTTTCGAGATTTTCCATGAAAAACACGTATCACTTGCCTTTACAACGTGTGTTCCACATGCTGCCCATGATGTTCAATTGTCAATGTCAATCTGTGCTCCCACTCTGCATGAACTCTGGACGACACAACAGGCTGGATAGAGGCCATGGCTTCATGGTTTCGGTTCTTAAGGTGCTCGCTCAATATCCCTTATCTTGACTGAGTAAACCATCGCCTTCACGTGATCCCATAGATAAAAATCAAAGAGCGTCAGATCAGGCGATTGTGGGGCCACCCGACAGGTCCTCTGCGTCCAATCCATTTCCTGGGAAATTGCTGATGCAGGTAAGACCTCACATTCTTTCCATAATGAGGCGGAGCCCCGTCCTGTTGGAAGAATGTGGGAAAACTACCATCCTCTGATAACAATGATGGAAGCACATCCTCCTGCAGTAATTGGAGATAACCGTCTGCTGTTATAGTCCCCTCAATGAAGAAGGGTCCCATAATTTGCGTTCCCCAAATCCCACACCATATCATTATCTTCTGTGAACCTACCATCCTGTTGGGATCAATCCAATGTGGATTAACATCAGACCAATATCTATGGTTTTGCTCGGCGTTCACGGAAAAATTGGCTTCGTCTGAAAAAATATCTGGTGTGCGAAACGCGGTGTTTCTTGAACATGTTGATTGACCCACTCTGCAAATTCTAACCGACGATCAGGGTCGTCTTCAGTCAGATGCTGCAATAATTGCAACTTGTACGAATGCCACTTGTATGTTTTTAAGATTCTCCTTATGGAAGTACGACTCACGCCACTTGCCATGGACACACGGCGTGTGCTCCTTTTGAGGGCTTTTGTGAAAGGATGCCAACACTGCTATTGTTGTTGCTTCGTCCGCAGCCGTTTTAGGTCTACCCGTCCGGGGCCTGTCTTCAACAGCTCCTGTATCCCTGAATTTGGATAGGAGGGTAGAAACTGTGGTGAGTGAGATAGGATTCCTTTCAGGATGACGATGGTTGAAATCATCTGCGATGACTCTCACACTTCGTTCACTCGACATCAGAACAATCTATATGCGTTCAGCTTTCGTGAAGACCATCTTCAATTAGTGAACCTGAAACGAAAAATAACGGAAAAACCATGGTAAATCTCGAAAACCGTTCGAGCTAGAAAAAAAACAAAACAACCACAGATGTGAATTCCTAAGCAAATTTTAGTGCTAGGTGATGTGTCACACCCCCCCTTTCCCATTTGAAATTTTGAAGTTGAATCCAAGATGGCGGATTTCAAGATGGCCACCGGAAACGCGGTATGGTCTATGACATTTTCCCCTTCGCCTATAACATGTGTAGGGACATTTCATTCCTGCCTGTCGCGTATTTTTAATTTTATTCGACTGTCCTACGACTTTTGGCCCACCCTGTACAATTTTTTTATTCATCATGAATGAAACACTTTGCACCGAAACAGGAACGAGCTTTTGACAGCGCTAAACAATTTTGCAACGCAGTAACAACCACACAATGCAAAACAGCTGACTGATTGATGTACGCTCCCTCCGCGTGGGTTGATAAATCGGCTACTGCGCCACAGGGACCGTTTATTTTGACCAAGATGCACTATGTAAAGGCAATACCAGACATGTTTAAAACACCAGTTTCGCTTTCAGTCGCCCACCTCCCCTTCCCCTTCTTTCTTGCTCGGAACAGGATGAGAGAGACAATATACAATCGAAACTTCCCTTTTCTAAAAAAAAAAAAAAAAAATCCCTCAATTTGCAATGATGCATGGCTTCCTTCGACTCCGTCACACCGTCTCCAATGGAATGGGTTTGCAACACTACATTTGCTAACACACCAAGTGCTGTGTTCATGGGGTTTCCTTATGATGCAAAATCCCTAGGCACGGGCCCCAAGCCAGAAGACCCAATCAGCGTTCTCTACGTGACTGCTGCAACAGCGTCAGATGGAACGATACTCGCATAGTGCGAGCCGCGAGCTGGCCTCGGTGTACGCGGGTTGAAATCACTGATCGCTCGCTTCTCCACCACCTCTCTTGGTGAATCGGCGTGGGAACACTTGATGTTTCGAAGGAGACAGAGTTCAATGAATAAGTATAATAATAATAATAATGACTTGCATTACAGATTTATTTGGGTGTGCACGTGCGAATAAGCAGAAGCCGCTACTGGTTTGGAGTATGAACAGGCTATATGAGCATGGCGGCGGTCGGTCTCGAGAAAGACGAGTACGGCGTGGCGGTGTCACAGAGAAGGCAAGGAGAGGCGACGAAATCAGAGGAGAAAGATTTGCCGCAGTTGTTCAGAACAAGAGACGCATTTGCTTTTGCAAGTAATTGCGATAGGAAAGTACACACTTAGAGGCCAGCATAGTCTGCATTTTACCTACCCACTGCCCGCTTGCCCGTGAGGACAGGTATACCTGCTAGCCTGCCCACGGCAACGAGTCGACTTGCGTCTTTACCAGGGTTCTTCGTCTTCCAGGCGCTCTGCGCTTACAAGGTAACTGGGCATTCAACAAGACCCGGGCGCCTGCAAAACCTGCTGGAAGGAAACAGCCCTCCGGCAGCGTGTCGCTCCAGGTGTTTCATCACCACGTGGACAGCTTCAGCCAGTGTTGCCTACTTACGTAGCTCGTAAATCCTACGAGGTCCTAGGAGGAGCTCTCTCCTCCAAGGAGAATTTATATACTTAGCGATTTCAGTTCAGCGTAAGCAGTTTTTATCTTATTGCCAGGAAATGCACGCAGTATTACAGCTTCATTTATTTAAATGAATGATCGAGCAAACAAAAATCTCCTCACTGAAAACTAATTGCTTTTCATTGCATGGTACCTTAACCAGGCACGCAGTGGCGCAACCAGAGGGGGTAGGGTGCATTGCTCACAACCTTGGACGGAAATTAAGTCTAACGGAAGGGTCAGGGTGGGGGTCAAACATTAAAGTACAAGAAAAAACAGACTAGCAGAATTTAAGAGTAGCAGGGCTAAAGGGTACTCAAGATGGAATTAATTTTCATATTTTTCTTGCATTTTCCTTCCAGACGGCCAAGGGCACCTGCAGAGGGGGAATGGAGGGGTAATTGCAACCCCTTGATTTCAAATTTTATGAAAGTAGAAATATATTATAAAATATTATCCAGTCTCATCAAGTTCAATGCCGTAGCAAAGGGGTAGCGGGAGTCGGCCCTGAGCGCCGAACGATCTAAGTGAGAAAAGTTTTAAAACCGAGAATGCTATGGCGGCCCGTGATATTATTTGCTATTAATGTTGGTTTGTTACGAGTTGGATGAATTGATTATGTAATACGTCGCTCCATGTGAAAAGAAAATATTGTAGATGGAAATTTTACATGCCATATGTCTGTACATTCGGAATGCATTTATCATGCACTTTCTTTCTTTCAAAAACAGTTTGTGTGCTTGTTTTCCATTATTAGCTAATGTGAAATTGACGTGTTGAAAAAAAATATTTCTAATCCTCTGTTTCAGAACAAATGCGCGTGAGAACCGACTTCTACCCCCTTTTTGCGTGATTTATGAGGATTATAATGCCTTTCATGCTACTTTATTACTATTATTGTGATTGTTCTTGTTGGCACGTTTATCCAAGTTGGCCCTACCCCCCAAACGAGGGTAACGGCAATGCCCCTGGCTGGCTATGGCCCTGGTTTTCGCAGTAGAACAGTGTGTTGTTCGACTCGCGACCTCAGCGTCGAACGTGACATGTTTCAGTCCTGTCCTATATCACTATATATAGGCTACGTATATTGGTTGTTTACGACATATACTTATGGATCCTGTGCCACGGAAAACCTATTTCAATGTGTGTGTGTGTGTGGGGGGGGGGGGGTAGCAACATTCGTAAATCTCATTTCATTGGTGATGTGGCTTACGAAGCTTCGAGTTCCCTTTTTTAAGTAGTGAAAATCTATTGCAGTTGGCAACACTGCAGAACGGTGTGGGCCCGGTGCAGTTTCTACTCGAAGCAACTACGTCATGTAGATGGAGGGGTCTGCAGTTGATGGAAAGAACGAACTGAGACCTACTAGGTATCGTAAGACTGCGGGTACCCGCCGGGTCTACCATACCTGCCAGGAACGATCTGTGCAGGTGGGCATACAAGCTGCTCAAGCGAGGGTGTTGCGCAGGTTGCATGGCATTTCAGGAGCGATGTCTCGCGAACGGGTCTGCTCCAGGTCTTGTGCAGGCCTTTATACACACTTCAAGAAGATGCCGATATAGACGTTTGCGGTGTTCCATAATAAAAACAGAACAGCGGTTCCTTCAGTGAACGTTTTTAGTTGTTACTGGCCGGCATAGAGAATAGAAAGAGGCAAAGTTATACCCTTGACTAGAAAGTAAAATTTATACAGGCAGTGGACGCTAATCCACTAAAACTGAAATAGTCGCAGATTTAGGTATCGCTTTTACCCCACTTTGCAGTCATTATTAAATGAAATGCTATTTTAGACGAATTTTTAAAATTTGGTAGTAAATCAAGAAAACGCAGCCGTCAACAAGAGGGAAGATATGCAGATTTTGGAAAAAAAAAACCTCAGGTAAAAAGCGCTGGAAAATTATATTTCACTAAAACTATAGTGTCTACATCTACTTCTACTGTAGTATGAAAGTGTTCACTAAAAAGTGGCAAATGTAATTATTATACTTCTTAGTGTTTGGTTTTCAAAAAAGAGGGCTGCGCTCCCTCCCGACTGAAGTACGAAATATTCTAAAAATATATCCGGCATGCATTGTGGAGTGGTTAGTTAGCACATCGTTCCGAGTTCGAATCCTGAGTGTGTCCCTTCATCAATTTCATATCACTCCTCATCTTCGCGATTAGCCAAAAGTGGAAGAAATGCAAAGTAAAATATACCAAATCAAACAATTAACAATATCATGAGTCAAGTATGGAAGGTTTGAAGAATTGGTGATCAGGGATGATAATAAATTCCAAGATGGTGATCCCAAGCACAAAATATATTTGTTGGGGAAATGGCTGCTCTATAACTGTCCTAAGATTCTGAAAATGGCAGGCCATACTCCTTATCTCAATCTCATTAAAAAAAATATGTCAAGAATTTGATAAAAGGGAGAGAAAAACGGCAGTTAACTCGAAAGCTGATTTACGAGGTGACTGCGGGAGGAATTGGTAAATATTTGATACGATTTCACCACAAAGATTGTAATTTTTGTGCCTCGACGATTGAAGAAAGTCATCAAGCTAAGGGTTATGCCACAAAGTATTTATGTGTTTTTATTAGCGTCTTGCTTTATTTTATTCAGGGTGTCCGAATATGAAAGTGGCTGTGATATCAAGACTAACGTTGTTAATTTTATTTTCTGGTTTTAAATTAATTTATTCGTCATTATTTTTCATTACATTTTACGTCATAATATTGAAGATAGTTTTGAATGTGACTTCATTTAAAATGTGTGTAGCAACCCTTAAGGGCCCTCGCGTAACCAAATGGTTAGCGCTCTCGCCTTTGGTGTGAGCGGTTCCGGGTTCGATTCTTAGTAGGGGCCCCCAGCGTCGTGACGACAATTGGGAAGCTACTTGAAAATAAGTTGAAGCAGTCTCCGGTCTCGAAAGACAGAAAACAGCGGCGATGAGACTCGCTGCGCGGACCACGCGTCACCCTAAAAAAAAAGCTGCTCAGGCAGGCTAGGCCCTGAGAGGTCTGTTGAGCATGGAGTTTAGTTAGTAACAACCCTTAAAATGAAACCTTCCTATTTGTTCGAACATTGTATGTGGATCGCTGTTTATATCAGGGTTGTTAAAGGCCCAGGAACCCAAAAATTTAAATTTATCCGAAGAAAAAAAAGGTTCCCGGATCGTATTTAAATTCATCCAAAAAAAAAAATCCCGGACCGTATTTAAATTCATCCGAAAAAAAAAGTTCCTGTACCGTATTTAAATTGATCCGGAAAAAAGGTTCGTGGACCGAATTGAAATACTATGCAGATAAAATAGTTTTTACGATCCAGAATCCATTTACGCTTGCTGATTTTCTCTCCTGGACCGGTATTGAATTTATTTAAAATTCCTTGACTACCTGGTTTATATATTTTTAATTTGAGATAGGAAAGATACTGACGCAGGCAGAAAATCATTGTTGTTTTTTTAGTTAACACTGTGTAATATGTCCATATATGTATATCAATGGTAGAGGTGTGTGGTATCCCGCCTGTGCATTGCGGTACTCACACAGCTAGCTACATCGGAAGGCATAATTTGTCATGGGAACCTTGTTGGTATTAGGTGGATTAACTGCAGTACATGTTTCATTGATCTTTCACTTTCATGCATGTTTTTTTTTCTTTTATCTTGGTATGGATCTCATATCTTTGGGAGAGTGCTTAATCCCACGGTGAGCCTCTGTCCGTGACCCTGCGTGCGTTCACCCCACGGCATGCCTTCTTCTGTCGCTTACACAATTCAGCGGAGAAGGAACGCGGCTGTTTCACACAGTTTCTCGGGTCCCAACGCAATGGATTATTCAACTTGACGTTATTCAGACGTGAGGGGAAACTGCTGCATTTTGTAGGAGGGGCCTGCAATGGTGGTTGCGTCTCAGTGTTGTGCGAAAGAAACGTGTTGTGCAGTCTTTTTTCACAGTCTTTACTTTTTCGTGTAGTCTTGTACCGTTACATCTTTATGTCATCGTTTGCCGCCAGCGTTATTGTTTATGCACGAGCCAAGCCAGAACATTTTTTTGTAGGCAAGTGCAATGCCGTGGCAATGCATTATGCAGTGATTTATTCACTTCCCCCAAATTTCGTCGATACATTTTTGGTAATTTTTGCACTAAATTTACCCTTCCGCGCATTAAATACAAACGTAGGAAAAATATGGACAAACACCTGGTGTTTCGTCTTCTTTTTTAAGTAGTCATTCCTATAATTTTCCATATTTTCCTGCAATTGACTTTTAGAAATTCTGGGCCAAAGGAGTTATGACCCACCAATCCCCCCTTGGACACGCCACTGCCACCAGAGTGCCAGATAGAGGTAGGAGCGGTACACACAAATACTTAGATGTTCGAAATTAATTAGAGAATATCGTGTATGGCAATATCAATATACCGGGTGTCCCAAAAGTCGCTTGACGGAGAAATAAATATTTGTATTTATTAAATTATTGTTGATTTAATACACAAGTATTATTTTCAAATACAAATATTTATTTCTCGGTCAAGCGACTTTTGAGACACCCGTTGTTTTCTAAAAGTGGAAGGGGATAGGCAGTCGCTTTTTACCCCCCCCCCCCCCCTCGAGAGTCGCCAATGCATTTATGAAGGCATTTTTGTTCTCCCAGCATGGATTCGATGTAGCTAATCAAGAAATTAATATATCGTACAATAGACGCAATAACGTTCTGAAATAACCACTGACGTGGCCGGTTGTAGAATTTTCTAGCACGTATGGGCACACTATTGATTTAGTATACAAACGAATCTCGCCAATACTGTTCAATACAGTTATGCACAATTATGTATTTTAGTCTTTGCATGCTAGTCGCCTCGGTGGGCCAGGGCGTTGAGTAGTGCCCGACCTATGGTCTCGGGTTTGGGACCTGGCATTGGCATGCATCATCGTTGCACTTGGCGTAAAGAAGCAGAAAAGCGGCGTAAAATAGGAAAAGTACACGTCTCTCAAAGGGAGTGTAAGGTGCACGTATTGCACCCTGGACTGTATTTTGCAGACTACCGAGGCTGTGGTGCCTGGACTTGCAGCGAGGATAATCCTCTGTGGGACTTGTGTGCAGTCCATGTGTGCATGTTATTGTCCATTCATTTATTTCAAGTTGTATTACAATTCATTCCCTTCTTCGCAATTAGCCAAAAGTGGCAGAAACGTGAAGTAAAATAATACAATTCACAAGTCTCTCGACACTGTACAAGAGGATCATTGGATTTTTTTTTCTTCTGGTGCAGTGGCAGCGTCTCTGCCTTGTAATCAACAGGTTCCGTGTTCGAAACCCTCTGGAAGTACATAGTGGTTCGGATCCCACTCTAAACTGCATGCCCAGTCTCGTTAACCTATTTGTGCATAAAATGGACACACTTTATGCCCGGCACTATGAAGTTTCTGCTAAGTAGAGAAATAGTATCATCAACACGTAACTTCCAAAATTAACTGTCAAAAAAGAAACTTGGTTCACGATGTTTGAAACAATTTTGAGTGCAATTTTCACAGCATTTTATTTCGTTATCGAACCAATGGAAATAATGGTCGCGTTTATTTAGTATATGCCAGCGATATTTAATTTCGCAGAATTAAATCTTTAGATATATATTTGTGTATACATTATTTAACGCCGCTTCTTGTCACTCTGCTACTATGCAGTTTCATTTTTGCGACTATGATAGATATCAATATTTTGCCTGGGCATGGATGTTTGTGACTGTCCATTCATCAATTTCATAATATCATCCATCACTCATCCCCATCGTCGCAAGTTAGTCAAAAGTGGCACAAAAGGCGAAGTAAAATAAAGCAAACCAATCAATCTTTCGTCGGAAATAGTGTGGAGTGGTAATTGATTTTACTTTATAAGTTGTAATATACTGTGAAATTCATCTTCAGGGCTTCTACCCCCCCACTTTTTCGTCTTTAGATGGCGGCTGCTGATAAGGGAGAAGCCCACCCCCCACCACCCGAAATAAATTTCTGGCTACGGGCCTGGTTGCTGGTTAGTACCGAAGAATGCAATTTGATATTCAGTTTCTGCATGCAATCTGTTTGTCATAGATTTTCGATGGCATACCCGGAAGATATTAATCATAAGTATGAGAAATTGGGAGCACCTTGTTCCACATTGAAATATTAAATTAAAGTGGTAAATTAATTTCTTGCAGGAGGTAGTTAATTTATGTACGTGTCTCGTTGTTGGATTAGCGAGGAATTTCTTTGTATGAATGTGGAATTTTGGTTTGCGTCATCGTAAGGAAAGATGATGCAACGACGAATTGTGGAATGTATACGTAGGTCTCTGTCAATATATTTGGTGGGCAAGTACAGGAAAGCAGGAAAGGGACGAAAGAAGATTTACCCCCCCTCTCTCCCCTCCCTCGATATCTAGGAAGAGGAAGGAAAGAACTCTGTTTCGAACGTCGAATTACAATATGAAATAAAACTACACAGATTGAATATTACAAAAAAATAGGCAACTTTGTCCTGAATTGGCAACACTGCTGGTCATGTGATCAGTCTGTTTTAATTTGTGCTCCCCGAGGTGCTTACATTCTTGCGAGCACAGAAACTTCAACATCCTGCTTCGTTTTCGTATTTCCGTGCTGGTTTTTAAATTGAGTTATTGTTTTCAGTGCTTTCTTCTCGAGGCCTCGAATGTTCACACACATGCATACTTCGAAAACCGCCTCCCTTGGTCGACGAGCACGTTTAGATCTTAGTACACCGAAGGATCTGAGTTCCAATCCTGGCCAGGGCATGGATGTTTCATTGTGTTTATGCTTTCATTTAATCATCATTAATCTCACGTACTGGTAAGAGACCTATAGTTATGGGAAGGCAAGACGAAGATATAGCATTAACCCGTTAAGTCCTAGAGTATTTTCTATGAGAATTTCGACCTTATTTTCTGGGTGTAAGGGATGACCCTTTCCTAAGACACCCAAATGCCAACCTCACTTCCACGTTGTACACCCTGAACTGCATTTTGCAGACTAGCAAGTTTGGCGTCTAGACCTATAACCCGTATAATCCTGTATGGGGCCTTGCGTTCTGTGCTGTCCACATGTGTTTGTTCCTACATCTATTTCATTTTATCGACAATCATTCTCATCTTCGCAATTAGCCAAAAGTAGTAGAAACGCGAAGTAAAATAAATCAGATAATTCATTCGACCTTATTCTGATATGCATATCCCAGTGAACCTCAATTCACAAAAAAATTCGTCACTATTTTGTGTTGTCCACCATCTTATTGCAAACAGGCGACCTCGTTTGAGATCACGCAAGCGTAAATATGTATTTATATTATTCAGCCGTATTTATTGTCTTAATAAAATAAGAATAACGTTGTTCTTCCTACAAAAGAAGCATTTTCAAATGGAAAGCGTCATGATTTTAGGTTATTTAAGGAATTATAGAACGTTGCCAATGCAGAAAGCAATGTAGTGGCGTAGCGTTGTAGTACGCCCGGCGTTCCCAGATTCAAAATTTCAAAAATGCGTAAATGCTGTGAGTAAAGTAAAACGTGACTAATTTCATATATTTTTGACCTTCATGGCATTATAATAGTCATTTTTCGCGATCCGTTCGCAACGCTCCACTAACAACACTCGTTCTAGCATTTTTTCAATGCTTTTCCCGGCCGCACACCGACCAGGTTCAGCGTAAAGGACTCGATCTATATTCCTTGCTGCCTTTCTGGAGGAAAAGCTTGGATCTCTACAGCACGCGCGCAAATGTTCTGTCGTACGCCAGCGTATGGAGCAGAGGGCTACGTGATTGGTTCATGTGACCCTTCCTGCCTTCTGAAGCAGACGACAGCGGTAGAATTCCTACCTGGTTCTTCGCGCTCGTGCCACTTGTGCTATGTGATGCTACAATACGCAATATTGACTGACGTAACTTTACCAAACTCAAATATACCACTTCATAATGGCCACTGCATTGTATAATTTATCGCACGAACAGCGATGTGCATTTAAAACTAAAAGATCAACACACGTTTTGTCAAATAAGTTGGTGAAGAAGTCTTCGTGGTAGAAGTTCAGCCGTTTCTGCTATACCACTTTACCCGCAAAACTATTCTTTATTATTATTATTATTATTATTATATCGTTAGTATCTAACTGCGTAATATTGTGTCAATGGAAATGTTTAGCATTCATTTAACATCGAATGATCTCTGGACAAAATTATTTTAAAATGTCAACATTCTCAAGATGTAATAAACAATTGTCTGAATTACTAATCGGCACTGTTACGTCAGTTGAGTGTACGATAGTTGAATCATCCGCCCACCTCCGTGTCAGAGTGTTTTGCACAGCGCTCCAAGACGACAGAGGCCCCTGATTCGAATCCCGGCGTGAGCACGTGTGTTCTTTGTGAGTTTCCCTTCATCAATATCATCACTCTTATTCGTATTCGCGATTAACCAAAAATGGTAGAAAAGAGAAATAAAATAAACCAAATCAATCAGTAGTTGGATCATCCACAACAATGACGTCTACTGTTGTGCAGAGGCGCTTGTGATTCAGGTAGGTTTTTAATGACTTGCGTCATGCAGAAAGGTAGAAAAAAAGGTATAAACACCAGAGTTCAAAACATTTGTGGCATAGTGAGGCATCTAATTTTCTAGCTAAAACATGCATGGATGATGTTTTATTGAAAACCCAGCTGACGTCAGGCAAATAAACAATGCATGTGGTGACTAATACCATAAGTAGATTATTAAGCAAGAAAGGGCCGACCCTTCCTTCGGACTTGGCGTTCCCATCCGAAATGTCCATGCTTAGTGTTGCCCACGCCTGTCTCGTCTCGTGGAAATGCTGTCTCGTCTCGAAAATATTCGTTTGTCTCGGGACACATGATCAATCTCGTCTCGTATTTTTAAAAGCCTGTCCCGTCTCGTCCCGTGGGCAACACTATCCATGCTACGCCACTGACACTCACATACTGCTACACTTGTGTGTGATATTGAGTATTGAAGCTTACGCAAAGTGTAACATTATTTTTTGCACAATACGTGTGTGGTCTTCGTGAGAACCCAGCAAGTTGGCAACGTCTGTGTCCACTTCTTCTGACCAGGATGTGATCTTTGCCATTAAAGCGCACACTTTGTAATGTGTTTGTTTTAGATGTAACGCACATGCTGTTTATGACCAAAGGACAATTTCGCTTCAAAAGGGACACAGTAACCTGGCGTCTGAAGTCTAAAACACTTGGTGAATCACACTGATGCATTTCTTTGTGTAAAAACAACTATTTACAACTGACATTTCTAAAACACGTGTCGCAAGAGAGTATGGCTTTATGCACTGTAGGTCCAGTCCCGATTAGCCTTTCTGTGCATAAGGTGGACTACGCCAATAGCAATTCTTCCCTCGAACAGATGTGCACAAACCCAGTCATTCAGATCAGATCACCTTCCCCATGTTCTTGTGATTATTTATTGTCCTTGGCTGTGGTATAGTAACCATTTTCTTTTCTAATCTTGAATGGCGTGGGAAGAGGACCAAATTGGGTCACAATTAGTAGCTATAGTAACAACATTATTACAGCAATAAACAAAATAATTTTGTCCCCGGTTTGAATACCGATCCCTTCATCAATTTCATATCACTCATCCTCATCATCGCGAAGAGTCAAGAGTGGCAGAAAAGCGACGCTAAATAACAAAAAAAAAAAAAAAAATCAAATCAAATAAGAATTTTGTTTTGTGTATCGAACTGATAATCAAAACCACCCCACAGTTTTCCCTTAATTTCATTGCCGGGAATGAGCGGACACTTTTGTACGATTTTCTGAAATTGCTCTTGAAATAAATTTGTCAGGCGTGCACTAATCTCGCCCTGGATACATTTTAAGTTGCTTCGCTAATAAAACTTCGGGTTTAGGAATGCCAGAGGAAGCATCATTTGCAATCTTCATCGCGATTAACGGAATGAGGTATAAGATCGAAGTTATAATACAAATCATGCGTATACGTTTGGAATGCATATCAAGGCGAACTTTTCCACCGTTTCTTAACAAATTGTGATCGAAGTCGTACTCCAATTCCTCTGGTCACATTGCATGTCAACATTATTGTTTTGCATGCACGAGATAGCTTGCTTCCAGTTCAGTCCGTGGCATGTTCCTTCTTCCACACGAACGCAACTGACTTGTTTTACAGCCATATTTCAGTAAGCTTGCATATCTTCCTAGTTGTGATGTTTATGGTACATGTAAACTCTTTTGTATTGTTCTGCAGGATTAATTTAACAACGACACGATGAATCGTATCGATCGAACAATTATTCATTAACGCGATTATAAGTTTTCCTCCTCCTGTTAAAAGAAATTTATCAACACGTAAGTTAACAAAATATGAAAAATATGGATATATTTCTTGTACTTTATATTAGAAATTGACAAAAAATGGACTGAGGAACATGCTAAAATAACAAGGGAAGGAGCTCTAATATCGGATACGACCGTTTCTCGCCAACCAAGTGCTGCAGTCGAGCGGCAGTAAGTGTAAAGAATAAGTCTTATGTCACCATAGCGTCAGTCTTTGTGTGAGGCGACTGGGTGCTATTGTAAATTAGTCTTTCTGCGAAAAAAAAATGAATTTCCTAGTTGGGAGATTTTGCAGTCTCAGTAGTAAGAGTTTAATATTTTAAATGCACAGTGTAAAGAGTGAAATGCCTATTTCAGGTTTCTCTTGGTTTAAGAGTTCTACGAAGTGTCTTTTTTGTGTTATGTGAAGAGGCAGTGCCCTAATATCGGATACACATGTATGTATGTATGTGTGTGTGTATATATATATATATATATATATATATAGGATATCCGATATTTGAACACTTGTTTCCTGTTACTTACTCTAGATGCCAAGGAAGATGTGGGACCCTATATCAGAGAGACATCTTTGCTTCTATTGCTTGACTGTTCTCTGAATTCTGGTAAAGTAAATTTCTGAGGAACCAAGTACAATCCAATCAGTCACAAACAAGAACAATATTTTCTGCTGTCTTGATGTTCTTTCCCTGATCATATATCACCTTAGACTTCACACATTGTATTGTACAGTCACGGACACTTCTAGGTTGTAATGATGCCATTGATGGCCAGTGGGATCATTACAAACCAGATGTGTCCGTGAGTGTACAATAAATATTTATTTCTCCTGTGATTTATTATTTGATTTTCTCTTTACATTACAATGTTATTTGCTTATCCGATATCAGGTCACATTTTTTTGAACGTCAATCTACGAAAAATAAGAAACTTTGCAACATACTTGGTACATTGTAGTAAATGCATTAAGGTATCTGCTTCAAAAAGCACTTGAAATATAGTGGTTATCACTTGCGTAAACAAAAAGTATCCGATATTCGAGCTCGTTCCCTTATTATAAAGTGGACGGACTTGTATTCCGATGGTCGCCACCCTTCAGCTGGACATCTTGACTAGTTTCCCATGCTATTTTCCCGTGGTTTTCCTCTTGTCACTCCGAGCAAATCTGTTGGTATTTTTAACAGAGGCTTTGGTAGGTTTCTCCAGTTTTTCTAGTCTTTCTCTTCTTCATTCTGATTATCTCAGTTGAGGTTAACCTAGTATTACATGTACACGGCGTTAATTAAATTAACTACGCCTGATCTTCAATTTTTTGCACAGTTGTTTGTTGTAAATTCACTTTATGCCCAGAGAGGTTAATCTTGACTGCTCGTGCAGTTTGAGGTGGGAGATAAACCACTGAGATGTACCCCATGCTGATTTCAAGATAACAGCTTTTACCGCTACACAAACGGGAAGCCCCGATGATGAATTCGTACTGAATGTCACTATATCACTCCTTGAAGATACATACGTAACGAATATTTTCAGTGTGATGAGCTTCAAGCAGAGACTGTCAAGCAAACAGTGGAAGAGGCCAAGGATAGGATATTTTGTGAGTGAAGTCACATTTGCAGTTTTGAATGTCATTATGGATACAAAATTGAGCGAAATAATTATGATGTATTTTTGTTTAAGAAAATTGCCCAAAAGATAGTTCTGACCTTCATAACCCTCTTCGGTGCACTGCATGTATCACGTGTGAAATAGGTTACTAGATGTCCCAATTTAGTTAAGACTTTTTTTTCTCTCCTTTTCATGCCTTTATGCAACTTTTTCCCTAACGGCAACCTGTGGCGTTAGCACACATTCAGCCATGTTTCTTCTTTTTATTGTAAGAATCTGCTGACGCGTATCATTAAATTAATTATAATTTCAATTAGTTCAAACAAGTCATGCAAAATACTGAACTAAATTAACTTTCTCAAATAATTTTACACCCCCTATTCGTTTTTGTTTCTTTGCTTAGAGAATACCTCAGAAATAGGTGAAAAACTTTGTTTTATTGTAATGAAAAGATCGTGACATTTCAAAGTTTGTTTTGGACGCATAGTCTGATGCGATATTTAATGTGAACTGTTATGTAACAGCTTCCATTTCCCCTACTCCACCCTCAGGTTAGTCGCCATATATTAGTATTAGTTACATACTAGTATTAGTGCATCAAATTAAACTATTGCGGAGATAATCGTGATTCAGTCAGTCAGCGTTTTATTAATCATCTCGGCTTGTATAGAGCGACCACAAGGAAAAAAAACCTTGGGCGAAAAGTCCCCGCGCAGCGTTCCCTTCTTCTGTTCACTCGGGCCATAAGGAAGCATGGTCCACACTCCCCCTCCCCTCCTCGCGGGAGTACGGTGCACAGGAGTCGCGGGTCTGCGCGGGTTCTTTTGCTTGTGGTTCCACTATAGACGATTGGTTCAAAATATCCTGATCTACCCATTTTTGACATTTTCAGACCACATTTTTAAAGCTTGGAGAATGAAACTCCTAGCAATGCCAGAAGAATAGTTGCGCTACCATTTGGGAATAAAACCATTGAAATATAATGTGTAGTTTAGGAGGGCCGTGGGAAGGCAAGATTTTGATCACTTTAAGGAGCTTTAAAAATGGAGATTTTGAGTTGAAAATGTTATAGATGCTAGATACATTTGAGAACCAGTCTGGCATTGCATTTGAGCTAGAGCAGTCAACGCCTTTCAAGATCTACTGGAACGAAATTTTGCGGAATAGATATTTTCACGCTCTGAACGTGTGCTATGAGTGCGTGTTTTTGGTAGATGTCCAGTTCTTTATTTTTTAAATTTATGATTTTGGAGGTCTCTGTTGTTCGCCACTGACGTCAAGATATAACAAGAAGATCAAATTCGCCATTACTTGAGAGGCGCTTCTTGTTACGCTAGGTCAAGGCAAAGAGATCATAAATTATGCAATTGAGTCAATCCATAGTGCAGTGTAATCCAATTGTAACTGGCATGTTACTATACTAATCGAGTTACTTGTGTGTGTAAATAGAAACTCAACCTCTCCCTACCTGAAAACAATATTTAACGATGATGGTATGCACATGCGCATGTTTTATGGACTATGTGATACAGTGTTGTTGAGCCACTTTGCTTCATTTTTCTACTTATTCCACCCTTTTTTGTGCGAACGGAGTCTGGCGCAACGATCAAGGGAAGAGGGACGGACCCATTTGCGGTACGTCCGACCTTCAAGGTTGTTTCAGTATGTGGTAATATTTCATCGCCGAGGAGAAGTTGCGCAACACACTACCAGAAAGGCTTTTATTCACCTGCTGTGTAAAGTCGGTACTTTTTATCTAACTTGCATAATTACATCACAAAACGTCGAGCTCGTGCCGAAGAAAATTCCTCCAGAATTCACGCCATGCAAGTTGCTTTGCAGGGTGAGAATTAAGGGTTAAAGAAACCCTCTACCAGAAACAATCATGCCTGGCAGCACATTTTCATTCTTGCTAGGGATGATTTCACCCCATTACAATACAAGTTATATTTAATATTGTAATATAAATATTTCCATTAAATGTTTAAGTGTAAACTTATTCATAATACAAGTATCATTTTGTGTTGTAATTGTCATTCCTAGTAATCCTAGTTGGTTAGGAAGGGGAGGAGGTGATAAGTCAATGTAATTATTTATATTCGAGCCGCTTCGTTGAGATATCGGCACACACTCGCTTCCGACGATTCTGGTTTCGAGTCTTCGTCATGTTGTGTAAACTATTGTGCTTTTGTTGTTTTTACGATTAGCCTAAAAGGGTTCAAAGTGGCGTTAAGAAGCCAAAAATACAACACTTCAACACGTCAGCTGGTGGACAACTGGCATTCCTGAGTTTTTCCCCACTCCGGAAGTGGACTGTCACGTGACGGCATGCTGAGAACCTGTTCGTTCGTAGCGGAAGAAATTGAACACATTCCAGCATAGCATCTGCAGCAGCACTATATTCAAGGTCACGCAAGAGTTGGTTTGTTGTGGGAGGTGCCACTTTCATAGGTGGCCGAATCAATCGCTTGCTTTGTGCGTCAACACATTTTCTAAGTTCTCTGGAATCAATAGTGTTCTGTTCGCTTGCGTGGGGAAACAAGGAAGAAGCATTGCCTAGTGGCGGCATAGGGTGCCACCATGAATAAAAATCCTGAATAGTGGAGCAGACGGGGAATTTCGCGAATCAGGGAAAAATGCGCCCGGGAAAAATGCGCTCTCGCAATAAAAGTGGGAAAAATGCGCCCTCCCAAGAGTAACCACATTAGAAAGTGGGAAAAATGCGCCCAGCACACACGACAAGCCAGCAGGAGAGAAACTGATAGCGTTTCTTGACTACTTTGTGCAACAATGGCTGCAAAAACCCAAATCTACCAGTTGATGTGAGGCACTGTGGAGATGCAATGCACCGCACGAACAATGCTGTCGAAGGGTGGAACAATAAGCTGCAGGAGAAAGTTCGACTTCATCCCAACTTCTACACCCTTCTGAAGACGCTGAAGCAGGAAGCGAAATACAGCGGATACAAATATGACAGGGCTAGCATCGGTTTGGAAGGAACGAAGAGGAAACGAACGTACATAAAACTGGATGAACAGATTAGCAAAATTTTACATACTGTACGTACAAAACAAGCACACCCAAGGACCTTACCAAGTGCCTGAGAAGTCTGGCGTACACCCAAAAAATGGAGTAAAAGATCGTCAACGGAGGTCACGAGAAATGGAAATACAAATGTAAATAAAAACTTTAATGAAATAAAATAAAAATTACAACATATTAAATAAAAATTACAAAAGTAAAATTTTAAAAAAAATATGACAACGGACATCATCTCCAGCTTCTAAACACGCCAGAAAAATGAATATTTTTACTGTACTTTTAAAAAAATCTCTTTCCTGACAGTCCCAAGCCTGTGTTAAGTGTGAGGGGAAGCTGCGTAAAGGTTGTTTTAATCAACATATTATAATGTTGGTGAAGGTTGTGTGTGCTGGGCGCATTTTTCCCACTTTTCATTGTGGTTACTCTTGAGAGGGCGCATGTTTCCCACTTTTATTGCGAGAGCGCAATTTTCCCGGGCGCATTTTTCCCGACACCAATTTCGCTAGGGGAAGTGCCATGTTTTAAAATCCGTGCCCGTCGTTTTTTTTTTTAAAAAAAAAGAAGGAAAAGAAAAAAGAAAAACAACCGAAGCTTAAATACATCGCAACTGTGGCTTATCAACCCCCAAATTCCTCGCCACCCTTCTAAAATCTTTCACAAAGGTCCAATTTAGGGTGATTTGGGCTCAGAATTTCCCCTTACACCACGCAAATGGAACGTTCTGGATATACCTACCCCCTGCATTGCAAGAAGGTTGCCAAAGATCATGGAACGCGAAGAAGACATCCCAGTTCCGTGTGCCGCACATATCGAAGCTTATCTCATATTATGTGCAGTGGTGTCATCCGTGGCGAAGCGCGAAACTATTTCCAGCTTGAGCGCAGTAAGCATCTTCTGATTGGCTACTAATTTTCCCCATTGCACAATAATAGCTTCAAGGACGGTTGATTGGCATTCTCATGAGCAACTACAAAGTGATACTTATACTTAGTATCATGTTTCATGTATCCTGGAGTTTGACTCCCGTATGATATTAGCAAGTGGTTTCATCTGAACGAAAAAAGTTTGCTCTGCACCTAATTTTACTTTTTTTTTCCTTTTCTTTTCGAATTTAGCACACACTGTATGTATTCCTTGGAAAATAGTTGTTGAAGTTGGATACATTGATTCGGAACAAAAGTACATATGATGGCATGGTGGTGCTGCGAAATATATTAGGTTCAGAACGACCGTATTAAGCAGGGTTTCGGAGCGGAGTGCGGAGCGTACTAAAGGAGCGCTCCGGAGCGACTTCGAAGCGTCATTTCTACTCCGCTCCTCGCTCCGGAGCGGAGCGTGGTACGACAGCACTCCGATCCGGAGCGGAGTGGTTCGATTTGTTGAGAGACACGCTCCGCTCCGGAGCGGAGTGGTTCGACTTTTTGAGTCGCACGCTCCGATCCGGAGCAGAGCGTGATATAACAGCACTCCGCTCCGGAGCGGAGTGGTTCAGCTTTTTGAGACGTACGCTCCGATCCGGAGCGGAGCGTGATACAACAGCACTCCGCTCCGGAGCGGAGTGGTTCGATTTGTTGAGAGACACGCTCCGCTCCGGAGCGGAGTGGTTCGGCTTTCTGGGACACACGCTCCGATCCGGAGCGGAGCGTGAGACAACAGCACTCCGCTCCGGAGCGTGGTGGTTTTGACAGCACGCTCCGATCCGGTTAGGAGTTGTTTTTTTACACGAATGCTGTAATGCAACTATGAATAATGGAATGTGCGCATTAAAGCCGACTTCCGTGACGGAGTGGTTATAGTAGAACCACATGGAAAAGAGCCTGCAGTCCTGTTTCCACGTATTCTAGTTGTTGGTCTGCATGATCGCCCCCGCTTGGAGGGGAGGGACAGAGTGGATCATGCTTCCTTATGGCCCTAGTCGAACGGGTGAAGGGAGAGGTGCGCGGGGACTTTTGGCCGAAGCATTTTTGTTTGTGTTCGCTCTACAGCACAGCACCCTATGACGTCAGGGATCCGTGGGGTGGTTCAAAACCCGGCATGGGCTTGTACAGGGTCAACGAAGTTAGTAATAAGTTTGTTTTATACACTTGTATGTTGAATTGTATCTTCTACAAATATGCTGTATAAAGAAACAAACTGCCAGAGTACTAAGTGAGGCGAGTGTACAATCTTTGTGTGTATCGTTAATCAATTTAATCATAACATCAATCATCTCCATCTTCGCGATTAGCCAAAAGTGACAAAGAAGATAAGTAAAATGAACTAAATCAATCAATCAATCATGCACATTAAACATTGGTAAAACAATACAAGAATGTTGTTTTGGCTCAATAGAGAGAGAGAGAGAGAGAGAGAGAGAGAGAGAGAGAGAGAGAGAGAGAGAGAGAGAGCTATAGTACGTAAATTGTTCATTTGATATAGTTGAAATATGAATTACGTAAATAGTATTTCTGTATTGAGATGAACTATTTTGCATTGTGACTCTTAGATATAAGAGTTTGAATGTTATGTGTTGAATGGGTTACGAATAATTTCAAGCAATCAGTTTTTCTGCTTTGCGGATTTGTCCGACCCACCTCCCTCATACAACAGACAGCTTCGTTTTGTACCGTATTCCGTGTTCCTTATGGGTGACTCAGTGCAATCGGCTAGCGCTTTGGTCTTGTTGTGCCCATTTCAAGAGGGGAGGAGGGTGTTTGTGTGTGCTTTCGGGGTTGAGAACTTCGTTCGCTGCGCTGTACGTTGCGTTCGACTTATCCGTACATGGTAGAGACATCGCCTTTGCCAGACAGCTCCAGTGTTGCCAGTTGTATTAGAATTATGCTACACCAATTCTGGCCAGATTGTTCTCTTTTAAAAGTATTACTTGCGCGTGTTGTTCTTCTCTTCACTTTCACAAAAAGAAGTGGATACATTATTAGGACTTTGCCAGATTTCAGAAAACACACACACACATACGTAAAAGATATGAATAAAAGGTTGTTCATTTGGAAATTAATTTCCAAGTTGTATTTTTATGCTCTTGTGAATAGATGTAATGTAAAGGAAAGTGAAGTCTCTTATTGTTAAACAGAATTATAAATGTATATTTTCTTAAGGATTAATTTATCACAATATACATTGCAATTATACATTCAACATACGTTGAAACAATGCCTTGTGTTATGGACATTTGGTGGATTTAAGACTCAACAATACGCTATCGAGAATAGACCTACAGTTTAAATCCTACCTAATGTGGGATTCGAGCCACTATGTCCCTCCACCGGGTATCGATCCCAGTGTCCCTTCATTACAAGGCGACGTTGTTACCACTATGTTGTCAGGGTACAGCGCGCTATTTTTTTTCAGTACACATTTATCAATTCTCTCATTATCATCGTCGCGATTAGCCAAAATTCAAAGCTAAGTAACAAAAATAAAATCAAATGCCATTAGTGAGGAAGGCACGTATTGCTCGCAGCCCTGTTTTTCAAAATGAAACCATAAAATTCAGGACATGGCCCTATCCAAGTAGATAATATTACATTTTGTGTTTTTCACGGTTATTAAGGTTTATACATCTTGTTTCGACTTATCTGCTGACTACACATTGTTCATTACTGAAAACTTGCTTTCAGTTTGCTGTGTACAACGTACTCAATATAAAAAATATTAATTTTATACGTATACGTTTTCTGGCTTTCTAGACTCAGAAAGTTAAATATAGCAACATTCCATTCGTCGTTTTCCAAAATTTTTGCAATTTTCTTATAACCACCATGCCTATTTCCAGGTTACTGCTTACAAACTTGAAATGTTAGATATGGCAATCAGACATTTTGTAATTTTTGCAGTAGTATACGTATGTAACCATTAAATACCTATTTCAACTTCCTGCCTTTAAAATTGGGAAAAAGAATCGATATGACAACCCTGTATTTCATACTATTTAAATTCCCCGGTTTGGCTGTATAAAAACAGCATTCCGATTTTCGATTTTATACCTTCATAAAAGTAAACCAAATGTGTCAACTTACATTTTTGGTTAAGCCGGTTTTCAACTTTCTAGTGTCAGGATTTTTAAAAAGTTAGATATGGAAACTGTAGCTATTTCAAATTAAAACGTTACCTTATTGGCCGACGGTAACATTAATAAGCATGATTCCGATTTTCAACTTCATACATTCAAAAATCGAAAAGTTAAAATTAGCAACCTGAATTTCCAATTACTTTAAACTTTTCCCTTTCCCTACATTCAAAGTATCATACATAACCAGCGTAAAAGAAAGTAAGATATGGCAATCATGCACCAGCGAGTGTTTTGCATGAACACCGGCAGTGTCCTGACTGTACGTATGCGGTTGAATGTGCCTTCCCTGGTGTATTGTGTAAGGATTATTCCTTGCTTATTGGCAACACTGTAGGTGAGTGACGTAATATTTTCTGGACTGTTTCCGTGGCGTTAGCTTTAGTAATAATCAGTTTTATAACTACAACAACGGGCGATTTTCAAATGCCGTACAAATTCCACAAACAAAATTACTAATGTACTCGGAACCTTTGATCGTTAGTTTTCTGTATACACTCGTATTATCCAACCTCGGAGCGCTCCGGAGCGGAGTGGGCAAGTTCTTAGAATATCGCTCCTCGCTCCGGAGCGGAGCGTCACAAGGCATCGCTCCGCTCCGGAGCGGAGTGAACCGTTTCCTAAAATTTTGCTCCTCGCTCCGGAGCGGAGCGAGAAATTTTCCAACTTCCTCTGCTCCGATCCGGAGCGGAGCGTGTCAAGGTAGCGCTCCGCTCCGGAGCGGAGTGATCCATTTTCTAAAACTTCGCTCCTCGCTCCGGAGCGGAGCGAGAAATTTTTCGATTCCCGCTGCTCCGCTCCGGAGCGGAGCGGGCTAAGACATCGCTCCGCTCCGGAGCGGAGCGAACCATTTCTTAGAATCTCGCTCCTCGCTCCGGAGCGTGGGCAACAGTCGGAGCGTTGATCCGCTCCGCTCCGAAACCCTGGTATTAAGTGTGTATTGCACGTAACGACTTCTCCATGTTCTTGTCCACATGAATTGTTCCATTTTCTACCAATTCTCCATTTTCCTGTGGGTATATGTAAATTGACATGGAGTTCCCCACGTTGATTTACTCCTAGTACACGCTCTGTTTCTCCTTGAGGGGGATTCATGGAGAAACGCATGGAGAAAGTAATTAGTAGGGATGCAGGCACTTCGGGAGGAGTCCGAACCGAGTGCATCAGGAATAATAATAATAACAACAATGTTTAAATTAAAATAATTGTTATAATTATATTAAATTCAATACTAATTAAAATACATAAGTTAATTAATATTATATTACATGAATAGGTAAAAAGACCGAATAAGAATAGAGATATAACAGCACGTATTCATTACCTATTATAGCTTACCTGTATTAATTTGTATAATTTATATAAAAACAAGTGCCCTGGCAAAGAAATTAATGTCAAATAGATGAAGAATTGGTACTGCCCCTTCAAAGTCGTATGATCCCCCATATAATCCTTGCCTTCCAAGAAGTTCAGAGGAAATTATAACAATTACACAACAAATGCTAAACAAGCATATTTTCATTATTTAATTTTAGTACTTGGTAAGTCTTTCGGGGGGGGGGGGGAGAGGTGGGGTCTGGACCCACTGGACCCACCCCCTAAATACGTCCTTGTAGAGATGGTACCGAAACTATACCGAGAACGAGAAAGGCCTATGCAAATCGAGGCGACACAGATCAAGGGTCAAAATTATCGGTCTCGTTCGAGACTTAAACATTAAACAAAATTTACTTTGGTATGCGACTTATTCAGACATACCAAGCCGATATATATTTCATTGTTCACATATTTTGTGTATACTAATTGCGAAGTCACTGCATTAGTAACAGTCAGTGGCGGCGATTGGATTCCAAAATTTTGGGGGGAGGGGGCAAGGACAGTTTACTTTCCCTTGGTAGATATGGTTTAGCAAAGAGCGGGGGCAAAAAGTAGGGTGCGAGGGCACGCCCTCGCCCTAATCACCGCCCCTGGTGACAGTTGTGAACTTAATGCTGCCTGTTTGCACATCACATATATTGAGGACGAAATCCCCCTTATCGAGAGTTCTTGATGTCGAAACGAGGCGTCCAAAGAAAGCTGTAAGCGGCAACACCCTGTACATTCTGTTTATACTATGTATTTCGAGACGACACCGAGATGCTCTTCGAGACCAAGACGAGAACCCGAAACACACAATTCGAGACGAGACCGAGAAACTGACAAGTCTCGTCTGGTCTCATCTCTATTACGGGGAATACCGTTCGTTAGTAATGAAGCGATAATGACACTGTAATGCTACTTTCAGCAGTTTTAATTAACATTTGTATGTTTTAGTAAACTGGATTTTTTTTTTACCTGTGCAATTGCATAACGATCGATTCTCCAAAGCACTGACATTTGCGTTGGAAAGATGCAAAGTGCAACGGTCGGGTTCGTTAGCACTGGCAGCCATATAATGGAGGCGAGCAAGAAGACCTTCAAGGGAATGCAGCGTCTTGTAGCTTGTTTGCAGAAATGGAAAGAAAGGATTTGTACGTGAGTCACCAAGGCCTGCCGTAGTGGCAACACTTCGATAACGAGCGACCCTAAACGAAGCCTTACATCCATTTTTATTTATTTATTTTGCGTGGATGACGTGGTCCGTTTATGTGGAAACGCTGCATTTAGATTGGCGACAGTTACATCGGTAACTATGCAGTTCGTAGTAAATAGCCGTTGTTAGCGACTGAATAGCACGCGGAAATTTGTGCAATTTAAACTTTATCGGGGGAGAATTGCAGATCGTATTGCCTGATTTTTATCATTATCTGGCGTCTCACAAAAAAATTGTAAGCGAACTAACTAGCTCTCTAGCCTCCTTAAACCCGAAGGTTTATGGCTGCAGCAACACAAGCCTTCCATCTGTCCCTATCTTGGCCAAGATCAATCCAATCTTTCCATCCTTACAGATTTCCTTTAGGTCCATCTCAACGTTATCCCTTCATCTTCGTCTTGGCCTCCCTACTGTTCTCTTACCATCAGGTTCCCCAACCAGAATCCTGTAAACCCTTCTTTCCTCTCCCATTCGTGCCACATGGCCTGCCCACCTAAGTCTTCCTGATTTAATTATTCTAATAATACAAATTATGCAGTTTGATAAATATATAAACTGTAGGCTTTAATGTATGTGTGAGTGAATGCATAATTGTAATTTTTTTCTCGTGACCGTACGTGTTTTTATTTTCTGTATGCCCTTCCCTTTTACTTAGGCCGAGAGTAAATTTTGTTCGCAAAATGAACGTGATAGACTAAGCTTTCAATTCTGATACTGTAAAATATGAACGAAACCTTACTTCTGATGCTATAGCTACATACAAAACAATGCGATGTTTGCGCAGGTTGTGAGAGATTATTTTCGTAACACCTCTGGCCGTTCTGCATTTGTAGCTTTGGATCGAGTCATGACACCTGAAGGCTCCAATCAGCAAGTTAGCCGCCAACGTTTTCTCAGCCCAGTACCTATCGCTGGCTTACGTTCTTCATTGTTGGTAAGCCCTCTAACTAGACTCGAGCAGTCAACTGGAGACGTTCGGAAATCGCAAGTATGATCGCGTATAATAGCAACACTAGCCTTCCTAAATTCAAATACTTAAACGCACGGCCATGAAAGTAGGCGGCTGGGCAGAATTGCGCTGGTGCCGCATATGAAAAAAGCAAAGCGAGAGCGGGACAAAAGTAGCTGCTTCTCGCGCACTGTGTGGCAACGTCAACCGGGCTGCGTTGCCTAGTTCGAGCGTCAGACCGACTTCTTCCCGTGGCACGTTTGTGTCATCTCTGATCTTTCGAGCAAACACTGTGTCAGTTTGTATCACATGGATTACAAAGACCAACTCTACAGCTTCCATTCTCTTAAACCTGCGAACATACGGGGTTATGCTCCGACGTGGCAACAGCGCGAACTTCTGCCATCCCCCCTAATTTCATGACTTGAATGACTTGGTTTTCTTCCACTTTGGGTTAATCACGACGATCAGAATGAATGATGAAATTGATGAAGAGACACTGACATAGAACACCCATGCCCAGGCCGGGATTAGAACCCGAGATCCATGGCGTCATAGCACGCTGTGCTATAACCACTCCGACACGGAGGTCGGCGTACGGAAATCAGAAGACACTATTCGTGAAGGAAATTGATACCCAATGCAAAAGAGGCTAATGCTAATTATCATTACTCGAACATATTTCCTTCTATAAATTACCCTCTCTAAAGACAAAGCCCACAACTTGCGAAATAGTTTTAAAACCAGTTCTGATTTATGTCTCAAAGTCGGAGCTTCCTGGCCCTCTGAGGGCTGTTGCACTATCTAGTTTAGAGTTCCTTATTTTACATCGCTTTTTGCATCATTAAGCTAATAATGACGACGGTTAGATAAACTTTGTCTCCGGTGCCCCGGTCGGGACTCGAATCAGAGTCCTGCAGTGGCGAGTCTGGTCAATACATATCGGCCTAGTTTTAAGATTTTGATTTGATTTGCTTTATTTTACTTCGCTTTTTGTGCCACTTTTGGCTAATTTGCGAAGATGGGAATGAGTGATGATATGATGAAATTGATGAATGGACACTCACAAATATCCATGCCCAGGTCAGGATTCGAACCCGGGACTCCTAGCGTCGTAGCGCGAATAGTTTTAAGAGATCTCGTCCATTATGTCTTCGCGTTACAATCCTAACGTTAGACTATATTAAAAGCAATGGCGTGCTCAAGATTTTCGAAAAGGAGAGGGGGGAGGTTATGCCTTCTTTTTCTAAGGAATGAGATAACCCTTACCAACATTCCTTGCAAATATTGAATGCTTCATTTCCCTAAGAGCCTTCGAGAGTATACATATGAACGACAATATATAACGACGGGAAGTGGTTTCATACTTTAACTTGTATCTAGGCTTCGAAAAATCATTTGTCTATTTTACTTACATGTCATGGTTTCACTATTTTGAGTGAGCGGAAAAAAATGAAAATCGTATTTCTTTTCCTTATTATCAGTTAACGTCCCACGTTACGGTGAACGAATTAATGACAATTTTAATGTTAAAATAACTATAGTAAAATAAACCGAAGAAACTCTTTTATTAAATGCTCACAGCATTATAAAAAGTAGATTGGAGAAATGGAGGTCTAAAGACTGAATCACAAGGAACTGGATTTACGAATGCCCTAGTTGGCGCTGGACTGTCTATCTGGCTGGAAATGATGGTTGCCAGGCTGCCTGCTAAACTGATTTTTGGTGACTAGACGGTGTTCTAATTGCAACTGGCTTCTCTACTAGATGCTATGGAAACAGCCAATCAGAGCGAAAGTTTGGTCATGCAAAGAGCACCTGTGAGTTTGTCAATAAAAGGGGTTCTGTGGGGAATTTATGCATAGCAATTGTACACGACAGATGTGATTAGTCGATAATGAAAATGTTTATTTTTACCAGCGTATTAAATGTCCGACTTTTTAGTTGAGCAAAATAGTATTATTTTTTGTTAATGAATGAATCCTGCGGATCTCGTGTACGAATACCCGAGTTCATTAAAGAACATGTTGAATACACCTTGATTACCATCTGTTCTTTCTATCCAATTTCTAGATCGTGCTATTTTATTCTTCTTAAACCTATAATTTTGGGAATTGTAAGGAAAATAGCATCATTAGCTATTCTCCTACAACGTTTTTCAAGTCCATCTTTTTAATTTTAACGTGTCTGCTCTTTATAATGTGCCTTGTGGGAACAAAATTCTACAGGTACGGTACCAGTGTCATGTGAAGCGAAAACTATGTCACCACCCAAGTATTTTCTCATATAATTTAGATTTGGGATTATTTCACTAGTCCTCTACAATTATATATACTACGGGCTGACAATTTGACTACCTTGCTTATTGAAATATTTAGCCGAATCAGAGGCCTTTGTGGGAAGTACAAAAATTAAAAAGTAAATTTAACAATTTATTGATGAAATAACTACTAGAAATTGGTCATATGTAACAGTAGTAACGTTAACAATAGAAATCTTCCAATAACAAATTTAGTATAATATACATATGTCCGATTTACATTAATTCAAATTACAAATATAACCAACCACATTTCATACAAGGCCAAATAGATGTACCGGAATTAGATTGTGTTCAATATTCGGTATTATTCTTCCGTATATAATATAGTAGTCAGCAATTTTGAATGGGGAAATTGTAAATCTAATTGGATACAAAATGAACAAGACTAGTAAATATCGGCCAAATCTGAAATGACCATCTGCGTAATGGTAGCATTAAACATCGAATAACTAAATAGTGCACAAATGAAACTAATTAACTAAATGAAGTAATATAATTCTTAGATTAAACTTAAATATATTATAATTATACTACCAGTACACAGATGATAACTTCAGCTAACCGATTCTACCAGTCCAAGGTAGAGCTACGACGTGTAACCCCAACCGCTGCCAGAGTAAGAGAGAGAGAGAACTCCGCAAGCCACGCGAGAGTCCTCCCTTTCCATATTCACACGATTGCTGACGTATTACTTCTTCGAACAAGGGAAACAAATGAATATCGAATTGCACACAATCTGACTTATGTTCCTTTGCGAGCGAGGAATAGCGTTACAACTAGCAGACGAGAAAGTACACCATTAGTCCAAGTCCATCTGGCAAATCCAACAGAAAATGTAGCCTCGTGTGATTCAGCCTTCCAACTACCGTAGAAAATTACCATAGCCGGTGTAATATAATAATTTTATTAATATTTTTATTGATTTCGAACGATTTGTTTTATTTTATTTCTCCTTTCTGCCACTTTTGGCTAATCGCGAAGATCGGGATGAAATGCGATAAGATGACATTGATGGAAGGACAATCGCACGCACACATGTACCGGAAACAACTCAAGCCTCCACACAAGATTATACTGGTTGTGAGTCCAGACGCCAGAGCCTTGTTAGTCTGCAAGAATGCAGTCCATTGGGTTCTGCGTGAAACCGTTTGGTTGGTTTGTTGAGTTTGTTTTTAAGGCCGAACCCGGGACCGATTGATTAGGTTAATTTAGGTGCTCTCTCCTAAAAAAAATGTTTATGGTGCACCCAAATGCAATTTATAATCATCTAATACAAGATGACATGTCCATATTTAAAATTGAAAGTTTTTCTTATGAAAAACTAAGTATGCTGACCAAGGCAGTAATTTATTTTATTAAAAACATAAACTAACGTAACGTTTCAACCTTCTAGCAAGGTCTTCTTCAGACTCTGTATCAAGTACAAAAGTAACCAGATACAACAAGAAGGGTAATATATATACACAAACATTACTCCCTCCAGACTATTTAGAAAGTTGTTTGGAACTTTCTAGCAGATGACTTTCACTTTCCAACTTTACTTTCACCTAAAAGGCTAAACACAATTACTTCCATATAGAATGTGGTTGGACTTTTTAATCTCATGCTCTTTTCCCTTCATTTTTCTTCCTTCTCCTCTCCTCTTTTTCTCTTGTCCTTTCCACTCTTTCCAACATCTTCTTCCATTCTTTGTTTAACTTCAGTCCCCCATTCCAGTTCATTGTGTCTTCTTCGCCTTTCTTCTCTATTTCCTTGGCTTCCTTCCATTTTCTCACTAGCATTCTCTTCTCCCTTCCTATTTGCTTAGCCTCATCCCACTCTATGTCATGTCCTGTTTCTCTCGTGTGTTTAAATATTGCATTTCTCTCTCTCTTAAGTCGTACATCATCCCTATGTTGTTTCAACCTGTCTTTCAGCCTTTTTTTCGTTTCTCCTATGTACACACTCTGACATTCTTTACATTTTACTTCGTAGATAATCCCTTCTTCTTCCTCTTCTCTGTTTTCCTTTTTCTTGTTAGCATTCCTCGCTATTCCTAAGATGCTTCTCCCTCCCTTCCTGTAAGTTTTAATTCCTGCTTTCCTAAGCACTTTGCATATCTTTTCTGTGGTCTTCCCCATACTCCTTATTCCAAACCTTCTCTCCTCTTTTTCTTTCTCTTCCAATTCTCCCCTGCCCGTTTTCTTACTTCTTCCAAGTCCAACCACATTCTATATGGAAGTAATTGTGTTTAGCCTTTTAGGTGAAAGTAAAGTTGGAAAGTGAAAGTCATCTGCTAGAAAGTTCCAAACAACTTTCTAAATAGTCTGGAGGGAGTAATGTTTGTGTATATATATTACCCTTCTTGTTGTATCTGGTTACTTTTGTACTTGATACAGAGTCTGAAGAAGACCTTGCTAGAAGGTTGAAACGTTACGTTAGTTTATGTTTTTAATAAAATAAATTACTGCCTTGGTCAGCATACTTAGTTTTTCATAATCATGGAAACAAGGCTAAATGGAGTTATAAGTTTTTCTTATATTCCATATTTTTCTAATATTCCAATCGGTTACCCACGCCATGTTTACTTCTGATTTTATTTATTTATGTACCTTAAGTTTCAACAGTACTGAATGACTATTTTATACTGAAACAATAAGAGCAGGAAAACAACAATAATAATAAGAAAGCAGTTCAGTACAAGATGGCACAGAAAAAAATTAAAAGTTTCAGATGCATTGTTAACATTTTGTCGCAAACTCTGCTCTGGCAAGAATCTGCCAACATCTGAAGGCAGATGAGCTAGGAAGCTTGTAGAAATGCAACCGCGGTAGGAGGAGAGCCTTGTAGTGAGATTGTGAAAGAGCTTTAAGTTGGGTGTTGGCCGTGTGGAAACTCGTAGATGAAATTGATTGATCAGAAATTCAGTTTTAATTTTGCTATTGATGATTTTATGCAAAAAATTCATGTATGCTAATTCGCGGCGAGTGTTTGGTGGTTGAATATTCAAAGCAGACATAATATCTGTTTTATGGAGGTGCCTCAGAGGAAGGTATTCTATGGCGAGCAGTGGCGAAAAATAATAAAGACTAGTGGAGATAAAGGATTTGAGAAATATGGTAATGGATGATTGGTTTTGAATTTCAGTGAACCTGTACAGAAGACTTGAGAAGACGCTCTTTTAGTAGTGTTTGTAATGTACTTATTAAAGTCGTCGATAATGACACCAAGATCTTTTTGAGAGGATTTTTTTTTATTGGACTATTTTCAAGAGCACAGAGAGGTGACTGACAGGCTTAAATTTTAACGGTAAACTATTGTAAAATTTAAACAGTAATTTCTGATAGTGAGCGTATATCGAGAGAGAAGCTCGGATACATGCTGTCGACTAAATGCAATCAGCTAACTCTTTTTACTCGCGTTTCCGGTAATCTGCATCCATGGATATGAGGCGTAAACGGCGCGTTCCATCTGTGTAGATTTACTGCTGTCCGCCTCAAGATATCTAAATGTGATTTATTCACGTCGATATGAAGGTCGCGTATTATGAAAAAGAGATAAAAAGAAATGTATATCAAGTTCAGACACGGCGTTGTCTGTCCAGAAAAACAAGCGCACACTGACGGTACCGAAGTTGAAAACTGTCCTTTAAATTTCTATACGAGCCACACACCCTTCGAGACTTGACGAGACCAAGAACGAGACAGACCTGTAAATTCGGGACGAGATCGACAATTATTATTCTAGACTCTCCATCTCGTATACATACATACATGTCAGGGTGAAATCTTGTTTTTTGAGGATTCGTAGCGTCAAAACGAGGCATGAAACCAAAAAGTTATCAAGAAAATTTCATTGTTTCCATGGCCTCTATTCGCTGCCGTGAAAAATTTTGCTGTAACACGTTGTGTATGTTGCGTCAACATTATATTTCAAAGTCGATCTCCGTGGCACAGTGGTTATCACGGCGCCGTACATCAGGAGTCCCGGGTTCGAATCCCGGTCTACGAAGGGTGTTCTTTGAAAGTGTCCCTTCATCAGTTTCATCACATCACCAACCATATTCACGATTAACCAAAATTGGCAGAGAAGCGAAGTAAAATAAACCAAATTAATAAAAACATAAACTCATAATATCTAAAGACGAGAACGGACCGGATATTTATAAATTTAGACGAGATCGAGAATGAGACAACCATGCCCATCTCGAGACGGCATGGGACTTGTCATTCAAAACCGACACGAGGGGACTGGTGTTTATTAGTTCACAGTATGCCCTATAGCCCAGTCAATAAAGGTTTCAAGTCGGGAATAATTCCTTTAAAGCCGAATTATTATACGGATTAGAAAAGGAACGAGAGACACGTCACACACGAAACAAGACTAGGACTATCGTCTCGTCTCGGTACCATTCATAATGCACACAAGCACTGTAATGAATTTAGCGAGCTATATGCATTTAGTTATGCAAATTAACCTTAGTTCTGAACCACTCTCAAACTGATGTCCAGGCCCATCTCACTACTTCAGCAATTTATCGCATTGCACATTACCTCAAAATGAAATTTAGGTTTTATCAGTATTAAAGCTGGGCGCATAAGGAAGCTTGGCCGGTCGGATGTGGCTCGCGGGGCGGTCCTGATGTAGAGCATGACGCTGGTCGCACCATTTATCTACGTTTGAGAATCTGTTGAGTTTCTCCACATGGTGCATAGGATAACTTTAATTTTGATTGAAGAATTATGTTACATTTATTGTCATCCGAATTAAATACTTGTTACACTTATATTTTGAAGGGTCTCAACGAACCTCTTGATCTTCACGCTACGAGTCTCTCTTTCCTTGTGTAAACTAACAATTCGTAAGGAATGCATACTGCCGGCACTATTAATGCTATTTTTGTAGATCAAGTGATGTAATACCATATGTTACGTAAAGCAAGAAGCATGTTGAGTATGCATACCGTGAAGAGTTGAACTAGATCAAAGTTTGTGGAGCTGGCAATACTGACATTCAGATGAGTTTTGTGACCTCTTTTCCTTCCTTGAACACCGCCTGCTTAACCACGTTGATATAGGTTCTTTTTTCTTATTTAGCTTAAACCTTCACCTGCAGTGCCCCCCCCCCTCCTCCCACACGCATTTTCGGTTTTCCAAATACGTATTCCCATATGCGTTTTCAGGCGCCAATTTCCTTGAAAACTGTTTTTCTGAAGCGACACCCGACTCGGAAGTTTTCTTGCCGAAGCGACAAGCGACACAGGCTCATCCAGATTGTAAAAATAACATTCACTGCGCATCCAACAGACCGATGCGACACGATGCACGCTATTGAGAAAACGGCCTAGTCTAAGTGACTCGAAAGCGACAAGCGATAAGTGCAGCTTGTCGTGTCACTCCGATACGAAAGGTTCCATTTATTGCTGAACGTTCGTTTACAAATGGTGTCACTTGTCGCCTGTCACTTCGGTCTGAAAGCTGTCTTACACTTGTACATAATTTCGTGAGGATGGAAATGTGCCTTACACTTATAAAAACCTCCAAAAATGAACGTGACTGTACACAATTTCACATCTCATTTGCCTGTCTAGAACGACGTATGCTTTATAGACTGTGGTCGGTCTATGCAGATCTGTAGAATTGTGGAATCTTGGGGATTCGATCCCGACGTGAGTGTCCCTTCATCAATTTCGTCATATCATCATCACTCATCCTCATCTTGGCGCTTAGCCAAAAGTGGCAGATGAAGTGAAGTAAAATAAACCAAATCAATCAATCTTAGGGATGGGCGCTGCATCGTTGATGACACCCAGAGACTGAAGTGTAAACATGTCAAGAGCGCTCTGCTGGGCCGGCATTTGCGATACAGGAAAATAATCGTGGTCAGGATCCGGAACGTTTTTTTCTCTTTAAAGGGAACTAACTGGTTTACGAGCCAATTCCTCGCTTCCGCCGGTTTTCTCCTTCTTCCATTCATTCCCCCTGCCCGTAGCAGACGACTACGTGACTCCGCCCACCGCACCACTGATTGGCATTAATACGTAACGTCACTGTGACGTAGCCGAACATAAGAGGCTCGGGATTTCTTCTTTTTTTCTTTTCAAGTTGCCGCGTGAGTATTTTTCGCAGTTTCGCCATCAATTGATGCTGTTAAAGCCGGGGGAACAATACACATGTGTTTCAATATTACCATCAGGGCACGCCATGCGGGTTATGGCGTTCACAAGTCATTGGTGAATGCACTTAGTCACCACCCTTGATTACTGTGAATTTATCACATGGTTACAGGATTACAATTGCCAAGAAGCAAATTAGGTTTTCAATTTTTTCCCCCCGTCGTATTGTTTACTTGAACCTCACTTCGTTGGTTATGGCTGCTAAGCATATTGAAGTAATGCTACGAACAGTTATCAAGTTCTTAACATCATCTGAGCAATAGCACAAGTAACGCGGTTTGGATGGCAGTGTATAAATATCATGTTACGTAAATATAATGAAAACACACACGGGCCTAATTAGGAGGGGGAGAGGCGCAGAATCGAACTTGGGGCTTAACTTGGCGGGCCAGAATAAAAAAGTTTTCTATCCCATGAAAATAGCGTCCATGATTATTTGTTAAATAACTGACATTTGCGAAATCACAATTAATACTCTTTATTACTTTGCTACTCACGTCCCAGGAGGTTAACAAAAGTACATTTGACTTTTACATTATGAAATACCTGATTTTTTTTGGGGGGAGTACCCCCTTGCCCCCGCCAAGTTACGCATTATTCCTGCCACCGCGCCGTGGTGGAGTTAAACACTACAAACCTAATGGTATCGTCTTGTAATTTAGGGTCTCGAGTTCGACACCTTTGAAGGGAGGCACATCGTTCAGTAAATCTGACTCCACTTTAAACTGTAGTTCCAGTCTCAATTAGCTTATCTGAGATATCCAGATTAGCCTATCTGAGCATATAGTTGACCTAAGTCAACTTTGGTTGTACATTTCGGAGCCAAGGGTTCCGGGTTCGAACTTTGGACAAGACTGGATGAGTCATTGTGTTTGTCCGATCATCTTTTCCATCTTATCATTCCCTACGACGCAAATAACCTAAAAGTGGCATGAGCTACAACACTAATATTAGAGGATTTATTGCAATCGAAGCCGTCACGTTTAATTTTTCATTCGAAGTCTCGCGAGTCTAATCCGACACAAATGGTTCAAAAATAGGTTTGTTTATTACTCAGTATAATTTTATCAGTCTGTTATTGACATATATTTTAGATATATTCCCTTGTTTGTAAGACGATCTCCGATAGAGCAGTTATGAATCATGCCGCATTGTAATCAAGCAGTGGCGTGCCCAAGTGGGCTGTTGGGTGTCACTCCGCTCCCCCTTTGGCCAGTATTTCTAGAAAATAACGTCAAGGACGGGAAAGGATGGCAAAATGAGGACTGACTACTAAAGAAAGTACACGAAAATCCTGGGGCACGCCACTGTAATCAAGGAATCCTGACTTTGACTGTGCTCAGGGGCATACCTTGGCGGGGAGCAAAGGGGCTGCTAACCTGCCCCTAAAAATTCCAAGTTTATTACAATTTACATGTTAGTGGTATCTTTTTAGCCTGGAACTTGAGGTCCATGTTCTGTCCCCCCCCCCCCCCCAAGTTACGCTGCTACGTACACCGGTTCGAACCCTAGTTTAAACTCCAGGCACAGCATAAAGTGGACTTAAAGCGTATCCACTCGTGCATGTGTGTTTGCACACTCGGTGACAGGATCTGCATCTGCACAGGAGACCCCCTAGTGTGAATAGCTTTCATTATGGCCGCCATATATCATGAACTTTTTTTTTTTTTTTTTTTTTTTTTGCATTATAAACATCCGTGGTTGGCATAGTTCCACCACTCAAATGTCAATGTATCTTTCCAGAGCTCACGTATTTCCCCCGTTCTCACATTTCAGACGCGATATATATGCCCCGCCATCGTTCCGATCCGCTATACCCTGAGAATGTAGAACATTATTATAACATAATCTTATTTCCTATGTGCCGAAAATGTATGTTTTATGTTGGTTATTTTATGTAGCTTTTCCACCTCTCCAGGCTATGACGTTGATAGGCTTTGAGTGAGAATATTTCCGTAACATTTCTGGCTATTATTCATTTATAGATTGGGAACGAGTCACTACTCCCGTACTCTCCAATCAACACTTGAGACGTTTGAAATCATCTCAACAGTACCGATCGCTGTCCCTCTTGTTCACGCTCCACACTGTTGGTAGGCTCGCTATATATAAACCACCAGACTTCCTCTTTTTCCAGGACATGTCCCACATTTTAGTATTGTCCAGCGCATTGCATAATTTGCGTTAAGAAGGGTATTTCTTTCAGTTAGAGCAACAGAAAAGAATGCATTTACTCTGTAATCCATTACATGGAAGACATTGAAAATGCATTATTTTACCTTTATCAGAACAGAATACAGCAATTGATTGTGCAAAGTGCAGTCAGTAATCAATAAGATTATTATTTTTTAAACAAGAAATGTGTGTTTCACATTATTTGCTACAATTTCCTGGTGTGTGCGCGTGCGCAATATAGTGAATAATGGACATTTCCAATACATTGTACTTACAAAAATTTTAAAAACTACACCAGGGGCATTCCATTGTCGCGGGTGGGGCACGCGTACTACATTTTTGATATTAAAGTTACTATTGTACTGATAGTTAAGGAACATTTTTCTTACAGTTTCTGCGCAATGAAATATGAAACTTAACACTGTTGATTAAACATAACTACCCTTAAAATACTTTCCCAAATTTGTAGCTCGTCGTCGCCTTGTAATCAAGTGGTCACGGGTTCGATACCCGGTGGAGGTACATGGCACAGTAGTTCGGATTCCACTTTAAGCTGTAGGTCCAGTCCCGATTAGTCTTTCTGTGCACAAAGTAGACTTTAAACAACAATTCAATTCACGGGTGGGACAGACGAAACACTGCCTCTTCACTTAAGAAGTTTATTTTAATTTCTGTGAATTGTCAAATGATGCAAATTGAATTATTTAAGACAAAGAGAGAAGGTAATTGACCTTTGAATATTCTAGTGGAGTTGAGGGGGAAATGTAACAGTTAAAGGAGAATTAATAGTTTGTTGGTGTCACGGGTGGGACACAATAGAAAACACAACTAAATCGAAAAGTTACAATTAACGAATAATATGTAAAATAATTTCTACTTTCAAACTTAATTATGTATAATACTTGCATTTTTATCCAACAGACAATTTCACTCACAAGTTACAGCATTGCAATTAATTTTAAAAATTGAGTTTCAGGAGCACGTTTATAGCCTATGTAATGCCCCAGCATGTAAAAATGACCCCTGCAAATACTCTCGTTTCTCTGCGTTGAATGTAAGGCTTTTTGCCTTCTAAGTTGCGAGGCTAGCGTTGCGCTCAAAATACAATCTGCCATGTATGTTAGCTAATACTTCATTAATTAGAGCTGAGTTGTCGTCTGCTCTAAGTGAGTGGACAATAAACGAATGAACTGGTGTTGTAATTATTACACACGAAATTCATGACTTATCTGAGAAAGTCGCTTAGTATCATAAATTCGGTTTACATGACTTTTTTCAGTATCATACCAAAGTATCTAATGAGATCGAGAATCTCGGACACTAAGTCTCAATCTCTTCTCGATTTCCAGAGGTCTGTTTCGTATAGGGTCTGTTCTCATCTTAATTATTAAAAGCCCGTCCCGGTCTCGTCTCGATTTTTACAAACCCATCTCTGGCTCTTCTCGGTACCAACCTTAATTGCAACCAAATGTTCCAGGTTTTACTCTCGACCTGCATGACTGTTCCTTTGTGAATGTCCTTTCATTGAAGTGAAAAGTGTTAGGTGGGGAGGGTGCGAAATCATTTAAGACTGGTGGGGGACAAAGATCTTAATCTACAAATTCCCCTCCCCCACAAACATACATATAAATTATAAGATATACATATTTATAATGTTATTAAAAGTAAAAATAAATTACTAAATTAAAAATATATTATTAATTACAAAATAAATAAATAAATTTGTTACTTTTTCTATATCAGATATAAAGTAGCAAACTACGTCCTTTACTAACTGGTTAAAGATGCTAATAAATTATGAAATAATTGAAGTGGTTTTATTATGTGTTTAAGTTTTTATGAAGTTTTGCTTTATGTTAATATAAATTAATTAGATTTCATAGTTATTATTGTTTTGCATTCCTGTTTTACTTTTACTGTGCGTATTGGTGTAGATTTGTTAATGATCTCCTGAGAGAGAAAAGCATTGAACACTCACTACACTAATTTGTGTATGCATTCGATATTATTCTTAGTACAGTATATTTGAAATTAAAAGTAATTGCTTATCTTTTGTTTGTTGTAACAAAAACTCTCTCCCCGGAAATTTTTGGTGGGGTGGATTTTTGAGGGCAAGATTGTTGGTGGAGGAAATCTCCCCGTCCCCCCAGGATTTCGCACCCTGGGTGGGGCATGTTTGCCGGAGCCTTTGGGGACAGCTTGGGGGGGGGGGGGTGATTCTATGGTTAACATTTGTATTGCTCACGAGACGAGACGTGACGGGAAATGTCTCGTCTCGTGAGCAATACAAATGTTAACCATAGAATCATCCCCCCCCCCAGCTGTTCCCAAAGGCTCGAGCAATCATCCCCTCACCTGTCCCCAAAATGTTCGGTTGCTCCGTCTCGTGTCTTGTCTAGTAAACAGTCACATTTCATGACCAGACAGTGAAATGAAAGTGTAAGATATGATGGGAACGTTCGTGTTTCGATAATGTAATAATGTAAACGTCAAAATATATTTGTTTTTGAAGATGTGGCTCACCCAAGTCTTATACAGCCAGACCAGAAGGTCGGGCACTGGCACTGGCCTTCACTTACATGCATGCAGTGGAGCGTATAGGATTTTTGTAAGGGAGTTTTTAGTCCCTGACTACTAGTCCTATATTTTGCCATCCCCCGCCCCTGCTTTCGATTTTTTGGAATGCTTAGGCAAAGGGACGTTACTTCAATGATTTATCCACACGCCACCTAAATTTTTACACAAATGGCAAATTTATGGCCATATTGGCTCTAAATTTCCACGTACACTCCCTAAATACAAACTTACATCCCCAGACGAGAAAGTCTTGAGTAAGCCCTTTATTCCCTCCGTGGGAACGCCACTGCATTCTGTACGGCTGGGAATGCACCAACCCCAACTCACTCTGTTCAGCAAACAGAGGCGTCCATTCGAACCGAACGTTGCCGAGAAAGTCCGAATCGACGAACACGAAGTGGATCCAGCAGGTGGTTTTTTGCCTCCGACTTCACGTTCACGGCAACATGGGGGGAAGGTTTTTACGAGGTCAGGGATATGCAGGTATTTAATTGTAAAAGAACTTCGCCGCTTCGACATTGCATTGAAAGGAAAGTTGCATATGGCAGCGCGGGGCTGCAGGCACCAAAGGTTCGGTTTCCCAAACGCAAGTCTCGTGTTAGATTCCTAGCATTGGCGGTGGATTAATGACCTCTCGCGGAAGGCGGATGATCTTTCTTAATTTAGGTGTCGCTCGCTAGGTGCATTGGAGGTTTATGCTTAGTTTTAGACAGGTTAATTTAGACTTGCTAATTAACTTTCGTGTTAGACAAGGGCATATTCATGTGGTGGTCCCGAAAGAGTTGATTGCTTGATTGAGTGTATTTTACCACTGTTGGCTGATCGCGAGGATGAGAATGAATTGTGATAAGATGAGATGGATGAAGGGATAATCGTAAACAATCGTTGTGACGACACAACACGAGCCTCACAGAGGATTATACTGGCTGGGAGTCCAGACGCCAGCCTCTCTAGTCTGCATAAAGCATTCCAGGATGTAGTACTTGGACGGGAGATTGACATTGGGGTGTCTTCAAAAGGTTTTACTGTACACCACCCGAAAGAGTTGACAAGAAATAAGGGGGGAACCCTCGAAGAAAACCCGCCTCCTACCGTCTACTTTCAGGGGTAGCAGCTTATGTCCTGGTGACTTTAAAAATAAACCAGGACGTCAGTTCCATTGAATGACGGTTCCCCCGTTTATTTTGTTTGTGTTTAACTTTATTGTTTCAAAATAATTTAATTACAATAGTAATACAATAATAGTAGAACATGATTTTTGACCAAACTTGTTCTGGTTTCCAGGAGAGGTTTGGTTTACATAGTAATTTGTATATATTTATTATTATTATTAGATGGGTGCTGCAAGAGTAATATGGAAAATAAAAGATAAATAGGTTGATGAGGAAGTATTAATTACAATGAAATGAATTTGAATTTTATAGATTTAAAGCTGAATCTGTTTAATTAGATTTGATTATGATGCGATTATTTGTCTATAAATTTCGTGATAAGACGAGTAATTAGGATACTTTGCATTTATTGTTATCGTTATGTTGTGGAATCAGAGGTTCGAGATGGAATGTTTGATGTAGTTTGAGAGAAGGAATAAATGAAAAAGAACAGGAAAAGAATGTGAGGTGATATATTAAAAGCATATAAATATTTATATAATTAGGAGAAACAAATATTAAAGCAAACTATACTAAATGGTTAATATTATATTATATTATTGAGTTGTCTCGTATATAATGGTGGAAGTAACTACATTCCCTAAACAAAGACAATAACTAAAATAAGCGTTTTTTTGCGTAATGAAATTAAAATTAGTGTTGCAGTACTAAAGTTGAATAAGCAAAACACTTGTAGATGTAGCCATTAGACAAAAATGAAAGATACAACGCAAAATAACAGAAATGCAAGGCCACACCCCTTCTAGAGAATGTCTGCCACTAACAGGACGTATTGCAGAAGGTGGTCGATGATCGGGTCACAATCACAACCAAATTACACATCCTCCTTGCCGGAATAGTCAACCAAATGTCTCAGGTTCGAACGGTGGTCAAGCATTGTGTTTTCTCCATCATCCTTTTCATCAATTCCATCATCCTTTTCATCAATTCATCATCGCGATAAATTGAAGAAAAGCGATGTAAAAATCTGGTTAAAGTATGGTAAGCAAGATAGGAAGAAGAGTTTTATCACGAAATCTGGTTTGACGGCCTCGGAACAACTGAAACATCCAGATGCTTCGAAACGCCCCCCGCAGAACTAAGAAGGATCTATTTCAGTGGACTAAAGACATAGCCACGCGTTTATAAGTGCCCATGTATTATTCTAATAACTCTTTCGACATGTATGGCATAAAATCGATTTCAAATCGTAGCATGAGTTTCACACGCACACGGGCTTTCCCACATTACTTTCCTGCGATGTTCCCCAAGAATTCTACCTTGAAATCTGGCATGGAAATTTGAGTGTGTTTTAAGTCCATGTGTACAGATAGGCTAATCGGAACTAAATCTACAGTTTGAAGTGCGATCCGAACCACTGTACAGTGTGCCTCCACGTGCACCTAATTCGGGACCCTTCGGTTACAAGGCGTCGGCAATACCGTGCGCCACCGGGAAGGTCACGAAAATTTGAAGGTCGTGTTACAGTTTAGAGAAACAGGTCAGAAATATACGTGTCAACAAACCTTTGAATAAAGGTAGAATGAAATTGCAAGAGAAGTTATTCACCGTGGAGAAAGTGTAGCATAATATCGATCCGATGAAAGGCATGGATTTTAAACCACATCCTTCCATTCACAAACTAGGATTGGTTAACTGATCCAGACGTTTGCACTTGGTGAGAAGCCATCAAAATCAGCAACGGGGTCAGCTGCGAGCATCTGCTTTTGCATTGGAACAGTTTTGAATCTGAAGAATTGAGTAACTAAGAAGGCAAGATTCCAAAATCATAGGAATTGCTCCAGATCTACATAATTATCCATTCCTTAAATACGTCCCAGCTGTCAAGTTGACATACTTGGCCTTTATGATGCTAATTTGAGTTTATTTTCATGCTATGAAGACCGTGATAGAAGAGGACGCAGAAAGAACATATTTATGTCGTGAGAATCTTTGAATTTGCGTAGATCCTTCGGCTAAGGCTTTCCATTAAGGAATGTAATAGATCCTATACAGTTGGCATTGAAACTGAAATGCAATTCATTAAACGGAAATTAAACTCCTAAGTTTGTACCCTTATAAATAGGGACCTAGATTTTTTGCAAGCGCGATAACACTAAGAGCGTTAATTGTTTCAAGGAAGTATTGATGTATGTTAGATAGCTAGATCCACATCCTGAAATGGATCCGAATACCATATTCTGGGATCCGAATCAGAAAATTGTTAGCCATCTCTAATGTACATGCAATAATACCGGCACTTCCTAATCACGTTTTTTATGACTATATCGTGAAATAACGCGAATGCGACACATTACGCGATATCTGTATGTTTTTGCGAATACATAATGCACTTTACAAGCGAAAAATACAGAAAAAATCACTCATTGTTGTCCGGTCTGAAGTTATACTTTATTAACATTACAAGAACAAATTTTAAGATTAAGGAAGGAACTGTTATACTGGCCTGCTCGATCCTTAAGGAAAGTTTTCAAGAACAAAGGCAAAATGTATTTTGCAACCACCTTTTCCTTAAGAAGCTATTATTGAAGTGTAAACACTTTTTTACGTCGACATTGTTGGTAATAGCTTTGCTGTATCATGTTTCCATGTGCTTGTCCTGGTCCATGTTGTGGTGTAGAGAGGTCAACACTCCGTCTTTTGCGAGGAAATTGTTTGGAAAGACTAGCGCAAATGGAGAACAGCCGAAGCTTGTCAACTTTCCTAATGTCTTGATAGTAGTGCCAATTTATGTGTAGTGCCATTCTAGTCACAAAATATTTGATGCAGTAGCAAAGTAAGAAATCGGAGTAAACAAACTTTTCTTCCAGAAGCATTGGTTAACTTGAGCAAACATTATCGTATTATTTATTGTGTTAACAGTAGAAAAAATAAAAATAATATCTAATAAGAACTTGTATACAAACTTTACACGGTGCACATGGACGTCCGCAGGATTTTTTCCAGGGAGGGGCAAGGAAGGTATTTTTTCCAGGGGGGCAAACGAAGGCAAATTTTCCTCCAAAATAGTGTTGTTCCCCAAAAAACATTACTTAAATTTGAATTTCTGGTGTTCATGCAATAATTAACACATATTATTGTGGCTAAAATGAAATTATATGTGTGAAATACATATTTTTGGGTTGACTTTCATTTTCCAGGGGGGCCACGGCCCCCCCCCCTTCCCCCCCCTTTCCCCCCTTCCGGACCCCCATGACGGTGCAACTCAAGAAACTTTTATTTCGAAACATCTAATTTTCCCTTTTTTGACGACCTTATTAACGTTGAGTAGTTTTAAACTTTTAACCTGATTTCGTAGTGGTAACGTCGTCACATTTTAATCAAGGGATCCGTTGTTCGATTCCCAGCGGAGGCACATAGTGCCACGGATCCTCCTGTAGGCCGTCCAGGTTAGCCTTTCTGTGCATAAAGTGGACTTAAAACGCTTAAAACAACAATTCAAACAATACTTCTCCATTGTTTTTGTAGTTTAGCTTTGTATTGGGAAACTTTATACTTCTATGAGTCATGCCTGACTCATCAGTTTTGCATGTTAGTAATCACTGTTGAGACCAGCTAGACGATAACAGTATTAAGTTTTCTATGAATGCTCGCTTTAAACCAAGATCAATGTACAGATTGTCATGTAGTTATGTTAGGGATGTACCTAGACGAGACATGTCTGGATCTCGTCTCGTCCGAGATCACTGTTTAACAAATCGAGACGAGAACGAGACCAAATCGTTGGAGACTTGTTGATACAGGTTATCGCCAAGGTATGTAGTATAACAACGATGATATTGCTGTCAATCTCTCGCCGATTTTAAAGTGAACAAACTGTGATAAGGTGTCTGCAGATATCCTTGTCAGCATTTCAACATCGATTGTAGAATCCTAAAGAGCACGAAGGCAAATAACCTTCATGGTTAGCATGATATTATCACAAGTTAATCTTATTTTTAATTTCTAACTACACGCCACTATAAGTAAGAGTGTTATGGTTGGATTCTTTGAACTTTATATACTTGAACCGTGCGTATTTTGATTTATCTTTTAACATCGAAGGCATTGACGACACGATTGTAAGTATAGTGTTAAAGTTAATTTCATTCACGTTTAAATTTGTACTTAAACGGCCCAATTAATGTCTCAAGGGGTGCATATGTAACACCTTTTATAAAATACAATGTACAGTGCGAAGTAATAAATTATTACACGCAAGAATCGTGTCACAGATAGCCCCACAGAAGTGTTTTGCTCAGTTTGATCGATTGTTTCCCGAACATTGAAGATTTCAGAAGAAGACAGCAACAAATGAAAAAATGCAACAAAACAAGAACAGAATATAAATCAGTATCCTGTCCAGCCTTCCGTAAATATGAAGACGCGAGAAAGAAAGGAAAGAAGGAAAATAGTAAGCGAGTGGGAAAATGATTGAGAAAAAAAACTGTTCGTGAGGAGAAAAATAAAGTATTTCGAGAAACCAATCTCGGGTCTTAAGAGGAGGACCATTCCTTTGCTTGTTCCCATATTGCCTAGTCTCGATTAGCATATGTGCATAAAGTGCATGCTCTCTATACTTCTCTTCGTAGTAGTTATGCATTGACGTGGCCATGCGGAGGTTGGAAGTTCTAACTCTCCCCCTGTAGGCCAAGAGAAATATAGGACTGACTGCTAGAGATGATGAAGGCATAGAAACATGTTACGAAATTCTTAGGCCCGCCCATGGAAATACGCATGGACGCTGGCACGCCTTAAGAGGCTATATCATGGGCAGCGGAAAAACAGACCTTCATTCAGAACACTTTTACTCGAAAACTATTTGAGACATTTGAATGAGCTTTGTGGTGAATTGATTAGAAAGGATGAATCTTAACAGTGAATATTGAATTTTTTTTATCACTTCCATATTTTAAAAGATATTAGCTGTCAAATATCTCACTTTTTGGATCGGCGTATAGAGCCCGATTCTAAGTTACTGTAAAAATTAAACCTTGAAAGGCTTTCTTGCATCCTTCCTGAGTAAACTGATTTTTTGTTTTTTCAAATTGAGAGGCGCATTGTGACAATACGCCATTTGCAAACATTGATATGCATTTTCAAACAGCTTTGAGAATGGCTTTATTCGAGCCATAGCGGGGCTGGCCATCGGCTGGCGGGGTTATGTTCAAGTCCTACAAGTTCAGCCGTCTGCCGATAGATGACTCTGACCAGGTTTTACAATAGTGGGCGTGGCTTCGCTTACTTCTTCTTCTACCCTTGTTATTGTCTTTTCCCTTGGGGGCGGCTTTTGACCGTGCTCCGACCATTTCGGAAAATCCAAAGTTGATTTCCTTCACCCGGCTGTTTTTTCATTGTGTTGCATTTGTCTTATTTCTGTTTTCCAAAAGGATAAATACATTAATACAAAGACTGTCCCAATTGAATCTTACATACATTATAGCAAAATTAAAGTTAGTTTTAAGTCAATTACATGCTTAAATAGGGTAATCGGGACTGGGGCTACAGGATAAAGTGGGATCCAGACCACTGTGTAGTTCTACCGGGGATCGAACGTGAGACCCCTTGAATACAAGTCGAGATAATTACTACTAATTTCATCGAGGAAACTCAAGGACTTATTTGGGGAGGGGTCCGGACCCCTCCCCAAGAAAGAATTTCCAAGTGCAAAAAATAAATAATGAAAATATATTTGTGTAGCATTCATTTATTACATAATCGATGGTTATAATTTCCTTTGAACTTATTGATTGATTTGTAGTTTCTAAGTCCACTTTTTGCACAGCAAGGCTAATCGGGACTGGACTTACAGTTTAAAGTGAGATTCGAACCACTACTTGCATCCACCGGGTATCCAACCCGGGATCCCTTGATTACAAGGCAACGACGATACCGCTGCGCCATCGAGGAGGCCCACTCTTTGAACTTATTGGAAGAAAGTTTGGAATTAGGGGGCTTAGAAGGACAGTACCAATTACCAAAGATTTATGATTGCACGCTACTATTTATAACAATATACATAAAATATTAATCAGGAACTTTACTTTTCGCTAACCGGATCTAACATTCTCTTTTATTCAATAAATATTCAATTCTTCATCAATTTGAAATGAATTTCTTTGTCAGGGCACTTTTTTTTATGCAAATTATGCCGATCTTAACTACAGGTAAGCTAGATAATGAATACGTGCTGTTATCCGATCTTTTTACCTATTTATGTGGTAATAATATAATTTTAACTTAAACATCATATTATTATTATTCCTGAAACAATTGGTTCGGTGTATTTCTAGATACGTGCCTTGGGAGGCCCTACAGAAATTACAGCGAAAGGAAGTGAGACAGTCGGGTACTCTTTCAAACTCTAAATCTTGTTCTTGTCCCAAGTTATGTAAAAGCTCTCTCGTTTTCGTCTCGATCTCTGAATATAATTTCAATTATAGTCACATTAACTTCAACGCATTTTAAAAATACAATTTGTGTCTATACAAAGAACACGCTTGGGCAATACATTCACATTTAAAGAACACCGATCTATTTCATAAAGAGGTAAGACAACTATGCTGAAGGTAGATTTTTAAATTTTAAATATAATTCACTGCACATTCAATTATACTATATGTAATGTTATGTTATAATAATGGAACCCACATCTTGCAAATTTTTTAATTCTAGTTTCATTGATATTTTACTTTGGATATTATGTGAATACATTATTCGTGATGGAGGGAGAAAACACACCGGAACGACAAGTGACCGGCGACACGTGTCGCTTGAGAATTGCACCAATCGAGCGTAGGCATGTGCTGCCTGTCATGCCGCTACGGTGTGAAACGTTGCTGCTGATTGGCTCGTTCCCAAGCGACATGTGATGCGTGTCGCTTCGGTGTGAGTTCTCCCTAAGAGGGCGAGTGACAATGAATTCAATTACATCTTCATAGCTTGTTCATGACTGAAAGAAGCTACTCGTGTCGCATGTCGCTCGGATTGGGACTTTCTCTCAATATCGTGTATCATGTCTACTCGGTTTGTTGTTCGTGCATGTTTTGCTTTAAACTGAATAGGCTCTTGTTGCTTGGTGTGAATGTCCCGTGTCGCTTGGGAACGAGCCAGTCAACAGCAACGTTTCTCAATGTAGCTGCAGACCGAAGTGACAAGCGACACATACCTCTAGAGAACAATCCAATCAACAGCAACGTTTCACACAGCTGTAGAATAACATGTCATACAAGCCTGCTATCAATTGGTGAAATCCTCAAGCGACACGGATATTTCATGCCGTCTAAAGCAAAATATTCACTGCGCATGAGCGAACAACAGGCCAGGGCGACACGATGCACGGTATGAAAAAGAACTCAGTCCGAGGGACACACAAGCAACAGACAACACAAGCTGAATGTTTGGTAGCATTTATTACTGAGAGCCAGTTACCAAGAGACACGTGTCGCTTGTCGCGTGTTGCTTCGATATGAATTATCCCTAAAAGTAAGCAGCTTTTGAATAGTTAATAGGTAAACAGCAGTGACAGCGCCAGACTTTCTTACGTGGGAGAACTACTGGATACCTGTCAAAGATTTGGGTGGACCACATCTTCACATAAATATATTTTGATATTCAAATTTTACGTGATCGATACTAAGAGGGTCCCTACCCTTGCAGCCACTTCTGTAGCCTTTTTAGCACATATGCTCTTAAGCTGACAATAACTATTAGTTAATCATTTTCAAATGCCATTTTAACATGAATTAATTCAGAGAACAACCAGTGTAGCATACAGGTATGAATAAGCGCATGATTTTCTAATGTCACTATATGTTTCCATTCACCACACCTACCATAGTTTATCAGAAAGATATTAATTTACATTGAAGAACGAGATCAGATCCTGCGTGGCCTAGGGACACGAGATCGAGTATGAGACTCCGTCTCTAAAATAGAGCCAAACCAGAATTGGAGGTAGGATATTTATTCCTTCTCATGTGTGAGCCGACGAGCTGTAGCTATGTATACAGTTGTGAAATACGTTTTCTACCACACTTTCCTTTTCGTTTTGGAGAAAAACTACCAGTTGCCCTTTAGTTTCTAATAATTTTTGACACCGCTGAATTCCCAACACCAGCCACTTCAGCGATTTGCCGCACAGTCATGGATGTGTTCTCACTCAATGTAATAATTCTAGAACGTTTTCTGGGTGTTATATCCATACTGAAAACACGTAGGAACACGGAGCACAACAAAAGCGTGTTTACAACAGCCAAGCACTCACAGAAGTCTGTTGGTTAATAATTGGCATTGCACCACAACGACACTAATGAAACAACAGAAATGCTTCAAACCTTGCAATTGTTGTAAACAGTATCAAGTACGCATCAAACAGTTAGCTGATACTACTAGTATAAGTTTATGTTACGTATTTATTCGATTATCTCCCATAAAGAGTGGAGGACTGTAGAAGTGTGATTTTTCTCTCTTTGTCCGCATTAATTTGCACAGCACTGTATGTGTGATTGTGAGTGTGTGTGCCCGTATCTATAGGTTAGATTACCATTCTTATATGTATTTTTTCTTTGTATTTCTTATTTCTCTGTAATTTTAATATATATTTTTATTTTTCAATATTTTAATTATTTCACATTCATTTTTTTGTAAACATGGTCAAGTGGAAGAAAAGGCTCCACAGTCTTAACTTCGCCATGTAAAAGAAGACGAAATAAATAAATAAATATAGATACATTGTTTGAAAAGTAATAATAATTCAAAGGAATTTTAATGGTACACTTCTATGGTACGGCTAAATGATCGGGCAAGAAATTTTATGTTAATTGCGCAGTACTTCCACATTTATGGTAAACACCAACAAATACTGCTGTTTCACTACATCTAACACGGATGATCTTTCTTCTTCCTCGCCGTTACCTCATTTCTGTAGGTTTCATTTTTTTATTAGTATTTCATACTCTCGGTCTCGACTACTTCAAACATACCTGAACGTTATTTATCAACTTCATTATTTACAGATTATCATAATCGAAATTACATCCATAAAGATAAATCGTAAGTGTCAACTGTGAACCTGTGCGCCGTCATTTCACATATTCAGGCGAATTCAGTTTTCCGAGGTTCTAAGAGTTGAAACAAGACGCCAGCCCCATAGATCAGTCCCTGGGCAGGATTGTCGTTTGGTGCCTCCCTTTCCCCCGCACTACTAAGCACCGACATTTTATACTTTTTTCTTATGCAAATTGTGAAATGATGAAACAATTAAAACTCAGTAAATGAAACAACAACAACAATAATATACTAGACCTTGGTGGCGTCCCTTCATCATCATCGCGATTAGCCGATGTTGGCTAAAAATGACGCTAAATAACAGAAATTGAATAAAATATATAAATAATACTTGTTAAATTTGAAGATCAGTAAAGCCGGCGAATGGCAAAACTGTCATAAAAGTAACAACAATAACAGCGGCGCAGCGTAGCGACCATTTTATTTTCGTAAAGTGTTTGCGTTCCTAGAAACTACTCTATCCCTCTCCAGTAGTCGGGGCATCAACCCATCTCATGGTAGGTGTAAAGAAAATCCACCCACTGTTTATAAGTTACACTGTAAATATTTATTTCCCACCAGAATACTTCCGATCTGCAGCAAATTTGAGCACCAGACCTTGAATATAGTTGTTTTTAATATACGAAGATAAAAGATACTCGTTCGTCTAGAGAACAATCCAATCAACGTTCGTCTAATATCACTAAGGTAAGGACTTAGGGCAGTGCGGGCAATTCTCAAAATTATATTATTGGTATCCTGAGATCCTGGCCAACACGATTAAACAAACACTTCAACTAACCCAACTTACGAGGAATTTATACTCAAGCTCTCAGCCTCGAACCCCTGTCCTTTAGTAATTTCAAGAATCTGAAATATTACATGCAGATATTCTGAAAATACACAGTTTCATTTCATGCAATGTACAAAGAGAAATGTCATTCCTTTAAATTAACAGTTCCTGTCACGTTTCACACAGTTGTAGGATAACATGTCACACAAACCTGCGTTCAATCAAGCGACACGGATATTTCATACCGTCTAAAGCAAAATATTCACTGTGCATGCGCGAACAACAGGCCAGGGCGACACGATGCACCGTATGAAAAAGAACTCAGTCCGAGGGACACACAAGCAACAGACAACACAAGCTGAATGGTTGATTGCGTTCATTACTGAGAGCCAGTTACCAAGAGACACGTGTTGCTTCGATATGAAGTATCCCTAAAAGTAAGCAGCTTTTGAAGCACAGTATGAATAGTTAGTAGACAAACAGCAGTGACAAAACATATGTAATGATATATATATATATTATATATATAGAGAGAGAGAGAGAGAGAGAGAGAGAGAGAGAGAAAATTGCCTACAAATCCGCACCCTAATCAATATTTATTAAACATATCAAAACATATTTTTTCATTCATCAATTTTTTACGCTTACAATAACCTCTAATTATTACTAAATCAATTTTTGTATTTTCCATCTAATATCTTATTTAGCTCTTGCCAGTAGGCACTTTATCTACATATGTACATTTTTTTTGGCCTCCATCTCATCAGACTTAGGATATCATTCATTAATTTCCTCAATTATCTCATCCAACTCGTTTGCATTTCCACCCTTCTACATAGGAGTTGTAGCTTACCTGGCGACGTCAATTGAACAGGGGAGGTCTAATCAGCGTTAGCTTCCATCGTATACATTGTTCTCATCTTCAGGGATGAGATGTTGTTGCTATGTATGTGCTCGAAACGTTGGAAGATAACGCCGATATAATCTGGCTGGTACACCTGTTCGAATCCTTCTACATGCTAAATTGAAACAACAATCTTTCGTAATCATTAAACAGGATGGAATAAATAGCGGGGAGGCTTTTGTAATATTAGTAATTTAAATTTCATCCCCATTAAAAACTGAGCATCCTCGATGGCGAAGTGGTAGCGTCGTCGCCTTGTAATCAAAGGATCCCGGGTTCCATGCCTGGCCCAGTCCCGATTAGCCTTACTGTGCATCAAGTGGACTTAAAACACCAAATCAATAAATCATTAAGAACTAATTTTAAAATTTTATAATGAATTTCGGGTGAAATATTCAATATACTAACCTTCATTATTAATTCAATGCCTAGAGAATTATAAAAAATTGGGGGGAGGTTGTATTTATATACACGAACGCTCGGGAGCCAATATAAGTTTACAACCTGGAAATCGGGTTTTCTCTACCGATTCAATATCTCCAATGTTGTTTGTGCTGCACCTGATTCAAAATCGGTCATAATTTATTTCGGAAATTATTTTTGGGAGAATAAAGCCAGTCGATAAGAGAGCTTGACTGCCGTTCGATTCCCGGAGGAGAGGGTGAGGAAAGTGGGCTCCTCCCACTGCATGGGGTGCATCTAAGTACAAGGAACTCTTCTATATAACTACGGAGGAGCATAGAGACGATTTGCATCGCCTCTATAAATAACCGAGACTGTGAATATGTAAAGGGCCACCACCACCCACCCACCAATATGCCTTCGAAACACATTGCATAATTCAGGTAGGTGGCTTTACCAATTTCTTTCAAATACAAGTAGCTAATTATAGTAACAAAACATATTTTTATACATAATTGGATTTTTCAAAATTACAATAAAATAACAAAGCAACCAATTTTGTTGTAATTCTATAAAGAATAAGTTAACGTAGGCCAGAATCGGTGAACTTCCCGTTCGGACAAATGTCGATGTTGAAGTAGTGGTCTAAACAGGAAAAAACTGCTTACTGGCACGTAATCTGACTTAAATTTGGCAAAAAGCAGTCTATTTTTTAGTTTGAAAGACCTTGTGACATTTGTCGAGCCGGGATGAAGTTCTTCATAACTAATGGGATAAGGAAAAAGGAAAATTTAATTCGTAACACTACTAACGGACTTATTACGCCATTTGCATGACGTAATTAATAAATACAATAATTCTAATTACATGATTATTAAAAAGCAAACATTTCTTTGTAAATAATAATGTAAAATGCCTGTTTTTGAACAATCGCTCCCCTGTTGTAGGTTTGTTATCCATGAAATATCAATCTGGAAATTTTGTTTCACAGGTACCTGTCATAGAGTAATCCTCACGCTGTAAATATAATTTTTTTAGCTCCCCCATCGGAGACATCTGGGCTCAAAATTTTGAAAAAGAGAATCAAGAAACGATCAAAGAGCTATAACAGTAATTCAGTCGAAATACTCTGATATTACATAACTTCCCTAAAAAAAAGATCCTAAACTTTGAATTTTGGTCAAAATCAATATGTTGAAAAAATACACGAAACATACAATGTAGCTTGAAATGAACTGAAAACAATGTTTCTTTACCCAAGCTAGATGAGTTATCATAATTACCGCAACTGTCTACAAAGGCTAAGAATGCCGCAAATCATAAATCAAACATGGCTGCAGTTTTTAAACGAAATCAAGTTTAGGAAAATACTACCCTTGCATAGGGGTTACAACAACAAAAATATATATAAATAGAAAAAGTTGACCATTTTGTTAATTATTATCTTTTTGGAAAACATGGTATTAAATAACCATATTTTGCTTTAGACCTAATATTAATTAAAATATGCAAGTTTGATTAAATTGGTGCATATATTGCGTATCAGTGAAAGTTTTATAAAAATAGATCAAATACATTCACAGTGTTGGTTTTATGCAAGGATAATGTTGGAAAATTTTCCACTTGAAATCATTCACACTGAGAATCGAACCTGGGTTTACTACGTGGCAGTCCGATGTCATATTTTCTCTGCTTTTCTCATATATCAGTTTTTACTCAGTTCCATATTTTTTCACATTCACATTCAGAACATAAACATCCATGTCTTACTCGGGATTCGAACACAGGACCCCTGCTGTCGAAGCGCGCTGCGCTAACTACCTCGCCCCAGAGGTCAATAATAGACTACTGGGACTCCTTATTCGTTGAAGAGAAGACGCTTTCACAATTATGTATGTTGCAAGCCACATATTGTTGCTGCAGGACACTATATTATCGTCTGGAATTTTGACACGAAATGGTAAGATCAGCCTTTGGCAGTGAAGACCCGAACAGCAAAACCTAGGACATGTCTGAGGAAAGAAATGACAAGGGTTTTACGACCTGTCAATCACTAACTACCCGTGTACCGGAGGAGGCGTGTTCTTGAGGAGCCTCGCGAAGCGGGCCTGGACAAAACATCTGGTGGTGTAAACGCTGTGCGCGCTCTATCGGCAAAAGGAAGGCGAATTCGGAAAAGGCCTTTCCATGATATACAGTCTTAAGCATTTAAACATACGGATCCTGGCAAACAGCACGCAGCCATTGCCCATTCCTATGAAGCAATGAAAATCCGCCTACAAGACCAATGCAACACGACACGATACTGTTGGGATTTAGTAAGATCCATAAAATCGCGAAGAGCGACATCTGCGAATTCTACACACACGCACACGCTAGGAGGTGATCTCTTTGCCCTCCCAATAAATGGGCACCTCTTTTATTCATTTTTTTATGCACCCTCTGCTGCTAGTATTGCACACGGTATAAAACCGATGCATAAGCTGAAATAGGAATTTTGAATTCGAAATCATATGGAGCAGATTGATTTTCTTCCTGTATTTCCTTCATTAGACGGAAGTTCAAGGCAGGCGTCTTGCTTCTTTTACCCTTCTCGGTCTTCCTCATTATCAATTCCCGATAGTACGATACCGGATACTCTGTAGCGGAATGGTTAGCACGATGGGATCCCGGGTTCGAATACCGGCCTGGACATGGGTTTTTGTGCGTGTCCATTCATAAATGTCATCATAACTCATCTCCATCTTCGCGATTAGCCCAAAGTGTCAGAAAAGCGATGTAAAATAAACAAAATCAATCAATATCGGACAGCAACCACACAAATGAAGTCTTGCAGCGAAATCAGGAATCTTATGCCTCTTATCCACGTAAAGAATGAATATATTGTGTACTTTCATCCATTAGCACGCACAGATGGCGTATGGTAGCGTCGTCACCTTGTAATCAAGGGATCCCGGGTTCGATACCCGGTGGAGGCACGTAGGGGTTCGGATCCCACTTTAAACTATAGGCCCAGTCCCGATTACCCTTTCTGTGCATGAAGTGGACTTAACCCACTAACTCAATCAACCCAACCACCCTCGTTACTCATGAATTGCAAGTGGTAGAACTAAATCTTAATCCCATGTCTCAGAAACTAAGTCAATTGCTATCAGATGTAAGGCGATTTCCACTCGGTTAGATTCCACTAGTAAGTTATTTTTGACAACGAGAATAAATAAATGAAGCACTTGGATCAATTACGGTAGTTCATTTTTGTCACCCCAAATTTTTGCGCCCTTTTCTGTCTATGTCTATACCTGGGTCTGTATATCAGCTGTCTGGAGAGGGACTTCGCTATTTTAGCTTGCCCAGGGCCTTCACATATCAACATATCACTTAGATGGGTGGGCGTAAGAGTTTTTCCGTGGTGCGATATTCTTGCGTTTGTCGGTCAGTGTAGCAAGATACAACTCTTCAGGAGTCAGTTTTGTTACAAATGATAAAAGAGGGGGGGGGGGGAGAAAAGCAGATCTGCATGCGAGAAAGTATCGAATCATTAATTTATTTATGGTGTACTCATACGTTCAGGAATCGGGTAGGGAAAGCTTTGTGATTTATTTCCAATTTTCAGCTTTAATGTTTGTTTTTTTAAAATTTTTTTTACGAAATACAAATCGCTTAGTGCTGCCAGATTTTTTCGGTTCTAGTTTTGCTAGGAAAGTCCGTGTGAAATATAAACAGGATGACTTTTCAACCGTACAGTCGCCGATGTAGCCACGTCAATTTTGTAATTTTTCGTTGGTGATTAAGACCATTTTGTCTAGTGGATGGTTCGACTTTGTAGTGTATATTATATCTGAATATCAAGAAGGGGAGACCTCCGAAATGAAATAATGCAGATATAAATTATTTCTAAGTCGGCCTACGTAGCATATTTCTCCTGAGCCCCACGACGAGGAAGGCGACAGTGGCTCCGCCGCAGTTGCTTAGTGGGAACTGGTGCAGCAAAATGGTGGGAAGCCTGGGGAGTGGTTCCTTCGACTTTAAACATACTGCTTAAACCAACCTTTTTATAAGATTTTTTAAATGTTTTTGTTTTGTGTTTCCATTATCATAATTTGTTAAATACATGCTGTGTGTTGTGTGAGCTGGTGATGGTGAAGTGGAATTCCGGTATTTTGTGGTATCAAGTTCTCCACGAACAGGCACACCCCTCGTTATAACCTTGAAAGATGGCAGTGCGAATGGAAAACTCTGCAGGTCGGAAGGTTAACTACAAAATGATGGTATGTGTTATTGTCACCTTAAGATATTTAAGTTGTGTCTTTAGTATAGAATGCGAAATATCATAATGTGCCGGATTTTACGTTTGATTGTTACATTCCTGAACTTTTCCAAAAACTGACCATCCTTTTCATATTTGGGGTGACCCCACCCAATATAAATTACTTAACTTATTTTTGTGTAAATACAAAGGTAGGTACATGCAAATTTGGTTAACAGGTGTTTCCATCCGTGGATCATGCGATTTCGTAGATTCTTTCTCCGTATGGTTTACATGATACTAATTAATCACTTTTTTTTTTAAAAAAAGTTCATATTTATACCGTATTGGATAGTGGATAATATTTATGAAAATATGATCAGAATCGCAAGGAAGTTTTTCTATTCATTATTAGCGATCAGTCGGCTTGCCTGTCAAGTATATGTATCTGAAATCATATCGGTTTTTGGTTGTCATTCTTTGCAAAGTAAATAGTGTGACTGATATGTTGATGGTTATTAGACTTTTTTTATAGGCTGTGTTAGTGAACGACAATAATTTGGACATTTTGTTTTTGTTACTAAGCCGGTAAACCGTAACAAATTTACTTCCAAATGAAATGTTTTAATCGGGAGGGGAGGGGAAGTTCCGATGGAATGATGAAGCAGTAGGGAATTTTGCCGAGTGGCGGCGTTTGTGTAGCGTTTATGCTGTCTTTATTTTGACGTTTACTTAGGAATGTTTCCTGCATGACCTCCCTCCCCATGCCTCGAACTGGCGAGTATCCCTGTTGGATGTGTGCCTAATTTATTTACCAAATACGGCAACCTTACTTTTTAGCAATATAAGGGTATACCGAAAATGTAAATGTCTGACGAAATTCGTTTCAATGTGAGAAGCCATAATTATTTTTTTTGTAGTTTGTTCAGGAACACAGCCATATACAACGAAAAAAATGTGTTTAGTAACAGAAGCCCAGGTTCAGATTGTGCAATGTTCATGTCATGGTACACATGTTTTAAATGAATTAAAATCTATTCATGATTACACTGGTCAGGTTTTCTGATCAAGTATGGGGTGGGTTTTTGTGTAGAGCAATTTTCCCCATCCCATATATGCTTATGGGAGTAGGCTAGGTGGATCAAATTTGCTGTTCTGTAGGTTGTGTTTGATTGTCTTAGTGTTTACACATGAGCATTGTCACCTGCACAGCCTAGTTTTCACAGCATAATTCCCTAGACATTAATATTTTCTGCATCTTTGAAACACACAAATTAGTTTCTCTGAGCTTGACCACACTCATTTCCAGTTTTCTAAACATATCTTTATCATCCTGTGCAATTTGCAAAAATCATTACACAATCAAAACCGTTACCAACACATATATTGCCACAGGTTATTGACTTTGTATTTTTTTGTACTGCAGTTTCTCAATTTACTTCTTGGAAATAAGTAGGGGTACAGTTTTTTTTCATGTACCAAATGTACATGTGTAATTAAGCACACATTAAAAATATTACCCAACCTTTTGGCACACAGGATATATACACAAAAATAAATTTATCTTGTATTGATCACAAATAAGTTTGCTTATGCTACTGGGTCATTCCACGTAATCACCCAATTGAAGGACAAGAAGTTGCTTCATAGTCATGGTTTTGCTTCAATTTTTTTTGCTGATAGATACTTGGTCCACTATGACAAATATGTAATATTAGACTTGTCCAACAAATATCGAAAGTTATGAATTTTTGAAAATTTGAAGATTTTGAGAAATTGGGTGGACGAATAAACGCGTCATGTGAAATGAGATTTACAAAATTGTTACACAGCATAATCAATACACATCAAACATAATATTAAAAATCAGAAATGTAATATTTTTCATAGTAAAAATATTACGTTTCAGAATAGGGTGTATGAACCAATTTTCCACTGCCACACAGCTATATGGCCCTAAAACACTCACAAATTACCACTAATATGAGTACTCATAATATTATTAGAAATGTAGAATAAGTGGGAGAAACATTACTATGATGTTCACCCACTTCTAGTTCACAGAGTTTTTGAGCCGCGGTAGCTCAGTCGTTAGGGTGTCTGACTACCATGTGAGAGATTCAATATTTTTGTTCTAACACACAAGCAAGGGTAGTCCAAAGCAGTCATTATTTTTCTAAAACTTGACTTTGTTTAGAAATGCTGGCCTTTTTTTTATCCATGACTTCGGGTATTTTTTGCCTTTGCAGACAGTTCCGAAAATTCCGTAGCTCAGCTACGAAAAATGATAGAAAGCTGTGGTAAACATCATTGTTTTCAGTACATTTCAAGCATTATTTTATGTTCTGTGCCTTTTTGCAACATCTCTAATGAAAATGGCTAAAATTTAAGAGGGCAAAATTGATTATCAATTTTGAACAAAAATCAAAAGTTTAGGATTTTTTTTTAGTATGGATGTAATATAATATGAGAGCTATATGTATTTGTACATAAAACATACATCCCAAGTTTTTGGCAAAAAATGTTTCAGCTCTGCTAATGGTTTCTTTTAGCAGTGATGTGCGGTGACGTCGACACTTGGGGTAGCAATCAGTAGCATGCTAAAGGGGTGTGGTTGGTGTGGGTCATACCTCTCCCCCCCCCCCTTTAGGGCCCAGTATTCCTAAGAATAACAGGAAAAGATTGCAAAATGATGAATGAGTACTAAAAAAAGTACACGTAACACCCACCCCCCATTCGAAAATAAAAGACTATTTGATTTGACCACTAAGCCAGAGATCCTAGGTTCGAATCTCGGATTGGCAATGGGTATTCCTTCATCAAATTTATCGTATCATCTTCGCGATTAACCAAAAGTGGCAATAGCGAAGTAAAATTAACCAAATCAAGCAATCAATCAATGATTTGATGACTTTTGTTACTTAGCGTATCTATTTTGTCACATTTGGTTAATTATCATTATATATTCCATATTTGTAAGAAAGAGAAGGAAAGAAAGCATAACATTATTGTCTGCACGTAACACGTACCCAATTCAAATAATAAAACTATATCCCATATTATATATACCGGTACATATTGTACAATGTGTAAAAAGTTGTGTAAATACAGAGAACATAAGTAAGTACTGCAGAAAATTTCCCCGTAAGTTCTTTAGAGGATTTACAAAGAAATCGAAGGGAGATAGATTAGGAGACCTGACAGCAATTGCTTTCAACCATTGCAGCGGGGGGGCAAGGGAGGTAGAAATCTTCCCTTTTCTTTCTGGTGGCCGTTTCTATACTTGGAACTGGTGAGGCGGAGGAAGAGCGAGCTAGGCCAGTATGAATATGAATAGTATTTGAAAGCAAGTACAAAATTTTGCACATTGGAATGTCTATGACTGATCATTTTTGTGATTCGAGATTTGTTTGTAATTCATTTTATAGTCAGATGGACAAATTGGTACTAGACCTACAGTTTAAAATGTTCCTCCATCAGGAATCAAACTTTGGACCCCTCGATTAGGCAATAGGCATTAGCTCATATGCTATCAGAGAGGCCATATTTCTAGGAGAAACATGCTCCCTAGTCCTGTATTCCTTTTGGACATTACCTGTCTTTATAGACGTTGTTTTATGGCAATTAACATCTTTTTAGATACTCTGGTCATATTTACGAGACTAAGCAAAATGCAGAAGACTAGATTTAGAATATAATCTTAATATTTGTACCTTGAACCATTGCCACTAACACTAAGTGAATGCTTATCAACTGTGTTTACAACACGCTCTGCGACACTTGCCGGAACCATGGCAGCGAGTGTGATTTCTTGCAATGAACTGTGGGGGAAGTTGTTCATTTTTTTTTAAATAAAATATTTATGCACATATGAAGATATTACTTACTTGACTTACAATGTAACATGAAAACTATGTGCAGGGGTACAAAAGTACAAGGTGCCTGAAAATTTTCACCTTGTGCCTGAATTTTTGAATTTTATAGCCTATATAATATTTCGAGTTCGCCTATGGAAATTTCTATTACCTTCTATTTAATGAAAAACAGTGTAGTATGTGCTTTTGAATGTTTGAGTGTTTTCTGTATCACGTGTATCATGAAATCAGAATAATAAACATGCCATTATAAATTTTTGCACTGTTGCTAGCCAAATTTTAAAATCTGCAGCAATATAGTAGAATCGGCCATACATTAGAATGTATTGCATAGTTATTCAGTCATGTGGTTACTAGTTGAGTCTTTTTTTTAGGAAGCCCCCACTCCACTGCAAGAACTTTTAATCCAATTTTGTATTGACCAAGGTTTTTGAGATCACATTTCATAGCTTATCTTTCTTGTATTTATGGCTTACTTAGCCGGTATCTGAAAAATAATAAATCAATTAAAGAACTGGCACAAATGTGCACATACAGAATGTACCCCCCCCCCAAAAAAAAATCAACTTAGAATGGAACTATTTGTTGTAGAGAGTTAGTATTTGTTTTATGCTGCACAAAAGGACTAGGTCTTTCAGTGAAGTAACAATGTAACTTGTGTACAATGGCAATTAGGAAAAGGACAATTTATACTCAAATTCCTCTTCATTTAACTCTTGTGCCAACACAATAAAGAAAAATGTATTGAAAACTAATAAAATGCTGCTCGGGTATGTACCTACAACTGAGATATTACATTGTTCGGAAAGTAAGTTCCATCATGCAATAAAATGAAAAATCTAAATAGTAATATCATGACCTTTATAGGGGTGAGAATATATACATGGTACAACATTCACACATAATCGCCATAAGAATTCAAGCACGCATCACAGCAAAATACCAAGTTCGTGATACCCCTATCATAGAACGTTTCCGTCTGAATGGAGAACCATTGGGAAACTGCACGTTTCAGTTCATCGTCAGTATCATAATGTTTTCCAGAAAGGAATGCCTTAACCCTCGCATTACCAAGCGGGGTATTCCGACTACAACAGGTTGATTTTTCCCTATAATAATTTTATCTGAAGATCTACATACTTATGGTTTCATGGCTTTGTCCTAAAATGATTGATATTGTATTCACACTTCTGACTCATTTTTTTTGTTTTTATAGTTATTATTGACTGGATATATTGGTGGGGTTGTGAGACTAACCCGCTTGGAATGAAATGTCTTATCTTCTTATTTGTCAAAAATGAAGGTTTTACGAAATATGTCTCTCATTCATCTGCGTTATTTAATTTTCCCATTGTTGAGTTTTACCATACATCCATTGTTTAGCTCAAATAACATATTGTTCTCTATTGTCTCAGGTTACTGTAGTTGAGTTGAATTAGAGTGCGCATACATGGCAATGCTGCACTAGTGTCACCATATGGTCTTTATGTTCAGTTTAAATACTTTTAATAATTTGAAAAACTGTATTTCAATACTTAATAAAGATATTAATTGAAAATAACAGAATCTAAAAACAAATATTACACTAAATCACAAAATTGTATTGGGGTAGTCAAAATACCCTGCTTGGTAAAATAAAGGTGTCGAAAAGCTTGGCAACGGGAGGGTTAAGGTGGAGGAACAAATGAAAATCAGATGGGGCAAGATCAGGACTGTAAGAGGGATGTGGTGGTTTTTCCCAATGGAAGGTCATCAGGAGTTCCTGAGTTGCATTTGCCACATGCAGACTAGTATTGTCGTGGAGGAGAATGACACCCCTACTGAGCAATGTTTGTTTTGGATTGCACGACTCTGGTTTTGAAGTGTCACACAATAGGTTTCAGCATTGATGTGCTGTTCATGCTCCATAAATTCCACAAGCAATGTTCCATGCCTATCCCAAAACACAGTGCACATAATTTTTTTTTGTTTGTAAGCTTTGGTTTTGGTTGCATTTTCTGTGGTGATGCAGAGTGCCTCCACTTCATGGTTCTTAGTTTCTGTTCTGGGGTTTCATGCAAAACCCATGTCTCATCTCCAGTCACAATCCGATCCAACAACTCATCCCCCTCCTCACTATACCGTTTCAAAAACTATAATGCATTTCCCATTCTTTCCATTTTCGGAGAGCTGGTGAGGGACCCAACTGTTACACAATTTGCGAAATTTCAAATTCACTGTCACAACAGACGGTCGACCACTTCGTTCTTCATCATGAACACTAACCCGTCCACCACGAAACTGTCTCACCCATCGTCTTACCATTGAAGCACTCATTATTTCTTCTCCATACACCTCACAAATCTGACGGTGGATCTCCGCAGCTGGAACATTACGTGCATCCAGAAAACAGATCACAGATCGCACCTCACATGTGGCGGTAGTTTGGATTGTCCGAAACATAACAACTACGCACTACTCTCCTGACCAACTTGCCTCAGACTGACGTCTGCACTTCATCAAGGTTGTGGGTACACATGGTGCATGCACATTCACACTGCCCCGCTTCAGCACTACGATATTCATCAGTGGAACTTACTTTGCGAAGGATGATATACATATGGTTGATTATTATTTTATAGTTTATTATTTAAATAAAAATAATTAAAAGTAGTTTTGATAGCTATTCCAAGAATGCTTTTATGGTGAAAGTCCAGGGGGTCAGGATCCCACCAAAAGACTTATCAAGTACCAAAATTAAATAATGAAAATATACTTCTTTAACATTTGTTCCATATTCGAGGGCTATTTATTTCCACTGAACGTACTGGAAGAAGCAGGCCCTTAGCCAGAATTTTATTTCAGGGGGGAGGCTCATCCATTATCAGCAGAGGGGGGCAGGCCATAAATAAAACTTGATTACTAGGAATAATAATAAAAAGGTAAAGTGCTACGCACCATGCCATGAGAGGATATAGGGGGTGTGGGGTTAGGGGCCCACACTTGCTTGATCACGGCCGAAGGTGGAGGTGATGTGATCAGCACCATGCTCCTGGATGCCTTTACCCCCCAGAGTTTCCTCCAGGTACCCACTTTAGACAACGCTGGGTGGGCGCCGGAGCCACTTGAACAGGTTGAAAAAATTCATGTTCTCTACCACCAGGGATCGAACATGGGTCTCTCGCATGGTAGTCAGACACCCTAACGCCTGAGGTTTAGATCCCACTTTAAACTGTAGGTCCAGTCCCAATTAGCCTTGCTGTGCATAAAGTGGACTTAAAAACAACAAATCAAATCAAGATATTAGATGTAAAATTAATTACCACTATACACTAAGCCCCCTTTGCCCGCCCCTTGGCTTCGTGCCTGGGAAGTAGGCAAGAATTTGATTTGGATCATATGGCTTTGAGTGATGGTACAAAACAAGATTTATGCACTCTACTACTTTATAATAATATAGCTACGTAGAATACTAATCAGGAACTTTACTTTTTGTTAACTGGATCTAAATCCTTTGTTTTTCTTGTTATTCAACAAATATTCAATCCTTTATCTTTTTGTTATTAATTTCCTTGCCAGGACAGTTGTTTTCATACAAATTTTGCCAATTAAGTACATGTAAGCTAGATAATGAATCCATGCTGTTGTATCTCTTCTTATACTGTCTTTTCACCTATTCATGGAATTAAAACAATACAATTAATTTACATATTATGAAGTGACTGATAAATTACATAAACATATTATTATTACTGAGACACTTGGTTCAAACTAGGGATGGCCAGATCCTGATCCGGTTGGTTCCGGATCCTTAGGAACATAAACATTAGATTTGTCACTGTGAAGGACTTTTAATTCAATGGAAGCGTCACACTGTAAATTGTTCGCGACAACCATTCATAATGAGCAACTCTTCATGGATGTATCCGATTAAAATAATGTGCAATGGCATGCGAACGTCTCTCCCTAGACGTCACTTTGATCTCGATGCATTACCGATGCGCTAAACAAATTTTAAGGCATTTTTCTAACACCTCGAAAAGGAGCAAATTGATACAATAATTCAGTCATAACTTTTTACTGATTAAAGATACGTCGAAAAAACCTTCACCATTGCATTTCTCGTGAAATTCTAGCCCATTTTGATATGTCTTACGACCCCCTTCCCATTTAAAATTCTGAAGTTTAATTCAAGATGGCGTACATCAAGATGGCCGCCGACCCTGCGGGTGTCGTCAATGTGGTTCCCCCTTGGCCTGATAACGATTGGTCATCACCATTTCCATGCTGCGCGCTGCAGTGGCCTTGTACCGGGGGTGTTAAGTGACTTATTGAGCCACCCTGTACATATATATATAATATACATACACATATATACATAGTGTGTGCGCGCGCGTGCGCGACTTGTAATTAATTAATACACTTACTAGGGAGGTCTAAGTCTCCCCCTCCGATTTCCATGAAACTTGGCAGGTGTATAGAGCCCCCCCCCCTCAAATGTCAAGATGAGGAGAAATTGAAGTGGGGATCTGACCCCGAAAACACGTAAATATGGCATAGGAAGAAACAGGGGGCATAGGGCCTCTCTATGCACCTGTCAAATTTCATGGGAATCGGAGGGGGACATAGGGGTCAGATGATTCCCACGTCAATTTGTCCTTATCTTGACATTTGAGGGGGTTTTGCCCCCTAAAACCGTTTTTTAGCTGAAACAAAAAACACGTATTTCTTCATTTGGGCCCGTTTATACACACACCTGCCAAGTATCATGGAAATCGGAGGGGGACACAGGGTCAGATACTCACTTCAATTTGTCCTCATCTTGACATCTGAGGGGGTTTTGCCCCCTAAAACAGTTTTTTAGCTGAAATAAGAAAACACGTATTTCTTCCATTGGGCCCCACTATACACCTGCCAAGTTTCATGGAAATCGGAGGGGAACACTTAGATAACCTCCCTTGTTAGTCTTACACTTTGTAATTATTTAACACTGCATATATTATAATGTTTTATTTTAATTTGTAAAACTGTAACTGTAGAACAATTGTATAATTTTTGTATAACATTTCTATCTTGTTATATGTGTTAAAGGTTTCATCCTGGAATGGAATGTCTCACATTTATGTGTGTTTTCATTTCCAATACATTCGAATGAATACATATTCGTTTCAATGGCATTTACAAAATCACCTCGGACATTTTTGCACGAGTGTGTTAGCCGATGCGTAGCATAGTATTTTAGGAACAACAGTTGAAAAAAATTCTTGTAGGACTAACGAAAAATTTCTTTGTAATCGAAGATCATAATACCTTTTAAGGTGTGGTAATATTATAATGGGATTAAGATACGAAACCTCTCGGATCCGTAACTTTTGGATCCGGATCCGAATGGATCCCTAGTTCAAACTCCTTCCACATATATTTCTAGATATATGCCTGTCCCAATCATTGTTTCTAGCAATATGTAAGATAGTCACTCGAATAAAGTACAATGAAAGTCCACTTTTTGAGAAAATATTTAGTTGGAATTAAATAGGGAACTCAAAAAATAGGAAAAAACTATGAGTGTGTGTTTTTGTCTGTTTTCGGTCAACCCGTAATTAGCATATGACAAGGGAAGTTATTTGTATACATACATGGCCTACCGACAATCCAGTGATGTCTACCAAGAATACTGCTTAACTAAAGTAATTATTGACACCAATTCTCTCTTTTTTAAGTAATGTGTAATACAATTGAGGCTTTCGGGAGCGCAGGGGTTCTACAGATATAATTTTTTGTTTAAAATTTGTTTTTTCATCTTGTTCTAATTATGCCTGTTGGGAAGTGGAATATCGAAATTTCACTCCCAACATGCTTTATGAAAAAGAAATGAACAAGTGATTTATGGTAAATAATTTTTATTATAAGATTTTTTCTATGTATTACTGCTCACAAGGAAAGCGAACACTTGAAAACCTCCAATCCTAAGGGACTTGTAGGGAGGTTCCATCTGCTGAAGGCTACTTTTGTGTGTAAGAACTGGAATGATTATTAGTTGATGTGACTTTCTCATTTACTTTTTATATAAGTTGAATATTTTTTTTTCTTCTTTGTTTTGCTTGCTACCTTTTTAAACAAATATGACCAAATCATATATGAAGAAAAGAATTATATGTATAAGTGAGGTGACCAACTTTCGACCATGAATGTAAGGGAGATTTAGATTTAGTCATGACAAATTTTGTGCATTTTTAGCAATTAGAGGTCACTTCCAGCACATGTTCATGGAATGGATAATATTAATCAAAATAAATAATTCAATTATACAGAAAAAAATAATATAAATTTGCATGTTTCGTAGTCCTGACGTATGTATTTATCCACTGATGCTGCGGAACCATGCATTATTTTAAATCATCTTGTGCATATTTCAAAAACACTTCACAACTATAACCATAATTATTGTATGGCTTGCCAAACTCCTGTTATATTGGAATGACTAAATTTTGAATTCATGATTGTAAATGAAATATGCGGGAGAAAGAGAATGTCAATACATGAACTGGGAGGATCCAAAGAAATTAGCTCTGTGGAAAATCCTCGGAAATGCAAGAGAGTTGGTTACACAATGTATATGTATCATGACTAGTACAGTAGAGTCTTGGTTATCCGACCTTCGCTTATCTGACATTCCGTATTATCCAACATACCACCGGAAAAAAAATCATCAATCGGCAACAAGAACTGCAAGTTGCGAGGGTGAGCATAGTCTATTTTTAGTTTCTCCCAACTCTACCGCGTGGTGCGCCCGCCTACACTTTGACTCCCGTCTGTCATTCGCTACTCAGTGCAGTTTATCATTGTATTATATTAGGTTCGTAATGTGTAAAATTATAACATTAGTTTGATGTTTAATAGGCTTTTTCTTAACACCTCCCTATTATCCGACATTTTCGCTCATCCGACGTTCTGCTGGCCCATTAATGTCGGATAAGGGAGACATACTGTAGTTAAGTTTTATCAACTTCAAAGCTAATTCCATCCACAACCCATTTATAAAATTATGGAGCTTTGCATGGATGCACATAATGTAATTTTTATTCTGGGGTCAAGATGATTGAATGGTGCATGAGGTGAGTTATTGTTAAAAGTTACACTGTAATTAAATTGAATTGTGTAAATGACATCCTTGCTTGCATGTGTCCTCCACAAGAGGCAGTAGCGATAGGAGTGGAATGCAGATATACTGACTATATAACAAATTTGACACTGTTCTAGTAGTTGGGCACTAATTTGGAGACACAGGATCAGCTTTTTTCATATTGTGCATCTTTGGAGGGAAACTGTTAAAACGGAATGTGTTGAACATTTCTGACCCTCATAAACATCATTGCATTCATAAAGAGCTTCTGATGATTAGGCGAACAGCAAGATATCTGACATAACATTCTTACATTGTATTTGCAATCATTAACCATTGAAGTTTTTTCCTTTATCCCCTAGATTACGTTACCTTCCATGCACTTGTCCAATAAACACAATTAACAAACTGACATGAAGCAAAGGACACAAACATTTAGTATTCAGTGTGCTGGTTTCATGAGATGTTCAGTGCACCCTTTGCAAGCAAGTTTAGTAGTTAATCCATGAACTAAGGTTCCAGTTTCCTGGCCATAGAGTCCAGATTTGAACCCCTGACATAGCGATGCATCAGCTTGAAAGCCACTTAATAGACTACATGTAGATATTTTTGTGGTTTCTAAAACACTATTGGCACCTCCCTGATAGATATTATTATTGATAATGTGAGGAGGGTCAGTTAAAAGAATTGGTTTTGAGCTGGTTTCCTTAATGTTCTCCAGAATTAGTTCATAATACGCAGTCCATAAACTTCAGATGTACATACTTTCATTTTCCATCCACTGTTGACTTCACTAAGAAATAATTACCAGAGGAAAGGCTAGTTGGTTTATATTTTTTGAGGGGGAGGGAGCTGAAAGCCTCACCAGGTCTGTTCTTATGATAAAGAAAATAGGCTCCCAATGCAGAGGTTGGATACTATAAATGGTTTTAGTCTTTTCTTGTGTACAGTGTTGGTTTTTATGAGAGGCTGCATGTGTCTTGTTTGCATTATGTAAAATGCAATGACACAATAGAATTCATTCTATCACATCCCTTTCTCTGATCTTGTCTAGTTTCTAGAATCATGCCTTGCAATTTTTATGTCGTTAGTTTTGCCTTTTCTCCACATTTGTAAGTTAATTGGGAAGCTTTGGTGGAAAATGAACTGATAAGATAGAAGAGATAGAGGCAGGAAGTTTTATCTGGTATTCCAAAACAGGACCCAGCCTTCCCTGATCAAGTTGTTTTCTACCTTGCAGTTTATCCTTAGAGCAAAGTTTCCAAAGACACCCAAACCTATTTTAAACCTTATGATTACAATTTGATTGGCACACGCAAGAGAGAAACTACTACCCATGGGATACGAGTAATACCAGGAGAGCATTTTTGTGAAAAATGTTGACTGGCACCAAAGTACTTACAGAAAGCAGAAATTGCACGACTAAATTTCTAATTACATACAGACTGGTCCTTTGCTTCCCAGTTACAGCAGATAATGTAACGTAGTTTACATTTTTACAATTTTTAAAGTATGATTGAATGCAAGTTTTAAAATTTGGAATACTTTGGAACATAGCTCCTCTTCATAGATTTTTCAGCGGAAAATGCAGGCTCGACCAGGACTCGAACCCGGATCTCTGGCTTACCATGCCATTTCTCTTGTCACCGAGCTAACACACTGGCCTGTCTTCGCCTGATTTTTCGCTCTCCCTGTTTTACCTGTGTGGAATCTCCTCTTGTATTAATTACAATTAATATACTTACAGTTGTAAATTCTTTCCAATAGAAACAGATATTAAACTTTAGTTTCCAAATTAATGGTTTGCACATGTTTCAAGTGCTATTTTTTATTTTCCAACCGAAAATATCGTTTGGGGTTGGACTTCATTTTTGGCAGGGTGCAAAATCATTGAAGACTGCTGGTGGGGAAAGATCTTAATCTACAAACTCACCCCCACATATTTGTTATTAAATTGTTACTAAATAATTAAAGTACATTATTATTATTATTAAATGCATATAAATAAATTAATTTGTTACTTTTATACATAGCAGGTATTTATAAAGTAGCAAACTAATTCCTTCACTAACTGTTTACATTAGGAAATAGTTGGTGTTTTTTCCTAAGCTGTTATTTATTTTTTGCTTTATTAATATGAATCAATTAGATTTCTGCATTCTTGTTTTACTTTTATTATGCATATTTATGTAAATCTTGTAATGATATCTTGAGAGAGAGAGAGAGAGAGAGAGACCATTCAACACTCACAACCACACTAATTTGTGTGAGTTTTCGATATTATCCTTAGTAGAGTTTATTTGAAGTCAAAGGTAATAGCTTATCTTTTGTTTCTTATAACAATAACTCTCCCCCGGGGATTTTTTGGTAGGGGAATTTTTGAGGCAAAGATTGTTGGGGGAAATGCCCCCTGTCCCCCAGGATTTCACACCCTGTTTTTTGGTAGTTTGTGCTGTATGCTTTCCATTTTTGTGTACATATTCTTTTTTGGTAGAAAATCTGTGTTATAAGATCTGCATTAGAAATTCTGTGTTATAACCCCTACCAATCTCCCTGGGCATGGCCCTGTTGTAAGCAGACTTGTGGTTTAACACAGCATGCTACGACACCGGGTTCGAATCCTGGCCTGAGCATGGGTGGTCTTTGTGAGTATCCTTTCATCACTAATCCTAATCTTCTCGATTAGCGAAATGTGGCAGAAAAGCGAAGCAAATAAGCATAATCAAATAAAATCAAGACGCTGGTTGTAAATCATTTTTGTGGGTTTTTGAAATATTGAAGAAAGGTCCGAGCATGGATAAAGGATGGGAGAATCTTCCGGGGTCATCAATTTAATATTTAGGTCTTTCTAGTATAGCGTCGATACTTCTGATCTGTATCATCTGTTACTTCATCGTAGTGATATTTTCATTTGTCACAATTTATGTAACGTCTCCATGTCCTGATTGTCACCGAAAGCAGAAGGAAGTGCCTATGGTGAAACAAGAAACTGCCATGACCTACGGAACATTCCTTCCGAACATTCGGATTGATTGACAGGATAATAACAGTGCCACGTTTGATTAAGATTTAAGCCAAATGACGTAACGACGAATATAGTGAAATGCTGACGCTGCTTCGTTCATAAACATACGTTCGATAATTTCATGTGGAGAGCATGCCAATGGTCAGTTGTTACGGAGTCATTCACAGTTAGTAGAATTTGGTATGCGTACTACTTAGGACCTCCCCACTACCGACTTGACGTCATTCTAGGACATGCCACACAGGCCATTGACTCCGGATTCTTTTTTTCTTATTTTTTCCTTCTCTCCTCACCTTAGAAACAGCCTTGAGAAGCTGTCCGTTCACCCCGAGAGAAGAACTGGGTCATTTGCTGTCGAGTAAAAGGCATTGGCGGCTAATGCAAACATAATATTCAAGGTCATATCTCAACGTTGATCTGGACGTGTTTTTTTCTGTATTAGAGATAATTTAAAGCACGTAATGCGCTTTTGTAATTTAATAATTTGAATATATTTGTCTGTGAACTTTACATTGTTAAAATAGTTATACTGAAAATGTGTAGACGTGTTAGGTTACAGCAATGTTAATACTGTGTGAGAAGTTACTCAAGGGTTCAATGGGTTCCGTGTTTCTACTGGACTCCATTTGCCCATATCAGTTACATAGTTTCAGGTTTGATCTAATCACATAGTCAGTGGCGGCGATTGGGTTCCAAAACTGAGGGGACAAGGTGCCAAAACGGGGAGGGGGACAAGGGCAGTTTACTTTCCCTTTATACATAAGGTTTATCATAGTGCAAGGAAAAAGTAGTAAAAAGGGGGGTGGGTCGACCCGGTAATCGCCGCCACTGCACATGGTGTAAATTTCTTTTATGCAAAAAAAGAAAAAATAATTTTAAAAAATGTACAAGGTTAACATTGCAAGCTGTTATGATTTTTCAGATTTTAAATGTTATGCTCAGTACATGTCCCGACATTGCATACGTGTTTCCAATTGCCGACCATAATACTGCTATGCATGCATGCCAATCACTGCAGTGTTTCCCAGCTAACACGGCCTGTTTCCACATTTGCTGTTCTTCCTAAATTGACGTATTTGCGGTGTACAATGGGATGCACAAGTACCACCCTTTCATTTTTCTTTCATTCTAAGTGTTTTTCAGAAATGAAACTTCATTGATGCGGTCGTGTCTCCTGCGGAAAACAACGTCAATGAACACGATGATGAAAATTTACCGGGTAATATTCATGCTTTCCACTCTAGTAAAGAAACAAACAAAAAAGAACGTAGCATTAGTTTGAAAGGTGAAATTCGAGAGATAAGAATGCGAAAATTTAAGTGTTTTTATATTTTGTACAGTCGACTTGTTTGCGAGTAGTATCTTAACAATATGTAGCGTACTTTTCATTCGCATGTTTGCACACTTTACGAAATTGATTGGAGTTTTTCCAGTAATTGATTTGCAGTTTTTTCCAGTCACGGGGAAAATGAGAGGTACTTAACGATCTATCAATAGCATTTCATTCTGTGTAGGTATACTTTAAAGAAACCATGTGTTTTTCTTTTTTAACTTGTTGGGCAATGCATGTTATGTTGATGTCGAAGTAAGAATGTGAAGAGGAGGAGAATGTGGAGTTATTTCTAGTGTGTCAATATAAACTTATCTAAGAATGGATGTCATGAAATACAACGATGCGGCGTAATAATGCAGCGTAAAGTTTTTGATCGACATTTAAAATGAGGTCGCTTCAGCACAATGCCGATTTTTCACCAGTCACACAGTAAGGCGACAAGCCCCAATACTAGTCAAGAGCTTCTGCACTAACACAAAGTTAATTCTTGTAATCTACTATAGAGATCAATTCGTCAACTAAAAACAAAGCGTACATTTAGTGACGTAATTTTAATACTTAGGCTAAAAGCTGAGGATGTAGAGGAACACTCGGTAAGCGTATGGACAAGACTGGAAAACACGCAACCTCACAGAGGATTATAGTGGCTATTGGTCCACAGAAAACGAAGGCCTCGTTAGCCTGCAAGCATGCAATTTAAGGGTGTAGAACGTAGAAGAGTGACTTATGATGGTATTTCCAAAATCACCCCTTCATACTAATGTGCGGCGTAAGGATCTTTATGTACAAACAATAAACTAGACCTCATGTTTGAAGGTGTCATTTCAAGTTCATCGAGTAAACAGAATTCATAGAACGATATTTCCTAAGAATTCCCATAATTGTAAATTTGAAAACCGCACAAGGCTAAGTAAACTACATCTGAGTAATGGTTTCCGGTTTCCGTAGTGCATAGCCAGTTCAAGCTTGCGAGCCAAGGATCCCGGGTTCGAATCCCGCTCGGACTTTGTTGTTTGTGAATGTCCATTCATCAATTTCATCACTCATCCCCATCTTCGCAAATTAGCCAAGAGGCACAAAACGCCAAGTAAAATAAACTAAACCAATCAATCATTCGCTGTTTTCCTAGATGTGAAGATACAATACCATTCCTTACGAAAACTTAAGATTTAAAAGAAAAATAAAGTAGCGACGGACAATTAGCCTGCTATTAACTTGGTAGGCAATTGTGTAATAACCACAAATTCACGAGAATGAATTAGGTACTAAGATGCAATACATTCGTGCTTTGCACTGTGGTAGCACTGGATGGTCCACATGAAAAGCGCGGGCAAACTTGCAGCAAACAAATGGTGGGGAATTTGAAACATTTTGTTACAAACATGATGACATGTTCACCCCTCAGTGGCCAGCTTAACGTGCAACGAATCCAGAAGTCCCAGGTTTGAACCCTGGATAACCATGTATGTGTGATTGATTTTCATAATTAGTTCATCATTCCTCATTGTCGCGATTAACCCAAAGGATGGAGAAGTAACAAAAAATAAGAAGTAGAAGAGAAAGGAAGACGTTCTTAATTCCTTCCTTCTTTTCTTTAACATTTCGGAATGGGTTTTCCCCACCATAGAATTACCCCAAGTCCCTCTTTTTTTTTTTTTATTCTGCCATAATTTCGGTGTCCAATTTGCGACTAGATTTTTTTATAACCCGTGGCGCAACGTTCCTTTAGAGCGAAGGCCTACAACCTTCTGCCGCCTTCACTCCCACATGCCTCAGCAGCAGAGGTGGACGGACGATCATCAACAGTTAAAATACGTTTTCCATGACCGGGTTACGCTACTCATTCGTAGCTCTCCAATTTACTAACGATGGTGGGTGGGTGGCCCCTGGTTCCATACACTGACCGAAATCTCCATAAGAAAAGTTGTTAACGTTTCTCGAACCAGCGCGCGTCCTGTAGCCCAAGCTCAAAGTCTGACGTCTTAGACCGCACAGTTACGGTGCGGGACAGAAAATTATTTAATTAAGAAGAAATCACATTCTGGGGCGTTTTACCGAGAAAGTGTGTTCTCATATGCTCAATAACCCAGTGGAGGCACATAGTGGTTCGCATGGGCGTAACTTGGGACTTAACTTTGGAGGGTCAGGTACGGACTTAAGGCTTAACTTTTGGGAGGGGCAGAGTCGAAAAGTTTTTCATTCCATAAAAATAGTGTCCAGGATTATTTGATAAATAACTTACGTTTGTGAAATCATAAATATTATTATTTATTACTTAGTTTCTCAGGTCTTAGGATGTTAACAAAAGTACCCTTATAAATTTTAACAAACCTGAAAATGTTAGGGGGGCAGGCGCCCCCTTCCCCCCGCCAAGTTACGCCTATGGTGTTTGGGATCCCACTTTAAACTGTAGGTCCAGTCCCGATTATCCTTACTGTGCATAAAGTGAACTTAAAACACCAAATCAATCGATTATTAGTTTAACAATTCTTTGAGCGTGTTGTACTCACTTCTGTGGGATAGCATGGCGTACTAGCAATATTGGCCATTTCATAATTATCATCTTGATTAATTAATCTAGCGGTGGAAAATAAATACTAATAATTGCAGCATTTGTGCAGCATGGTGCTGGCTACGTCTTCGCTTTATTTTTACAGCTCTCAAGAAAGTGAAAGCAATCATTGGCTGAGGTGGCAACACTAGTTCATGGAAGTGACTGAATGTGAATGAGGTCACGTGTCTGCATTGGCAGATGGCCAGGTGGGCCGTGCTTGTGGTCTTGACCGCTGAGAAGGTTTACCCTGTCAGTTGACGCAACCTCCCAAGAGCCGATGGCTATGCAGGGAGCCGATGTACTTCGAGGTCGGAATGTGGCTGCAGTTAGGGTGCATTTTTCGCTGTTGCCGCTTTGATCGCGGAACGAAATTCACTTGCATGTTGCTTGGTGAGGGTTGCCCCCACCAAGTTAACATGCTATCATAAAGTATAGTGGAACCACGAGCAAAACAACTTGCGCAGACCCGCGACTCCTGTGCACCGTACCCCCGCGAGTAGGGGATGGGGAGAGTGGACCATGCTTCCTTATGGCCCGAGGTGGAGGGAAGAAGGGAAAGCTGCGTGGGGACTTCTCGTTCCAAGGTTTTTTTCCTTGTGGTCGATCTATAGTGTGAGCAATCCTGTTTCTTTACAGAAGGAATTTATCGGCGCGCTGCATAGTCGTAGTTTACCCTAAAAATAACGAAATCGCCCTCCCCACGTAGGAAACGCGAGAGTTGCGACCATTTCGAAAAGTGATAATACAGTTTCCGGGTTTCAGTCTTAAGAGTTCATGGTAAAAACCAACATTATTATTATTACGTAACGGTTATCGATATATGATGGCATGACACATCACGTGCAAACTATAGACTCAGTACTATCGGTTATAGGAATTTCCAATTGCAAGGCGTAGTTGTCATCAGTCTGCAGCATCTGCCTATATAGACGTAACTGGAGACGTTAATTAATAATTTTATGTATTCTTCGCATTCGTTCAATACTGTTCTTATTTTTCTTCATTCCAGTGGCGTGCCCAAGGGGGGGGGGTCATAACCCTCCCTTTGACTCAGTATTCCTTAAAAGAAACGTCGAAGGCAGGAAAAAGTGCCAAAAAAGGACCGTCTACTAAAAAAACGTCGAAGGCAGGAAAAAGTGCCAAAAAAGGGCCGTCTACTAAAAAAAGTATACGTAACCCTCCACTTTCAGTTTCGAAATTCCTGGGGCCGGCCCTCGTTGCGGAGTGGTTAGCATATCGCGCTACGACGCCAGGAGTCCCGGGTTCGAATCCTGCCTGGGCATAGATGTTTGAGTGTCCATTCTTCAATATTTTGATTTGATTTACTTTATTTTACCTCGCTTTTTGTGCCTCTTGGCTAATTTGCGAAGATGAGGATGAGTGATGAAATTGATTAATGGACATTCACAAACAACCAAGTTCGAGCGGGATTCGAACCCGAGACCCTTGGCGTCGCAGCGCGATGTGCTAACCACTCGGCCACAGGGTCCGGCTCATTCTTCAATATCATCATCAAACATTCCCATCTTCGCTAATTAGCCAAACGTGGCACAGAAGCAAAGTAAATAAAGCAAATCAATCTAACTTTCTGGGCACCCCACTGCTTCATTCATATTTACTTTTTCAGTCATCCTGATTGTGTTTTGTGGCCATACGCCACACCTATTGTTCGCACTTCCCCCCCCCCCCCAATTCCGTTCTTCGCGTAGAAGTAAAACTAGTGCCAATAGGGATGTGTACACAATAACTTTGTCGTCATTTTGATTTGCTACTGTTGCTTCATGGACATTCTTAATGAACGCTTATTGTTTTGTTTATATTGCCGAAAATGCAAGCCATAATATAAATTTCATGTGAAAAATTGTTTTGGATACTTTATTCGATTGATTGATTGATTGATTTGTTGTTTTAAGTCCACTTTATGCACAGTAAGGCTAATCGGGACTGGACCTACAGTTTAAAGTGGGATCCGAACCACTTGTGCCTCCACCGGGTATCGAACCTGGATTACAAGGCGACGACACTACCACTGCGCAATCGGGTAGGCCCGATACTGTATTCGACAGTCAGACAACACTTGGTGGAAAGCTTTGTCCCTTCATCAATATAATCATATCGCTCATTCTCATCTTCATGATTAGCCAAAAGTGGTGGAAAAACGAAGTAAAATAAATCAATAAAAAAACACTTGAAATGCCAGAAAAAACGTGAAACATGAATTTGTCGTTCCCAGCGGGAAGCATACATTATAATTAGCTCTGTGCCTTGATTTTGTGAGAAATTCATGTTTTTTTTTAATTGTTTTCCCTGACCACATTGGGCACAGTTTTTTGTTGTGGTGGTTCTATTGTCCTATGCACTTGACGCTTTCTGCTCTTACATGATTCTGCACCATCTAGTTATGCCCCTTTTCAAATTTGTACTTGAAATATTTTGGATGACTGATGCATGTGAATATTTCATTATTTAGCTTCCTGCCTGGATGGCTGAACACGCTCGGTGTCTGTTCATTTTTCATCGAATAATCATTTGTACATTAAGAAGAAAAAAGTTTGTATCTCCATAGAAAGTACGGAGGTCTGTCATAGCAGAGGTACTGTGATCACCATCATGCTCTGTTCACCTTTATTTCCTAACTCCCCAGAAGCTGGAGCCGATTATGTATATATATTGATTGCATCTCTCATCCTAGAAATTGTATGCTAAGTCTTGCGGAAGAGGGAGATCATATCATTCAACAAGTTAGATGACATTGAAATTAAACTTGAAAGTATGGATTCAGATGTATTCTATAAAACTAGTGAGCATACGTCATCAGTATGCTATGTAATTTTACAAAATTTTCCAGAGCATGTTAATTTAGCGAATGGGGATTTGAACCCCTCTTGTTATAACAAAACAGTTTGTGTATCAATACGTTTTTATTAATGTTGCAGACATGGTTTCATGACTAAAAAATGGATCAAATTTTCTTTCATGATTTAGAAACATATTGTTTACTGAGTAAATTACAATTCAAATACTATATACAATAATATGCCATGCACACACACACTGATGGCGTAGTGGTAAAGTCATTGCCTTGTAATCAAGGGGTCCCGGGGTCAATACCTGGTGGTGGCACAATGCACACTGGTTCGGATCCCATTTTAAACTGTAGGTCTAGTCCAGATTAGCCTATATGTGCATGAAGTGGACTTAAAAAAAGAATTCAAACAAAACAAACAAAATTCTGTTGTATTTTTGTTGATCTGCTGCTGAAATGGATGGAAAATCAAGAATCTGTTGACTGAAAGTAAATTTTCAATGCTGAGCTTTTGATGTAGTTCAGAGTAGTCAGATGGGAGTATATGAACTACTTGCCTGTATGTGTGAACTAATTATGTGCATGAATTTCAATTATAACAGTTCATCTTGTTTTGGTGAAACACAATTCTAAATAATTTACTTAAATTCCTGTGTAAATTAGAAATTATGTAATGTAAATTCTTTTATTTTGTCTAATATTTAACTTCAGGCATAAGTTGGTATGGCATCTGACTACCACGTGGGAGACCCGGGTTCGATTCCCAGGTTTGATGATCTAAGGTTGGAATTTTTCCCACCTTGGCCCTGCACAAAACAGCTCTGGGTACCTAGGGTCAACCCTGGGTGGTAAAGATGGCCAGAGCATGGTGCTGATCACATCACCTCCAAAATGGCTTGGCTTGAGAATGTGTAGGGTCCTACCCCACATTCCCTAAATGTGCCTTCATTTGATGGTGAAAGTGCACGGGGAACTTTACCTTTACCATGAGCCCAAATATGGGAGATACTTGTTCCGTATATGCAAAGCAGCAATGAAAATCAGTTTTCATTTAAAGCCCATGGGATCAAAGAACAAACTTGAAATTCTATTTTTGCCTTTTGCGTTGGAAAGCAAGGAGCCTCACACAAACTCCTGAATCAATCAGGTTGGACCAGTTGCCATGGTGATGGGAAATTTTTGTGGTACATTGTCAAATTTATGCCTTGGAGCATGGTTCGGGGTGCTAGGTGCAGCTAAGCCTAATGGTTGCTGCCAGTTAGCAAATGTATGGGTCTCCATTCTCTGCCTCTCCCTGAACTCTGAGCAGAGGGTGCCCGGTGGAGGCACATAGTTGTTCGGATCTCACTTAAAACTGTAGGTCCAGTCCCGATTAGCCTTACTGTGCATAAAGTGGACTTAAACAGCAAATGAATGAATGAATCAATTAGCAGAGGGTGCATGTTCACAGCAGAAGGTGTCATTTACGACTGAACAAAAATCAGGCATGTGGCAACACCACACTTGGAAATTTCCACATCTGGAAACAAAAAGCAGGAGTCATCTTTGATCTTTTGGGCTTTACCTATTGAGCATTACATGTATGTATCATTACATAGCGTGGGCGTTAAGGGTACATAATCTTCAAAAATGTTGAGAACAACAAATGACACTTGCTAACACTGTCCAGTCTTTGCATCACACTATTCATTCTTTGGTATCTTCTTCATTTTTGTTTGTGATGGTTTGTTGCATATTGTAAGAATAGGCATATGCTCAATTTCATGCATTTTAATGAATTAAAATTTTTTCAGGGGACCAACACTCCAAGGCCTGCATATGGTGGCGGGTGTCAGAAAGGCCCACGGCCGTCCAACATGACGCCAACTTCGGCGGCAACCACAACACCCTCATATCGGCCGCAGAGCAATTGGGGCCCCTATCCTTCTGTGCGCTACCCCATTCAAGCTACAGCAGCTTACACAACAGCATATGCGCAGCCTCCCACAGTAAGTGTCTATGTAGGATTTTAAAATATTACTATTTCTTTACCCTGCAAGGGGCTAGTGGACATTTCATTTTGCCTGTTTCAGTGGATACACCCTGCATAGAGCGAAATCTTTTCAGGCAGTCATTTAAATTGGTAATAGATTAAGAAATACAATCCATCACAAATAATAGCACCACTATGAAAAACTATTATATTTTCAGATAACAATAGTTATTGCAAACTGTTTTTTGGGTGCACACACTTCAAATGAACTTATAATGGTTCGGTTATATTTTAACTGCATTCATTTTTTGTAAACTTGGTAATTAAACAAAAATTTTACTCTTTATAAATACATGTGGTGACTATGTAATTCTGAAATGTAATGTAATGCATGTTGTAGGTTGGGTCACTTTTTTCTTCACTTTTTATTTATAAATGGTTGAAAATGATTGAAACTATATGGAAATTACCACAACTGTTCAAAGAATTTTTTTTTATCATTTTTTTATTTTATTTTTGTGAACATTTAAATACTTTGTCCGATCACCATGGACGCTTTTAATGCTGCTAGCCTATGGGGCATATTGTTTACAAGTTTTTCAGACATGCAACATCCAGTTCGTGGTGCCAGATGGGAATCAGTTCATAAATATCTTCCCAGAAAGTTTTTTTGTATCTGTGTCATGGTGCATTGTCATCTTGAAAAATAAAATAACTTAAATTCTGACCTGAGAAAAAGTCTGTGGCTATTGACAGCAACTTCTGATTCAGAATGTCACTGCAATATGACCCATTAACTATTTTACTGCAAAATTCTATTCGCCTCACTCCCTTTGAGGTGAAGCATCCCCACGTCATGATGCTCTCTTCTGGCTCTGATGTGCTTACCAGTTAAAGATGGCTTTTTTTGTGGACTTTTCTTCGTAAAGCCTTTTTCATTCAATCTTCTGACAACAGTCATAGAGCTTATGCTGTATCCTGCATTAGAAGATACATCGCTACAATTTTCCTGGAACGGGAAGCTCTATAAATCCAAATGAACAATCACTCAATCCAAGTGTGCATTTGTTTTCCTTTTTCTACCACACCGTTCTCGTAAAGACGCACCATGCACCTTTTGCTTCTGTAGTATTTTATCAACAGTAGTTCCAACAGTGTTCTGCATCCCCAGTATTTTGGCAATTTGTCTATTTGTGTAGCCCTCAATCGCAAGGACAGGATTCTTCCTTGTATACGGGTACTTGTGTTACCCTTTTCCCATATTTCGCAATTTGCATGGATAGTGAGGAACTTAAAGGCTTAAATGATAATAATACACTTCCGTACAAGCAGACAATCAATGACAAACTACTTGCAGGAAGACAACCATTTACCACTGACATAAACAAGGAGCAAAACTATACTGTCAGTGTCCACCATTTGCATGTTGAATACGCGCACACCAAGCGGAGGTAACCTGAACTACTGTAGCAAACCAAAGAGTGCTGTGATGCACACCTCAGACATCAAACTTGCAGTTGACATGAAAACAAGATCATTATGTTATGAAATAACACCTCACAGAAATCACGTTAAATATGTAATTTTTACTAGTGATGCTATTTTTTTGTGACTGACTGTAATCTAAAATTGGGAAGTTTTATTTGCTTCTTGAATGTACCCAATAACATAAAAAAGTTCTTTCTGAAAGGCAATATTTTAGCATTGTTCAGAAAAAGACCCACTTATACGTACTTTTCATAATTATTTTTGTTTAAGTTTGTTTAAAAGGAAGTTGGACTTTGAATTACAAAGTATGGATATTGCCAATTGTCTCGAAGTTACTCGATAAATGTTTGCAAAGATTTGTAGTTTGTACTACAAAAAGAATGCCAGGACATTGTCTCTTCTGATTGCATTTGCTATGAAAAGTAAAACTTTTGTGCAATCAATGTTGTCACAATATACATTAACCTTGAAGTTATACATTTTTGAAGATAGCTGCCTTAATATGTCGAGTTTATATATTTTTCAGGGACCAGTAATAAAGTTCAAGTTTTGAGTCCACTTTACAGAGTTGAATAAGGGGTGGTAAAAATTGGTAAATGCATGCAAAGAACATGTTGAGATTAGTATATGGAATTTATTTTAGGGTGGTGATTAGAATATAGAAGCAAAAGCCTTAAGATAGAATATGGTTGCATGCCTGCTAGATTGCTAGCCTCCCACCTTCTCCTCCAAGAAATTGACTTCCAAACGAGATCTAAAGCTGACATTGGCTACCGCGTGGAAGACTGAGGTTTGAATCCCGGGACAGGTGATTTGGACCAGGAATTTTTCCAGTCATTTCCTTGTTTCTGTGTGCCTCTGAGGCCCACCCAGCCAAGTAAATGGGTACCTACCTGGGTGCAACCCTGGGGGTTAAAGGTGTCCAGGCATGATCCTGATCACATCATCTTTTTTTAGTCCCAACTGTGGCAGAGATCAAGAATATGTGGAGCTTGTACCTCCACATCATCACCCCATGTGCTTCATGGCATGCGTGCACATCCACCTTTACCTTGCCTGTTATATTAGGCTTTTTTTTTTAAGTTACCTTGCCTGTAATACACAGGCTCCCAAGATTGCTTATGAGGGGAATAACCTTTTCGTAAACAGTGCTGTTTGAAGATTCCATCACAAAGGTGGTGTTGGTGATATTTCAGCTTCAGATGACCTTGAGTAATTTGTCCCTCTCTTACCCTCCTATTTTACTTCAGGCACTGTTTTATTATAATTTTTTTTGATTGGTCAAATTTTATCTTTTTCATGCTTTCCACACATCTGATAATTTCACAAAACTGGGTATACGTTGCCGAATCCTAAAACAACTACAGACAAACCCCAATTATACCTTCTTCAGGGAACCATACATGTAAAATGTATAAAGTAGAAATATATAAAATTGGGAGTGATCTGTAGTAATATGTAGTAAATGACATTCACCTACCTAGTGTGCAAGAAATGAAAGTCAAAAACAATATCCAGCAAAGAACACTTCACTCTGCTTAAATTGGTTTTCCTTCTCAGAAAAGTTGTCTAAACTGTTAATTGTGTCTTAAGCGTTTTAACTTGATGTGGAAAATTTCAAGGAGAAAGAAAGAAACCTTAACAGGGGACGCTGGACTGATCCTACATGTCCTGCCTGCATGGATCCTATGTAGTATGCACATAGAAATGGTTTGAACTTGCAAGATTAACATACCTTATCAAAATAAAACCCTGACTCTTATTTACTTGGCATTTGCCATAATTATAAAGAAATTGAATAATACACCTCAGATGTTCTTGACTAAGAAAAATATGATTGTTCATCATGATCTGTACTTTGTAATTATAATGAATGCATTAATGATTTTCCCAATTCAGGCCTTTTCATAAATTATGGAAAATTTTTCAAATTATAATTTATTACATTTAATATTTAACGAAAAGGTATACATAACACTCAAGAATAATCATAAATTATCATTATTATACATTAGGAATGGTGGATCCTTTCCATTTTCACTAGTTTAGGCATCATGTGTATTTCCGTTGAGGATGGATATATCTGAGCCGATACTGATGTATTTATATCGGAAAGTATTGGTTGAAATTTATTTGCGGATACCGGCCAATACTTTTCTGGCATTTTTGTTTTGATGTACTCCACGAAAATGCCCCGTGACAATTTCGCGGAGTGTAATTATCCTGGAAATTAGACAAAGCTCAAATTTATTTTTATTTTACACCAGTTTTGTGAAAAAATGAATTTTGTAAAAAATAACATATAATTTAGTAATCTGGTGTAATTCTTGAATATTTTAAACAAAAGTGTTGGTAAATTGATGCAAATTAGTAAGAGTGGAACACTTATACACAAATATCAACCAATATTGTGAACAACTTTCATTGGTAACTGGTATTGGCTCAGTCCTAATAAGGTAAAGGCACCAGTTCTCATCATGTTAAGGTAGATATTGCATGAAAATAAATCTGTTCAAGAACATGTTGCAAAGATCAAAATTTCTTTTTTTGTTTTTTTGAAATGTCAGTGCTCAAGGAATAACATGATGGCACTAATTTGTTTCAATGTTCAAATTATGATAAAAAAAAATACAAATAAGAACAACCCTTAGTTTACCCCATAAGTTGTCACCGAAATTTTGACGTGTCCTTAAAGTCAAGTGAAGTCATCACTTGAATGTATCTATAGTCGTCACTGTAAGTGCTGGAATATTTCTTCTTCAAAACATATAACTCATTTCCTTAGCTTTAATGTTTTAATTTTATTGAGAATCTTTTATGTTTTACAACAATTATTTAGCGTATTTTTTAGAAATTTTCTGCAATTAGGCTTATACATTTACTGTATAAAATGTAGTGGGTTTGACACAAATGTAATCATGTACATTCTACAAGTGAACACTAAATAACATAGCAATAATCTTTTTTCATGTCCTTATCCTTACTTAACATACCAATTTTCTAACAATGACAAATAATCAAATATTTATTAAAATATTAATATTGATGTCATTCATTTTATGTAAAATGCCATCTGACTTGCTAATCTAGAGACACAAGACTCATTAAACTCTTTTTCACCTGCTAATGTTTCTAGAAGTCTGTTTCCTTATTGAAAATGATATGCATGTGAAAATGATAAATATATATAGTAATACAAGTAACTCAAAGTTCTGTTTAGCTCATGCATCTCAATCCACTACTCAAATACGTCAACGGCACCACTGAAAACATACTGATCAACACTGTGCCCTTTTATTTTAGGGCTTGGTAAAATTCCCTTGATTTGTGACATATTCACATAAAACGCTTTACCACCAACAGGAACCAATACTCGTCATTATGATGTACCAGCGCTTGTCACCCATGACAACTACTGGTCTGAATAGCACTATTGCAATGAAATTTGTATGGTAGATTCAGCACTGCCTTATAACATTAGCTTCCTTTGGGCTAGAAAAATACGTTAGCACTTTTTCACCAGTGGTCGTTACCCCTGACAAGCATTGGTGGAGGCCAAATTGTGCATGCTCCAATAGTCGACACCCCCCTTCGTGGCCAATGTGGCAAGTCAAAGCTACCAAATTTTAATCTGACACTGTATTTCAACTTTCCAGATGAAGTTAATGTGTAAATAATGATCCTATATTTATACGTAACACTCTCATGCTTATAATTGAATACTTACTTGCTTGACGCCTCACTATAAGAAAATCACAGAGAGCCGAAATCATGACCTGCTCACTCAAAAGACTACTTCTTCAATCAGCCACGTGGTCCACGGCAGGGGTCAATATTGCCAGTTCCTTACTAGATTATGATTGTGTAATTTGCTATGAATTTAACACCAATCTATTCAAAACTTTTCTTATTAATATTCATTCAGTGTAAAAGTGACGAACACTAGAACAGTGACAAAAACTGGTGCATTTACCTTACATATATAGGCTATATATATTTTTTTTCAGTGTTTTTTTTATTAGTATACATATAAAGGTATGACATACTTGACTTTCAAAACAATATATCCATTGTTACTATTATTAACGAGCGAAATTTGAAATAGTCCTTTATCCCTTATAATAAGAAAAGGCCCTAACTCCTAAAACACTGATTTTTTCTGAAAATTTTCAATTCTACACGTAAAAATTTGCATGCAAAAAGCACTAAATTAACAGTTAGGTGTGACAATAACTTAAAATTTATTTTTCCTTTAACCTCTTGTGTCCCAAGCGTCTCGATCGAGATACCCAAATGTAACCCTCACGGTCCCAAGCATCTCGATCGAGACGCTGTGTCAAGGTCGTAGTTTTTACGTTATAACTTTTCTATTTTTGGCTAGAATTTCGATTTTTTTATATTGTTCCTAACACATGTATTTAACAGAAATGTTTATTTTGCATTTTTTGTCTTCATGAAAATGGAGGGGGAAAGGCGGGAAAAGGGCCTTCTCTTTTGCGTCTCTTTTCAAGGTCAAATTTTTGCCGACAAAGGAAGACAGTCTATGTTGTTCTAAAGCAATGCTTTTCACTCCCTCCTGTGAACTGCATTCGAAGGAAGCTTGTTTATCAGTATCGGATGTCAAAATGAATTTTTTTCGTTGAGTGCGCAATCAGGGTGTGGGGGAGGGGGAGGTGGAAGACTAGTTGTTGAATCTGTGTTGTGAGAATGGAATTTTGAAGTACGCTGAAGGAAACCTTTGTTTTTTTAGCACAAGTGTCCACAAGTTGCAACAGAGGTTAACCTGCATTGTCTAAAAATAGAATTTCAAGCAGCTAATTGGCGATCATTTTTCACTGCGTTCTAGCTTTTCGTGTGTGAATGTTGTGTGTAGGTGTCGTTTTGTGGCCAAGTGCGAGGACATTTTTTGGGTGAAGTGACAATTTTTTAAAATAATTTTTGGGGGTTTTCTCCCTTCCCCCATTATATATACGCCAAATTTGCATAAATTTTGCATTTTGACATTTTTTTCGGAGCGGCGGGAGGGAAACACTATTTTTTTTAAAGAAAAGTATTTTTGAGGGGATTTCCCCCTTTCCTTTCCATATGTACGCCGAATGTGCATAAATTATATATCGTCTGAATCTGTGATTCATTCTGCATACAACGGTATATCTTTCATATCTCCAGGGCATATAGTCTCTGAGCTAAAGTCATTTCAAGGTACCGCTGCATTTTGAAGCTTGAATCAGTGTCATGCTGACCATTCCTTTTGGGGGTACAACTCAAGTTACATTGATCATATGATAATAATGCAAATATTTTTGTGTTCCTTACATGTCAGCGATAATTTCTATGTGCATTTTGAACTTTTCATATCCTTTTTTTCGGGGGGGGGGGGGGAGAACCCCCATTTTTAAAAAAAAGTATTTTCAGGGGATTTCCCCCCTTTCCCCCTCAATATATACGCCGAATGTGCATAAATTATATATCTTCTGAATCTGTGATTCATTCTGCGTACAACAGTATATCGTTCATATCTCCAGGGCAAATAGTCTCTGAGCTAAAGTAATTTCAAGATACCGCTGCATTTTGAAGCTTGAATCAGTGGCGTGCCGACCATTCCTTTTGGTGGTACAACTCAAGTTATATTGGTCATATGATAATAATACAAATTTTTTTGTGTTCCTTACATGTCAGCGATCATTTCCATGTGCATGTCGACACTGTCATGTAATTTTTTCTTGAGGGGACAGTGGGGGAACGAAATTTTTTTTTCCGAAATCTTGGAATTTTGAGAGTTAGCCCCCTCCCCACCGCCACATATATGGCGAATTTGCATAAATTTCATATAGTCTGAATTTCTGGTTCATTCCCCGTACACTCTGAATTTCTGGTTCATTCCCCGTACAACGGTATATCACTCATCTCTCTAGGGCAGTTAGTCTCCGATCTACACTCATTTAATTGAAACTCTGCATTTTGCTCAAAATCGGCTTTGGCACTGCAGGAAATATACCAATAGCTCAGTGCATGTTTTGCAGTGTATGATAAAGCAATGGAGTGTGTATTTTATTTGTAGCCTAGTTACACCATTATGAAGTGGATTTAATGAGAAAATTTTCATTGATCACAGCAAGTACCTATTGTATCTAGTTTTGTTAACACACTGTGTGTGGGTGTCTGTACCAAAGAGAAATTTCAAAAGAAGAAAATGAAATGTGACAATTAGAACACCAAAAGTTGCAAAAAATAAAATTAAAATTTATGCTTTTATGGTGGATTATTTATTTTTAAAGACATTCTGTGTGCAACTATTTGTGTTTCAGAATGTAGTGTGCAGATCGTTTGTTCGACGTGGCATACACATTTATGATCAAAATTGATGAACTTTATTTTTCTGTCTTCAGACTTCCTACTCTAACCAGCGGGTGCCAACAGCAGCATCGCCCTCTACCACCAGCAGTAGTAGTTCTAACACAGGTTCCCAAAGCGGCACACTCAGTGCTACCATGAGCAACAACACGGGGGAGCAGCTGTCCAAAACTAACCTCTACATTCGTGGTCTTATGCAGAACACCACAGATAAGGATTTGGTCAACATGTGTTCACAGTAAGTAGTGGAACTTGTATTTGGCATTACGGAAAATATGACAAGAGTTTTTTTCTGAACTACAACCATTTACCTAATATGTGCTAAATCGACTTTTTGCCACTAGAATTAGGATATTGTTCATAATATTTAACAATAGAACAGACCAAGTAATAAATAATCATTACAGTGGAACCTAGATTTTACGTTTTCCAGGCGACCCGGGCGAAAGAACTTAAAATGCAGAAAATTTTTATAGAATTTTGCTCTATTGGGTTAATGAAGATTGAATGTATAATGCGGGAAAATGTAAAACTGAGGAACGTAAAATTGGGGTTTCACTGTATTATGGATTAGTGAGGCGGTTGTAGTGTGCATTGTTGTGGTGTTGCTGTAAGCTTCGGTGATTTGCACAATACATATTTGAAAAGAAATAACCATTAGGGTATGTAAAATGAAGTATTTTCAAAGTAATAAATTTTTCTTCTCAAAAATCCTTGCACTGTTTTTCTATGGGCTAATCATATTTATTGAAGCATATATAGGGGCATGCAGTTTTGTTTGAAGCGATACATGATATGTAACATTACACACTTTAATGCTCATTTTTTATGTTCTTGAAAAGTAAATTGTTACCATATTTTGTAACAAAATGATGCAATATCAAGTTTAAATTGGGAAATAAACTATTAAACACAAAATTTAGTTCATATGTACACACCAATGCAACATTATGGAAAATCTTGGAACATTGATTCTGCTGCAAAAATTGGAATGAAAATTGATTTTTGTACACAGGAATAAACTTAATACTCCAATAAGTACATAATTGTGTTGTTAGAAGGGATTTTTATTTTATTTTATAGCAAATATAGTTTCTCATGTTTTTAAATCAATTTGGGATTTTAGAAATGTTGGTATTTTATTCGTGGTGGGGAGTTGTTCCTGGACACGTATCATAACGGGGTACTTAGTGTGTGTATTCCTTTCTCATGGAACAAGGCTACAGCCACTTCTGCACATTGCTATTGAAATATTGATTGGCAAAGGACTTTCTGCTGATGAAAATCACTTGGGGAGGGTGGTTTAGTGTCTCCTCGTAAACCTTTTAGTCTGTTGAATGCCTCAAATCATCATTGACGATGAGAAATGCCTCATCATGCACAGTCCATCATCACTCATGGCATTTTGTCTGTAAACTTCACATTTCTTGCATTCAAAATATGGATAGTGGCAGTGCTCGAAAAATTTTCTTCAAAGCTAGGTGCCAGCTCTGAAAATCGGGTGCCAGGAGACTACCTACTAGCAATTGTGCATACTACAGTGTGTTTCAAAAGTTGCACAACCCAAACTTTCAAAATGTATACCATGATAACCGTAAGAGGTATTTACACCAGGTTTTATGCACAAAACCAATCATGTACGCTATCACTGGGTTAATAAATTTATGTTACCATGTATCCAAATAAAAGCAATTACATTAATTTAAAAATTTTGTTAATTTGCTGAAAACTTCTGTTTGATTTAGTTTATTTTACATCGTGTTTTGTGCCTCTTGGATAATTTGTGAAGATGGAGATGAGTGATGAAATGATGAAATTGATGAATGGACATTCACAAACAACCAAGCCCGAGTGGGATTCGAACCCGGGACCCTTGGTGTCGCAGCGTGATGCTGGAAACATCTGAGAATTGATTTTCAACAATATATATACCAACTTTCAGCGAAAATGCAGGTTCGACCAGGACTCGAACACGGGGGTCTGATATACCGTGCCATTGCTCTAACCACTGAGCTACTGACCTGGCCTGGCCTCGCCTGATTTTTCGCTGTCTCTGTTTTACCTGCTGGAATCTTCTCTGCCAGTGCTACCGCAACGGGATCTATTGGCTTTGAAATACAGTAGACTTCGACGTTGCCTGGTTCCTCCCACCATAGAGATTTTAATTACACAGGGCCGCAAATTAAATTCAATTTAATGTTGTTTTTTGTTTAATAGGTGAACTTTATTATTTGTGCCATGCTGATCACGAATATGAAATTCGTTTTTCTCTATCACGCAAGGTTTTCTTACAAATCAAATTTCAAAATTTGGGCTTTGTCCAATATTGCATACTGTTTTATTATAATTTTTCTTTTCTTCAATCAGAATAAGTAGCTTATCACACTAAACGCATCAACATGTTTATTTTAAAATGAATATAGACAGACACAAAGGATGCATATAATATAGAAAACGACATATAGGAGTATATAATATACACACAAGAAAATCATTACACAATACACATTTTTCAGTTCTGTTTAGCACGCTTTCTTCTGTAAGCTTTCCTAACTTTCTTGTGATTTTCTTCTGGCGTTTCTCTGTACAATGCCCAACAATAGTCAGCCATCATGCTAACACTCCTATGTCCTTGATACCTTTTCTCCATATCCCTCGTATCCTGATGGGACCGTTCGCCTTGTTACTCACTTAATTCACCGAAATTTTGTGGAAAGTTATCAAGGTGTGAATGCAAAAAATGTAATTTGAGATTCATGTTACAACCCAGCTCTTGAAATTTAAGTAACATATTCTCAACAACTTCTCTGTAATCAGGACTTTTGTGGTTTCCCAAGAACTTCAACACTACACTTTTAAATGCTATCCAAGCATCTCTTTCAGCTACAGTCATTATTTCCTCGAAGTCTTTATCATTCATTAATTTCCTAATGTCTGGTCCAACAAAAACACCTTCTTTCATTTTGCCGTACGACAGGGATGGAAATTTGTTGCATATGAACTGGAAACATTGTCTTTCCTTGTTAAGTGCCTTCACAAATTGTTTAATCAGCCCTAATTTGATATGAAGAGGGGGAAGTACAACTTTCTCAGGACTGACTAAATGATGTACGATGTTCTTTGAACCCAGGTTCAACGTTTTCCGTATTGGCCATTCTTTTCTTTCCCAGTGGTAATTTCGTGCCCTACTATCCCACTCACAAATGTAACATGGCATTTTCGTATGTCCACATTGTAGTAGAAGTAAAATACTCAAAACTTTAAGATCACCACACACCAACCAACCATGGTCCTCATATTTAATTTAATTAAGAACAAGTTGCATATTGCTGTAGGTTTCTTTTAGTGACACAGAATGAGCAATAGGAACTGAGGGGAACTTATTTCCATTATGTAACAGAACAAATTTTAAACTTGTTTTATTCGAGTCAATGAATAGCCTCCAATCAGTTCAAAGACAAGGAAAATTTAACTTAGTCAGCAAACCGGACACATCACAACAAAACACGAGAGAATCTTGTTTCGAGAAATAAGGCACAAACTCTTTTTCTCGGTGTCTGTACCAGGAAACTGTTGTTCCACAAGCCAGCAAGTTCTTTTCGTTAAGTCTGGAACCAAGAAGCTCAGCTGATTCTTTAGATAAATTTAGCCTCTAACTAAATCATTGAGTTCGCTTTGAGTGAACGGTATAGGGTCACGAGATCCGTGAGGGGGGGGGGGTCATAAATGTCATCTTCCATTTCACTTCCTTCCACTGAATCACTTAGTGAACCAGGATCACTTACACACTCAAGACATGATGGAGGTGTCAACACAGGCAAGTCTGGACCGTGTAACACAGGTCTCATTGCAGAGGGAATATTGGGATACACTATCCTCCTCTTGTTTCTAATATTTCGACCTACAATTTCACAGGAACAGAAGTAACTATCATTGCTATGATCCTGAGGCTCCCTCCACACCATGGGTATTGCAAATGGCATAGATGGCCGCTTTCCCGTGCTCCAGTTTCGTAGATTCCACACATGATCTACATACCTTGTGTGGGGCCCACGATTTATCTTGATCTCCTAGTTTCATTTTAAAGTATGTGTAATATGCTCTTCTTTCAAAACCTGTAATTTTCTGTCTCTGTACCCAGGGAACAAATTCACCGCTGATGTAGCAAAACACATCTGGGCTATTCAGACAACCACGAGATGCCATGGTCACACCACAGTAATGTACCACACTGAACAACCAAATGTTAATGTAGGAGATCGACGTATCTTACATAACATGGAAGCAAATTAGGACTTTTGACAGTTACATATAAAATTAATTTCAAATGATATATCAGTGTTTTATATAGTATTATTTTCAGCATTTAGGCAAGAAACATATTAATTAATTTAAATAAAACAAAACTTCTCTGTATTTAAAGCTTATTCGTCTTTATTAGTTGTTGAATAATTTTGAAACGTACCATTGACATCTAGCGACAATCACTTCAATTGCATTGAAACGTGCATACCACAACCCACATATATAAATCGTGAATTGTAAAAAAATCTTGCGTGATGTGAGAAAACTAATGCTTATTTCAGCATCAGCAAGTTCAAATACATGTAAAACACCCAAAATTATAAAAACAACAGAACCCATGCGGCCCTGTGTTATTGAAGATTAGGCACACACAGGAAACATTCACAGATAAGACTAATACTGTTATTGTTATTGTTCATGGCTACTACTCACACTCATTCAGAACCACCCATGAATGTCAGTTTTTGCACAACTCATTATGATATATGTTAACTGAGTTGAAGATGTAACATTCATGTGTTGAATCATTATAAAAAGGTTCAGAAGATTATTTTTAAAAGAAGAATTGGGAATTATTTGCAGTAAATAGCTCTGATAGTTTTGTAGAAGTGAACTTTCGTTTGCATTGTTATTGTTGTGTTTATCAATATGATAATGACTATTTTTGTAAAAGATCAAGCATTGGTATAATAGAAGAGAATAGGTAAATACATATGTGAGGATATACATATATTGGCAGTGAACGAGCATTATCATATTGGTATTTTTTATATTTATTACCATATATGCATAATCACAGATTCAAGTAAATAAGTGATTTCTACTGTTGAACCTGTTAACTGCTATACTAATTGTTTTTATAATTCCATTTCGTTTTCTTTAAAATGCATATTCTTATGCCATAGCTTGTATTAATCTGTACTTTAATTTCAGGTATGGTAATATCATTTCCACAAAGGCAATATTAGATAAAAACACAAATAAATGTAAAGGTAAGGAAAATACTCCAAAAAAATATCCATATTGTGTTCTGGAAGGGTGTGTGCACAACGTGTTATTTTGTGTGTGGGGGGGGGGGGCATACATTTTGGTGATCTGATAATCACAAATATTTTCTGCATTAAAAAAGAAGGTACATGCAGTAAAATCAGTTTGTTGTCGTCTGTATTTTTTGTATTTGTGACTACAATTTTTTATTTTTTATTGTAAGTATGCATTGCTTGCATTTTAGAATTCTCTTCCTACTTTAAGTTTGTTACAATCATTTAAACACATTTTTTTGGTAGAATGTTTGGGGAGAACATATCCTCCCATTATCAGATATTTGTTTGTAGTGTGTTGATCCAACTACAATATGTTGTCTGATGAAGGGAACATGTGTTCTCCCAAAACATTGCATCAAAAGACATGTTTAAATGTTTGCAACAACTGTAAACTATACAAGATTTCTTTTTGATTTATTATTGCATTTTGGGAGATAATACATGGACTTCCCAGCAAATAACACATTTTCTTGGTTCAGTTAAATGTGGACATTGTTTTCATCCCCCGACGTAGTAATTGATAGATATTTTTAATTTTTAATGGAATTCCAGTTTCACTTTTAAAATATAAATTTATCAATAATTTATGGTCAATATTTTGCTATATTGTTCAGTTAAGTCAGTAATTTTGACTAATTTCCACCCCCGTTTCACATAAAAATGCAATTTTGTAACCGCAGCAGTGTGAAATAAAGTACCTGTTGAAATTATTTATCGATAATTGCATATCTGGTTACCAATAAATTTGCCATTAATTTTATTGTTTCAGCATATCTGTATGTAGTCTGTTAATACTTCGTAATTCCATCATTGTTGTGTTGTCCAATGGGTATTAAGGTATCATTTATCTGAACATTTAATTATGTACTAAATACCTACCATTTGTATGTCATTAGTGCACTTGCTGATAAAGTTAGTAACTTATTTCCATGTATTTATTACACCACCACTCTTTTTATTCCCCAAACATGAATTGCTACACTTATTGGTCAAATTCATATATTGTTATTTCCTTATTTATGTATGTATAGTCACAAACACCTGAGTTGTAACAACCCCACTGAATGTCAGTGCTAACAGTACAATCTATGATGTTCAAGAGAATTAAGAAAAGCCCAGAATAAGAGCATGCAGATTTCCTACATTTAGTGAATCATTTAAATTATCAGTTATATTACTGGTAGATATATTTTTCTTCTAATTTATGGTTGTTACAAGCAGAGAAACATATTTTTGCTGCTTAAAATTAATAGGTTCCAATAAAGTGACTTAAGCAATACAGGCAAATCAGAAAAACAGATTACGTGTGATAAGGTCAGGGGAAAGTCGAAAACATGGGAAAAAGTTGGGGAAATTAGATGATTTTTATGCTTGCTTGGATTGGAAACTGAAGAAACACATTTCATATTTTTCTCCAAGCTTTTTGATAATTTTTTAAAAAAATATATTTATATTTATTTCTTTATTTATATTGTTTATGTATTTTATTTATACAGGCTTCATTAATTTTAATGGTCAGGGAATTTGGGTGGACAAAATCTACCTCTTTTATGCTCTAATTAAGTTATGAATATTTCTCTATGTGTAAAAGAAAAGAAAAAGTTTGCAAAGCCAAGTATCTCCTTTTTGGGTACTACTTTGAATGGAGGTTCGTTAGCAATATGCATTGTTTGTAAAATTTCTGGATATAAGCATTCACTTATGTTGTTTCCATTTTAGGATATGGCTTTGTGGATTTTGAATCTCCTGTATCTGCTGAAACTGCAGTTAAGGCTCTCCAGGCAAAGGGAATCCAAGCGCAGATGGCCAAAGTGGGTATCTCACTAATCCATCGTAGACAAAGTGTACGTTGCATGCAAGTTGTTGGAGTAGCCTCTTTTGTCTTTTAGTGAAGTATAATGTAACCAATTACTTTTTTTCTGTAACAAGACTTGCTTTTTTAATCATGTTGATTTTTCCTGTCATAATCAATTTACCTGTTATATTACCAGCGTGGTTATACAGTGTGTGGAATTTCAAATTTATGCCGTAATTTAACCTTGCAGTTTGAGCAATTTTTTTCCCCCCAGAGTGGGTATTTCAAAATCTGCTATTAACACTGCATTGTCTTTTTCAAAACGTGGATTAATTCCTATCATGCATGAGTTGCGTTATATTTCACGAAGAGTTTCCTTTTACACAATAAACGTAACTTAATGCTGCTGTCGTAACACACTAATTAACAGGATGCATGACTAGAGTGCATATGGAATGTGGTACGGAGATAGGCAGCGATTTTGTTAGGTGCTCTGTGTTTGTAATTTGTCATGTATTCTGAAATGCTTAGGTATTATGTTGCATTTTACATGTGTGTAAAACTGAGTATAAGCTGTATCAGAGTAGTGCAGTATGGGTTTGGAGAGGTTGAACGGATTTCCTCCTTTGTGACTCGGCAAAAACATAACACAGTATATCTCAGGGTGGCTACTCACTGTGAATTCCAGGAATTATGCATGAATTTTTTGCTTCAGGAAGTCTGCATTATTTTTTCTCGGAAGATGTGAAAAATTGCAGCTTTTATTAATCCAAATCCCATTAAATTTATACATACTTACTTATTAATGTCCTGAGGTGAAAAGAAAAGCTGCATGGAAAATAAACTGAATTGTCTCAATCTGTTTGTGTTAGTGTCCTTTGCAAAACATTCTAACAGACTGAAGATTATTGCAAGATAAGATATTTTGAAATTGATAAAGTAAATTTGAGTTTGTAATTCTCATACAATTAACAATTTTTCGTAGATTAGCATGTACTGTAACATTTGTAACTTACGTTTGTAGGTATTTCGAGTCTTGAGTAAGTGAAATGGCAAATGTAAACTGCGAACCATAAATTAAATAGTTTAAATATTTGTACCATTTAATTTGAATTGAATTAGAAGTTTTGGATCCATTGGAGTCACACAGACCATTTATATTGTTACTATATTTGTGTGCATATGTATGTAGGTTGTGAGAGGCGGTAATATGTGAGGTTGAAATAGAAAAAAAAACATTTACTTGTACCTGTGAATTTTTGGAAAGTTCGCCTTGAAAATCTGGAATTATACTTGAATTTTATCATGGTCCTCGAGTGGCCACCCTGTAACATGATAAACATAGACAACTAATTACTTTTAGTTTAAACTTACTGTACATTTTCTGCTACTTCTCAAATTGCATTCTTAATACTGCTGGGTTATATTTAGTGCATGGGAGTTGTCAGGCATTTGGCTGGTCATTGCTATGTATTATAGGTACTGTATACAGTGGAACCTCGATTTTACGTTTTTCAGGGGATCAAGTTGATAGAAGTTAAAACGTGGGAAAATGTAAAATCGATGAAAATTTTATTACATTTTGGGACCATCACAATTGAATGTATAATGCTGCAAAGTGTAATATCCGGGAATGTAACATCGGGGTTCCACTGTACCTCAATATTTTTTTTTTTTTTGTTACATAATAATTCATTGTTTTGTGGAGTTTTCATAACAGATACCAAATCATGGTATATGCATTAAGTTATGGAATAATACAATTGCATATTCTTATTGTGACATTTGCATTCATGCCATGTGTCCATATATTGAAAAATAAGGAAATGCACCACTACACTTATATATAGGACTTCCAAGTGGCATGCAAAAGAGGGGCAAGGATTGGGATGACAAAATCTTAATTTTTGACAACCACTTGAAGTGAATGTGTCGTTAGTTCTTTTTCCTGTGGTGATGTGTTCTAGATGTGCTTTTTGCATATGTGTGAATGCATGTGTAAATATGGGTGGAAGGCATTAGGAATCACTTCCTTGTTGGAACTGGACAATTGTAGCTTTGGTAGTGTGTGGAAAATGAATAGCAAGAAAGTATGGTGGCAAATGGAAACGATTGTAGAAAATACTAATGTCAAGTGAGAAGGTGTTTCTAATAATTGTGTTCATCACTTTTTTTACAAGAAAGAATCAATTAAAATTAGATAGAACATTTCACAGTGCGATGTGCAGGAATGCAGCCTTCATTAAAAGTGGGTATACCTGCTTCTTGCACAATTTGTTACCTGATGTGAAGTAAATTCAGAAGTAGCTGGCATTGAAAAATAAGAGTATGTAGTAAAAGGAAGCATAGCTAAGGGTGTACAGGCAGCTGAAACCAGAACAATCAAGATCAGATGGCTGTTTGTTCAGGCAGGAGGAGTCAAATTTTATCTGTTAATGAGTTTTGAAGTGGAAATTATGGGAAAGTTCTTTTATAGCACAAAAAGGCAGATGTTGATCATTAACTTCCAATGTCAGGAAAGAATTTGCACGTGAACTATAAAATTATTATTTTATAGTTTCTCACACTCCCTGCCACTTTTCCCCTCTAAATCTGCTGATGATTTGTATTGGTGTGCCATAATAGGCAGAGAGCACAAACAAGATTCAATGACAATATTAGTGATATGGTATACAGGGTAGTTCCACACTTTTGAATCACTCTATTTCATGTAATCTTATTAGGTCATATTTGCAGTTTTCACCAATACATTAATATTGATCTGTTTGCACCTTGGAACATTCTCGAAAAATTACGGTTCATTATAAATACAATTCTGTCCTGTCATTTTCCCCTTTTTGTAAGATTTGAGACATAATGTATATTTTAAGAAGGAAATTCGACCATTCTAAAAATGTGAAATAAATGTTGAGTGTTCGCGATATATACACAATAACAGAATAAAAATGTGTCTAAAAGTAGATTTATTGAATCTGTAATCAACTTTTGTTGTTATGCATTGCTATTTTTTATAATTTGTACAGCTCAACCCACCCCCCTCAAAATCCTTTTTTAAAACAATCATATCTTTAGTTCTTAGAATAGCTTTTCATAATGTAATACTAGATATTCATATATTTACAGCAACAAGAGCAGGATCCAACAAATCTTTACATAGCTAACCTTCCTTTTCATTTTAAGGAAAATGATTTAGACAATTTGTTAGCTAAATATGGGCAAGTTATATCGACAAGAATTCTTAGGGATACAAATGGACAAAGTAAAGGTGTTGGTTTTGCAAGGTAGGTTCATTAAAGATATTGGTTTTGCATTTCTGTATTTATTTATTTATTTGTAATGATAGCCATATTAATGGTAATTAGAGGCATGCATATTTAGTTTTTGACAAAAACACGAAATTTGAAATGACAAACTGTAATGTTTTTCATGCTTTTGAAAGGTGTTTTGTCATGAAATGAAATGAAGTGAAATGAATTGCAAAATAAAAAAATAAAATAAACACGAAATTTAGATTTTGTTTACTGAAGTCACACTTTCTGTAGTCTTAGTTATCCTGTGAGTTACAATTCATAGAAACTGATTAATTCTTCTGTAAATATTTGAGATGACAAAGTGGTGTCCTTCGCACAGGAATAAACCTAAAACTCTTGATAACTACATAGATGTGCTATTAGAAGAGAAATGTTTATTTTGTGTAATAAGTGTAGTTCTTAAATCAAATTTTATTGACCATTTTAACACCGAAATGCCATTTTATATACCACTTTTGATCCCGAAATGTGTACAGTTCTTGTACCAAAATCTTGATCTTTCATTCACCACAAATTTCTGGCCCTGGTTATTATAATATAATGATTGATGATTGGTAAAGGTGGTGGTAGTAGTAGTAGTAAATGCAATTTTTGAAGTTCAAATGGCTTTTTTCATTGTTTTAATGGTGATAAGACATAGGTGGGATGAATCAGTGCAGAATTTTTAAACAAGAAATTTTAGGGAGCAAAAGAACACAAACAAAATTGATACACTAATGTTTTATAAATTAAATATCTAAATATGTAGTTACTTTTCCAAAGTTTGTACCTGTTTATGTACATTAACTATGGGGTAATAATGAATCATTTATCTACAAAGCATAATTAAGGTACTCGTGTTTTCTGCGAAGCTGTTTTACGTTATTTTCTATTAATTTTGGTAGCCACTGCCACCATCCTTGTTGGAATTCGTTGTGTTGTTGCTTGGTGCGTTTCTATTTGCAATTTTACATATATGCACAATAGCGGTTATGTCTATTGGCAAATTTTAAATTGATATCATGTCAGTATCAGCAAATATGTCATTCCTAACACACAGTTTGTAATTCTGTTATTTTATTGTTGTTGACATGGATATAAATACGTAATTTGTGTAAATTTGTAAAATAAATTTCTAAATGAAAATTACATATTTCTTAGAGTTGTATAAATCATTGAGATTCATTGATATATTTTCCTTTTTTTGATACATTATCAGTATAGTGGTGCTCAAATTTCATATTTGTTTTACTTCAGACTGTGTAATTTTTAATTTGCTTGTCTTATTAAAATTTTTGTCTTTTGTAAGGGACTGTTTCCTATGTCATGGGTGCAAATAGCTTAAATGCGAAAACACCTGTAAGATGTTTACATCAAATTCGTGGTGTTCATGTTTGTTACTACTTTCTTATATTTACAGGATGGAATCGAAGGAAAAATGTGAACAGATTATACAGATATTTAACGGAACAGCCGTCACTGGATCGAAGGAACCTTTGCTAGTGAAGTTTGCCGACGGTGGTAATAAGAAGAGAAATCAGTACAAAAGCTCCGATCAAAGGATGTGGAGGGAAGGAGAGGTATTATGATTTGAATAATTCATGTGCATGATTGGAAGATCATGAAGAGCCAGTGTTTCATTACTGATGAGCCAGAAGAAAATTTCACTCTTCCATTGACAGTAATGAATATGTTTGTAGCTGTTTAATTATTCATTTTTCTTTCCAACATTTGCTCTTTGTGTTTCTGTCATGCTCATATTTTCACCATGGTTGTTTGTGATTTCCTCCCTGTACTCTGTTAATTTTTTTGTTTTTGCCTGATTGCAGTTTCTTGTGGCTAACATGTATGTTGAGTAAGTTGATATAGTTTTTCCAGGCATGCTCTTGCTGACGTAAGACACACAAGTGTATATGTTGCTCCAAAATGTGGGGAATTTATTTCAATTTTACATCATTCAACAATAGAAGTAGCAATATGATGACATTATTTTCTTAAAAGAATCTTATGTAAAAAGAGAGAATATATTCACATGAGAATCCACAGCATTCACTAGATGCCACTCACGGTATGGGCTATACTTTTTCATTCAATGTTAAATAAAATCAAATTCAAGTTTGACAAATTTATTTATATATCGCTTCTGGCCAAGCAAAATATTTATATGGATAATACCGACTATTTGTATTAAATTAAACTTCTCACAATTGAACTTTTTCACACCACCATACAAAACTAAAAACAAACAAAACAAAATATCATCATAATCCCTATAGCTAGAGACATGTATATTTCGTTTTTGACGGAAAAATGAAATTCAAAATAACATACTGTAAATTTAATTTTTTCATGTTTTTGAATCGTGACTTACATTTTCCTAGTGTTTTTTTCATGAAATGGTATACAAAATGCAAAATAAACTTAACATGAAATTTAGAATTATCCTGGGAGCTATGCAGTTTATGGAAAATTGATTAAATATGCTGTAAATATTTGAGAAGAATGGAGTCCTTCACACGGGGATAAACTGAATACCGTAATAATTATGTAAATGTGCTATTAGAAGGGAAATTTTTATTTTGTGTAATAAGTATACAGGTAGTTTTTTTAATCAAATTTAAGATTGTTTAAAATTTTAACACCAAAATGCCATTTTGTACAACTCTTTGGATCCTGAAATTACCCAGTTTTCTTACCGAAATCTTGATGTTTTATTCACCATAAATACGTGGTTCTACCTATATCATCAGAAATAGGTTAAAATATTGAAGAATCACTGCTATCACATGCCAAGTTACTGAGGGTACAAAATAATGACAATAAATATTTGTCCAGTAGGAAAGGACGTGTCGAGTAGTACTTTAGAATCATACCTTAGGAAAGTGCATTTAAATGTTCTTAACAGCAAAGGTTACTGTTCGAAATGGTTGCGATACCGTGTGACCCTTACTCAGAACTACCCTTGGTTGCTTTAATGTAAGTTCTCTAACTAGATATAAGATGATCCAATTTCTGATGCATGACGACTGAAATTGACAATGAATTTGTACGAGAAGTTGTGAAAATCCTACCTGAATATTTAAACCATAATTCTGGTATTAAGTCAAACCTTCAGAACTTTTGTTGTATAGCATGCATCTTCATAGTATATTCAAAAATGTGAATACTTTTGGTCTAGAACTAGGGAAATTAAGAGAATAAACCTACTCCAGCCTGTTGTGAACTTATATTTAGTTCCATAGTATTAGAAAAAAAAAATTATGTCATGGTCTTCTGAAAAAGTAGTAAATAAACACAAAGTTAATGAAAACATTTCTTTTAAAGATGAAAGATAAATTATGTTTGAAATTAAATATCAGATATATACATCACAAAGGAGATCGTTTTCAGTTATCCACGTTACCTCACTTCTAATTTATAATTACGTAAAGGAATATAACATAATCTAAATTATGTTCATACAGAAGGAAAGTAGCGTAATGTACTTGTAGCACATATACAATATTTTGACAATCAGTGTTTTTCATATGAGTAGACCTTAGATGGACACCAAAGTTTAAGATCTACTTGCCTGATGATGACTAATAGTTTAAATATTGCATAAGAGAGAAATCACACATATAATAAAACTATAAATGTGCAAAATTGTGCAGTGTTTCATGTTGTTCTGACATAATTCTTTCTTGCACACAATATTTTGCTTATTAAACAGATGTCATGCTGTTCATCCTTGTAGATACTTGGTTAATACTGTGTAAAATTAAAAAATGTACTAGAATTACAATAAATATGTATATAGTTTTGAATAAGTAATATGATTTTGCAAGTAATGTTCAAATACAAAATACTTTAACTTAATATGTTCAAGTCCAATCTGAGCTTAGTTATTTGTGCTCTTTAACTTTCATTTGCCATGGCATCATAAAGCGTCATTCGGTTGCTATTGTAAAGAAATCAAAATTTGAACTATAGTGAAACCCCCAATATATATTCCCAAATTTAAAAATTTTGTGCATTATGCATTTAATTTTACCATTCCCAGAGCAACAAAATGTTGTTGTTTCTAGTATTTTAATTTCGTTAGGTACATTCCTCTGAGAAAAATATAATCAAGGTTCCAAATTTTACTCCAAAATTGCCATTTGTTGTCATAAAATTCATTTCTCTGTTTTCATGTACAAACATGTGTTCACCACCATGAACTTTTAAGTTGCACAGATTGTCACCTTCTGATAAATAGATCTCCTCTTCCATCACGTATGGAGAGAGTTGTTAACATGTCCTTATATAAATAAACTGGCCAGCATGTTTTAGAAGCTTTTGTTCCCTTCTGTGGACAAACAAGAACTGCCCTGTGATGCATGCATTTCATAATCCATTGGTCAGTCAAATGTTGGCTTGAATTTGCATGCCAGGAATTGTAACATATGTTAGCTCTATCTTGTCCAGCTTGATTCAAGATGTAGCCAGACTTGTTTTCTATTCATTGGTGTGGAAACAGTGAAAATGTTTATGGAATGTTACTCCTGCTGGTATATTTTTCTCTGCTATTAAAAACTGGCTGAGCCAATATTGATGTATCAGAAGGTATCGGTTTGATTATCACAGATACTTTCTAGAGACCAAATTCCTCATGGAATGTACAAAAATGACACGCAACACTTATGCAGAAGTGGATTTTATGATTAAATGATATCTCGTGTTATTTTATGAATATTTTATAGCAACTTTTTGGTAGGTTGCTATATAGTTCCAGTGAAAAAATTATATTTATTAAAGTTTATAAATATTCTAAACTACTTTGAATTGTTACAATTTTCAAGGACCGGTATTGGTGAGAATCTGTTACTAGTATTGGAAGTGATAATTGGTATTGCTTCAAAGTAGTATTGGCTCAGTCCTATTAAAAATGTATTTAGACATTCTATCAGTATTGGCATATAATCAATGTATTGTTTATTTAGGAAAATTGATGAATATTTCGATATATTGGTCCATTCCTAATAAATATGTATATGAACTATCTGGGTGTTATATTAATGCATTTGGCACACACACACATTATTTTGACCAAAGGGAAATTTGTTACTTTATCTAAAATATAAAGTAGTATACAAAGGGTTATAGCATTTTGTCTTAATTTACCATTTTCATTAGTCAAGAACAATGGGAATGATCCCTTATGGCACTGTGTTACGAAATTCTTTCTCACTTAAATGTTGCTTTTCCCAACATGAAGCTTCTCAATATAGCCTTTACAAAACAATTTTGAGAAGCACAAAGCAGAGTATGTGTATTTTGCTGTATTTCATGAAGTAAAGCGTGGAAAATGTTGTTCTGTTTCTCAAAATAGTTGTTTTCTTCTGTGAATTAATATATATGCATGTGTTTGCATACACAGGTGTGTAATTTGCAGCCAAGTATAAGAATAAACTGGAAAGAAAATGTGTTAGTTGTAGTTGGATATGTAACATGCCAACCAATCTCTTATTATTATGTGGAGGGGAATAAGAGTCTGTATTATAATTTTACACTTTTTTTAAATTAAAGTTAATTAAGCATGAATGAGCAGCTTATTGGCCCTTTTTAGCTGGTGGTTGGTGTAATATTTAACTGGCATTTGACGTAAGACTTATGACAGAATGCATTTTTTTTAAAAAAAATACCAAGGTGGTTAAGTAGTTGTGAAAATTTTGTGTAGGTCATTGCTTGTTTGTCTAGGTGGCAAGTATTAATGTTTGTGATATTGCTTTCTAATGTTAAGGTTCTGTTGAACCTTGGGCTTGTTTCAGTAATTTTCTTTATTGGTTTCAAAGGAATATGCTCATGTTTATCTCGGTCACTTTTATGTGAAAAGCCATTTATCCATTTTTAGTAAATTTTGAAAATGCACAAATATTTTCTGTCGTTGTAATCAATAATTAATAGTGCATGCAATTCCACATGATATAACATTGTACACGTAAAATATTCTGTAACTATGAATCACATTATTCAGCATAGTGTACTAATATTAGAAAAGGGTTAAAATTTGTTATCTTTACAACTGTAACTATTTACATTGCAGTGCCATATTACAGTTTGTTATATTTATCAGATTCAGATAAACAAGTTTTTGGTTTACTGTAAAGAAAATACTCTCTTCAGAATATCTCCCCAAGCATGTGTGATTCGTATGACTTGCATTCACTATCATATAGTTATGTAAAGTTTCATATTGCCATAAACATGTTTTCTATTATAAAACCATAGTTGCAGAATATACATTCAATGCAAGAAAATTCTCCTGAAAACTCTAAAATGAAGAATATTATTTTGGTGCTCCGAAACACGATGAAAAATATTACTGAGCCAAGCCCATGTAAGGGAACTTTAAATGTGAATGGTTTATCTTTGTGCATATGGATTTTGTAGCAATTAACATTATGCATTATAACAACTATGTTCATATAAGCTTGCTAGTTTTATGCTTCATGTTAGAGAAACCAGTACTCACAGTGTGTAAAACTCACTTTCTAACATTCTACAGGGAGCCCCTGTTTCCTACGATCCCATGCCCCAGAATGGAGTTGCTACCCAGATGCTTCCCACCACCATGAATCAATATGGACGATACGGTGCGCAAGTGCAAGGTTATATTCCTGGAAATCCTTGGGTACCTACGCAATATGTAATGCAAGCTCCCCATGTGCAACAAGTAGAGGTATGATCATGTGTAACTTAGAATAAGATTATTTAATTAGGAACGATCCGTGTAAAAATTACTTGAAACTTCAAGGGATAGCACTAGGAATTTTTTTCTTCCTCCTTTCCTTTGATTCACAAGAACAATTTTATATTTTTTGTTGTATGGGAATTTTGATCATCGATGTGGTATGGGCTATTTCTCTCATGCTGATTGTTGAAATTTAGTGGTCAGCAAACAAAGCAAATTTGGAGTCTCCTTAATTGTTCCCATTAAGTTTTAAACATACAGAACATGTTGAATGAAAAAAAATAATACTTGTTTACTGTTATTTGCTTTGAATATTAAGAATGCAAGTGTGTGTGTATTCTGCTGATTCACAAAATATTTATAATTCTTAGAACATATTCTCCTTGTATTTGTATGTAAATGAATTTTGAAAATATTATTTCAAAAGTTCACTCTACATATGATTGCACGGAAGCTTTCATTCAGTAAAATGCTAACCTTCACATAATATGGGGAAATACTTGGTGAACTTGGTGTCTAATATTAACTTCCTTGCATCTACTCCAAAACCCTGGAAATTGGAGGAAGATGAATGTTGGCATTGTGAATAGTTGAGTGTACCCTCCACAAAATAAACTGCAGTATGTAATTTTTTTGCCTGTAAATTAGCATGAAACTTGGACTAACAGTTTAACTTAATTGTAACCTGGTTTGATAAGTTAACAGGTGTGAACATAATTAAGTACGTGTGAGGAAAAGATGCTAATGTATCATTGCTTTTTTTTTATCCCATGTTGCTTGTTACTTTAGAGGGGTGAGGGAGGGTGAGGCATGTTATGCCACATCCAGACTTGTATCTGTATTAAGGTCTATTATCATGATCGGCCAAGGGAGTCCATATCCAGCAACATATAAAAAATTGATGCTTATGCTTTAGATATTTTAATCATTTGAGTGGGAATGTATTTTGCCAAAACCTCAAGGAAGTGAAATGTGGAATGGATATGGGATGTTTGGGTGCTGCAACAATCATTCTTCGGATGTTTCATTCCCCCAGCCCTGTTTATGCACAGAAGCTGGTTGAGATTGTGTTTTTTTTTAAAAAAAAAAAAATGCTCTTGAGGTGCCAAAACTCATCAGGTGACTTCTTTGAAAAATTCTTGTACTATCAATGCACGGATTGAAATTTTAAGTTGAACAAGGCTGTACAGTTTCGGATTCACATTTTTTTTATCCGCCACTGCTGTAGTTTCCTCTCCCTCAGTGCTTAATGAATAAAAAATTAGCTGGTAGCAACCAACTCCACATCAAGGTTTGCTGTGTTCGTAGGAGACAACATGGAACTGAATGATTCAGGTGTGTGTGATGGAAAAGTTGAATAGGGTTGCGGGTTGAATGCAGACTCTCCTATCATGACCTGATGTAGATATAAGTCTGGACATGGATGGCTTTAAATGATTACATTTGCCAAAATGCTTCAGATGCAGCTATAATGAAATAACAAGTAAGATAAGGATATTGAAAATGTAATGGAGCGTTTATCCTTTTTATTAATGGTGTGTTATTTTCCCACATTTAGATGATGCCTACTGCAGATACTTCAGTTCAGTACAGTTCGATGCTTCCTCAGATAACTGCTCACATGTCCTCATTACAAATTGGGACACCCGGATCAGTAAGTTTATAATTTTTATTCCATGTATACAGATTATTTTCCTTGAATTAGAAATGACGTATAGTACAAACGCATGAGACGATTTCCAAGAGTAATATTCCAGGTATATAGTGGTCCATTGGAGTATTGCAATTTAGAAATATAATGCGGTAAAATTTATTAATATTAGGTCAGATGTAGATAGCACACAGTTCCTGTTTATATTATCTTCATGCATTCTTCTGAAAAATAATAGCTGGAGATAAAGATGAGAGACGTCAAAGAAGACATTCACGTTCACATCTTCGTAAATTTATATTATTATTTAATTTATTGAGAGAATTTGATAAAACACATAGTTTACACTGAAATTATCAATACAAATGCATAATAAAATTTAAAACAAAAGCAAATCCAGAGTAAATATCTCGTATTCTGATTAGAAGTGGTATTTCAATGTAATTTTTTTTCTTGTTGAATTGTGAAGATTCCTTATTTTTAGATGCATGCAAATTTCGTTTTTGACGAAAACACGAAATGTGAAATAACATGCTGTAATGTTCATTTTTCATGTTTCTGAAAGGTGAGAGGTGCATTTTTCTACCCTGTGTTGTCACGAAATAATGCGAAATGAGCTGCAAAATGCGAAATAGACTCTTACACACGAAATTTACCACTTATACACCGACACGACACTTTCTAAAGTCTGAAGTATCCTGAGAGTTATGCAATTCACGGAAAATTGATTAATTCTGCTGTAAATATTTGAGAAGTAAAAATGGACCCCTTTACACAGGAATAATCTTAATACTCTGGTAACTACATAAATGTGCTATTAGAAGGGATAAGTTTATTTCGTGTAATAAGTTTCAGTTTTAAATCAAATTTAGGATTATATTCACAATTTTAAAACCAAAATGTCATTTTTTATAGCACTTTTGATGTGATTATTCACCGCTATAACACCGAAATGTTATTTTATTTACCGCTTTTGAACCTGAAATCAACTCTGTTTTTGTACCGAAATTTTGCTTTTTTATTTGCCAAAAATATGTGCCTCTACTCATTTTACATGTTAAAAGGGAAGTTTTGTTTTGAATTGTAATGCAAATGATACCTCAGTGGCAAAGAATCAATAGCCTTATGAATAACCTGTTTTTGGACATATTGTTTATATTCATGCCTACCTTCATATTATTATTATTATCAAAAATAGTGAAAAATGGAAAAAGGAAAATAACTTCACACAACTAGTATCTAGTATTTTGTTCTAAACTCCACCCGGCCAAAGAATGGACTTGAAGAAACCCAAACTTTCCACCACATCTTCCTGTCAACAAGCTTCCTTCCCTCGCATTTCAGGGAGAGGCAGGGAATCGGAGACCCATTCGCTTGCTGCGCTGAGGCAACCATTAGACTTTGCCGTGCTTGGCCTTGTTGAGAGTGCCACCTGTTTCGAAAACAGCTCGAAACGAAAAATTTGGCAATGCCTCACCATGGCAACTGGAAAAAGCCGATTGGTTCAGTGACTCATGTGACCCTCCTTGGCTTTCGACAGAAAATATAAAAATAGAGTTTCCAAGTCCATTCCTTGGCCAGAACAACTGTAGGTAAATACTATAGAATTTTGACTTTCCTTGAATCTACAGTTACTGCATCATACATTCAAAGTTTGTGGACCCCTTAAAAACTTAAAATTGAGGTTCCACTGTATGCAGATATGATGGAATGTGCAGAAACCATGGGTTGTGGGTGTGCCGTAAAACGACCAGAACCAAAGACCCGTGTTGATATATATTTTGACTTTCAAGTTTTCTGTTGTAATGTTATATGTTGCATGTAGCGATTTATGTTGGTAGTGGAATGTCTTAGTTTGACAATTGATTATAGCTAGATTTTCTGTCAATAACATAGTTGTTGCTTTCTTAATTTTTAGTTATTCGATAGGCACAGTGACATATCTAATGGCTGTGTTGCTTCCATTTTATTCCAGTACATTGCTGCTGGACCGCATCCATATCCGTTTTATCCTGGTCATGCAGGACCTCTTATCCACGCTGTTCCTATAGACAATGAGCAGACTTCAAATGCAGCTTCACCAGAAGAGCCGTACCAGCCTTACCAGAACCAGCCTGCCAAGTAATTCCAGGTAATGGTTTGTGTTATGAATGATTCCGTGGATATTGATTTGCTTCATTATTTTGTGAAACGTTTAATTTTTTTTACACTTCTGGAATCTGTACTTCTACGTTATCATCTTGTATCCCTATGTAAATAGTATGTAAAAAATTTCATATGAAAGGTGTTGGTATGTTGAATGCACATACAAAAGTTCAGTCCCAAATGCAATACACACAAAAATAGATAAAAGGATCTCAAGGAGTTTGTATTTTGCAAAAAAAAATCTCTTTTTTATGATAATTTTACTTGTTAACCAAATAATATAATAGTGTTGAAGCCAGACATGTCATAATATCACAATAACCAGCAAGATATCTGGATCTACAAAGGTAACTTTTGTACCAAAAAGTAATTGGTCACCTACCTGAAGTGTTTGTCCTGGTTTCGTACTCTGTCAAACCTTGGTGGTGTAACCTTTTGCTGCTATAACAGCAGCCACCGTCTGAGGCATGTTCTCGACTAGATTGTGGAGGACATCCTCTGGAATGTGTTTCACCATTCCTCTTGCAAAATTTGAAGACTGGTGACAACAGATATTGGCTGCATCCCCTGGGACCTCGACTGCTGGTCCAACTCATCTCAAAGGTGTTCGATGGGATTGAAGTCTGAGCTCTGGGCAGGTCAATCCAAGCATTGAACAACACTGCACCTACCATTGTTATCTTGGTAGTAACAGGGGTCCATTTCGTAAATGCCACAGTAGTTTGGCACATTATTGTATAGAATTGTACAGTGTGACTGAGAGTCCATACTGCCATGGTTCCACAGTGGAGCACTCCCATGCCATAATGCCACCACCACCATATTTTCTTGTAGTCACTGCCCGCCACTAGAAGGGGATATTCCATTAGTGCCCCATCTATACTCGCCTGTCGGAATGGAACACTGTGAATGTCGACTCGTCGCTCCACGGAACTTATCTTCACTACTCCAGTGTCCAGTTGCAACAGTCCAAAACACCACTTGAGCCTCCAAACGTTATTGGCCTTTATGATATGCAGCTTATGTGGATCTGCTCTTACTGAATATCCGAGGTGGTGGGACTCGTGTTTGCAATGTTCTAATGGAAACTGATATTCCTGTTGCTGCCTGAAACTTCTGTCTGATGATGGCCGTCAGCAGTGCCTAGTTTTTGATGTCACCCTGTTGGTCAGAATTTTTGGAACGTTTGCCATTCCTACACTGTTCCTCCACATTTCACTTATGCAGGATGAATGCCACAGTTGATTTGGGCCTGTTTAACTTTTAATGCCCTGCTGGACAGCCTGCTGAGATGGCATCTCACAATTACACCCTTATTGAAGTCTGACATGGTTCAGGTCACATGAGGACTGCACGAGACAATAACCTACAGTCACAGGATGCTTAAGAACTTTGTGGTAGATAGTGTATATAGGTAACGCTATCTGTTTTATTTTTTTTATTTTCTTCAAATTCACAGCTGTGTGGTACTTCCTCTTAAATATGAATGGTGTAGAAGTAGACTTGACCATAATAAATTTAATCAAAGAGTGCCCAGAGTGCCCCCCCTCCCTTCCCCACTCCCAAGATAGCTCTGAAGACATCTAATTCGAACATGAACGAGGAGTGCCATGAAAGACAGCAGATTAAGTGGTCTCATGATATATAATGCTTCATAAGAATTTTCTTAGCTGGGGGAAAGCATCACCCCCCCAAATTTGATCACTGCCCCTGAGAAATTATCCTGTGGATGACCTTGAAAACAACCCTGTAAATGCAAGCATAAAAAAAAAATGTCCTAATGTACAATTTCTCTGGATGTATTATGCAATGTAGTCTTAACTACTACAAATAGCTAGTAATAGTAGTCCGTGTGTTATTTCAATAAGTCCCGAACAATGGCATTTTTCTCTTGATTTCAGGAGATGGGTGAGGATGCCTATCCCTTTCAGGGACACTGTCACTATTTGCAGATTGTAGTTTGCCATGTTTGTATCTTTTAGAGAATCTTATATTATGTTCTGAGGTTTATAGTTGCTCCTTCATGTTGCAGAAATTCTAGAATGTCATCTTCCAAAAATGGATGAACAATATCCTAGAGCGACTGTGTCAGGAACATATGCAATTAAAATATTTTCACACCCAGTGTGGAACATTGGTTTCTCTTTCAGTAATAAGGTGCACCTGATTATACAATTTACGCTAAGTTTTTTTTTAAAAAAAAATCATTCAATGAAGAGAAGAATGTACAGAAAATCAGACGAATGGTACATGTTAATAATAAAAACAAGCGTGGCCATAAATTGTATTAACAGTATATTTTCTTGTTTCAGGAATAGCTTGATGAAACTTGAGAAGATTCATACGGTTGAACTGAAAACTGAAACGACTGCAAGGAGTTCCAATAGGTCCCATCAAACCAGCCCAAAGGGACAAGTAACTGTCAGTCGAAAACGATTGAGTGTGAATAATAATTTTTATGCCTGAACATGTTGTACGTTGGAAACATTGGGACATTTTTCATATGTGGTTTTACTTGCTAAGTCATATTTGTTGACATTATGATGAAAGCACTAGAGATCCTCTTGCTGCTCATCAAATTCTTCCAGTACCTTCCAGAGCTGGCTCACTGAGGGTTTCTTTCTTGAAACTCCGTCTCCCCCTCCAAGTCCCCCCCCCCTTTGTTTTCCGTTGCACATAACAAAAAAAGATTGATCTGCTTCTCAGTTTTTTTTACATTGTTTTAGTGTAATCCTCACATTCCAGTATCACTTTGTTGCCTAGAGCTTATTTTTGTTTACTTATTTCTTGTACTATTGTGCCGAATTTGGCACGAATATCTGTGTTGACATTTTTAAGAAGTAAGAAAAATCAGGTTTAAAATTTCTCAGATTTTTGTAAAGGAAAAAGTTTTTAGATATGTGCCTTTCAGAATCCAAGACAGGGATTTATTGAAAACCAAGCCAAATTACCTTCTAGTTCATTGTTTCTGTGTTGTAGTTGTTGAAAAAGAAAATTAAGTTGACTAGTGTTGTAGACCATGCAGAACCAGCCCACGTAGCAAGTGTTGATCTAGCATGAGGTGTACGGAATCTGTCTCATGAATTATCATGTTTGTAAAAAGAATATTCCAAGAGCCCATTCTGGACATTTATAAAAAACAGACTGGGTTTAAAAAAATAAATCGGTTTTTATTTGTAGGTAGACTATTTTGTAGATAGGATCCTGTCAAAAGGAGTAGCTAGCGAGGAAGAATGTAGTTAAAACATTTTTCAGGAGGAGTGGTCATTGAATATAGACTATTTATCAGCCATAGCTGCAAAGAGAAACATTCTGTGAAACAGTGTTTGCTTTATACAAAAAAAGAAATACAACAAAAAACAAAAACCTGAGTGTACAGTGAAGTGATTTTTGTCATTTTTTGCTAGAGATGATTTTTCTGGTCTTGGAAGCGACATACTTCATATTGTTTCATCCGTCAGTAGTTAAGCTCCAATATTGAAATGAAGATTTTACTGTTAACAGAAGAAATTTAGTTTATTTTGGTACATCTAAATTTGATGGGAAATGGTACTATTTTTAAAAATGAAAACTGAATCTATATGCATGTAAAAATCATGCATTTTAGGATTTGACAACTGTCAAGACATCATGAGCTGAATAGCCTCAAGTGTTCCAATTTTGAAGAATTCAGTGTGTGACTGCTGTGCTACAAGATTCGGTGTTGCTTGATGTGAACATTCTAATGAGTGAATAATAAAAAAAAAAAAACAGCTTTATTATGGAAAAAAAAATGTCCAATGTTGGACGGTAGTAGTTAATTGAAGAAATGGTGTAGTATAGATGTAATTCTCAACTTTTCAAGTGAAACTTGGATTCAACAGGCAGTTAGTTAGTATGGTAGCTTGTAGGTATAGTTACCTTTTTTTTCTTTTTTTTTCTGTAGCTTGTAGTAGCAAGACTCAAACTGTGTGTATGTGCGTCCAGGTTCCACCGAGAAGCAAAAAAAGCTCAAGTTGGGAAAGAGCATGTCTAGAGCTAAGTCAGGTGTTTTTCTCTCCCCTTTTTCTGTTTTTTTCTTTTTAAGTTTTCATATACATGTATGTTCCCGTGTCTGTTGTCACCCTGTGGAGTCCATGTGACAGTTTGTATGTGAAACAAAAAAAAAAATCTGTAGTGTGTAGAACTTACTTCTTAAGGAGTTAGCATTGTAGGTAAAGTAGTTATTAGATGTTTAGAGGCTGATTCATAGCAAATGGGTTAAACAAATGAAGTTTTTTATTTTCGAGAAACTGCAGTTTCTTTAGGTGTGGAAGTTTTTTGCCCAGGGCATTGGCCAGTTAAGTGCCCTTAGTTTTTTCTCTCTTCCCTAGTCTCAGCTATTTGAGGAGTAGGTTTGATTTCCCCATGTTTTTTGAAACTACATATTGAATGAGAATTTACTTTAGGGAGCTTTAGCAGAGTGAAAGAATAATAATAATAATACAGAGATGTTTATTTTGTTACAACTTTTGTGAGAAGTTCTTGTTGTGAGTTTATAGATGTAGTTTTCCAGGTTAAAAAAAGGGGTTCTTGAACACATCGAGCCTATGCAATGATGATTTCATCTTTTTTGAAGTCATCAGGGTCATGTGACATGTTTGCATAATTGATGACATTGTGAATACGCCAAGTTCCTTGTAAATAACAGTGATGTGCTATGCTTCAGCCTCTTTAGGATTCAAGATAGGAAAAAACTTTAAAAAAAATACAAAAAGTCATAAAAATTATGAATATTGTACAGCTTGCCCGATCAAGTGGACTCTCTCTTAAAACAGTTCAAGGGTTGTTAGATGTTTTGTGCATTCCAGTCTTCCCATACTAGGGAGAAAGTGATGCAGAAATTGTACAGTGAAAGGTCCTCATAAATTGAAAGATTGCAATGAGAAAAAAGGATTGTGGAGGAAAGGATCTTTATTGCGTACAGTGATGTAGCACTGTAAGTTAAGTGTAAAGAATGAGTGTGTACAGAGTTTCTTGTTGCCAGTTTTTCTTCCTTCAAGAGTTTTTATTCTTTTTCTGTCTCGTAATAATAGACATATTTTTATGCCTGAATCTTGAAAAAAAATGAAAATGCAGACTGATGGACGTTGTCAACATATTTTTTTAGCATTGTGATACTGCCAATTTTGTTTTATAGATGAACATTTTTGCCAGTATTAGTGATTTCATCATGATGATAGAAATGTTATTTGTATGAGTTAGTGGTAGGAGTGATGCGGTCTGGAACCGCTGTGATGTCAGGTAAAAATATTTCATCAAACCTGAAAAAAAAAAAATCATGTTCGCCTAAGTTTGCCTTATCCACATATATATGGTACAAGTCTCAAGACTTGGTTGTGAATGCTGTATGTGTTTTTATGAATCAGAAAAATCTAGTTCTCATTCCAGTTGTGAAGTTCTATTTCTTGATATTTGCATAAGTTTGTGGTGTATGACAAACAACTAAAAAAAATACTGTATTCTGTAGTTTTTGGTGTTTAAAAAAAAGTTTTCAAAACATAGCAGTAACCCATTACTTTGACTGATTATTCTGTAGTTCAATGGGTTTTAAAAAAATACAAAATGTGTACGTGTGCACGTGTTTGTGCATGTCTGTGCATGTGAGCACGTGCCCGTGCCATGTAGACAGACATTCACATGCACATTTCTCCAACAGGACAGTTACAACCCGAATAAAGAACTTCCTGTTGTCTTCATACCTTGTTCTTCCAAGTTTGAAAGTTAATTGTTATTACTTCTAACATGAATTACAAGCTCAGGTGCAATGATATTAACATACTAAGTTATTTGTCATCATGTGACAGAATGCTAGTGAGTGTAGTTGTAACAGGTGAGCTTAAATGTATTCACAGATTTATTGAACTAGGGCACTGCCTATCTAGGTGTAAATGTATGTCTGTCCAATAAGACTGGATCAGCAGGGGGAGAACTGATGCAGCGTGACCAGTAGCTAGTTGATCGGAGGCTGAATCGTTAAATGTAAAAATGTTTGGGGCCAGGATCTGTTGAGCAGTATCATATTTGCTCATTGGTAGCCATTCAGATATTATATGACAAAGAACTGATTTAATTACATAGATTTAGTGTATCGAGGAGCAGGACTCTTAATAAATCCCAAAGAATTCTGTCCCCAGCCATGTGGGACCGTATGTTCTAGTTTAAATGTACAAATAAGGTAACGTAATTATGTTTATCACACTTTATCTCTCTCTCTTTCTCCATCTCTCTCTGTCCTTGCAACTTGTGATATTTTGTTTCTAAATGGTTCAGATATTTCATGAGTGTATTTGTATAAATCTTGGTCATTAGGTTACCAACAAGAAACTCTGCCCACAGATTGCGTTGGGGCTGTGTGAATCTGTTGGATGCTTGTACCCAGATATTGTGGGTAACTTTGGTTGTAAGTAAATGTGAGGTTGGGTTTTTGTGGGTGGGGGGGTGAGATATGGGTAAAACAGGATGTGCTAACGTGAAGTCATTTTGGCTCCACACCTGAAACTTCTTGTTTTGTTGAAAGTCTCTTCAGATCAATAAAGATCCATGTTTGAAAGCAGATGGTTAGTAGGTGTATGCTTTTTGTTTCTCCTTTCTCATATCAAAAGGCTAAGTAATGAAACCTCCTATTCAGACTAGTGTGTTTCAAAAGTCATGAAAATTTGTAGATATATTTAACTGGTTTTTCTGCATTATGAAGCCATGTCATTGTTATATACTTTTAATCACCAGTTCACTTCATACAGGAAATTCTAGAATTTAATGAAAAGTCAATGTACTTTTTGGGTCATAATTTGTAGTTTCATGACTGGCAGGTGCAACCAATAGAGGTCATGTGAAGCACTTGTGGATTTAGGAATAACAATTTTATGGGAGGGGGAGGACACATTAGTGGTATATTATCTGTCAAGAATTTTATGTGCAGAGATGGCCAGTATATACTCTTCCTAACCATAAAACCACACAAAAATCATAATTTTGCCCTGAAATGTTACTTCTTACTGAATATTTTGGTACACCTAGCAACTCTACTTTGTTACTGAGCAATGTTTCTAGTTTGATTTGAATGAAACATGCAGAATACAAATCAGGGTGACAAGGTGTAACTAGCAATACTTTGAGAAGTACTCCAAGTAAAAAATTATGATTTATTTTTCATGTGGTAATTGTAGTCTGCATTTCTGCCAGTTCCATGGCAGAGGACCTTAAGTGTTAGACTTTCAGATTCTTCACTGAAGTTCCCATGATAAAATCCCACCATGTGTGTTATCTGTGTCCCCCTTGATCAATTTCATGTAAATACCCATCCTTATCATCGTGATTAGCCAAAAGTAGTAAAAAAAACACTAACAAAAATACAAATACATCTGGATTTGCGGAGAAAACTTTGGACTGTCGTGTTGCTAATCAGGATTATATGTTTCACATGACCCTCTACTTGTCATAAACCACAAATTACTATGAACCAGTCATATAACTTTGAATTATGACGTTCCAATAGTTATCAGCTTTCTCCCCCGAAAATACCATTCTAAAAAAAATGGAGGAAGGTATCCAGACTTGAACCATTTCTAGAATTTCTCTAGTGGATTGAACTATATATAACAAATAAGAAAATCTATATATTAATAGAAGAGGCAGAAAACTCAATCTAAATATTTATCCCAGTTTCTATGTTATAAGCACACAATGTTGTTTTGGTGTTACTTTTGAAACACTGTAGGTATAAGAAATATCTACTGGCACACACACATTAATACGTATTCTCAAAAATATTTAAAATACAAAACTTCTTGTACTTACGTTTAGGTGAGTATCTATTTTTTCCAAACGACATTTTGGGAAACTACTGTTCCCTTCCTCAGGTTCTTCCCTTAAGGAAGGGAACAGTAGTTTCTCGAAACTTTGTTCAGAAAAAATAGATACTCACCTAAACGTAAGTATAAGAAGTTTTGTATTTTAAATATTTTTAAGAATACGTATTAATCTGAAAAAGTGAGTAATTTGCACAACCATAAGTTATGAAGATTCAAATTTATTGAGAAGTTGGTAGCAATTATGGCCTGACAAGGATCTGAACTTAGACCTTGACATTCCATCCCAGAATGTGTTTAGGAAACCAAGAAAATTCTACTTATAATACCTAGGTGTCAAGGGTGCAGACTTTCCAAAATTTCTGTGGGTGCATATCAATGGCGGTTAGATCTGTAATTATCAAGTATTGTATACTTTAAACAATTTACAGGAAAATCTCGTTAATACGAAGTACCCTTTAATCCAAAGTTCTTCCCATCCCCCAGCCGATAACATAGGATTTATAATGTATTTCAGTACAGATAAATCGATATACGGATAATTTTTAATACGAAGTTGTTTACAAGACCCTTCGGCAAAACTGGTTTCGCGTAATTCGAAGTGGGACACCTGTGTAAGTCGACAAGAGGAGATTGAATGTGGAGAGAGCTTGGACGTTATTTTAACTTGACCTTGACACATTTCCTTGTCCTAAGAGCTGCTGACAACTCGAGGGAAGCAGCCTGAAATGCCATCTGGACATTGACATTCTTTGCTAATTGTTTCGGCCATGATTTTCTTGCTCGTGTGCGCACACGGGCTCCTTTCCTTTGGCGTCGAAAATAAAGCAACCAGTTCTGAATACCTTCTTCAAAACGAACAAAAACTGCAGGATAAGAAAAAGAAAAGTGACCCCCTACCCTTCTACAACAGCTCATTATCTGCCACTGGTGTGCATGGCAATGCGATAATTGCAGAATTCAGGTCCCTCTTGTTTCTTGCAGCTGTCTGGACAGGAAATATTTTTATTATTGTCTGTTGCAAGGTAAAGTGTAATGCAAGGATCACTTTTCTTTTTCACACTGCTGATAAATGTTCGGTCTTCAACAATACAATTGTGTTGTCTTTAAAATGCTGAGGATTTCCCTTCTGCCACCTGCTGCTCTAACTTCCTGCTTGTCTCATTGTGTTTACCCTGCAGCTGGTGCCTGTGTTTAGTCTAGCATCTGGAAAGTTGTCGCTTGCCGATAACCGCAGAGACTCATCCAGTGGGAAGCGTCATTGTTTTGAATCTTGCAAAGCGGTTTTGATTTGGCGATAACTTGAAAACAAGAGTTGAAACAACTTCACGATGCACATGCACATAAAGAATATAAAGTTCGTATAATCGCCGCTTTTCTTCAGAACCATTAGCATGCTGCTGTAAAAAAAAACCAATGCTTAATGTAGGAATATGAGAGGAGGCAGAGCGAGTGTTTGACCTCCAGAATACTCCCGAATCCAATAATAAATTGTCAATTAATCTGAAAATATGCAAGTTTCGTAAAGGTTGTTTTGAGCTAAGCGGGACTAAATACACAGTTTAAAAGTGGGTTCCAAACCAGAGTGATTATCGAGTGCGGTGCTGTTTAATGTGTCCTAGGATACACATTCGGTGCAAACAGATCACAAGTTGCGTGTTTCCTTTTTCAGGGTGGATTACGATGCAAGTTGAGGAAGAGTATGGACCGATCCCTGCAAAGGAGGAGGGGGCAAATATGAAGATAACAAGCAAAGAAAACGTGACTTTTTTTATGATGTGTTTTAGACTGCGGAACCAGAACGAAATTGACAGAACTGATGTTTTTTTTTTTTTTTTTTTTTTGCCAGGGAAATGTTGTGTTCTCTCCCAAGAGAATCTTATCGTACCAGTTAATCCTGTAACGGACAATGTTCTAGTGAACGCACATAAAATCAAATATTCATTCTGTCCCCAGTATCTTGCTCGTGCCAGTGTGACAACTGTCAAGATTCTTCCGAGTTTCACTTGCAATAAACGAGGTTGTTTTCCTTTCCGTAGGTCTCCGTGCAAACGGGTTTCTTATGAACTAAAATTGTAAAAAATTCATGGAAGAGCAACGACTTTGCACAATTGAAAGAAAATACCATTTTTTAAAAGACTTTTTGCCAATAAATTCGTCCCGTGCATAACCGGTTGTATAACTAGGCAGGATAAATGGTGTTACAGTCTCCTTTGAATCTTTGTGTCCGCGTAAGCTCGGTGTTCTCATTTTGTGTAACATTTTTTACACTTTCTTTAAAACTTACAATATTATATATAAAAGCTTTTTTTCTGAGCTACCACCAAGTATAAAACATCCGTTGTGGGGGTAATTTATACTCTACTTTATTTACACCTGAAAAACAGGCACCATCTTGAAAAGTTTGGATAACTAAGTCGTTTAATTCGAAGTTGACATTTTTTGCTCCCTTGAACTTCGTATTAACGAGGTTTTCCTGTACATGCACAATGATTGCAAGAGACAATGATATTATCAACATGTTACTAAAAGAAAATACCACATTCATACAAATTAAAATGAAAAAATCTTCATAAATGCAAATAATTTTAATTGTATTGCAGAAAGAACTATGCAAGGATTTTGTTGTGAACAAACTACAAAATGACTAAGTTTATGTACCAAATAATAATAATAATCATGTTAACTTTCAATATAAAACACATTCCTTCTTACGTCATTTGCACTTATGAATTTGTTTGCAATTTTGGTAATGTCAATATTTTTAGTCATTTCTTTATGAACATGCAAAATTGCCAAATCATTCAATCTTTTTTGGGTCATTGTTGACCGCAAAAACATTTTCAATCGTCTTAAGTGCTGAAAATGACCGCTCAGAGGTACAAGAAATAACAGGTATAGTTAAAATCACCCGTACAAACTTCACAAATTCTGTGAGCATTTCATGCATGGGACCACTACTTAAAATATTTGTAATGTCTGACAAGTTGGCCACTTTTTCTTTGTTCGTTCTGTACACATCTAGAAACATGTCCCTGTGCAATGTTAGCTTGTCTTTATCAAAGTCTGTCCCATAGAACTGCAGAATTTGATCACCACTAATTTTACTGATAGCAAAAGCTTCAAGTTGTGAAATAAGTTCCAAAACCTTTGTTTGAAATCTACGATTTAGTGAATCCACAGCCACATCAATTATTTCAAAAAATATTTGTCTGTAAATTTCTTTCGGCATTTGATACGTATGAGGATCCTTTTTCTAGGCAAAACTGGTTCATCAATGTTCAATTCCTCCGCTTTCCTCATGGTTTCATTCCCCAACTCAAAAAAATATATTCCTTTGTGAAGCTAAACTTTTAGACAAAGTTTCCACCAAAGTTTTGATTTCTCGGTATGACAATGATTTCTTCTGAAAAGAAGAATGAAGTTGTTCAATCCTGCCGAAAACTGAAATTAACATTTTCAGGAAAATAAGAAATCGTGAATTGATGTAGGTTTGAAAAATATCCACTAGCCTTCCCACAGACTTCACTTTTTCCTTCTGACAGATCTTCCAAAAATTTCAAGAGAACTTCATAATTACTTTCCAATGATTGTAGTCCTTCCAAGCCATTGTGTCTGAGAACAAACAAAACGATGACAATCCAGATTACATGAAAACAACTTCACTGAAATCGTAAACCACGCTGCTGTTATCTGATTGAAACAAACAAAAGAAGAAAAAAATCAACTATTGAGATAGTTTGACACAATCGGCTCTTCCTTGTGTTTCAGTTTATTCTTCATTAGTGCTCAATTTCGGCAAGAAGTTATTTTAAAACAATTGTTGACGAATGGAGTGGGCGTATTGTAGTGTGTTACTTGTAAGGAAACATCAAAGCAAGCCAAAAAGACTGAATTCTATTCACAATACAATATACTTCCATTGTTATTGTGGGGACTGCCTTTGACTTGGCCAGAGACAGTCAAGGAAGGGGCAATGTGTTGCTTGGTTGCCTTTGCACAAACACATTTGAAACAATTATGTTTTAGAGGTTAGAAATTTTAACTTCCATCTCAATGTTTTAATTGCTTATTATTTTTTGATAATGGCAAGTGAGAAATATTTATTTTGTTTTTATCAAACTAAAAATCTTGTGGGTGCACCTTATGTGGGTGCTCGAGCCCCGGAGCACCCACGTAGTCTGCACGCATGGGAGGTGTTGATGTTTAGAAACATGCACATTTATTTTTCCCCGAGGCAAAAATAGTTCTTGCATCACATCAGGGGTGCCCATCCCCCAAAGGCCTATGATGCACTCCCCCCCCCCCCAAGTGTAGAACATTTGCCTCCACCCTCCCTCTGTGCTGAATTATTTACTGAAATTATTTTGGCGAGAAAATTTGCGGAACAATATAATACATATTTAAGCAATATATGTTTACTTAAGGCTCACTTTCCTGTTTGCTAACATATAATATACAAAACTGTTCAGACTCACTGCCATTGTTAGTGTACTGGACCTTATTTTTAGCAGTTTGCTTGACTTTTATTAATGCGAATACCACAGCCCCCATCCAAATCGATTCTAAAGGCATGAGGTGGTGTTTCATTTCAACCCCATCTCTGCGATCACCTACATGTAGGTAGAAAAACTGTACATAATAGTCATAACTAAAAAGCAATAACTCAAACAAAATGATCTCCCCCTCCCCCCATTTTTGTGTGAAGATGTATGGGATCTATTCACCTGAGGTTTACAGTTTTGTTCGTGTTCGGTGCAGTTGGGGACTCTGCTTCCGGTTTTGAAAAAATAACTGATTTCAAAGGTATAAGGGTAATAATGTCTTGTAGAAAAGGCGACAATCATTGCATGGCTGGCTGTTTGTTTCAACAGGAGGTCAGGAACGAAAATGTTTTCTCAAGTATCTACGAAAGTTTTCTTGAGACACCTGATATGGAAAAATCAGTGGATTCAGGCAATAAAGCAAAAAGACTGGAAACCAACACGAAGGGTTCGGCATTTCATCGCCGGTTAATAAACCCAATAAAATATTTTACGTGTTTTAAAATTAACGCGAATATGTTGATGTAATGAATGTAAAAGATGTAACTGTTATTATGTGAGGCAAGTTGTTAGCTGTGGTAGAACCAGTGGTGGAACTAAGCCCTCTCCAAGAGAGAAAATTATAGGGTCTGTGCTTGAATGCACAATTTCGAAAATTATCCGTTTTACTTGTAATCGAAGTATTTCAATGTTTTCAATTAAATACACACATACATATATGGTTGTGTGTACTTGGCACATATCTAGAAATATATTTCTTGGGGTTTGCGGAACCAAGTGTCTGATGATGATAATATTTTTATTACATTATTATACATTTTATATATACATATTATTTACATTAATAAGTAAAAAAACTGTATAAGAATAGAGATATAACTGCACATATTCATTATAGCTTACAAATCATGTAGTTAGATCGCCAAAATTAAGCAAATTAATAAAGAATTGAATATTTATTGAATAACAAAAGAAGAAATTTAGATCCAGTTGACGGAAAAGTAAAGTTCCAGACGAAACTGCATAAATCTTCATCCAAAAGCTCCGGGAATCTGCCAATTTCTTCGAGGTACCTTTGTTTCTCCATATTTCTTAAAAACTTCAAGTGATCCATTTTGTGGGCCTCCTCGATGGTGCAGTGGTTGCGTCTTTGCCTTGTAATCAAGCGGTCCCGGCTTCGATACCCAGTGGAGGCACATAGTGGTTCAGATCCCACTTTAAACTGTAGGTCCAGTCCCGATTAGCCTTACTGTGCATACATTGGACTTAAAACACCAAATCAATCAAAATGATCCATTTTGTATCCAATCTTTTGTAACAAAATAAGCTGGAAGCAATCTGTATTCCATTTGTTTTTATGGGAAACTTGGTCAAACTCCAAGTTAGTATTTCGCCTCCGATGATTGAATTGTCTCATCGATTTTTTTTTATCCAGGAATAACCCCATAGAATTGGTATAAAATTTTGTCCCCCCCAAAAATTCCCATGATGCAGGTGCATTATGAAACCCCCGTGGGCACCCTTGTATCAGACACGCATGGTACAGCATACATCCAATAAATTCTGGCAGAACACTTCCTGGTAGGCTGCCATTCAAGTGGTATGGTAGCTACTTGCATACACATTAATTTCCAGATTTTTCTGATCCTTATCTTGTTAATTTACATGTATTGCAAAATAATGGTCATAAAGACTGAAAATTGAGAACTTGAGCTATATCAAATCTTTATTCTCTATACTGGGAATCTCTGGATAAGGCCGTGCATAAGGGGAGGAAGTGAGCATGCAGAATGAAGCAGTACATAATGCTGCAAAGGTTTGTTACTGCAGTTGTTGCCCCCCTCTATGCAATTCCGTTCCATGGCACGTGTTCATTGATCGAGCCTCCTCCAAGTCACTTCTTGTGTAGAGACTTGCTTTCGTTCGCTCACTCCATATATTCTCGGGACAGAGTATAGAGGATGGCTCGTGTAGTATGTTTACAGCACATGTATTCGGCTCAGGATGTTTGGTATACTTGTCATACCACCTCCATGTGCAGTACAAATTAGTTATTTCTTCAGAACTATGCACACACTATTTCAGTTTTGTCCATTTTGCTCATCTGCATACATATGAAGGTATAACATACTTGAATCGCAAACAGAGTTTGAAAAAGGCCTTTGTTTTTCCTCACCACATATTATGAAATGGGCTGTTATTCTTCAACCTTTGTCGGAAAAGCTCTAGGACAGCTCGTAAAAAATAGTTTATTCAATTTACCAACTAATGGTCCTTGGTCTTGTCAAAATATTCCCCCTGGCTATCTATGCACAGCTGTCACTGTTTCTAGAGGCCGTGGAAGCAAGCAGGGAAAGCTTCATCTGGGATACTCATCAGTACACCTGTCACAGCTGTTTGTATTGCTGCACATCTTCATGACTCTTCCCTTTCAGCGGCATTTTCACACAGGGAAACAAAGAAAATCTCGTGGTTACAGGTGGGTGAATATGGAGGATGTGGATGTATAGAGCAGGGATAAGATGCTTAGCCAGATATTCCTGTACTAAAAGAAGCAGTATAGGGAATCGGGACAGTGCTGTCTAGTTGCTTGATGCAAACATTTGAGGACAATATAAAAGTTTTTTTTTTTTTTTTTTTTTTTCCTGCAGGCAAATATTCATGTTGTTCCACACGTTCCTCATTTGTAGCAGTCTGTGATATTGACGGGTGGCAGACTCTGGGATCGTCTTGCACTGAATCTCTTACCTCCTGAAATATTTTGTACCATTCAAAGATATGGCTTCCCGGTAACGCCTCATCACGATATGCTTACTGTATCGTATTCCATGTTTCACTAAGAGTTGTCCCTAGCTTGATACAGAATTTGTCAACTCGGCTCGAAATCCACGTCACTCGTGCAACTAAATGCACAAACAAGCAGAATACATCCCTGCCACCTATAACTTGACAAGTTTAAAAACAAGATGCTGCAAATAGCTGTTGCGCATCTCGCACCACATTTCCACACTCCATTTTCGGCAGCGACGTTGGTTCGCAGTGTTGCAACCTGGAGGGAGCGGAATGGTCGGAGGACTTTCAACGAAATTTGTATTCGCTTTTTCCTGGGCTGTTTTCTACTTCTCGGAGTACAGAAATTCAGCTCACCTTTCGCCGACTCTTTTCCTTCTTTTAAAACTCTGCCTCCACGAAGGTGCAGTGGTAGCCTTGTAATCAAGGGGTCCCGGATTCGATTCCTGGTGGAGCCACATAGTGGTTCATATCCCACTTTAAACTGTAGGTCTAGTCCCGATTAGCCTTACTGTGCATAAAGTGGATTTAAAACAACAAATCAATCCAATCCAATTCTTTTAAAACTTGAGAAACCATCCATTTAGATACTCCCGCGGCGGCCCTTGTGGACTCGACAACATTATACTTAAGTTTATGTAACTCCTTCTGATTTCGCAAATATGTTGCAGCATTGTAAACAATTTATCTGGCCTGTCCTCTAAGGGGCTTTCCAGAGCAGATTATGGATTTCGTTGGACCCAGCATGATTTGATTTTTGCATTTCAAAAATATGCAGCCAAGAGTAAAGAGCAAGAACATTTCAATGCTTTAAAAAAGAACACAGGCAAGCATGTTATCAGATTGCCTTCTCCTAGCAGTTATTGTACGATAAAAGAACCCCCACCCCACTCGGGTTTAAAAAAAAAAACAGGCCACTACTCGATGTCGCATTCAGATAATGAAGTCATTCGCCCAGTAGTTTCTCTTCGTTATAAACCTTAACGTGCGTGCGTAATACTACAGTTTATGATCCGCGCATCGCATGCATTTCCAAAGACCACATTAAATCAAATGAACCACTGATCAACTGATATCAGCCAGCATCGTCAATCTACACAGTAAAAATAGTTTGTCATATTTGTTTTAGCTGAGTTAGCACCATTCATACTTTCAAGGTCAGACTAGTACGTAGAAGAGTGGTGGGGAGGATGACGTAATAGGAAGTGCTCCACAGCGATCTGCACATATCGGGACTTAGTTTACATGGAAACACTTCCAAAGCCAAGTCTATTCAGAACACACATCCGGTAACTGAATAACACCCATTCCTTGTGTTTGAATATCACAGGTAAAGAATAAAAAAACAGTCCTGGAACTTTTCTGACACAGCTTGTATTTTACTGCTATGTGTAATAATGAAAATAAAAGAACTTCATCACAACATGTGTGAATTCGGGGTCCAGCAGGAAATTTCCAAATTTTTAAAAGTTCCTGAAAGTTATGGTTTTCTATAATTTAATAATAAAAATTCGTGGACTGGGATTACATGCCCTTGATAGTTGTTTTTTGTAATGCCTTCCTACAATTTGTTCCATCCAGCACCCATAGGTCAATGTTACAAGTGATTTTCCGTGGATGGCAACACTGCTTTTCTTAACATTATTTTTCCCCAAGAAGTATTAGTCTATTTTCAATGCAACTTTTATGATTGTAGTAATGTACCACTGCTAAATACCACATTTTTCATCCACTTTGGTCTATTGTGATGCTGAATACCATGTTTTTAAGAAACTTCGATTTTCTTTAACTTTCTTTATTTGGATGTTTAGTCATGGACAGTTCTGGGTTGTAACAACCTTATTGAAAAAGTACTGATGCAAGCTCTCGTTGTCTGACCACCAAGCACCTTGTGAGTAGACAACCCAACCAACATTGCAATTTTGCAGCTTGTATACCAGTAACGGGTATACATCTCTGTAAATTGAGCAGTGATACCAAAGAGAAATAAGAGATGAAGATTGTCGGAAGTAATGTCTCGTGTTCTCGACATGCAATAATACTCGGTCGATGCTATGTTCCTTTATTTAATGTTGATTGGAAACAAACCTGACAGACTTCGTTTATATTTTCTCCTTGCAGTACAGTAAATTCTATATTTTACAATTATGTTAATGCTTTGAACAAATATAATACCTAGAACAACATCCAACACACGTGCACACCACTCTTCACACATATGCACATGAAAACAAACACACAAAGCTAAGTTTTAACTTCCAAGTGAATATCCAAATAACAGTAAATAGAGAAGCACGATGCGAGAAACAAGGGGCTTTACACGGAAAGAATGCGTCTATTTTTTTGACATACATGGTTTATATTAATAGACCATGAAACAATTATGACAAGATGCATTTTCTTCTTCAGGTGTTGAGGAAGGAAACACACTGACTGGAAAAAAGTATTATTGATAGTGTGTTGGTGTTGGGTAACGTGCCGAGCTTTCATCAGCGAGACCTAAGTTCAATCCCCTCCAAGGGTGAACATTTTTATTCTTTTCTATCAGTGAAGAAATATGTAATATTGTTTTCTTGCCATTTAGAGGAAACAATACACATCAAATTTGATCTTTTAATCTGTCCTTTCATTCTTCTAATAGGTTCTCTATGACAAGGGGACATAAGAGATTCTCTATCTAGGCAAAGGAAATATTCTCAATGGTTCTGTAACAGTGATTCTCCACTCCCTTCCACCCATTTGTCTTATTTATTTACTTTGTTCATATCAACTCATGAAATAGCATGAATCTAACAAAAACACACAGATATAGTAAGAACAAGAAACACATGTCGCATGAAATGCTAGAGTTCTGGCTTTTTGCGAGGGTGATTATTCCTGTGTGTCTATTTATGCAGGGTTCACTGGAAAGGAAATGAGAAGGGTCACCTCAAGCACTCATTGGAAAAGGTGAAAAAATATTTTACAATTGCTTGGGTCATTGTTACCCATTCACATGTCCTTACGGGTTAATGATGGTGTGTCATCGATATCCACGAAAACATTATTCATGAAAAATTTGATGAAACTAGGATTAATCAAATTAAGAATTTGTTTTATTCGTGTTATTCGTGTTAGATTCTATAAATTTTGACAATATCGCTGAAGATTGTGTTAAGAAGATTAATGTTGATGTGTTTCGGTTCTGCAGCAAACTATTTTAAGGATGTGAAAATTGTCGCCGAATAGAAGATACATTTCTTAAAAAGAATTTCAGTTGGCTTTTAAAAAATGGGATATTTGTAGTTGCTTTTTTTCTACTCTATGCACTCTTAAAAGCAGATTATCAGTTTTGAAGAAAGTAGTGACAGAAATAAAAAGTGATAAAGTGAATTTCATCGGGCAACTCACATTCGCAACAAAAGTACATTTAAAGGAGTAAGGAGAAGTTAAGGAATTAGAACTGGCGAATAAATATTATTTAATGCTTCAAAATATGTTACTTTTTTAAAAAGTTGAAATAAGAAGTATGTTTTCTAGATTTTAAACATTTATTGTGTATAAATTCACTTTAACAATGCTTTTCACAAATATTATTATTATTATTAATGATAATAATACTATTATCGTCATAATCATTATTTTTATTATTAATCAATTTCTGGGAATATATTTCCACCTTCCAAGTGTATTGTTTAATATTACTGTGGTCACAAGTGTGTAACAAAATTATACTTTTTGTATAAAAATCTAAATAAATCAATCTCGTGTCAATTATTCCTTAAAGATGCAAATCTTGCATATTTGTATTAATTTAGGGGTCAAACAGCTAGCTCGTAATTTTTACCGATTTTCTTGGTATTCTGGATCACTGTGCACTGTGCAACATGCCTCAAGTTGCGATCAAATCTGAGACACTTTTGAGAGTTGCCTCAAATTGGGATCAAATCTGAGACACTTTGAGAGAATATGTTTTTGTTTATTCTTCATTCACTTTATTCCTCATCAGTTCAGTTTATGTCAATGGGAGGAACTGTAATAACAGCATACATAATAACTATTCCAGCCCTGGACCCCTATTTTTGCCAAACTATACTCTAATTTCTAGAAAATGGAAGTCAGCTTCGTTTGTTTCAAGTACGATATAGTGTTTATAATAAAATAGTGCAAGTGTATCTTAGAATTATTCTCGGTGAAATTCGCCCCTCCCAGCTGTGACTACAGTAACACTGTGTGTATGAGGCTCCGTCTGCTAAAGGTTAACCATATTCTGTTACTTAAAAAATTAATTAAGAGTAATATACACAACTTTAATAGGTAGCCTGTCCAATGAGGGAAGTGTTTTCTCATATTTCTATCTTTTTTAAAATAAGGTACCCAGCTATCATGTAAGGTAATGTCCAAGATTTGATTATCAGAATACTAGTTGTTCTTTTGAAATAAAAATGTGTTTTTTCAAAATGTTAGCATCTACACCTTGGCCAGCTTGCAGACCAATGCACGGGTCCCCAGAACTACCGTGAAAGTGATATTTTCACGGTTAATCCATTTCACAGTTGTTCCTTTAACGCTTATTCCTTCGTGGTTTATCCATTTGCGATTAATCCATTTCGTGGTTGTTCCTTTTGCTCTTATTCCATTTTGTGCTTATTCCTTCACATTTATTCCATTTTGCGGTTAAACTTTTCGTGCTTGTTCCTTTGCGTTTATTCCGTTTCGCTCTTATTCCTTTCGCGTTCAATCCTGTGTTACGTTTCGTGCTTTCATGCTCAGTCCGTTTCGTGGTTATTCCACCGCCCCCAATGCACACCTGTTGCTTTAGTCTGTCATGTATGCACAAACTGGAGAGATGATGTGTTCCACTTGTGTCTGAAAGCAACCTTAGAGCTCCAAATTACAAGTAACAATTTTTGTATTTACTTTGTGCTTATTTGTCAATTTCATCAACATAAGACATGCATTTTCTCCATATCGGGTATACTGAATCTTGCGTATATGTTACAAATGGTGCTCAAAGTGGAAATTCCTGACTGAGAAGGGGATGCTTGTAGGTATCAACAGGGGTGTCCACGGGCAAGTTTGCGGACGCAGGTTGCATCCACCCAAATTTTGATGGGAGATTTTTTCATTTAATTTTTTGTGATGGAAATTTGACTGAATAAATATTTCAACATTTACGCAGAAGTTGTAACATATAATAATCACTTCGTATACTGCAAATATACTGCTAATGGACAGGTAATAAGTATTATTTGGAGGGGGGAGGACAGTGCCCAGTTCATATTAACTTTTAAATTGTCAGGTGAATTCTTGTGGGGAGATTAAGCATTATTTTTGGGGGGAAACTATGAAACTCTTGACTATCAACGTTAGGTCTTAGACTAGGGGGAGATTGAGCATTACGTTACTCTTGGGGTAGAGGATATCCAGATGAAGATATCAATGTTAGGTGTTAGTTCTTAGATTGGCATATAATTTCCATACTAAGAGTGGGATCGAAGTTTGAGGGGGAGGGGGCAATATTTAGCTATTTGGTATAAAATTCGTATGATGATCATTATTTAGGCTATCATTTTTCTACTCTGGATTATTCGCTAAGCGGGGTGGTGGTGGGTGTCATAACCATCCACCTTTGTTCCTTCACTCCTAAAACTTCACTACTTTTTCATGTATACATTGTTAAGTAAAATATACCAGCGATTACTAAACAAGAAGTCCACGTCGCATTTCTGCCACTTTAGGATAATGAGGATGAGATGGTTAGACACAGCATTAGCTATGGGGGAGGGCAAGAGTACGCCACAAGCGCCAAGGCAAAGGGTGCTGAAGGAGCAAAGAAAAAAAAATTGGAAGGAGCAAAGAAAATATTGACACCTTTTTAAATTGTGTTATTGCCAGTTTCGCAATCGATACCCTAAATTTTGTTTTGCTCGCTTTGTTTGCATTACTGCTCACAGTGCACAATGGTGGATTGAAGGAAGGGGGCATAGATAGAGCATACAGGAAAGTGATCTTTCCTGAAAACCTGTGTGATTTTCATGGTTCACATTTTATATATATAAACGAAAAGGGTGCATCACTAAGAAATGGGATTGAAAAGTGGTACAATATCAAGTAAATGGCAAGACACCACTTTTCCATCCCATTTCTTAGTGATGCACCCTTTTCCTTGTTGGTGCCCATAAGCAAATTGAGAAAAAGTTGGGAAATACTAAATATCATGGCATCCTGTGAGTGTTGTCGCCAAATTAAATTAATATTTTTGTAAATGTGCAAACAAATAGATGTAAAAATTTCCCTGTTCTCCTCACAGTTATCCATTTTTCGCATTTTCATAACAGGATTCTGAAGGATTATATTATAGCTGCATTACGATTTGAGTTGAGTTTTGTTATTTAACGTCGCTTTACTTCCACTTTGGGCTGATCACGACGATGAGAAGAGTGATGATATGATGAAATTGATGAAGGGACACTCGCAAAGGAGACCCATGCTCAGCTTGAAATTCAAACCCATGATCCCTGGCATCGTAGTGTGCTGTGCTAACCACTTGGCCATGAAGGTCGGCTGCTGCATTACTAGACCCGATGAATATTCTTGACGTTGATTAATAACATCATTTTCAAAAATGTAATCCTTAGTGTTTGTATACTACTATTACACGAGGGTTGTTTGAATATTTTAGTAAATTTTCAGGAGATGATGCTGCAGTTCATTAGGTGAATAGATCACTTTATCAACAGCCCAAAAAGTGCTTCTTCAACAGGTAAACAGGCAGTCTCACAAATCGAAAACAGCAATGGCAAAATTACAGGAATTTGCTTCGAATTTATTCCCCAGCTGATAAAGGTGATGAATACCATGATATTAAAGAAATTATCCCCCACCCATTACAGGACTTACTTTTGTGATTTCTTCCTGCAGGTGCAGCATTTTAACAATGTCCATGTTCTATTAGAAATACTACAGTATTTTCTATTCCCTGTGCTGCAATAATTGTACTAAATATACTACATAGCAACATATTGTAAATAACCTGATACCACATGAAAATAAACAATGTAAAATGTGCATTTCTAACTTGTCCTAGGAAGTGAATTTTGCACTTGATATACAGGGTATCTACAAAATAACTCTGGGGTTTTAAACAATCATAGTAGACAAACGGTATTAGATAACTCGGGTTAGTTAATTACTTTGAAATCAGTAGCTCATCAAGTTTTATTCACGCCATTTGGAGTTTATTCCAACAAAGGTTCGCAACGTTGAGCAGCATTGACCTTGAAGTGACCAAGCCGAGCTGAACCCAGTCAGTGCAGTGCAATGGCGATGCCACAACAGAAGGCACAGTGTGTGATGTGGCTTGTAGAAACTGGATCTGTTATTACTGGACAGTGGAACTTTCGACACAATATGATGGTGTTTAGCCTTCAGACAAAACCATTTGTCAATGGCTTAAGGCGTTCAAAAGAAACTGGAAGTGTGGATTTGAAGGAAAGGACCTACAGAAGGTTGTTTGCTTCATATCCGACCATTTTTGACGGGTACTCACCTTAAGAGATACCACACTGCCACCACCGATCATGTTCTATTGGACCCCCAGCATTGTGGACTATCGCCCGGCATCGCAGTTTCCATTGCAGCAAGCTCCGGTGCAGGACAGGCATGGGAATTCTGTCCCACTCCTCCCTGCAAGCTTTCCATAGATCATCCAGGGTGTGCGGGCGGCGATGTTGAAGACGTCGTTTCAACAGTCCAAATGCGCAAAAATCCATTGGACTGGCATCTGGGCTTTTCACAGGAATGTCTTCAAATGGATTGACATGAATTCCTAATTCCTCTGCCATTTCCTGATAAAAACTTGGTGGTATGACTCGAAGCCTTGTCCATATGGATCATCACCTGGTTTGTGTCCATTCACTCTCCGATAGATAGGTGTCAGAAAGGAGTCTTGGAAGTATCTGGCATTCACCTTGTCCACCTTGCGTATCATCAACTTACCCGCATATCTGAATCCAGTCACATCCATAAAGCCACGAGGGAAACTTTCCCTGCACTGACGAACAAAGTTGCTGTGCCCCTTGCCGTCAATGTCACGGTATGTGATCGCCCGAATGTGACCACCAGCAGTGAGATGGACATATGATTTATCCATTGTGACAACATTCTTCCCCATTGTGACAACATTCTTCCATTTGGAACCCACCAGGTACTTTTCACACAGTTTCCTGCAGTTCTTCTTACGTTCGGCAATGTGACACGGTAGAAGGTGGTGTACACGGGCCTTCTGCACACACTTCAACCTGAGGTGCTTGCGAATTGTTTTGTTCACAGTTGACGGTGCGAGGTGAAATCTGTGGGCCATATCACGTTGAGTTGGGGGATTTTCTTGGCACGTCAATCGACGGATCCCCCGTAGCACTACAGGTGACACTTTGCTTGCAGCCCTTCTCCTGGTGGTTTTTGTGGGTGAATGTTTCGCAAGGAGATCCTGTTGTGTGTAACGGGCCACAATAGCTTTCGCAGTAGTCACCCCGAGTGTTAACCCATTTTCCCAACACTGTTTCACAATGCGTACGTATGAAAACTTAGCATGGAAAAGGGCCATTATGTAACCCTCCCAATACCGGTTGATTTTCGGCGCCATTTGATAACATTCACTACCAACACTCACGCACCTACAAGGTCAGACACAACACTGCTCCCGCCAGCAGACCCATAGTTCCAGAATGATATGCCAGGTGGCAGCACTGGATCAACAATGGTCGGATATAAAGTGAACAACCTCTGTATTCCATGGCCTCCAAGAAGTCTGGACCTTACTCCCTTATACTAGAAAATTCAAGATGTCAACCATCTAAGGAAAAAAAATATCGCATCTGCGGCAATCATCACCCCAGACATGCTGGCCAGGATGTGGCAGATTATAGTTTGGTTGTGTGCCGTGCTACAAACGGGGCACACATTGGAATTTACTAGATTGTAAACAAAACTTGATAACATTACCTTCAAAAATATGTATTTACTTTTTCCCGAGTTTCAGTTTTTAATAAAATATTTAGCTTCAAAACCCAGGAGTTCTTTTATAGATACCCTGTACAATCCAGAAAATGTTGACTATGAAATACTCGAAGCATAGGAGGAGAATTTGTTGCAGGAGGCACCAAATTATATTTTCACTGTCTATGAATCAGTCATAGGAACAAACCAGTTTTGGTTAAAACTACTGCAGCATGAATATTTGATGTGGCACACTGATGTACGCGAGGGAGGAGGGAGCTGATGACGTTCTTAAAAGGAAGGTAAAAAAATTATATTTAAGAAATATTTTATACTGTATCCTGCCTCTTCTAAGATTGCAGCCCCCCATCAAAAAAAAAAAAAAAAGGTATGCCAGTGGTGTGCCCAGTTAGATCATCAAGTTGTGGGCTTTTTAACATTTATTCTCCATCCAAAAACACCATTTATTTGATTACATGTATGAGGGGCAGTCAAATGAAAACCGAACACCCACCATAAAACACATTCCTCGCAAAAGTTGGCAACACTGTTGTTACGTATCGATGCTGACATCTGTAGGGTAGGAGAAATGGATAGTGAAAACGCACAGGTCCACACAGTTGCTTCGTCATTGCTCAGGAGGTGAGCGTAGTGAAAAGTGTGTTCATCCAGCATTGGAAATGGAGGCAAGGAAAAGAGCATAGAGGTGTGGTTCGTTTCTTGGTGGCTGAGGGTGCTGGAACACGAGAAATTCATCGTCGCATGTCTGCAGTATATGGCGAACACTGCATGTCCCTGACAAGTGTGCACGAGTGGCAGAAGAGATTCTGCGAAGGACGCACATCACTGCAAGACGATCCGCACCCGGGAAAGGCCCATCGAGCCATTACGCCTGATGTAATTGCAAACATTGATGGTCTGATCCGGGAAGACCGACGAATCGCAGAGGAAGAAATTAGTTTTCAGGTTGACATTAGTCATGGCTCTGTGCATGCCATTATCAAAGATCACCTGCAGTTCCAAAAAAATTGCAGGCAGTGGGTTCCGCATCAACTGACGGAGGGATAAAAGATTGACAGAATGAATGCATGTCTGAGTCATTTGCAGCTGTGCCATGAGGAAAAGTATGCGTTTCTGTCACGTATCGTCACAGGGGACGAAACGTGGTGCCACCATTTTGAGCCCGAGAGCAAACGGCAAAGCCAACAATATGCCGAATTTGCATAAATTTCATATAGTCTGAATCTCTGGTTCATTCCGCATACAACGGTATATCACTCATCTCTCTAGGGCAATAAGTCACCGATCTACACTCATTTAATTGAAACTCTGCATTTTGCTCAAAATAGGCTCGGGACAGAGAGGTTTACATGTGAAAATGGCCTTGGGACTCAAAAGTTTAAGATAAAGGTTAGTAATAGTAGGAAGTAAATATGTGTTAGTGTTTAACATTAATATTATTTATGAACACAGATACAAAATTACATAAGTGTGTAATTTTGTGGGTAATATTTTGTTAGGATAAGTTTTATTGTGTGTCGTGTGCATTAGTGTTGATGAGTGAGATGAGGAATAGACATTAACACGATTCTATGAATGTTAAGCAGGATCTATGTTCTAGTATGTTATGTTTGAGATAGTGAGAATATTGTTGGCTTTGAGATGTAAGTATTAATACTAGGAAGGGATATGAAAGAACGAGTGGTGCTTGATGCAAGGAGACTTGCGGGAGACCAGCAAGAATTGGTCGGACTGGGATGAACATCGGTACGATGGTTGGTACCCGGGACATCATCAGGAAGGAAAGAGGTAGGGAGGGATTTCCTGGGAAGTATCGGGCACTTTAGTACGTTCGGTAGTGGAAATATGGAGAATTGTCAGGAATCAGTGAGAGAAGTTTGCAGTGTGTTTAGTAACGAGAATAAAGAAGGGGGTGGAAGATTACAGTTTAAGAAAGAAACAAAAAAGAAAAATCTGGGTTAAATTCGGTTGGTTCCTGGGTTGAGTCCTTGCAGTGTTATCCTTTGCCTTTCTCCGGGGAGGCGTAACTTTTTTTATTTCTGGCATATCACTGTCTTGTGTATTAGTGTCTCCTTCTTGATGTTCCTGTGGTAGGTTCTGCTTCATTATCCTCTTGGTGATCTTAGTCCGGAGGAGGGATGTCCTGTTGTTGTTTTGAGTTTGTCGAAGGTGGATTCTTGGTGATCTTCTGGGGGGTATATTACATTCCGGAGGTAGGGGTTGAATGGGGAGGTGAGTGATGCCGGATTTGAAGAGGGAAAGTTCCTTTTTTCGACACCAGGTTTGTTAATTCGTTTAGTAATGTAAAGTGCTCGGAATTTCTTATTAACTGGTACGTGTTGAAGTTTGGTAGCTTTTGTCTTAAATCTTCGATTTGTTTGTTCGATGTGTGGCAAAAGAAGGCTTTATGTTCCGGTGTGTCCATATCAGTTTTACATTTCAGGCATTTATCAGTCTGTCTGAGGTTGTGCTTATTTAGGTGTTGACCATAGGGACAATGTCCCATTAGGAAATGTATGAGACCTCTCGTGGGGTGGAAATGGTCCATCGATAGTCGCTTTTTTATGTTTGGAAGGAAGCTGATGAATGGACACTTGCAAACATCCATGCCCATGACAGGATTCGATCCTGGGACCTTTGGCGTCATAGTGTGATGTGTTAAACACTCCACCACAGGGGCCGGCTCACAAGGTTTTGTGATTGTGAAGGTAGATGACGTACGAGACACTATTTTCAGAATTAATGATGTCAAAAATTTTTAAAAAAAAATCATTCCAGGGCTATACAAGTATTAAAAGCATATGCTTCCTTCTTCTCTATGTTGTTCAAGTAAATAAATTGTAGATTCTCATCTCTGAATGTTAAAATAAATATACTTAATCTACTCCATAGAACACTTGCTGCAAAGGCTGGACCCTCCGATGTGTCGTGTTTGTAACGTTGTTTTAAGTGTTCGCCATATTCTTATTGAATGTGCTGACTTTGATACCCTCAGATAGACTTTTAATTTTCCCAGCTGTTTGTCATCCCTGTTGGGTGATGACAGCAGTGTTTTATGAAATGTTTTCAGATTTTTGCGAAGAGCTAGTCTCTTCCACTGTCTGTGAGGAAGCTTTTAATACATTCTGAATTTTTAATGTGTTGTGCAGGTCTTTTTACAATCTTTCACTTTTAATTTTTCTCAAGGGACTTTTTACATCCCCTATTTTAACTTTTTCAGACAGAATTTTAGATAAGGAGATACTTCCCGTACACAGAGAAGGGTGCAAAATGGCCTTAAGTGTTGACGCACCCAAAACTTTTAATTCAATCAATCTATGAATCTCCTGCATAGAAAATCAACGTAAATTGTCGAACAGGGAAATAATGCATACCTTTCTTTGGTGCCATGAGACAGTTTTGTCTTGAGAAATTAACTTTCGTTGTTTTCAAAAGAGGCATGCACATGTTTGACACACTGGTGTCTTTTTGACCGGATATTTGCATGCAAACTTAATAATACGGTGAATAGCATTTGCAGTGCAGGGAGCTGCTATGCTGGTTTGTAGCAGCTGGCAATCAGCATTGTTTTCCAGCTTCTCATCAAGTAGTTTAAACCTTCTACTGCTGGATGGTCAATATTTCGATCATGCCTATATTTCAGTTTGGGACAGATGGTTGATATATTGACCAGCAGCGCACGGCAGCAATTAACGTACCATTTCGTGAAAACTACACATGATATTTCAGTTCTGTCTTTTTGTTCATTAGTATTCCTCTAAAGCAGAAGCTATCTAGGCTCTGCGAAGCCTTGGCTCAGAAGAGGAGAAAAATCGATCGGAAAATGTGCATGAAATTGTTCATTTTAATAAGATGATGATGGCATTTCAGGAGTTGGCACACTTTTTCTTACAAGTTGTTACACTAATTCCTTACGAGTTGGCAATCTTGCCCACTTTCTTTGAATGCGGAAGAAGTCCCGTGAGTTTAGCATGGCAGTCATCTAGCATGAATTCCATCATTGTTGCGAACCCCCCTGTTCCCAGTGTGGAATCTTCACAGGAACGGGGGAATTTAAGAGTGAGGGAAAGGGGTTGCTTGTGACAAGAGAAATTCCCTCTCTGGCCAAGCACACCACTTGCAGACAATTAGAACAAAAGGGAGAGGCAGCTAACCTCATCAAACAACCAGAGTAGATCCGGGGGTGAGGTGAAGTTGGGGAGTTTGTTGGCTGTCCGTTTATGGTTTATGCTTATGACCGCACCTAAAAATAACAGCAATTTACTCGGCTTACATATGAGGATAAGTTTCAAATCGTTGTTGAATTTTATTTTTTAGTCCACTTTGTACACAGAGAGAGGACTGGACCTATAGTTTAATGTAGGATCCGAACCACCTGCCTCCACCGGGTATCGAACCAGAGACACCTTTGTTTCATGGCGATGTTGCCACTATGCCAACGAGGAGGGCCCAAGCTTCAAATCGTGAAGATATGTAGGTCTGACACTCGAAAAGCTATATACAAGGCAAGAAGTTTGTTATATATTTTATTCTCGCGTCTAGTCCTACATAAATATTTCAAAATCCCTAAACCCTCCCTCCCCACAATGAAATTTTTTGTCCATTCGAACATTGTGATATAGTGAGATAGCCCATATTCTGTACCCAGTATATGCCACTGATCTAAAGTATTACAGTACATACTCAAATTACAAAACAATATATCCATTCACATTGTATCTAAAGATATCACTTTGGCGGTTACGCGGAGATAGGTAATTAACACTGATAAACTTACTATTCATTTTTCAGCATAAGTTTTTTCCAGCGATGGATTTCGCCACTCGTCTGGTGGCTTCGTCAGGCGTGGTTCCTTCTTCTTCCGCTTGCGCTTGTGGCGGCGCTAGCCCTTTCACGTCTTGCCATTCTCGTGCGGGTGTAGAGTGGCCGCACCTCGGGCTTTTGGTGCTGCACGAGGCGGTTCCAGATCTTGTCGTCTGCTTTCGCGGAGTGGTGTTTGTTCGTGTGGTGCGCAGGCAGGCTTTTTTGCGAACGTTTGGGGTCTCTACTTGGTTTCTTGTTGCAGGGGAGGAGCAGGTTGGGTGGGTGCTTGCTGCTGGAGAAGAGCAGATTGGGTGGGTGTGCATATTCCTGATGGCGTGAATCCAGTTTTATTGAGGGCCCCGGTATTGGTGTTGAGGTTGGCAGGCATGGTCACTATTGCATACGTTTCTTTTGAAAACCTTTCCAGTGCGGATTTTGCTTGCATGATTATTTTTGAAGAGCCTATGCTGTTGTTTTCATCTATGAGGTGGCAAGAAAGGCCTGTTCTCCTCCTCTTCCTAAGTCTGTGGTCAGCATCATGCTCCTTTCATCAAGCTGGTGCTTTGTCATCCCTACATACTTGCCTCCACATGCGCAGGTGACCATGTAGATGCCACTTCTTCCATTAGGGTCGGTGCAATAACGTTTGGAATGGGTTAGGTGGGAGGCTATGGAAGGAGGGGGGTGGTCTGCTATCTTGAAACTGTGTCTGGAAAGAACTTTTTGGATTTTTTTGGTTAAATCAGGATGTCAGGGGAGGCCGATCCATTTCCTTTCCATCTTTTCTCATTTTTCTTCTTTTGGTAGTGTAAAGGAGTTGGAGGAGTTCCTGTCAGATGTATCCATTGCTGATGCCAATGGAGAGGATATGCTCAAATTCAGTATGTAGGTCTTCGGGTTCCGAGGTGAGGTTGATGGCCCTTTGGAAGAAGTTGATCCAGATGTTGTTTTTTTGTCATGCAGTGACCAGAAAGTTTGTGGATTTATTGCATTCCGGAGTTGGGTTTTCTGAATATATTAGTCTTGAATTTGCCATTTTTCCTGCTTATGGAGAAATCTAGGTAGTTTAGTGTATTGTCTTTTTCTTCCCCTGGTATGAAGTGAATGCTTGGGTGAGCCGAATTAAGCAATCGTACAGCTGCTTGTAATTGCTCAGGGTTTTTGTATAGGAGGATGGAGTCGTCAGCATACTGCCTGTAGCCAATTCCGGAGAGGATGGGTGAGGACAAGACGTTGGATTCTATTGCATTCATTACTATGTTGGAGAGGATAGCGGATAGAGGGTTTCCCATGGCTAGGCCTTCCTCTTCATATAAGAATTGGCCTTCAAACTGAAGGGCAGAGGTTTCCAGGCAAACTTCCAGGAGGGAAATGATTAGTTCAGTTTCATATGGGCTTGGGGTTAGATAATAGCCACTTCCTGGTTTCACTTACAGCAAGACTTCTTGGTATGGACGGGTACATTTCCTGGATATCTACGCTGGCCATTTTTATGCTGTCAGCTCCCACGTATCCAATGACCATTTCCTTTATTTCCTCGCTGTTTCAGACACAGTACTTCAGACGGTGGCTGTGTTCACTGATCTTCCGCTGTAGCCATTTTGCAAGTCTGTTTCCTGGATGTTTGAAGCTGGCGACTATTATATGGAGGGGGGTTCCAGGTTTGTGGGTTTTTGGGATGCCACAGACTGCAGGGATATCTGGGTCCTGAACTTTTAGGTTCTTCCTCTCCTCCTCTGTGAAAAAGGGGGATGAGTCGAGGGCTGTTTTGATTTTTTCGCGTATTTTGTTCAGGGGGGAGGGGTCAAGTGGTCTGTAACCTTCAGAGTTGAGTTTTTCTTTCATTTTCGCTGAGTAAGTTACCTTAGTCATTATTACGTATTGGTTTCCTTTGTCTGTCTGCATGCATGCACCTGAGATTGTTGGAGGAGAGCCATTTTTTGAATTTCCTAAGTTTGCTGCTAAGTTTGGAGTGTAATTGAAGCATCCCACGGGGAGTCGGGGGCACACAGGTGCTCTTTAAGGATGGAAGCACACAATTTTCTTATGTTATGTCCCTCTTCTGGCATTTTTGCAAGGAAGGCGGCTTTTTCCACAGAAGCTATGATGTCCGGCACTGGGAGTTTCTTTTCCTGTAGCGCAAACTTGAAGAAGCCCCCGCCTGGGCACCACACGAACAAACACTGCTCCGCGAAAGCAGACAAGATCTGGAACTGCCTTGTGCAGCGCCAAAACCCCGAGGCGCGGCAACGGAAGGAAGCTCTACATCCGCACGAGAATGGCAAAAAGTGAAAGGGCTGCGTCAACTAGCACTGCCACAAGCGCAAGTGGAAGAAGAAAGAAACTTGCCAGCTGCAGCAAGACAGTTCACGCCTGACGAGTGGCAAAATCGGTCACTGGAAAAAAAACTTACGTGGAAAAATGAATAGTAAGTTCATCAGAGTTAATATATCCATTGTTACTATTATTAAGAAGCGCCATTGGTTTCCCTTTTTTTACTATGGGATAAATTAAAGATAAAGGGCTATAACTTCTCAACTACTGGATCTTTTTTAAAAATTTAAATTCTACGTGTAAGAATGAGTAAAGAACAAAATTTTAAGGAACGTCCAATTAAGGGTCCATGGGGAAAGCGGGGCAAAGGCCCAAAGTTTGAATTTTTTTGTAATTATGCAAAATTTTCCAACACCGTAATTTCCTTTTTTTATTTCGAAAGTTGCGGCATTACATATACTCATAAGAGTGGTTTTTGGTTATGCTTCCCTCCAATTTGTCCATCCAGCTTCCATAGGGCCGATGCTAGAAGCAAAATTCCGAAAATTGTTCTGTAAGCTGGCATCACTGCTGCTTTATACAATGTTATCTTTTTAGCCAAGAAGTATCAGTCTGATTTCAAGTAAACTTTGCTTGGTTGTAGGAATGTACCACTGCTGTGTTTTTCATTCACTTGAATCAGGAGGGCGGCATTTTTTTAAAAGAAACTTCAATTTTCTTCTTTTAACACTAATTATTGGGAAATACAATGTATAAATTTTAACTCTGCTAAAAGCCCAGACTTGAAGAAAGAAAACAAAACCAATTTCATCTCTCTATGACATTAGTTCTCAATCTATGATTTTTTTTTACACTTCCTGACAACAAGTTTGAAAAGTGAGTGCTTGAAAATAATATATCTTTAACGAGAGAACACGTGCACGAGGATCCACCTGATAAAGGTTAAACAATTCCATTTGAGACATCTTTTGAGGTTAGCCATACTTTCTCAAGGCTGATCTCTTCCATAGTGCTAAATTCATATTGTACGCGTAGTAGTATACAAAATCGACATATTTTAATAACTCCCATATTTAGAGTATGTGCATGTAAGGTTTAAGACAATATGGTTAGCAATGCTAACATGAAACATAAACATGTGCTGAATATCCATGTTCAATTTCACTGCTACACACCTTGACTTGCACTAAGGTTTCCATGTTACTTGTTTTCAGATTTCAGTTGGGAAATTTAAAGTTACAAATTTACCTGCTCAGTGATTGTAACAGATTGAGTTTGTAACTGTTATTGCGTTATTTTGTGTATACATTAAAAGTTAGATAATTGATATGTTGCAAGTAGACAAGTTGCAAGTGGAATAAAACCTGCCTGAAGGGAACTATTTCCTATGTGTATGTTCAAGTTTCGACACGTGAAACTTTGCTGCAAACTTAACCAGTCCTGGGGTTTAGTGTTTTATGGGAAGCAAAATTTTGAAGTCTCACCAAACGCAGTGGTAAGAAAAAGATAATTTACACCCAATTATCACCGTAATGTATCTTCAATTATGTTGAAAATCAATGGTTATGAATAAGGGATGCTGGAAGATGAAGAAACAAGACATGGACATTCTTTTCTATTAATTATTGAATTTTATTTTACAACAATGTAATTTTTTTTACATACATATATATATCATGATGGAATGAGATCTTGCATGGAATTCCAAATGAGACTTTTTTATCACTTCATTTCACTCCTGTTTTTAAAGATAAGCAACCTGTTGTCAGCTCCACCTGATAGGATCTGCTCTGGATTGGACCAATCACAACACAGGACTTTGTCGTCGTGTCCTTTCATATCATACAATGAGGCTTTTGGGCTGAAAACAGGAGAAACAAATACCATAGTACATTTCATTTTCTTAAAAGTTATGGTCATGTGATACATGATATGCAATGAGCATTAACATTGCCACATCCCATCTATTCAAAGTATCATGATTGATGACAAACTTGGATCTTCCGCTACTTGCTCTAATGGAAACAATTCCCTTCATAGAAAATTCAATTTAGTACAGTGGAACCATGATGTTGCATTCCCAGATTTTATATTTTCCTGCATTATACATTCATTCTAGACAGTCCCAACACAGCAAACCGTTATAAAATTTTCCTCGATTTTATTTAAGTTTTTTCAGCTTGGTCCCCTGAAATTAACCAGTGTTTTGCTTACATTTTACCTTCTTTCATCACTATGTTCTGAAATAGTTTACTTGAATTTTGTAATGATGATTATTTGTGAATAATCATAGTCTTGAACCATACCCAGCTCTTATGAGCACCAACATAAATAACAAACCGAGCAAATCTAATATCATTAAAACAATTAGCATTAGGACAAGAATCCTAGTAGCTAAAGAGACTTAATTTTTCATTACTACAACCCCATTACTAACTTTCTACTTTAGATCGGGACAATTTTTTTTTAAATTTTTGTGGCAAGGCATTATACGAGGCGCATCCAGAAAGTAAGTTTCCCTATTTTTTTCCCGTGAAAGTAAACAAATGAGCCGTGTAAATTGCTAAGACGTATCAATCATATGCCAGGCGAACAGATCCTGCCCGGTGCCGGTAGCGAGGCAGCAGTGGTCCGAAGTGGAAGCTCATATTCCTTCTCCCGCCGCATGCCAGTAGCGAGGCAGCAGTGGTCCGAAATGGAAGCTCGTATTCCTTCTCCCGCCGCATGCGAGGTTCGGTCGGTGATAAAGTTCCTAAATGCACAAAGCATTGCGCCAATTGACATTCATCGTCAGCTTTGTGAGGTCTATGGGCCGAACATTATGAGTAAGCAGATGGTGCGTCGCTGGTGTCAGCAGTTTTCGGAAGATCGTCAAAGTGTCCATGATGAAGAGCGCAGTGGACGTCCGTCCCTCATCACTGATGATCTGGTTGAGCTGGTGCGGCAGCGCATCGTAGAGAACCGTCGCTTCACGATTACGGAGTTGAGTAGCCTTTTTCCGCAGATATCGCGATCTGTGTTGCATGAGATTGTCACGCAGCGCCTGCTGTTCAAAAAATTGTGTGCCAGGTGGGTGCCGAAAAACCTGACACCCGAACACAAAATGAAACATTCAGGAGCAGCACTGACATTCCTGCAACGGTACCATGACAGGATCGTCACGGGCGATGAGACGTGGATTTCGCACTTCACCCCGGAAACCAAGCAGCAGTCAATGCATTGGCGACATAGTGGATCTCCGGTCAAGAAGAAATTCAAACAGACGCTGTCGGTACAGAAAGTGATGTGCACTGTGTTTTGGGACAGGAAGAGCATTTTGCTCATTGACTTCCTCCCCAGAGGTGAAACAGTGAACGCTGACCATTACTGTGAACACTAAGGAAATTGCGACGTGCCATTCAAAACAAGAGGCGTGGCATGCTTACTGCAGGTGGTGTGCTCCTCCATGACAATGCTCGTCCACATACGGATCGGCGCACAGCAGCAGTTTTGACGGAATTTGGCTGGGAGTTGTTTGATCATCCACCTTACAGTCCTGATCTGGATCCCAGCGATTTTCACGTTTTCTTGCACCTCAAGAAATTCCTCTCCTCCAGTGAGCGTTTTGGCAACGATGAAGAGCTGAAGATGTCTGTCACACGCTGGTTCCATTCACAGGCGGCAGAGTTCTACGACAGTGGGATCCAAAAGTTGATACCACGATACGACAAGTGTCTCAATTCTGGTGGTTGCTATGTTGAAAAATAGTTGAACCTTTGCTGTACCTGTTGCCAATAAATGGTTTCCTGAAACTGTGTTGTTTTTTGTTTTAAAAAATAGGGAAACTTACTTTCTGGATGCGCCTCGTAATTTCATATTGGGTTATATTGTCTTGCTAAGAGTGTCAATTTAACCCTTAGATACCGGGGCCGATTTCCCCAGTTTTGCCTTAATGCCAGGAGCATTTTCAAGAGGAAAATTTGGAATTCGTCAAGATCCGAATAATATTTTTTATCCTGGAAGCTATGATCGCTATTGGTGAGCCCAACTTAAGAGTTCAGTATGGAGCTTATGGCAACAGTGTTGCCACATGGTGCACAGTAGAAGAAAGCTCCAGCGCACATCGAGCGTCTGTTGTAGTACACCCCGCAACAAATGTTAGTGGTCAACGGAGCTGTTCACTGCCAAACTTTTCTGCTAGAGGCGCCAGCCCTGTTGTGTCCCTAAATAATTACGTTCGTCATCTGGTTGCCCTAAGATTTACATTGGAGCACGATAGGATGGCTATTCAAACGTTATTTTCAACGAAGGTAAGAATTTCTCGTGTAAATCGATAACAAAAATGTGTTTAGCAAATCTTTAGGATTATGTAGCAAGTCATAAGTTTCTGAAAATTACATTCTCCTGAACCTAAGAATTAATATATTAAAGCGCAACGACAGGGTAGCTCAGATGGGCTAAATATAGTATATTTATGCACAAAGAGCACTAAACTTGACGTAATTTTGGTCGTCCCTAGCTGTCATGGGTCTATATTTAAAAAAAAAATAAGATTTTTACACTACACTTTTATGTTTCCTCTTGTTGTGACTTGCGAGTATGTGAAATTAAAAGACGGGAGTAGGAATCTGAGAAACTACCCAAATTACAGAGAAAATGTATTAGGTGGAAAAGCACATAATATTTATTATTATACACTATGCTCTATCTGATAACTTAATATTAGCATATGTTTTCTTTGTATTAAGCAGACATTTCACCCTCGTATTTTCGTCCTTTTAAAATTATAATTCCTATAAATAAGAAAGCCCTAGAGGTTGCGAGATATGAAAGAGAATGTAACATATTTTTTGTAATAACTATTCTTTTCGATAAATGTGTATGTATAAAATAGAGACTAACTAACTACAGTCAACTCTCGATTCAACGACCTTTCACAGTTCCCGGGAAAAGGGTCGTTATTTCGAAGGGGTCGTTATTGGAATTTGCACCAATTTTCAGCTTAAAGGGTGCTCAAACGGACACAAAGATGCCTAGGAGATGGTAACAACATTTATCCTGGTAGTTATACAACCTGTTATGCACAGGATGCGTGTTGTGAAAAGGAAAATAGAACATGAAAAAGTTTTCACAAAAGAGAATTTAAATTAATGTTACTTTGTTTCAATTGTGCACAGTCGTTGCTTTCCCAGGAAATTCTTACAATTCTAGTTCATGAGAAACCCGTTTGCACTGAGACCAATGGAAAGGAAAACAATCTCTCGCTTATTGCAAGTGAAACTCGAAGAATCTTGACACCAGTCAGACTGGTGCCAGCAAAAGTCGGGAGATAATCGGGCAGAATGAATGTTGGATTTTATATGGGTCTACTGGAGCATTGTTTGTTACAAGATTAACTGGTAAGATTAGATCTCTCGGGAGAAACAACACAACCTCTCTAGGTACCAGACAAAAAAAAATAAAGGCAGGGCTGTAATTTTCGTTCTGGTTCGGATGTGTAAAATACATCGTAAAAAAAAGTCACTTTTCTTTGCTTCAACCAACTTCATTCACCCTTCCCCCTTCCCCATTCAAGGGAGCAGTCCAAACCCCTTCCTTGACTTGCATTGTAATCCAGCGTGAAAAAGGAAACTCGCAACTTGCGTTCTGTTTTCACCCAATGCGTATTCTATGACACGTCAGTGGCAGTCGATAATCATTTGGGTTTGGAATTGAATTTAACTTTAAACTGTATATTTAGTCCCGATTAGCCCATCAGCATAAAATGAACTGAAAACAAGCTTTATGAAACTGCGCATTTTCACATATCAAAATGGTAGATCGTTATTTACTCTCACGTTAATGGACGATCTAATGTTGTATTTAGGAGTATTCTTGATGTCAAACACCCACCCCTCCAAACCTTTTCCCCTTGAATAATGTCTTTTTAATCGGTCTCAGCGACCATTCCTATATTGAACACTCTTTTTTTTTCCTCCACATGAATGGTTCTGAAGAAAAGTGGATGCAAATTAAATTTACATTTGCTTATCAGAAGGCGCAGAACATAGAGAAAAGTCCCAGCATTTTAAAGATAACGCAACTGTCGAAGACGGAAGTTTTAACAGCACTGTAAAGAAGAAAGAAATGACCCTTGCTTTACGTTTTACCATGCAACAGACAATAATATGGGCAATATTTCCTATGCAGACAACAGCATTAAAAAAATCCATATTGTAATCCAGCGTGAAAAAGGAAACTCGCAACTTGCGTTCTGTTTTCACCCAATGCGTATTCTATGACACGTCAGTGGCAGTCGATAATCATTTGGGTTTGGAATTGAATTTAACTTTAAACTGTATATTTAGTCCTGATTAGCCCATCAGCATAAAATGAACTGAAAACAAGCTTTATGAAACTGCGCATTTTCACATATCAAAATGGTAGATCGTTATTTACTCTCACGTTAATGGACGATCTAATGTTGTATTTAGGAGTATTCTTGATGTCAAACACCCACCCCTCCAAACCTTTTCCCCTTGAATAATGTCTTTTTAATCGGTCTCAGCGACCATTCCTATATTGAACACTCTTTTTTTTTCCTCCACATGAATGGTTCTGAAGAAAAGTGGATGCAAATTAAATTTACATTTGCTTATCAGAAGGCGCAGAACATAGAGAAAAGTCCCAGCATTTTAAAGATAACGCAACTGTCGAAGACGGAAGTTTTAACAGCACTGTAAAGAAGAAAGAAATGACCCTTGCTTTACGTTTTACCATGCAACAGACAATAATATGGGCAATATTTCCTATGCAGACAACAGCATTAAAAAAAAAAAAAATATCAACATTGCCGTGCACACCAGTGGCGGAGAATGAGCTGGGGAAAGGGTCACTTTTTTTTACTTGTTCTATGGTTTTTGTTCGTTTTCAAGAATATATCCAGAACTGGTTGCCCCATTTTAGACTTCAAAGGAAAGGAAGACTTTTCCACCCTCGCCTGTAATCAGCCCGCATCAGCAAAAAAATCGTGGCCGAAACAATCTGCATTCCCCCCCCCCCCCCCTTTACGTTTGCTGACAGGAAAAGAGGGAGAAGTCAGTCAGCCAATGGAACACTTTTTTGGCAGATATTACGACATCGACACAATTAGGAAAACGTATGAAGTGGGAAACGGGAGTTATGATGCACGTAAGATCGAAGTAAACTTTTGTGGAAACCTGGATGACAACGCATTAAGCGGGTTGACGATCTTTAGTTCACCTATGTGGTTTTGATTATCTCTTGACAGTTTCGCTTTTTTATGAAGTGTTGCAGGGAACAAAGAACACGTTTTGAATGAAAGTGGTTACCGGAAGTTGTCGGCTACAAGGCCAAGAGTTGCTCACTCACGGGAACCTGCTGAACTGTAGGTCAGAGCTGGTCAGATGGGCCAGACTTGCAGGTGCCACGGATCTGTATTTTCGAACATTCCTGCGATCTTATCTCTCAAGGTGGTGTATTTGTCGATGAAAGAGCTTGACCTGCCATACACATTGGCAAAGACTGCAAGTCCAGCAGTCATTTCGGGCTGCTCCCACCCTCCCCCGCGAGTTTTCAGCAGCTCTTAGGACAAGGAAACAAGTCAAGTCGATTTAAAATAACATCCAAGCACATTCGATCTTCTCTTCTCGCGTATCCAAGAGCAAGCGTGGCAAAAGAAGCCTGGCGCGTTGAGTAGTGGCAGTCTGGTGCGGGTTAACATTGGTGCACTTGAGGGAGGGGAGGGCAGAGGTCAAGTGCTATTGGATATAACTCAAGCATGGTGTGGTGGTGTCTATTTTTAGTTCAGACCTAATTGTGAGCGGTAGAGCGCTCGTAAAGGGAATGAGTGGAGGAAAAACAACGCATTTTCGGCCGATTTCCTTCAATTTTTCAACTTTTTTTTCCCAAATTTTTCACGGTTCCCGGGAAAAGGGTCGTTACTTCGAGAGGGTCGTTATACCCGGGGTCGTAGAATCGAGAGTTGACTGTAACTCCCTAGCCTTCTTAAGCCCGAAGGTTCATGGCTGCAGCAACACAGGCCTTCCATCTTTCCCTATCTTGAGCAAGTTCTATATACTCTCTTCCATCCCTACCGATTTCCCTTAGGTCTATCTCAACGTTGTCCCCCCATCTTCGTCTTGGCATTCCTACAGGTCTCTTACCATCAGGTTTCCCAACAAGAATCCTGTAAACTCCTCTTTCCTCTCCCATTCGTGCCACATGGCCTGCCCACCTAAGTCTTCTTGATTTAATTATTCTAATAATATCTGGACATGAATACAAATTATGTAGTTCTAAATTATGTAACCTTCTCCACTCATCTGTCTCCTCATCCCTTTTAGGTCCGAAGATTTTCCTAAGGATCTTATTTTCAAATACTCTCAATTTATGTTCCTCTTTCAATGTAAGGGACCAAGTTTCACATCCATATAATACTACAGGCAAAATTACGGTTTTGTATATTTTAACTTTTAGTTTCTTAGATATTAAACGAGAAGACAAAATTTTATGAAGAGAGAAAGTAACCTTCATTTCCTGAATTAAGCCTCCTTTTTATTTCCTCTTTAATATAATTTTCATTTGTTAATATTACTCCTAAGTATTTGAATTTGGAAACTGGTTCAAACGAGTTGTTATCAATAATTAGATTTTGATTATTACCTAACACTTGGTTTCGGCCTGTAAGCATATATTTAGTTTTCTCTTTGTTAAAATAGAGAACCATAGGTATTAATAACAACTAGCTATAAAAAAAAGTACAGTCGTGTGGAAATATTATGTATTATTCTTTACCAGATTCACAAGAATAAAGCACTTAAATTGTGAAATTAAAGTGACGTAAACAAGTGCTGTGCAAATTTTAAGGCTTTTTTTTAGTTCCGATATCTTTTCTGTTGTTGACGCTCATCTTATTAAAATTCTTAGTTTCACAGCACTGATGTTCAGACATAATTTCCGATGTTAAGATGAAATTAAACTTGTAATTTAATGTAATAGCAGCACGTTCAGCATCAAATTCCCCATGTATTTAAATGGGAGAAGAATTGCCCATCAAAAGCATGGGGTCACAACAGGGGTGCTGCCACCTACAATAGTTTGCTTTGACCAAGAACATACAAGAATGCATGACTTGGTGGGAAGCTGTTCATTCTTGCAGCTGTTGGTCCAGAATAATGATGGTCCGTGGAGGAAGATTTGAAAATAACTGTTTCCGAATATACTTTTCATACGTCTTGCTCTCTATTTTATCACATGCGTCGGCAGTGTTTTTCTTTCCTTTATGCACAGAAAGGCAAATCGGGACTGGACCTACAGTTTAAAGTGGGATCTGAACAACTACGTCTCTCCAACGGGTATCAAACCCGGGACCCCTTGATTACGGGGTTACAACATTACCACTGCGCCATTGAGGAGGCCTCTTTCACATTTTTCGGTGCACTGTCTCATTTGAAACGGAACAGTGTTCACTATAATACCGGCATACACCAAAGCAAATCTCCCCCTCCCCCCCGGGTCTTCGCATTTTAATAAAGGGATTAGGGTTCCATACCCAGTGGAGGCACATAGTGGTTCGTATCTCACATAAAACCGTAGGTCCAGTCCCAATTAACATATCTGTGCAGAAAAGTGGATTTAAAACTCAATTAATTAATTACTAGAGGTGTGAAGTAGATGAAGTTCTGTTGTATTTGTGTGAACAATGATTACAGAAAGAAAGAGACAAGACTTTGGAAATATTCAATCTAAAATGCTCTCGCTTTGTGTCCATCAGTTAACGTTATTTGCCTTGCAAGCAACAAGTCCCGGATTAAATTGACTTAGGTATCTCATAAATCTATTCCCTATTTATGCATTTGCATCCAACTTTACTATCTGGAAAAGAACTGCTCGATCATTTTATGTTCTTTTAATATAATGCTATAAATACTTTTTATAATAGTTAGTCATCCTTTGGGTAGATCAAGTGAACCGGGGGTCTTCCTGAAGATCCGCCAATGAATACAATATGCCTCTTTTCAGAGAAAAATTCCCCAAAACTAGAAAGCGCACACACAAATAATAAATTTCTTGACCTGGCCCCAAGATGGAAGCCTATTCACGAACTTTTGCCTGGCCATTCCCCACCCCTTCCCTCTTCCCAACATGTGTTTGCAGCAAATGGCAACAGGGGGAAGGCTGTTATTTTTAACTCCCCAAATCACGGTTAACATAAGAAAGAAAAGGATATTTTTTGAATGTTCTGAATTGTAAAAGAAGGTATAGACCATCAAAACCTTACATTTCCTCTCCTTTTTGCATATTTATTATTTTCTCTTCAAATGTTAACGACTTGTTTCTGACAGAAACACACTTGTTTGGGGGTGGGGATCTCAAAAGTAAAAGCCCATAACAGCCCATACTGAACTCTTTAACTTGGGCTTCTCTATAGAGTCACAGATGATACCTTGTTTTGTTCAGTCAAGATTAGGCTATGAACCTACGGTTCAAAATCCTTTACCAAACAGAAAGTAAATATTTTTTTCTTCTTATGAAATTTGAATTTCATTGAGTCCCCATCTAAGCAACGCCAGGATGTGAGAGTTCAAAAGCATTCCTTCATATTGATATTGCCCGATGTGTGTTCCATTCTCGTGGCAAGAATTGAACACTTGCTGCTGATACTTTCAGAGAAAAAAAATATTCTATTATAAATACAATGTTATTTTTTGTTTGGTGGGAAATTAAAAATTCCATTTTTTTATCGGATACTATGAAAGCTATGTCTAATTTTCTTCACATAGGCAACACCCAGCACGTGATCGTTCAGAATGGTACCTGCAGATTTCCTGATATGTGTTCCATTCTCGTGGCAAGAATTGGGCACTTGCTGCTGGTAGTTTCACAGAAAAAATATATTCTGACAACGTCCGTGCTTGTTTTCGGAAGGAAATTTAAAATTTCCTCCACGTTTAAAAAAAAAATGTTCATATCTCAGAAACTGTGTTTGCTAGTTACAAATTATACCTGTTTAATCTCTTACCTTCTGGTATCCCACAGCTTCACATCTTCATCGTATGAGCCAGAGATAAAAGTATTTCCATTTGTTGTAGACCACTGTACGGTTTGGACCCACTCTTTATGGGATGAAAAACTTGACTTCACCAGGGAACCCTCTGGGAAATAAAAATATACCCGTCTAAGTAATCAATTGTGAATACTTGCCCCCAAAATTAAATTGCACTGCATACAGGTGTAGCTGCTTTCTACCCAACAACAAAAACTCTTGTTCTAAATAAACCAATAAATAACTATAGAAAAATAATAAGCACAAGCAAAAACAAATTTAGAAAATTCTACAATATAGTCCATGAATCAAGTGGAACCTTAAAAATTATTTCAATCCGACATATTGTCACCTTCTTTATAGTATATACACAACAGGTGTTTCAGCAATAATTGAGGAGTTACAAAAATTTATTGAAAGTAAACTGTTGAACTTACGTTAATGAAACCAGTCCAGAACGATCGAGGAATACAAACAGTTTGTGCGTGTATGTTTTGTTAAGCTGAGACTTCACATTCCTGCCACTAGGTGACAGCATCTTTGGTCCCCAAGATCACCGGACCTTACACCGTGCGACTGCTTTTTTGTGGGGTTTTATCAAACACATGGTATTCGTCCCACCGATGCCACGTGATATAGTAGATTTAAGAGAGTGTATAATCGCAGCGATAAGACACTATTGACAGGCCCATGTTGATGCAAATGTGGCAAGAACTAGACTATTGTGTCGATGTGTTGTGTCACCTGTGGTAGCTCAATTGTTAGGGCGTCTGACTACCATGCGAGAGACCCGGGTTCAATCCCCAGCGGGGGAGAACCGGGATTTTTTTCCAACTGTTCAAACGGCTCCGGCACCCAGCCAGCATCTTATAAAGTGGGTACCTGGAGGAATCTCTAGGGGGTAAAGGTGACCAGGGCTGTGGTGCTGATCACATCACCCCCACCTTCGGCCGTGATCAAGAAAGTATGGGGCCCTAACTCCACACTCCCTATATGCCTTCATGGCGTGGGGCAAAGCACAGGGAAGCACTTTACCTTTTTTTTACTACAAAAAATAAACATATCCCTTCTAATAGGAAATTTATATTAAGTTTATTCCTGTATAAATGGGGCAATTTTTTGCTTCTCAAATATTTACAGTAGGATTAATCAATATTCCGTGAATTGCATAACTCTCAGGATAATTCTGACTTCAGAAAGTGTAAATAAACTCTAAATTGTGTGTTTAAGAGTCTATTTTACATTTTGCAGTTCATTTCACATTATTTCGTGACAAAACAGTGTGGGGAAAATGCACCTCATACCTTTCAGAAACAAGAAAAATTAATAGCCCAGTAAATAAAGGGTTGTGAGCTCAAATAATTTATATAAAGCTAAAAATTTCAGGATTTCTTTTTCAAGTTACTTGGAATAACTTACTAAAAGTCGCGGAGAATCGCATGTGTGCGTTATCCTCAAAATGCCGGATAAAGATGGCGGCCAGTCGATATGAGTACAGTTTGGAATTTTGGTCATAGTTCGGAAATGATAAGTCGTAGTTCACTTGTGTAAAATTATTTGAACTCTATAAAAACACCTACTTTAACTATAAGTGTAACAATTTTGGATCCAAACACTTTTAAAGAATTTACATCCATTTAAACCTGAAAAATGTAGGAATTTTGGCTCGACCTTATTTATAGCCCTTTATTTACTGCGCTATAACATTACAATGTGTTATTTCACATTTAGTGTTTTCGTCAAAAACGAAATATGCATGTCTCTAATTATCACTTTATAAGTATTTAGAAGAACAGTAACAAAATGAAACTACTGAAGCACGTTACGCACAATTGAGCAATAAACTAATCTGACAATACTAACCACAACATTTTGGTATCTACTAACTTCTCCTATCCCTAGTAAATGCCAATGCCAACCTACTTGTGCATAATGGAAAGAAAATGCATATTAACCTGCAGAACGAGGATCATAAAGTCTAATGAGTCGATCGGCAGATGCTGTTACAACAGTCCTATTGATGGAAGACCAGGACATATCAAAGAAAGATTTGTTCCCCACAATCTCAGTTTTAATTCCTCCAATATCTCCATCCCAAAGCTTCAAAGTATGATCCCACGAGGACGTTAACAACTCCTTAGGATCAGTCCACGTTACAGCTGATATTGCTTCCTTGTGACCTTTCAAAGTCAAATGGGGAACCTGAAAGAGAGCGATAGTAACATATTTATTTGATACAAACAGGAAGGGCAAATATAAATGAACCGATTCTGGATTTTGTTTTAAATATGGGGCTGTGGTAACAAAGATACTGATTGTACTTTTTTCACGGTCTCCAAAATGTGAAAAAAAACAACAAAAAAACATACAAGGTTACAAAATATATATATTCTTAGAACATATGAATGTGAGAGATTGTTAATTTATTGATAATTGACCCAATCCAATACTTTAATAAGAAGCCTGCAATTTTGGGTAAAATCCTACCTTTTTGTTATTTTTCATAGATATATGGGTCCCAGGTTAGATTCCTGGTGGAGGCACATAGTGGTTTGGATCCCACTTTAAACTGTAGGTCCAGTCCCTATTAGCCTTACTGTGTGTAAAGTGGACTTGAAGCACAGACTCAAAATCAATCATTCATTTTAATAGATATGAAGGTATGAATCATGTACATTAATTAAAAACAATGAGCTATTCATGGAATTCTGCTTTATTAAAATATTGGTTATTGGTACCAGTATAAATAAAAAAAAAAACAACTTATATGTAGCCTACTTACTCGAATTTGAGATTTTCCAAAGGCAGTTTTCAATTTCTTCCCTGTTGATTGTGCATCACCAGTCTCGGAGTCTGTTGCTGTAAATTATATTTCAGATTAATAGATGATGTAGAATAAAACTGGATATCATGTTAAGAAATAAGTACAGTAAAATCATGATTGTATGTTTTTCACGGGTCTGTGGCTAAAGAACTTACAATGTTGAAAAATGTGAAAATGGAGTTTCAGGCAGTCACGGACACTTCTGGGTTGTAAAAGTTCTATTGAAAGTCAATGGTAGTTTTACAACCCAGAACTGTATGTGACTCTACAAGTACGTACATAGGGAATGTTCCATGAAGCTAAAATGAGCACTTTTAAAATAAAAGATGCATAATCCTTGAAACTTTCCTGGCAGCAAATTATAAATAGTTTTTTCGGAATATCAGCCAGGTAATTTACGGATAGGCTTCTAAGAGTTAACGTCACTCTCATCTTCAGGGATTGAAGTTAGCTCTCAAAAGCCCAAGCGGAATTCACCTGGCTGAGATCCGAGGAAACCTCTTTATTATTAAAATATGCATGTTGTTGCCTTCCTGCCAAAATAACAGACAGTACGGATGGGCTCTGTTAGCCAAACCAACTACTATTGTTGAGAAAACTTTCAGCACCTGACCTCTGCACAAACTGGATTCATTTAAATCACTTTAAATAAATAATTTACAGAATAATGTACACTTCGCAACATCTTATTTGACCGCCCCGAAAGAATTCTAAGTCCCGAAATCGTAAACTTAGCAACATTGCACTTCAGCTCCAGGTGAGAGTAGCAAACTTTGAGTAGGTCCTTCCACTAGACGAAAAACTCTGCGGTGATAGGTTTTCAATTTAACACTCTCCATGAACTTAAAAACTATATACCGCTATTATAATACACAATCAAACAGAAATAATAAATTGGAAAAAGAACCTTGAAGGATATTTACGATTCTGCTTGCTCGACTTGAAATTTGGGGGGTTTGAAACACTGAATAGAGTTTTTCTCCACCTGGAGGAAATTGCCATCAAGTTTGTGCAGAAAGAAGCAAATTTGTGAGGAGTCAGGGTAGCTACGATTTTTTGATTATGAAATTCCCTGACTTTTCCAGGTTTTCCAGACCAGAAATGAAATTTTTCCAGACATATTTGTCGTCATGATTTTTGCTTTTGAATCTCATGTTTTTCAATTAAATATGCAGGCACGTTAATTATTATGAAAATGAATATACACAGTTATTAGCTGAAAATTTACGAAGTGATTAATATAATGCTATTCAATGAAAAAATAAATAACTATTGTACTTCCCCATTTTCACTAAGTCATTACAATTAAGGTGGTGTAAAAAATCAATAAAAAATGTGGCATATATCAAAGCTTTACAATGTAACTTGTATACAAGCTCAATTATATCAATACAAATTAGAAACAACAGAAAATTAGGTCATGTACCTTTAGAAAATGTGCAATAAGTTTAATTATTATATTTTTTAATTTATTGAAAATAGTACATATTTCGGAAATTCAGAACGTGAATGGGGCCGGTGACCAACCATACACCTAAAAGAAATATATATGCAGGCCATACTTTGGAATCAAATATCTCCATTATTTGAGTTTTCCACATGCTGGAACCAATTTTATATTACGGGAAAACATCGAAATCTGTCTATTAAAAGGTAACAGTTCCGAATGTTTTTTTTCAAAGTTTCCTAGCAGGAAGACTAATTATCATAGAATTTTGGCAATCATTGTGACACGAAATTTGAACCTTCCTTAAAATAATGAGCACTATTTGGATTCGAAAAAAGTTATTTATGTTGAAAAAGAACAACTTCAAAATGACCTTACGCAATCATACATGTTTCCCATGGAAAAGGTATTCTCCGGTTGACAAGCGACAGTAAATATCGTAAACTAATGGGATTGAATGTAGAAATAAATCGGAACCTTAGTACAGGGTCTTTATTTTAATTCTAAGACAACCAAACCTGACATTCCTAACCTAACCACAAAAGTGTATTTGACAAAATCTTAAGTAATCGCTAAAACTCTGCAGTATGTGTTAACAGACATAAATCAAAATCAAACCATGTAAAAGTTACATTTGTAGCATGATGAAATCGTAATAAAACAAAAGGAACTTGGGCCCATTTTCACCACAATTTCATTCTACAGGCAAAAAATACGTAAAATTACTATCGGCATCAAACCAACATTCCTAACCTAACAACGATGTGTGACCAGCGTACGTTTAATTCCTCTATTTCGCACCAGGTTTTAAAAAATAAATTCGTTCTACATGCACAAAACACGTGCATATTCGAATAATGACGTCACTAATACTGCATAAAATCACTAATTTCTCGGGTGTAACACATCTCTGCAATGTAAAAACTACGACAACGAGCAAATGAACTAGTTGATCAGGTTCTTTCTGAATGGGTCACAAACGAAGGACTCATATTCACAGAACGGGTTCATGGGGGGAACGAAATACTGAGTTAGGGACGGCGCCAGGGGTGAGCACGGGTGGGCAAGCGCCCACCCAAAAATTCCTGTGCCCACTCGATTGCCCACCCAATCAAATTCAATAAGTACATATACTTGGAGATATATGAATAATTCTATAAATAAGAGTATTCTGGTGTTCATAACATGTATATTTTACTTGTGAATATTATCTATGCTAGAAATAGTCGCATATTATCAACCCATAAAAAGCCAATTTTATCATTAAAAAGTGAAAGTAAATACTAGAGCTATTGAAACAAAAACTATAATCAAATGAATACTTCCATGATTAAAAGCAGTTAGTAGGCTTAGGAGGCTCAAAATTATGCAGGGTATTATCAAGATTAGATCAGTATTTAGGTTGAAGTTGAGGAATGCAGCTCCGGGCCTCCACATACGTATATAAATCCCGGCCTGGGTATGGTTAAAATAATCTCTAAATAAACAAATAAAATCATCATCTTAGCGTTACTTCCTCCGGCAACACAATACATTATTTTGACTTTTTAATTATTATTATTATTAGAATAATTTAATCAAGAAGACTTAGATGGGCAGGCCATGTGACATGAATGGCAGAGGAAAAAATAGTTTACAGGATTCTTGTTGGGAAACCTGATGGTAAGAGACCAGTAAGAAGGCCAAGACCAGGATGGAGGGATGACATTGAGATGGACCTAAAAGAAATCGGCAAGGATCGAAAAGATTGGATTGATCTTGCCCCGAATAGGGACAGATGGAAGGCTGTTGCTGAAGCCATAAACCTTCGGGTTTAAGTATGCTCGAGAGTAAAATATAGTTTTAGTTAGCTCGGCATTAAAATTCCAGAAGTATCCCTTTTTTTATTTCATTACAATTTTTTATACTTGTTATCTTCAAATATCAATATATTATGTGAAATATCAACTTTATATTCATTCTACTAATAAGAAGGAATCACAATAATCACTACAATACTGCAGTGAATAAATTTTAATAAACCAGTTATGTATGGAAAAAGCTACAGAATTGTTCAGTTGCTAATGAGTGGCTTATCCTATTTAGAAATCCTCGTTCCACACAAATTTTGCCATATGAATGAGCCGAAAATGTCAACAGAATCTGTAGATGCAGCTGAAGTAAAGAAATAAAAAGTTAGGTCACGAAGTATCCAGAAGACGATTTTCTTAGTTTGTTTTTAAATCCACTTTTATGCTCAGATAGGCTAATTGGGACTAAACCTACAGTTTAACGTGGAACCAATGTGCATTGTGCTTCCACCAGAGGAGGGGGGAGTCGAACACAGGACCTCTTCATTATAATGTGACAGCGTTATGCCTTTGGGGAAAAATATACATAAAGAACTCGCACCAAACGTGGCATTTTATCACCACAGAAGATGTGTCCATTTTAGGAGGGTGATTGCCTGAGACAAATATTTGAGACTTTCGGAAAACAACATCATGGTTCACGGAATTAGCTGCCTTGATCCACTAATGAAACGTTGTGCAATTGAAACTACCATCTCAACTTTCTAAGAGGTATGAACTAATGCAACTCCATTTTTGGAAGAGTAAGTTGTGGTTGATTTGTTATATTTAGTCATTTTTCTGCTAATTTTGATAATGACGATGATAAGGTTCAATGGTGATTATTAGATTTAAAGTTAGGAAGGGGCGAAAACAAACAGAAGCTGACACTCAAAATACAAACCCTCATAAATTATTACTTTGACAGTGGTTCCAAGCGCCAGGGACTCGTTGCCTGAAAGAATCAAGTTTCCAGGGTGTGCTGCACAGGATAGAGTTTGACATTCTAGTGTGTTCGAAATGGTCACGCCATGCAACCCAAATCATTATGAAAAATAGATGAATTATTACTGGCACGGTGATCAACTTCGATGAATTCCATGTGTCCTAAATCATTTTGTTACTTCAAAAAATATGTTCATGTAACCAACCATACGTGTATTGCTTCTCCCGCATTAGTAACATGACAGTTCAGAAAATGAATAGCAACTTAGCTAATAATCTCTTCAATTCTGAATAGATTTTTCGATCTTACTTGTTTGTGACTGATATTCTGTCAAAATAGCCTTTCATTAGCCTAGGAATACTTCATGGGCAATTAACAAAGAATTTGATTTCCGTGTGTGTTTCAAATCATTCCTAATAAGACATTCATTGTAATCATTCAGTGGCGGGTGATTAGGAGGACCGGGAAGTGGAGGATGCAGTTTCCCCGCCACATTTTGCCACTTTTTGCCCTCGTAATACGGCCTCTTTATGCTAAGCTCTTTCTACCAAGAAAAAGTGTATTGTCCTTGCCCCTCAAATGTTGGCACCCAATCGCTGCTACTACAAACATTCAGATAGATTTCTCAGTTGTACAAACCTTGTAACCTAGGAAAGTGACCCCCAAGGAGTAAGAAAACTCTTTCAGTTAAAAACTCATAGGATGAAAATACTATGCTCAGGAACATGCATTTAAATTACGAGAAACTTCACGATTGTCTACCATCGCACTTTCTATCAGTCGCCGAATACATAAAATCAAGTATATGTCTTGTATTTGCAACACAAGCTTACACCTAATTCACATTTATTTCACTGTATTAACATGCATGAAAAAATGTGATTAGAATGTATGGATGGGGTATGGCTGCGCATGGGTAAACTCTTCCTTGAAATAATTGTGTCCATCAGAGACAAAGCGAAAGGTAATGGAACAACATGCGAGAATAGATTAGAAAGAATAAAGAGGAAAACAAGAAAAGGAAAGGGAAAAGAAGTAAGAGGAAAATCAGGAGTGGAAGAGAGAGGGGAATACATACGTCTTACATACACATATATACTATATATGGTCTTACATTTATACTGCCCACCCTAATCCATCAATAAGGAGCTTCTGCCCACCCGGTCGAAAATTTCTGGCGCCGCCCCTGTACTGAGTCCCTTTGTTTTTACTCGGCGTCCGCACCCGTCCAGTGTGACGTCGACCACAGCCACTTTTCCTTAAGAAATTCTGAGGATGGCTGGTGCGTAGGTTTCGTCTTGAGTAGCTTGTTCTCTAAGGAAAAATCTCACGCCTCTCCAAATTCCGGTCTTGAACAGGTTCACAAGAACAAGTCGCAAAATGAATGGATCCAAGATCCGAGAGTGAATAAATATAGAATCGAAATGCGAAGGAAACACAATTTTGTACGTAACAGACTAGAAGTTATAATGACGAGAGGAACAAGTTTCTGAACTGAATCTTTTGGGGGAACTGGAATCACAACAACTGAATTCGGAACTGGAAATGAACCGTTCGTTCATTTTGTAACTGGTTCTCCTGCAACTCCAAAATGCTCGTAAATTCCAGAAAATATGCAAAATTCCCTGACTATTCCCTGACTTTTCCCTGACCAACCAAATTCCCTGACTTTTCCCTGTTTTCCAGGTTTTCCAGTCGCGTAGCAACCCTGGGAGTTTATGCGACATTTTATTTACAATACCTTGCATAATATCGAACAGTTCTCATATATTTTACACGACTTGTTGAGAAAATGTGCTTGAAACACAGGAAGGTGGGAGTCTTCATAAACGTCAACATGTTTTTAAGGGTATTAAGTCATGAATTTAACGTAGAGCAGTTGGTTAGGTGCTGCTGACCTTATTTTTCATCAAGCATGAAAGGTCGCGGGTTCAAATCCCACCCTCTCCTCTTTCTTTCTTTTCTTTTTTTTTGTTTGCTGAATAGATACCGTTGATATTAGAATATTTAAAAAATGAATCCGATGCACACTTGAGGGAAGTCCCTTCTGCGCATATTTCCCCTTAGAAGTTGGAGATTTCCAGTATTTAAAGTTAAAACTTTTCTTTTTAGTTATTGTTCATATGTTGTGTTAACACACACATCATGATTAATTCACAAATCACATATATGTATTCAGGATGCAAAATGTAATGTTATTTAAGTTATGTCGTTTGCTGCGGGACGGCGTAGGTTCGAATCTGTCTCTGCTCGGAATTTATTCGGCCTACGTATAGGACGGTGGCAACCAACCATCGTGAGGAAATTGGGGATCTTCGAATGAGTAAGCGTAATCCGGTCCTGGAAACCTACTATAACGGCTGGGGATACGTCGGACTGACCCCCCGACTATTCCAATACTGGTTGCAGATCTCCATGCTTAGAGGTGACGAAGGAAAGAATGGGAGGGAGACCGGCAGTCGGTAGGTATGCCTAGGCCCTTCAGGGCTGTTGCGCAAAGGATTATTATTATTGTTTGTTCTTCACTGACACTTAAAATATTGATTATTTGATTTTGATATACTAAAAAAGATATACAGTTATGTTAAGTAGTGATGTAGTGCAGTACTGTAATGAATGAGAGCGTTTAATGAGTTCAAATTCCTAAGATTGGTATGTCCGTTCCTTCATAATGACTTTTGTCAATCCCTTCACCACCATCTTACCATGCGTCTAAAACTAATAGTAAATTGCTAATTAACAAAAATAAATTGTTATTGCGACGAAGGCCGATTCGATAAGAAACTACTAATATGTATTTATATAGTGAGTGACAAACAGAAAATTCAAAACCTCATAATGATCGTTAATTCCTCACTGCTTTGTATCTAAAATGTTTGTCTTCTTTGAACAGAAAGTACGAGTATGAGATATAACAAACTTTCCCCACTAACTTTGCAATATTCGAAACCACCATTACATACTTAGCTCTACGTAACTTGATTCTGCGCATTCCACGTGGCACGTGACTTCCTCCTATCATCGAAATAAGTTTCTCTTACTATTTCTTTTCCTCTCGTGAAATACAGAGACCAATGTTAACTTCTTAGCACGGTGGATACACTAAACACCCAACGATATACTCCTGAAAAAATCCTGCCTAGGTAGAGAATCGAACCTACGACCTCTCTTGTAAGAATCAAGCACGCTACCTCTTCTCCAGGTAGCTCATGTTAAAATTTGTTACCAGTTTGAAGAAACCAATTCACACATAATGTCTGATCTATAATTTCCTCATGGAAATTTTCATGAGGAAATGAATTCAGATAAAATCCAGAAACGCTGAAAGGGAAAAATGATGAACATGTCTATTGGCGTATTGTCATATTTTGTAAATTGTGTAAAAATTCCGTGTTTTGAACAAGCAATCGTTTAGTTACGAAGTATTTTGTTGTTTGTTTAAAGTAGGAACAGGAGGGCCAAAAGGAGTCATTTGAACCAGACCCCGTTTGACAAGAAACTTCAGCTTTTTTCCAAAGACTTTATGAAAAGAGAGAGGAACGTATGAAATATAAAATATGTGTGAAATTAAAACAATGGAAACCTTGAAAGATAATACTAACGAACTTCAAACTATGAAAAACATATTTTCGTGGTGGAAAACTCCAAGTCAATTTCGAAATATGAACTTGATGTTTATCTTTATTATGAAGTGGAGATATGGGACAATATGATCCCTCAACAAGAAAATTTTAAGTCAGCTACCTCCAACTTTTTCAATGGTCATAATTACTAATTAGGGTCCGGAAGTTGATGAAAAATCAACTTTTATTCTGACCCTTAAAAACAATGCTAAACCTAATATCAAGACAGTTTCCCTTCAGTTAGAGCCGAAAAACACTTTCTATTTTACATTTTTTTCATTTTTCGGCCATTTTTGGCTTTTAGTTTATTTGTCAGTATTTTAACAGTTTTTGTTGAATTTTTACTTATTTTTGAGGTTTATTTTTCTCCTCCCATGTTGTTTCGTGCATTTTAAATGCATTTACTAGTAAAACTTTCATATTTAGATTTCTTGACATGGTTCTTTTAACAAATTCACCATGAATCGAAAATACGGCAATGGAAAAGCATAATATTAATCTTAACTGAAATGTTTGGCAACGGATTAAAATACTTTGTGTGAAGATCTACTTTGAGGTTCTTTTTCTGGACACTATTAACGCTTTAATCTGTAGTTTTAAAGTAAAATTAGTCACAATATTAAATGCAATTACACTCTGGTATACGCGAAGCAGAACTGTATTTTCGGATGCTGGCCGACTACAGTATCATAGAAGGCCAACTCTGAAAGGAGATGAATTGGTTGATTTGGTGTTTGAAGTCAACTTTATGCATAGTTAGGCTAATCGGGACTGGACCTACAGTTTAAAGCGGCTTTGGACGAGAATGCTTATCTAAGTTTCTTGGATATTTCCGTTGATATTTATGCGATTTATGTCCAGCATTTCTGGATGCAGAAAGTTGACATGTAAGTTCTTAATATGTGTTAACTTATAACAGCTGAATGAAAGGAAAAGTATTTCCTAAAATCCTGCCAATCACTGAAAGATTAAAAACATTAGTAGAAGCATTACTTGAGGCATGCACAGTGGCGACGATTATGGAGTGTGGAAGGGCAGATGACCCAGCACTATGCTAAACATTATCTTCCAAGGGAAAGAAACTGTCCTTGCCCCCCACCCCCCACCTTGCCCCATCAGTTTTGAAACCCAATCGCTGCCACTGAATATGCATCGCATAAATATTTACAGTAATATCATATAATATTATATTACGTTACTAGAACACTTCGTACTTGGTAAATAAAAAGGAAAGAGTGGGATTTGAACCTATGATGTTTCGATCTTGCCGAAAACAGTAAAAACGAAAGTGCTGTCATCTAACCAACTACTCCAGGAGATTGCTAACAGAAAGCTCAGTAAAACATGTTAATCTCAGTTGAAGCAACATTGTGCCGGAGTTTCGAAACATTTTTCGCCAAGAACCAAGGAAAAGACACACTTTGCAGAATTGTTTGGTGTTGTGCAAGGTATCTTTACTAAACATTTTGCATATAATCATCATAAATTTGCCTTCTTGCATTCAAATCTGACAACAATTCTTTCTAGGTGGATGAGAACCTGTTCAGTGTTTCACAATGCACATACATTTTCCTATTTTCAAATTCAGAACGAAGAATCTTGAAATATTTTCAACATTCATATTTCTACTTAACATTTTTTTTTTTCTACTGATATATTTTATTACTGCTTTATGGTATCTTTACTTTATGGAATGTGAAAGAATGAAAAAATATGGCGAGCATTTTCATTCAGGAAGAAGAAATGTTGCAAAGTTGGCTACTCTTAGTTGGCTCTGAAGCGCTATGCTGGCAAATTTCGGAATTCCGGACATTGAAATTTTTCAGGGAGGTCAAATAAGATGTTGCGAAGTGTACATAAGGATTTTGTAGATGTAAGAATCACTTTGTTGAAAGTGCATTAATCTTGAATCATTCAATGGTGTTTATTGGGTTCTAAGAAAGGAAAAGAAAGGAAACAAAATGCACTGATGGGGTGAAGCTGATACGAAAGAAAATGTAATGTTTAAACTGTACACACACTTAAGTTAATCTTCATTTAAAATTCAATAATTTCAATAGCCAAAAATAACAAACATTTTGTGTAGAATAATATACAAAATACTACTGTAATCATGTTAAACTGTAAATTGTGTTATCATCATTAAACTGTAAATAAACATGGCAGCTGTTATTTTGTTCAAAATCCAGCTTCAGTTACACACAACAAACATTTCCATAGTAGGTTCATATACATATTATCAGAGAGAAAAATGTATATTTACATATAATTTTTTATTTGGTTTAATCAAACTGTTCCAATATTTTACTGGGTCATTTACAAGAAAAAGTCTTTCCATAAAAAAAAATATATGTATGGTGTCAAAAACCATACAAGGAATTTTAACAGTTGGTTTCTAAAAGAAATTAAAAAATCGATTGAAATAAAAAATCATCAAAAATATATTTTTTTTAAAAAAAAGCATGATTTTTGTCCACCTACCTCTGCATGTTTCCCCCTTACTGGCACAGTTCAACTCAAAACACAATATAAACGCATCCAACATGGCGTGTTTATGGCGGTCCGTACTGTTGTGTTATTGTTTGTAGTGCATGTAGGAAATTTTCAGCATGGAAGAGCCTTACTTTTGGATGCAAGGTGGATATGTAAAAACAAATAGAAAAAGTGCCGTGGAAAGAGCACCAGAGCATTCTTGCTTGCTTCAGTGGTGAAGCAGATGACAGTGTACCACAGAGTGGTAGGAAGCCAACAAAATTATGCCTATGCATAATTTCCAAATTTTCATCTAACACTGGCATGATTGTAAGTTTTTTTAGGGGGGTTAGGGGGTAAAATTAAGATAATCCAAGTGCAACACAAGAAGAGAAAAGAGAAATAAATAAATTTTCATAACTATTGAGAATTTGGTAAAAACTAAGGATCAACCTGCGACCATGACACCTAGTGCAAATTTTTAAATATTTTCCAGCAATCTAAGATAAGTGATTATGATTCTTGCTTTGCAACTAAAAGCCTATGATTCACAGTTTCTGTACAACACAGTGGCTTTAAATGAATACAAACACTTTACAAATCCAATGAACAAACATGAAAAAAATCAATAACTCACATGATGACCATAACTTGAGCAGAGCATCCCAACCACCTGTAGCCATCATGGATTCTGCAGTGTTCACGCCAACACATTCCAAGCTCCTTTCATGTCCTCTACATATGTGTATACATTCCACCGCATTTGTCCTCTTATTCCACTCCCAAAGCATTGCTGTCTGGTCCTGTGAAACACTGCAGTAAAGATATAAAGAAAAAAAAATCTACATTAATAATATATATCAGGAAATATTATTTGTAGTTTAAGATTGCCTTTCTTCAACTTTTATCTGATCACAATGGAGGTGAATAATAAAACTGAAGGAGAGACTCACATGACAGAAATATTCTGGAGAACAAATCATGATAAACACGAGAATACAATTTTTTGGCGTGACACATTCAACTGAAACTTTAGTGGTTTGTATTATTAATAATAAAAAATCTGCTGAACATTCAGAGAGCTTTAAAAGTCACACTTTATGAAACTTTGTACATTCGTGTTTTTTGGTACTCTTTTATTACTAAATGCCATACATCTCTACATAAAAATAATGACCGCTCACAGTAACAAAAAAAATGTTGACACTCGTTACCTTTTTTCCTTTTTGTACGTGGCTGAGAATGGTGCTAATAGGAAAAGCTAGAAAAGTGTGAATATCCTAGATGGTTATAGACAGCAATCTGATGAATTGTGTGTATAAATTATACTATTTCACTTAAAAGATTAATATTTTTTTGTGATTAATTTCTGTATCAATATTTCAGACTTTGAAGAGGAGACAAGACTTCTTTTATTCATAAAATTAGCAATCCACAATGGGAATAAACTGAAACATTACCTTACAAATGAGGAAATAGGGTCTCCCAATTCAACCCATGCTATGTCCTTTACTGGCCCGGTGTGTCCTGGAATGGTCAAGAGATGATTGCCTTTGTTCGTCCATATGTGGATGGTATTGTCGTAACACCCTGTCAAAATCCTGAAAAACAAATAAACCTACAATTATTACAAGTATGTGTACACACATGAACACAGAACCAAACAAAAGAAAATGCTAACTGACAATATTAAAAATCCAGAACTATTTAAAAAATGTGAACATAAATTTATTTGCTGTGCTTTGTTTATCAATCATATCATAACATTCAGAAATGAAGTATACAATAGTAATAGAAAACCACAAGAAAGAATCAAGAAATATTTCTAAAATACATACCAACTGTGAAAGTTTTATGTAACATGGGCAGTAGACCTCCACATCAACTCCACTGGTTGCATGGAAGTTATCTAAATGATAATCTAGTTCCATCCATGTTTGCTGCAAAATGTCAGGTATTACCTGTTGAAGGACTTCAGCAATGCATGGACAAGGGTCCATTGTTGACACCACCTTTATCTTATATATGGTGTCCTTCATGAAGCCCCCCCCCCAAAAAAAAAAGAAAACACATGGGATAATATCAGGGGAACGGACTGGCCATTCAATCAGAATGCAGCATCCAAACCAATGTCCATGAATATGCTGATTTAAACAAGCTCTAACCTGTTGGTAAATGATGTTGGAAACTTCTGATTCATGGAATTTCAAATTGTTGAAACATGATTAGACATGTTATTCCTGCAAAGGTCTGCCACTGGTCTTACACTTTAACACACTTCGTGTCTTTCTAAACATCTTAACTCACTAACAGATGCTCCCTTGTGTCAGTGGCGGTCTCATGTGTAACCTTCTTTAGTTGCACTTGAGTTAGAAATTTTGCCACTCCAAACCACAAGACACACACTCTGCTTTTTTACTGTGGAGACACCATTTCTGTTAACAGTACAACTAGCACCACCACTTGAGTTTTGAACTAGCGCAATGTTGCCAGTATACAAAGAAACTTCCACAGTTACCAACTATTTTCCCATGAGAGGCAATTTCCTATATATATTGCCACTTTTTATTATTACTAATCCAAAGTTGTATACTTTATTTGTGTACACCCTGTTCAGTGGTCAAGCATGTTGTGACTGACTTTCAATTTTACTACTGAAATTCTCAGGTTTAAATCCTGGCGTGGGGATGGGTGAGCATCCCTTCATCTAACGAACACTCATCTTCATCATTGTCATTTACCAAAAGATGCAGAATACATACAGGGTGTCCGAATTGAAACACTCTAATTTCAACACTCTGTAACTCCACATGTCCTAAAGTTTTTGTGAGCAAAGTGGTAATTAGTACATCTTGAACACTTGGTACATTTTGTAGTATATATATTTATATTTAGTACATTTTTACATGCGCCCCACGAGTCGCACGGAGGATGTCCAGCCAATACTTGATTTCCCACCAGGTTGCCTGTAGCATGTGTGGTTGTCCCATGAAATCCTATCACGAAGCGGTACCAGAGTTGTCACTTTGGTTGAATACACCATGTCCTTGACACGACCCCACAGAATTAAAATCAAGTGGGGTAATGTCAGGTGCATGTAGAAATGTACCAAATGTACTAATTACTACTTTCCTCACAGAAACATTAGGACTAAAGATATTGATTAATGCACAATTCATTTGGATGCATCAAATAAATGTAGAGTTACAGACAGTTAAAATTAGGGCATTTGAATTCAGACACCCTGTATATTGGTGTCTTTTCACCTCAAGCAGCAATGGTAAATGTTGCTGGTTACCTCCTTCAGTAGCCGCTTACACTGCCACTTCACCTACACTCCTTGTTATTACTTCAATCAATAATTTATTCAGGGTTAAAATGCAACATTTTAAAACCATTACAGGTATATTTTGTGAAATGTATTAATATAAAGTACAGTCATCATTGACAGACATGTTCTGGCCTTATGGATATCTATATATGAATGAATATACAAATACTTTTGTTAATACACATGAAAGACTGTAACAAGATTAAATAACTGCAATAGGATAATATGGGCATTTTGTAAATATTTTAAAAGAGTAAATTGATAAACCATTTCTATGATCTTCACAAAAATTGCAGTTATTCTGAGAACAGCAGCGTGGGACAGTTTATTCAATTAATTTCACTGTGTGAGTATGCAGTCGCAATAATAGAAATGCAGAGGCTTCAATACAGTTATATACTCCTTAACAGCTCAGGAAAAATGACAGAAAATGAAAATCTTAAATTTCTGCTCGTGGAAGAAAGGCAATAAGAGACTTACCAAGAACCCTTTGATGCTACTGCAGCCACCCAGTCATCATGCATAAGACAGTTTTCAGGTTCTGGTGATGGATGCTTCTCCACATACTCAATATCAACAACAGTTTCACATGATATTCCCTTTTCTTTCAGGTGTCTTGCGAGTGATACACGGAGGAATTCTCCGGATATCAAGAAATCAAATTCCACTTCCTCCCATTCATCTTGGAAGCTTTCTGTAAATAAAATACAGCACAAAATAATTTTATTTAAAAAACAGCAGAATTTATCAATAATGTGCAATTTCATTCAGGAGCTGTCTATGACTACGAAATAAATTGAAAATCAACCTTGTGCAACCACAATAAGGTAATAAATTCTAATATAAAGACAGAATGCATGCATAATTCCATATTTATCATGATGAAACATTTGAGTGTCAGGTACAAAAGTATTTTTGGTTGTTGTTGTTTCGTTGTTCCTAATAAATTTATATGTTAACATGCATAACCCCAAAAGTTTGTTCCTTCCAAGGAGTATGACCACAAAATGAACAGATTAAATTTGTTTGGACTAAGATAAAGTAACTGGTTCAGACAATAGAAACCTTTAAAATCTGTATATCGTTACATTATAATCCAGCAGATGAGGTGGATACACCCTGTATACCTGCATATACAGGGTGTTTCAGTGAACTTGAATCAAACTGACAGGATGGATTGACCCTGGTCAACAAACATTCCATTAAAAAGTTATAAGTCAAAACTAGTTAACAATGAACTCAGTTGCCATATTCTTGTGAGCCTGCAATGTGTTGGCAGTTTTCAAGGTACACAGACCTGCACCACTCCTTGCATTCCCTCCTGGAAAGAATCCTTTCTGCCAGTGATATCGTCAGAACAACTATGTTAGAGCATGCGACAAAGTTTCTTGGAATGCTGTAATGATTGCATACACTGGGGGCTGCCATTTTGAACACCTACAGTAACGTTTTTATTGTAGAGTGCTATGACAAACTGTAATAATGCCCATATTAAATCTAAAGTCCGCACGTTTATTATGTCCCCATCGGGAACCCTTTCATGAAACTTAACACTGGCAACAATAGCTAACAATAGCCAAACTGCTCCCGATAAGCACGTGCACTCAGACGTTGTTGCCACATTTTCTTTACATCTCTTGTAGTTGCAAGGTGCCTCGTTATTTTTGCGCCATAACCACGTGTGGAGTTGATTTTTTTAACTACTTGTGTTGTGTTATGGTGCTGTTTTGTTGCTTTGTTATAGTGTTGTGCTTTTAGTATTTTTCTTAGACTATGCATAATGCAAGTTATCCTCATGGCTGCTAGTGAAAATCCCAAGTATGAAGACAAAACTGCAGGATATTATTTCCTTCATGGAGAGCAGAGGTGCCCATCCCCCTCAAAGCCAATGGCGCATTCCCCCCCAAATCATATCATGTGCCACCCCCCCCAAAAAAAAATCATCTGCGGCCTCAAACCATATCTTAATCCCCACAAAGTATTTAATTACGGCAGCGTGTCTACTGAAAGTAACTTTTTTCTTAGCTTTACAGAACACTATACTTGACCTGCCCTCCTCTCTAAACAGGGGTGCCCATCACTCAAGACCACCCCTAAAATAGTTCATCAGAATCCCCCCCCCCAAAATAGTTTGGATGAATGTGTAATAGTTGATGTCTATTTGAATGAAATACCATGTTACATTGTCCATATTTTTTGATTGTTCGAAAAACTTAAAGCTAGCACATTGATTGGTTAAATGTAGTAAATTAAAATATGCATATAAATAGTATTTTTGAGTGGGTTTATAAAACTCAATTTGAGTATTTAACACAAATTGTTACACAACTTAAGATAAAGATAGAATAATTCAACCTTGGCAAACCAAATAATATGCTCCAGCCGTATGACAGATTCAATTTGTTTCACGAGACACTACAGAACCCTAGCTAGAAATTCTTAACCTCAGGGCGATAATAATATAACAGGGTTCCCCACCCTCCATTTTCCTGGGGTAAATATAATTATTTTAGTAACAAATCATAATCCATAACAATAATTACTTGGATTTTATCTTCAGGGCAAAATTAAAATTTTCCTGTGACAAGTTAGAAATGCGGATCGATATATTTTTGTCCCAAATGATGCACCTGCTTTAAAATTAAGCAGTATACCAACACTAAGCATTATATTTTAAGAAGTGATGTTATTAATGAATATCGAGAATATTGCTTATGTCTTGTAATGCAGCTATAGAATAAAACTTTACATTCACCTCAGTAAAGCGCCAAACACGCATTCTCGCAACACATGATTGCGAGTGAAGCAAGCAAGAAAATGTTACATCCATTTCTTTGCAGGCTTTCAAGAATATTAATTTAATGGGGTGTCAATACTTTCTTAAGATCCCGAGATATTTAGTCTTTTCCAGCTTCTCTTTTGGCACGTTTGGGGTCGAAAACGTGTAGATACAATATCGCTAAATACAGTCTCCAAAATTTAATGTTCGAACTCTCTCTCCAGTACAGAAATCTCTCGACAATCTAAGATTTAACACTTAATCAAGAGCTTCCTATTTCCTCCTTTAAATGTATACTCAATCCTACCACCAAAATTTCCATGCTAATTTTAGACAGCATTGCCTCCTCCAAAAAATAATTCTCAGTCTCCACACCAGAATTTAGTAATACACAAGAATTAGATACCTCCCTCAATTTAATGTTCAATCCCCCTCTAACTAAAATACCAGCCATAATGTTAAGACTTAGAGTTGGATACTGCTTAACCAACCCACATTTAATTCAGAACCCCCCCCCCCCAACCCTCGGGTCAATTAAGGCCTAATATGTAAGAGTTGGATATTTCTCTCCCCTCCCCCTTCGCCTACCCTTAAACACTTCCTTTTTAATCTTTATCTGTATTTCTTTTCTCTTACCATATTCTTTAATTTTGTTTCTCTTTCTTTTTCTTTACCATTTCCTTCTGCTTTTCCTCTTCTTCAATTTGGCAACATCGCTTTCCTACTCCAGTTTCTTTGCTTCTACTTCAAGAGAAAACCGCCCGCTTGGGTGTTTCTTTTAACAAAGAGTACCGCTCCCTTTGTTAACCGCTGGGGATATAATGAACGCGCGGACTTTACAAGCAGCATCTTTCAGTTGTCTTATTCCAATGCCATAGGAAGCCCCAACAAGTATTGGTGTATAACTTTTTATTTATTTGGAATGATTTTATAGAACATAAGGACAAAAATAATATCATAATACAACAAAAATAATAACATAGAAAAATTACATGTGGTTAAGAGACTTGCATACTTTTAGTTAACTTTCTTCTAAAACGGTCCAGATTTTCAAAAATGTCTATTTGGCTTCCTAGATTATTATATTCACTGGGCAGTCTATGGAACAGAGCGCTGGATGAGGCACAATCTCGGCTTCTGAGAAGCAAAAAGTTGAGTGCTTCTTGTTGAGCGGGCAGGCACACGAAAGTGAATTTCCTGAAGAAGGCGGTCACTTCTGATTCTGCCATTCACTATTTTATGTAGAAATATATGGTCAGCCAGTCTATGTCTCTCAAAGGAGTTTGGATATTTAACATTTGCAGGAGGATGGACTTTTGCAAATTTGAGGGGCATGCCATAGACCAGATCGGAGAACAGTATTCAATTTTAGGTGACACAAAAGATTTGTAAAAGGTGCTGAGGGCAGTCAAGTTGTTTATTTCCGTGAAACGATAGAGAAGACCCAGCATACGCATTGAACCCCTTGTGACTGTAGAGATGTGCTCAGTAAAGGAAAGTTTCTCGTCAAATATGATGCCCAGGTCCTTTTGTGTGGCAACTCTTTGAACACAATTATTTTTTATGAAATATTTAGTATTGTGTGTTTTTTTCTTTAAGAAGAAGGTCATCATGGTACATTTTTGAGGGTCGAGTTTTAAGTTCCATAATTCACACCACTTTATTAGAGAATCTAAATTCTCTTGCAGAAGTATCATGTCACTGAAATTGGAGATTTTACTATATAGTTCGCAATCGTCAGCGAACAAGAGAAGGTTTTTGCATGAATCGGAAAGATATTCTGGAAGATCATCAAGGTACAGGATGAAGAGAAGAGGTCCAAGAACACTGCCTTGAGGTACACCAGAAGATACAGCTTGATAAGAAGAAGACATTCCGGAAAGAACAACTTTTTGTTGTCTGTTTTGGAAGTAGTGCTTGAGCAGAGAAAGTTTCCATGAATATTGAAACGGTGGGATAGTTTATGAAGCAGGAAATTGTGGTTTATAGAGTCAAAAGCTTTCGAAAAATCCAGATATACAGGGAGGTTATTTCAGTCGTTCACCGCCAGAGTGACGGCCGTTCCGCGGACTCTTCATGCAACAGGTCCCGGCAAATTGCGTTCAGGATGTCCGTAACAGAAACCGCTTGTTTTGTAATGTTTCCACTTTTCACAATTACAGTTACAATTACAATTGAAATAAGCACGTACCTTGTCGCACGGATGCAGGAAAAGGTGTCCTCCCAAATACAAATATTTCCGGCACCTTATTTCTGACATCTAATCTTAGATTAGACATCGCTACTTTATCCTCAGTTGACAGAAAGGGAAGACAGCATCCCGGCGCATAAAGCAAACCGAAAGCGTAAAATGATATTTAAAAGTAATAATAATGATGATCACTAACCTCCTGTGTTATAAGAGATGTTGAAAATGACTTCCTTCAACAGCAATACAACACGTTTCTTAGGTTCAAGAGATCCTGTCTATCGTAATCCCTGACCACTTTTCTGCAAGAATTCGTTTTCACGTAATTATCGTACATAAAAACTCTATGTTCAAGACTATATTTGTTTAACGACATAAGTAATGAATGAATAACAATTAACACACAATAAAGCACTGGCCACGAGTAAGCACATTACAATAACACAGTATAAGCAACACGCGTACTGATAAATGAACAGAATTGAACATGAACGAACACTGACGTCTGGTACCCGGCAGTGTTGCTAACCATTTTTCGGCAATGTCCCTACAGACGTAGTCAAAATGTCCCTACAACTGACCAAATGTCCCTACGCCAAGTAAAGTGACTAAAAAAAAAAACACCTCATGAGCATGCAAACAGAAGATAAAATATACACATTTACTTACCAAATCTTTCTGCTCGGTGCTTCCACAATTAATGAAGGAGCGAATTTACAATACAGGACCTCTCCCCGATTTTTTGTAATATTTCGCATACTCACTAATTGAGGCCTCCTAATCACGAATTTGAAGTTAAAATTTGGGGGGTCACGTGTAGAAATTGCAAAATAAGTGACATTGAGTGGTCCGCGATCGGCACGATTGCTTATTATTTACCGGAAGATTTTGTGTTTCCAATACTTAAAAAACGAAATATACATTCCTGATATTACTACGACCCCAAATTTTAACTATGTTTGCCTATCCTAACCTAACCTAACCGTACCTGAATGGTTCGTGGGGCTATCCGTCAATGGTTTGTTGGGCTACCCGTGCATGTTTTTTCGAGCCCAAATTTTAACTATGTTTGCCTAACCTAACTTAACCTAAACTTACCGAGAATGGTCAGTGGGGCTATTCCTGAATGGTTTTGCGGTAATTGTGATTACGAACCGATAAAAAATATTATTTTCGTAGCACTTTAACGGCAAACGTTCATCATCGAAGACGCCATTTTCGTATCCTGCAATTTTATGATTGATGTACTGTTGCCAAATTTACCTGTAATCAAATCAGTTCTTCTACATCGTGATTGTCGCTGTCACATGTAAGCACGTTCTTTGGGCAATATACTGAAATCCATAAGTTTATTAATTAGCCCACAGCCATCCTCCTGCACACTCCACCTAACAATCTGTACAACATTAACAACTTTTTTACTGTTCTCTTCCGCCATTCTTACACGATCCATGCTCTCCAAGTATGAAATCAACAGTGTGGCAACGCTGTAGACAGCGTAACTAATTTTAATTTGTTCATATCAACAAATATGGCTACCATACTTGTATACGGAGAATCATTGCGAGAATTGAAAAGCTTATTTTACAACTTCTACACGTTAATGAACATTTTTTTCCCCCTCACCCCAACATGTTAACTTGAGATAAATAATCACGAATAATTATTTCGTGAGTATAAGACGTAGCATAGAAATTACAGAAGGGTCCGGTATTGTAAATTCTTGCCTTAATGAATAATAGGGGTGTGCTGGACAGAATTTTTTGGGTCGGGACGGGATCGGGACGGTAATTTTTTTAAATCCCGACATTCGGGACTGAAAAATTTGCAATTTCCCGACCAAGTCGGAAAATTTTCTGGACGGGAAATGTTCGAAATTTCCCGAAGCACTGGAAATCTCGAATTTTACAAGTCATTTTCACTTTAAGTGATCGTTTTTGCATTTCTAGAATAAAAACTTACAACTTTCGATAAGTTCCAGAAACTTACAAGGCAGAAAACGTCGAGAATTAACGACTTTTTAAAGTAAAGAATCCAGCACACCCCTAATGAATAACGTTGAGTCGTTTACTGTTGATTATGTTATTTGAAGTCATACATGCTGCTGCTGTGAAGAGATAGATGTTGGTTGGTGATGCTGTATTTCCTGCATTCTTTAACAATTTTGGTCCCATTTTATTTCCCTTTTTTGTTTTTGTATCACTTAACATTGAAAATATTCTTTCCGTTTCCGCGTTAGAATGCGGCAATGTTAGCACTATTTTCGCGAGAGTGGAAATGTTTTCAAAAAGGAACTTGCCTTGAAAGTTTTTGGTAACCGATAACATGTTCCAAAATTCTGATGGAGATCTGTTAGTTAGTTCTTTTTTCTCCTCCTCGCTAAAGTATCCAGATAAACTAATTCATAAAATGTAATTTACCAAGATTGAAAAAAGTACCTACGTTTTCCCTCATTTGGCAAAATCTGTCCCTACGTTCCTACGCGGGCGAAATTTAGTGAAAAGTCCCTATGCGTAGGGACATGTCCCTACGGTTGGCATCACTGCCGACACGTGCTATGAAGCGCCCTCTCGCGGCTGACAACTCACCCAACCCCCGATAAGCTGCAGGCGCTGTCGCGACAACTGAGAATAAAGTAGCGATGACTAATCTAAGATTAGATGTCAGAAATATTTGTATTTGGGAGGACACCTTTTCCTGCATCCGTGCGACAAGGTACGTGCTTATTTCAATTGTAATTGTAACTGTAATTGTGAAAAGTGGAAACATTACAAAACAAGCGGTTTCTGTTACGGACTTCCTGAACGCAATTTGCCGGGACCTGTTGCATGAAGAGTCCGCGGAACGGCCGTCACTCTGGCGGTGAACGACTGAAATAACCTCCCTGTATTACATCCAGTTGAGAGTTTTCAGATATAGAGTTCATAGCGTCCGATAATAAAATGCTTAAGTTGGTTAATCAGGGGTTGCCTGGTAAGAAGCCATGCTGTGCTGTATTTATATATGGAGAGGTAAATTGTAGAGTCGGTCCTTTATTGTCTTTTCACAGGCGATAGAAAGTGGTGAAAGAAGGGAAATAGGCCTATAAGAAGAAACAGCACACTTGTCTCCAGATATATATAATGGTACCACGTTAGCATTTTTCCATGAATATGGAAATGTACCCTCATTGAAGCATCTGTTTAATAAAATAGAGAAGGGAATAGCGAGAGAAGCAGCTTTTTTTTTTAGGAAAATAGAAGGGATTTCATCAGGACCATTGGTGCGATTTTGAGGCATTGAAGATAGGATGTATTGCACTTCTTGAGACGTGGAGAGAGACGTTAGTGTGTGACAGCAAACTCGACGGAGGTTGGGAAGGGATGAAGCCGGTGTATTCGAGGTTGTATTTATGGAGAGAAAAAGAGTTAAAAACATTAGCTTTTTTAATGACATGTTTCCAGACCAGGGTTTCTTATCTCATATTGGTACTTGGGTCAGTCTCCATTCAACCTGCTAGTTTGAGTTTGATTCAAAGTCATGGAAACACCCTGTATATCTGCAGGTGGAACTTTCATGCCACCCATGCTCCTATTTCCTCGTAAGATAATGAAAGCAGAATTAACAGATGGGGTACCCTCCAAAATACTTTTGCTTGCAACTCCAGTGGTTGGATGAGACTTAAGTGTCCAAAACATGGTTTCAACATGTAAAGGCATCAATGGATGACCCAGCATTCTTGATTAAGGTTGGACACCTGATCCATATATATATATATATATATATATATATATATATATATATAAATAATAACCTTTAGCGTTATTGAGACTGTCAGGGAAAATGTTGTTATCATAATGTGTCTACCCCCACACTGTACATACAAGCTCCAACCCCTGGAGTGTCAATCATGTTTAAACTGAGTGCATATTTTATTATGACTTTGCTCTTCAAAAATTGTTGAATAGTTCTTACGATCCTGACATCTTTACTGATGCCAATTTTGTGGTGCAGAAACTAGTTCAAGCTGAAAAGTTACACAAATAAATAAGCCTATAAATCTATCTAATTGCAAGCAGAGTGGTACATTATCTCCTGAAAAGAGGACATAACATAAAAATCACCTCTTGGCTGGAAAACTGTTATCACTCAATACAAAATTCATTAATGCCCAGGAGATAAGAAATTTCTCAATTGCAATAACTTATGATACAAATTAGCTTAGAGCAATAGTATAATAATTAAATACATCTTGAAGCTTTCTTGATGGGTGATGATGAATGATGAACTTGGGCTATTGCCCAGGGAATTCTGGAAAGGTTTTGAAAGTTTGGAAACTTACTATCACCTACCTTTCAACAGCTCATTAACCAACTGATTCAGGTCATTAATAAGAATCCTTGCTGGTACAGAGTATGGGGTTGATGCCACAGCATATCTAGCAAGAAAAATATGAAAATTTTGTTATACAGAAAACTTTGAATCTTGTAAAAATTATGCTTTAAAATATTTTCACTTTAATTGTATTTTCTGGGGTTAAAAAATTTCTGTAGGAACAATATATAAAAATAAGAAAAAGTGTGCAAATACGTATGGAAATCAAACTGAACCTCCATAACTTAGTTACAAAAACTTTTGATCAAAAAAGTAACACCCACTTGCAGAAGAAAGTGTAGAAATAGTAATGACAACAGAATCTGCCTAAACATTTTTGTACAATATTATTTCATACGAAAAAAAAAACACACATGGTCCGAATATGTAAAGCTAAACTGGATAATGGTTCTGAATGTAATGAATGATCTCTGCAATTTTTATTGGGGCATTAGTAACATTGTAGAATTTGGGAAATGATTGCTGGAAGCAAGTTCAAAAACTTCCGATAACAATTACCACAGTTTAAAATTTCACGAAGTAACAGGAGAAAATCTGATTTCAAAAATAGCCTATGCAGGCATCTAAGTTTCGCAGCTAGCATCTATTCCTCTTCTACAGTTGTCTTGAATATGAATTGTTTGATTTTGTTGCTGGAACTGGTATCATGTTGAATGCTTATATAATAAATGAACTAACTAAATAGCTGTGTACACAAGATCATTACATAACACTTAAAACAAACTACATATTCTTCACAAAGATTCATATGGAACCTGCAACAAACTGGATCAGTGTGCTGCCCACAGACCATGATTCAGGTATTCTTCTTTTTTCTCTACCCCTTATGTCATTACAGCATCGGGGATGCCTCCGCCCACTTTTTCCATTCTCCTGTGTTCTTGGCAATCTTCTTATTTCTTGGAATATCTTCCTAATTCTTCTTTCTTTATCGTCATATGTTTTCCTTGGTCTGCCCGTGGGGCTTCTTCCTTCTGGTCATTCCTCCAAGAAATGTTAGGGTTTCCTTCCCTCCTCCATTATGGTTACATGACCAAACCATTTCATCTGTCTTTTGATAAGATGGTTATCATATATGCTTAATCCAGCTCTTTTGTTTCTTACTCTGTCTCGTCTTGTTTTTCCTACTATCTTTGGTAGCATTTCATTTCTATAATTATCTTACTAAGTTCCTTTCCTTTCATTGGTCAGCTTTCACTTCCATACAGTAGTATTGGTTCTATTACTGATTTACATATTTGTAGTTAGGCCCTCGTCCTATTTCTATTTTTCCAAATATTGTCTGGCTCAATTGATATATGAATTATTTGCTTTTCAGACATGATTCGAAACTTCTGGCTCTATTTTCCCATTTTGATGAGGTATTGTTTCAAGGTATTCATAGCTTGGGACCTGTCAAGTTATTTTTCAGTACAGTTAATTTTTAGGTTTCCTACCTTAGTCTTTTCTGTTCGTCGTTTGCCTATTTTTATCACTTCATCCAATCCTGTTGTAAAGAGTAATGGGCTAAAACGGTCCCCTTGTTTTCCCCTATCCATTATAAAGGCTTGTCATGTTTTACCATTCAGTCGAACGACTCCTACTTTCTCATACATTGACTTTACTGCTCTGAATACTCTTAGTGGAACATTCCTCCTTTTTAGTAGTTCCCATATTACCTTCCGTGGTATCATGTCGAAAGCAACTTTCAAATCGAGGAATGACAGGTTTGCTTCTTTTCCTCTGCTCAAAAATCTGTCCAATATGGTCCAAATTGAGTATATGTGGTCTTGTTGTTGGTCTTCCTGGGTGGAATGCCACACGTTCCTCTTCAAAGCCCGAAGTCTTGTTCTAGGCAAACTTGCAATATTTCCAATATACTTGAATATATCTTTATTACTACCGAAGAGAGGCTTATAGCTCTATAGTTTCCACAGTCTGTAATATTTTCCTTTGTCCACATTTTTTGAAATAATGTGGTTAATTCCACCTTCAGCACATTCCTCGATATTTTATATACTCTGGTTACAGGCCCATATCCAGGATTATTTTGATGGAGGAGCCAGATCCGAAAATGTTTTATCGTCCCCTCTCATATATATATATATATATATATATATATATATATATATAAATATGTATTCAACTCACCTCATCCCAACAATCAGCCACCTTACTTATTGTTTACATTCAATTCTCAGAAGTATTCGAATAGTTCTGTGTTTTCTTTTGAACAGCCATGATAATGATAATCCTATGTTCAGAAAATAATATATTCATAAATTAAATTATACACATTAGCAGCGATTGAGTGCCAAAACTGGGCAGTGAGGGGGAGCAAGGGCAAATACTTTCTCTTAGTAGACAAGACTTTGCACAGTGCAGGGGCAAAGTGAAAAAAAAAGTGGTGGGCACAACTGCCCATGCCCCCCTAATCGCTGCTACTGCTAGCAGCCTCGCATCATCGGTTGTAGAACTAAAACTACACAATATTGCAGACTGCAGACTTCTGGAGTGAGCTTGTCTACACCACACATTCATTTAAAATTGAAATTTTACAAATTTGAAAACTTGATGTTATTTTCGTAGCTTTTTATAAGTTCAAATTTAAATATTTAATAGTTCGAAAGGGGGGGGGGGGGCATGTCTGGTCCCCTGGGTACGGACCTGTCTGGGTATATTTCATCCCATCCTGCTGCTTTTCCAATTCTCATTCGTTTAATCAATTCTTTTACTTCTGCTTGTATTATATTTCCTTCCATCTCATCTTCCCCTACATACACTTCACTAACTTGGTTGAATTCTCTTCTTTCATCTTTTCTAAACTTTTGTGCTGCCTCCAAACATCTAGAACCTTTCCTGATTCTGTTTTCAATTCATTATTCTTATTCCGTACACTCCAAATTCCCTTACCATATTAACTTCTAATGTTCGTGATCCCCATCCAGAATTTCTTCTTATCTTGCCGGAAATATTCCTCTACTTCATTTCCAAATTCTGCCCAAGATGCTTCTTTGACAATATGATTAGCTTCATTCCTCTTCTTTTTGTTCATATTTCAGTGGAGTAGATGTTTCCAGGCATTTCTTCTGTTCATTTACTGCATTCTTTACTTTCTCATTACACCATGAAAATTTTGTTTCAAATACTTTAAAAATGATATATACATCCCTGATATTGCTATGACCCCAAATTTTAACTATGCTTGCCTAACCTAATCTTACCATGAATGGTTCGTGGGGCTATCCGTGAATGGTGTGTGCACCCGTGCATGGTTTTACGACCTCAAATTTTAACTATGTTTGCCTAACCTAACCTTACCGGAATGGTCAGTGGTGCTATCTGTCAAAGGTTTTCCGGTAATTGAGACAAGGAACCGATAAGAAATCTTACTTTCGTAGCACTTTAACGGCCAACGTTACTCATCGAAGATGCCATTTTCGTATCCTGCAATTTTACGATCCATGCACTGTTGCCAAACTTACCTGTAATCAAATCAGTTCGCATTCCACATCCTCTTCTACATCGTGATTGTTACTTTCACTTTCGTAGTCTTCCTCCTCGACCCATTTCTCTGTGGGATCATTTTGGGCAAAACACCGAAATCCATAAGTTTCTTAATTAGTCCACTGCCACCTCCTCCACACTCCACCTAATGATCTGTGCAACATTCACAATTTTTTTACTGCTCCCTTCTGCCATTCTAACACGATCCGTGCTCCATTCCACCATTCTAACACGATCCGTGCTCCCCAAGTATGAAATCAACACTGTGGCAATGCTGTAGACATGGTAACTGATTCCGAACGTCAATTGTCCATATCAACAAGTAGTTCCCATACTTCTATACGGAGAATCATTGTGAGAATTGAAGCAGTTTTTTTGCAATTTCTACACGTGACCGTCAAATGTTAACTGCAGATTCGTGATTAGGAGGCCAAAATTAGTGAGTATACAGAATTTCAAACAAATTGGAGATACTTCCGGTATTGTAAATTTATACCAAAAGTTGGCTTTTTGAAGGGGAAAAAAATGGAAATTTTGGATTTTTACTAATTACAGATAACCTATTTCACTTGAAGTATCAGTTAAGAGTTTTAAAGGGTCTTGAAGTCATATTTTGGAACTACCTAAATAATTTTACCTCCAAGAGACACACATTCGCTATTTCTGCTAGTTACTAATTTGTTTTTGCCATATGCGAGTTTGTGTACTACCTAACCAATGGCAAATGATAACGGTTCCGATTGTTTTATGATTTCTCCTAGCACAAAGACTAATTATCGTAGAATTTTGGAAATCATTGTCACCGGAAATTTGAACCTTCCTTAAAGTAATGAGCACTGTTTGGACTCGAAAAAAGTTATGTTGAAAAAAACAACTTAATAATTACCTTACGCACTTCTCATGGACAAGATATTCAAGATGGACAAGCGACAGTAAATATCGTAGAAGCGTGGGAATGAATGTAGAAGTAAATTGGAAGCTTAGTAGAATGCATTTAGGGACTTTATTTTAATGCTAAGGGAACCAAACCTAACCTGCCTAACCTAACCACGAAAGCATATATTGAACAAAACATTAATTTTGATTTGATTTAGTTTATTTTACTTCGCGTTTTGTGCCTCTTGGCTAATTTGCGAAGATGGAGATGAGTGATGAAAGGATGAAATTGATGAATTGACATTCACAAACAACCAAGCCCGAGTGGGATTCGAACCCGGGACCCTTGGCGTTGCAGCACGATGTGCTAACCACTCGGCCACAGGGTCTGGCAAACAACACCTTAAGTAATCGCTAAAACTCTGCAGTATGTGTTAACAGACGTATATCGAAATTGAACCATGTAAAAATTGCATTCGTAGCATGATGAAATCGCAATAAAACAAAAGGAACTTGGGCCAAAAAATGGGAAACAAAGAGAAGATCCAAAATTCTGTAGGGCTGATTGAATTAGGTTATTTTACATCACTTCTCTGCCAAGTCTAATCATGATGGTGTGATGAAATTGATGAAGGACATACACATAAACAACACCCAACCCAGCCTGGGATTTAAATCTGGAACCCCTGGCATCATAGCATGTCTTGCTAACCACTCTGCCATAGTGGTAAATGCTGTTGGAATAGGTACTAGAGTTAAACATGCAATTGTAGAGTTGCAGTATTATGGTCCAACGGGAGAATTTACAATACCGGACCCCTCCCAGATTTCTGTAATATTTCACATATAGGGACATTTTTTCAAGATCTCCGAAAAGAATGGATTATTTGATTGAATATGCTCAAAAAAAAAGATTGGTAGTGTCCCACCTACAAGATGGTATTTTCATCATCTCACAGTCAATACAGTTTATGAACAAAAATATAATTTGCTGAAATTTTGAACATTTTAAGAGACATCGAAATAAGAGCGAAAAAATCCTCTGTGGAAGCTACTGGGTTTGTGCGAACACTGAAAGATCCTCAGTTCATTTACTGGGTTACGTTCTACACAAAATCATGCTATATGTTGCAACATTTTTTTTCATTCTATTCAAAAGAGACATCGATGCTGTTAAAATGAGTGAGTTTGCCTAATGTTTTGTTAGTGCGATAGGCAATGTGTGAAAACTGTACGAAAATAATGAAACCTCTTCAAATGGGCCCCTGAAGAAATGAAAGTGCTTTGAACATGACAACAATAGGTTGGCAGCTCTGGTAGTTTCTGATACAATTGTGGGTATGAAATTACAATACTGGAAGTACCTAGAATTGCTTTAAAATTTGGCATACTCACTAATTTTGCCCTCGCAGTCACAAATCTGCAGTTAAAAATTGGCGGTCAGGTCTAGAAATTGCAAAATAACCTTCCCAATTACCGCTATGAATCTCAATACACTAACATGGAAACCATGTTTTCTGATATGAAGACGTCTTCCTTTTCGCATAATGTTGCTCAAGTGTTGTGCAATAAGTGAGACCCTTTTCATGGAGCGTTGATTTGCATGTGAGAAAATGGCATCTTGCGTAAATTTGGAAAACACGTTTACCCCACGAACCATTCACAGTAAGGTTAGGTTAGGCAAGCATAATTAAAATTAAGGTTCATCATAAACATAGTTTTGAAACGCTAATCATTGCAAAAAAATTGTTGTTTTCTTCATAAATCAAGGGTGTTTACTCTGTTCATGGATCCACTTTTTTCGACTTATTTTGCAATTTCTAGACGTCACCGCCAAATTTTAACTGCAGATTCGTGATTACGAGGTCAAAATTAGTGAGTATGCCAAATTTGAAAGCAATTGAAGGTACTTCCAGTATTGCAAATTCGCTCCCAATTATGCACAGTATTAAAGGTTTGAGTTTTCCAGAAATTTGTGTGCATCGAAGCTATTTTCTGTTAATAAGTTCCCTCAATACTGCAATGAATTTGCAGAGAGCGAATTTCAGACGACTCTTAAATCGTATCACAAAATAAATGGTCCAAAGTTGGAAGTATTGTACAGTTGTGAAGATTTGTGTTGTGCTTCCGGTGCATTATCCTTTTTATAAGTCTTCTATGACAATAACATGTTGCCAACATTCTCAGAGTGTGTGATAGTGTTGAAAATAATAGTGACCATTCCAATGACGAGTGGAGACCGAAAGATCCTTCTCAACCATGAACAGAATAAAGACATTCTTATGGAACGTCATGGGGAATGAGAGGCTGAATGCACTGACGACTATCAATAGAGAAAGGTATGGTGCCGCCCATTCCAGACTTCAACAAGCACATGATTGAGGCGGTTCCAGTTTCGTATAGACACAACACCTTTTACTTGTTTATTTCGTAATTTTCAACATTCATACTTATGTATTCTGCATTGTGAAACATTCTTCAAGGTGGTATGTTGATTTTTTCACAAAAATAATTTTTAAATTTCTCACATTACGAGTAATTACTGTTCTTCCTTTTTTCGCTTCCGTAACACACAATATGATAGCCACAGCTTGGCTAGCGTTGTGGAACTCAGTGTTTCCAACCTTCTTAACCACACAATGCCCCACGAACCATTCCCGCATAGCCCAAGAAACCATTCATGGTAAGGTTAGGTTAGGCAAACAGTTCAAATTTGGTGTTGTAGTTTGCTTTTTGATCTTCTTGCAAAACAACGGCATGGTTGGAAACACTGACAGGGGGTTAGGTCATGTCATCAAACGTAAGCGCATCCGGTTCACATAGAGGAAGCAAATGGAAGCAACGGCAAATGTGCATCGCAGATATTTTTCTTGAAAAACACATGAATTACCGGTCAAATAGATTCCACGATGAACGAAAACACCACCACGAACTTTCAACATTCTACAGAAACTCATTTCCGTAAGTAGTTTCTTCTGAAAAAATTACGAAATACGTTGTGCCCATACGAAATTGTTACCATAGCCTACATTTAGAATGTGCGGTAACAGTATGGTATAGTGAAAACATATTTCTTCAAATTTACAGGAGAAACTACTTGCGGAACTAAGTTTCTGTAGACTTTTGGAAGCTCGTGGAAGTGTTTTCTCTCTTTGTTCAACTTATTCGGCCGGTAAATCATGTATTTTTCGACATAAATGTATCTCCAATGCACGATTGCTCTTGAAACCATTACCGTCAACTACGTGAAGCAAATGTTCCGTGCATTCAATTATGTAACCCCCTGTTAGTGTAGCAACCATGCGGTAGTTCTACAAGGTGACGTGTGAAGGTTGCATTGTGAAATATTTTTTTTCCAATTTAATTTTCTGTTTGCCTAACCTAACCTTCCGTGAATAGTTTGTGGATCAATTTTCGCTTAAAAATCTTCTGTGAATAGCTGGAGCGGCATTTTTCGGTTAATAAGTGAAGGTTGCATTGTGATTTTTTTTCCAATGTAATTTTCTGTTTGCCTAACCTAACATTCCGTGAATGGTTTGTGGATCAATTTTCGCTTAAAAACTTTCTGCAGCATTTTTCGGTTAATAAGTTTGGAAACACTGCATATCAGCTGACAATAGACAACGTGAGTCAAGATTTGCCCGCCATATTGTGTGTAACGAAAGCAAATTCGCAACGAACAATAAATACTTGTAATGTGAAAAATTACGAAAATCCCACATTCAAAAATGTTCCGCTATGCATAACAGGTAAGAACGAATGTAAATAATTAGGAAATAAACGAGTGAACTGTGTTTTCAATATACCATACACTTACTAGATGGGCCCTACTCCTTGCAAACCCCACGAATCAGCACTGGTTTGGAGCCCAGTTTAAACTGTAGGTCCAGTCCCGATGATCCTATCTGTGCATAAAGTGGACTTAACAAACAAGTCAAACATTGAAAAAAATGGTAAAAATGTCATATGTGGGAAATGGATTTCTTCAAATTTACAGGAGAAAGTACTTACGGAATTGAGTTTCTGTGTAATTTCCGAAGTTCGTAGAAGTGTTTTCTCGCATTTTTCAAACTATTTTGTCGCTAAATCATGTATTTTTCTATAATAATGTCAGTCCGATGCACGAAAGCTGTTGCTTGCATTTCCATCCATGTACTTGAACTGGATGTTGCGAGCACCTGATGACGTCGTAATCCCCGGTAAGTGTTTCCAAACATACAGTTTTTTCACTATATTGCCCAACCTAACCTAACCTTACTGTGATGGTGTGTGGGGCTTTCGTGAATGGTTTTTGGGGCTATGCGTGATTGGTTTTCGGGGCTATGTGGGAATTTTTCTGTTAAGAAGGTTGAAACACGCTTCGCCGTTTGAAACAACGCTAGTCAAGATTTGCCCGACATTTTGAGTGTTCAGGAAGCGAGAAAAGAACGCACAATGGTACTAGTTTACTATCCTTCTGACAGATTTCTTCATTTCTACAGAAGAAACTACGGTAAATATGCGATATCGCCCCGACGGATTTCTTCAAATTTACAGGAGAAAGTACTTACTGAAATGAGTTTCTTTAGCATCCTGGACGTTCTTGGAGGTATTTTCTTTCACAGAAAGTAAAAACTTCGCAGTTTAATGCTGCCGAACAAGAATTAATCACTTTTTACATAAGAAATTGGCATTGCCTGCCACATTATGCCGTTGTTTCCATTGTGTGCGTGCAGATGGCGAGAGTGTTGAAAGTCACGCGATCTCTGCAGTGTTTCCAAACGTGTCTTCTTTTTACGAAAATTTCTATTTTTAACTCTGTTCGCTGCGCTTTCTTTTTTCGATGAATTTAGGGGTGAAATGGAACCTAACCTAACCTTGTGTGAATGGTTTGTGGGGCTATCCGTGGATGGTTTATGGGGCTAACGTCAATGGTTTGTGGGGCTACCCATGGATGTATTTTGGGGCTAACATCAATGGTTTGTGGGGCTACCCGTGGATGGTTTTTGGGGCTAACGTGCATGGTTTGTGGAGATAAACATGAAAAAAAAATCGAAATAGTACGTAATTTTCTGTCATGAAGGTTTGAAACACTGCTTGCGCACTGAAAATCGACAAAACACAAGCTGGCACGTCATGACGTGCGATGATCCATTACGAGTGCACGCCATATTGTCTATTACAGAAGCGGAACAAGTAAGACAAATAATCAATTGTAATATGAAAAGTTGACAGTATTTTATGGAAAAAGGCAGAACTTCACCTTAAAGAATGTTCCGCAAGGCAAAATAGGTAAGTACCAGTGGTAAAATTAAGGAAATAAATGAGTGAAAGGTGTCCGGGCGTTATCGCAAATTTCCCACCGATTCCGGGATGGATAGCCCCAAAAACCATTCACGGAATAGGTAAGTACGAATGTCAAAAATTGACGAAACTAAGAAGTTATAGGTGTCCGAAGGATAGTAAACGGTTAGTGAATATATAATTAACTTACTTCTCCTGCTTAGTGAAGAGACGAATTTGTAACTGAGGTTCTTTCTTTTGTTCCAACGAGGTAGCCATACATCAACGTTTGTCTTCAAGCAGAACACTGAAAAATACCCTTAATATTTTTATTTATTTTGCACTGTTATAATTATGCAATCACAACTAGAAACTCGTGGTTCTACGAGAAAAAAGCGAAAATAGTTGACCACTGTACAGCGCTGTACCGAACTAGTGATGGGTCGTTCGTGAACGAGTCGTTCAAAAGTAACGACTCTCTCTTGTGAGCGGTGAACGACTCGTTCACCAGAATTGAACGACACGTTCAAAGAGTCGTATGTGTGCCACGACTCCTCCGCCCGCCAAGCAACTATTATTCCATTATTCCCTCTCCTTTCCACGAATTTTGCGAGGAAGGCGCATGCGCAAGTGTATACTCGCCTGGCGGCCGGAATTTTTGAAAGAAAGCAAGTCGATTCTGCGGGCAGCAAATGGGGACTGGAGAGGAGAGGGAGGGGGGTCCTCTCTGTTCCTTTTCCCTACCCCTAGTTGAGTAAAGCTGGCTGAAACGTGCCGTGTACGATGAGAGGGGAAGGAGCATGCTCGCGAGTCGACTCTTTCCTTCGTTCAAAGAGTCGTGGCACACTTTAGCGACTCTTTGAACGAAGGAAAGAGTCGACCATAGACATACTACTACAAGATGTTACAGCTGCGGGTTAAAAATGGTTGACAGTATGGCGGCACTGGAAGGTCGTTTCCTCGCGACCACCGACGGCAGCACCGTCGGGGAAAAAAACAGAAGACGAACGCTATGCGCAAGGACTCGCGGATTGCTCGAAACGACAAAACACTATCGTGTTCCGTACCATTCGCGTTCCGATACTTTCTAACCGCGTTCAGCCGATTTGCGCGTATAATAAATTATACGCGCAAATTGACTAAACGTAGTTAGAAGTGGCGGAAATTAATTATATGCAATGATTTCGTTTAATTACAAACTTTTTGCATTAAAATTGATTTCTATCAAACAAAAATAAAAGTATACGAAAATTATATGGAAAACGTACTATTACCAAAACTTTCTGAAATTGCATTATTACTTTGAACGGAAATATATAATTTCCTCTAAAAGCATTTTTTTAAAAAATCTTCATCATACGAAAATAACAGTCTTAAAATAGGTGACTTTTTTTTTCTTGGGTGGAGAAATGGAATGAAATAAGTATACAAGAATTCAGAATGATTTATGTCATGCTAATCCATATTTGCAAAAATATTTTTTCCCTGATTGATCCTTCGGCTATACAGGTTTGTATTGCAAGATTTTACACAGATCAATAAAAAATATTTTCTTTGCCACACATTAAAACGGAAAAAAATGACTGTGTACAGCAACTACGCTCCATTCGATAATAAACATTTCAATACTGTCAGGGATCAGATCCAGTGGCGTGACCAAGGGGGGTTGGTGGGGGTTATAACCCCCCCCCTTTGGCCCAGTATTCCCTAAAAAAAAGAACATCAAATGCAGGTAAAGATGGCAAAATGAGTGCTGACTACTAAAAAATGTATACATAACCCCCTCCTTTCGAAAATCCTGGACATGCCACTGATCAGATCACATACCTTAAGGCACTGATTAGAAATAGGTTAGTCTGTACAGAAAAAAATATAATAATTACTAAGAGAATTCTCGGAAGTTTTCTCAAAAATCAAATAAATAAGAAGTACTAGGTTGAATGCTACGAAAAGGTTCAGCCTTTAACACAAATTTACCGTCATGACAATGACCACTAAGTTGAAGTGAAATTTCATACCTTATTGTAGCAAGTGCAGCAGCACCTACTATACATACTATATGCTTGAAAGAAAAGTATGAAAACATTTTGGAAAATTAATTGTTGTTCCTTGTAGACTTCTTTCAACATTTAAAGCAATTGAAAGAATGAAAACCGGTAATATTGAAAATTAATATTTCTACTATAAAAATACACAGAAAATATTAACAAAAATAATATCTACATATACATACATATATAAAATAATATCTACAATATCTCTTACATAAAACAGCTTATTTAAAAAGCAAATACTCATCATTTACTAAATAGCTGAACATGAATGAAGAAATGTTGATTTATTTCCCTCCACGATGAACTTTCTGCCAGCTGATACGAGACTTAAACAGAGAAGTGCCATATTTATTACACTTCCCACGTCCAAGTCCCATACCGGACTTTGCATTTGTATCTCTTCTATCTTGATGTGTGCATAAAACATGCGCACAGGTGGATAATTCCTAGAAATTAAATAAATGCTCTACAGTGCTGTACAGTGGGATTAATTTTCTTGCGTTTTCATGTTCAAATACTATTAAAAAAATATGTACTGGGAACTGCCCAATGGGTAACATAGTTTCCCTGGTGACACTAATATTTCAGTAGCCAACATGCTAGAGTGCTCACCACATAAATGAGAGTGCACTTTGCAAAAATAAAGTCGACCGAAGCTATGGCAAACAAAAATAATGTACTCACTTTAAGAAATGCATGACTTCATTATCAACTTTGGCTGCTTTATCCTAAGGACATACGAGCACCATTGCCAAAATCAAAAATTAATATTGGACCTTGCTACTCCATACCTCCTTTCTGTAGTTATTACGCATAGTTTTATAACATGAGCAACTAGTATTTAATGAAGTACAGCATAAATAGTGTGCAGCAGAGACTACTTACTTTCATACATCTCACTGGACTTGATTAATCTGTTATATCAGTAACTACTGTACTGTGTGTATCATGATACTTGAATGATACTGAACACAAAAATGTTCATCTTAAAATAGATAAATTGTGGAAATGATCACACTCTGAAGTGTTTTTTTTTTTTCCACAGAAAGGTTTCTCTGAACTGCAAAGTTATTCCCACAGTTGTTTGCAGTACTGAAAGCACCTTTTCATTCTCTTGTATAGCTTCTAAAAAAAAAAAAACTTCATACAATGGGAACCATGATTTTCAGTAATTATTCTCAAAATAAAAAAAAATGTGCAACTACACTCATGAGGTGTTGGGACGAGCAGAACAAGTTATTTTCAGCAGTTTTTTTTTATTATTATGGTAACAGTTTCATACATCGGAGACAAATTTCTTCACTTTTACAGAGGAAACTACTTACGGAAATGAGTTTTTCTAAGGTTTCCAACGTTAGTCAAGGTATTTTCTTCATAGTGGTATCTATTTGACCGGGAAATCATGTCATTGTTTCCAACCTCCCCCTTTTTTAACTATGCTTGCCTAACCTAACCTTATCGGAATGGTTCGTGGGGCTATCCGTCAGCAATGTACAATTTGCACATGTGACGAACACGATAGTAGGTATTTTTCGGTGAAGAAGGTTGGAAAACACTGATATTGGAAAACAAAAGAAGCGATATCATTCACCAAGTAAGCGATATCGCACCGTTACGTGCATTCGATAGCACTTAGATAAATGCGTAGAAAAAGTGTTTGTTTTTGTGTAAAATGCACAATGGCACCTTGAACTATGTTCCGCAATACGCAATTGGTAGGTACGAACCATGCAAAACACAAAATATCTGATTTTAATGTGTCTCCGATCTATGAAACTGGTACCTTTATTATTAAGTACAGATGCTATTATATTTCACACATTGTCAATTTTTGCAAATTAAAAATGCTGATTATTGATTATTATTACCACTTTTTAGAGAGAGCAGTGATATCACATGGTATAGATGATTATTTTTTGAGACATAGAACCTAACAAGCAACGCAAAACAAAATCTTACAAGAGAACGTGAATGTTTTATAAAATAATTCCCACATTATGAGGAATCATGAATTTAGGTGAAAATAGCACAAAAATGAGGTTGACCACTTGGTGAAAATAGTAACTGAAAATATGCTGCTTTCAATACAAAGTTGCATTTACCTCAAATGATCCTCAAGGATTAGCTACATACAAATAAAAAAGGCTGCGACTATTTTCACCAGGTGGTGAGAATAGCATGTAGGGTTATTTTCACTAGCAAAATAATTACCGGAATCATAACATAAGTAGGTTAGGATCATTATGTTTAATTATCTGATTATTTCCGCGCGTGTGTATAATTATAAAAGTAAGAGAACCAAACCTGGTCCACCTAAACCACTCAAGCAAGCAAGCAAATACGAGAGGAATTTAAAAAATAAGTTATTGCAGAAGCATAACATCACAAATTAAGTTATACACATGGAACTTGGTCCTTACAGAACAGTATATAATATTTTTACCATTTCATTAATATTCCTGAGTTTTTATTTTACACAACAAATGATACACAATTACAATCAGAAAGTTCGATTTCGATACTGAATGCAAGCCTGTAGTGATGTATGAAATGAACGGAATTTGGTTCGCGTTTGGGGATACTTCTTTATCACTTTTGAAAAAAAAGCTTTGATAAGTATTACGCAGTGATTTCATACAATGTTAAATTACGATTTCATTAACTACATTAGGCAACACTTACCGCATCCCCAAAATAATATTCTAATGACAAGAATCAGACGACATAATTTCAAAATTTAAGCAGACTGGTCGGCCGGATGAAGCTACTTATCCAAATTAAAAACTAAATAGTGTGTAGATGAAAGAGTTGTAGAATACGTACATTGCTGGTGCTATTTTTAAATATTACACGTATTCTACTCACATTCTCGCAATAAAATTTAGTACAAGAAAAGGTTCGTGAATATGGACACGAATTTGACTTCAGCCGGTTCGCGAGGAACAGTAGAAACACAGAATACTAACTACGGTCAACCAATCTCCCATAAGACTGAAACAGCCCTGGAGTCGACTCCCGAGTGTTGTTTGCAGAGAGAGAGCGCGCAACCTCAGCCCATGACGGCAGCGAAGAACAGCCAACAAATTTGTCCTGTAGTTTCAAGTTAGGCCAAACCATTAGCGCTAAAATTACAAGAAATTAAATGTTAGTAAAAATATTAGGGGAGTCTTGTAAAAATTTTGGGAAGGTGTTAGGCACAGACCTCTTGATTACAATATTCCGATTAGCCTATTTTGAGTTGTTATTGTTTAAGTCCACTTTATGTGCAGATAGGATAGTCTGGACTGGACCTACAGTTTAAAGTGGGATCCGAACCTCCACTTTGTATTGAACACGGTACCCCTTGATTACCGGCGACGTTATCACTACGCCATCGGGGAGACCCGATTAGCCTATTGGAGCATAAAAGTGGACTTATAACAATTTTTGCCAAGCAGACCATTTTAATACATGACAGCGTTAACCACTATGCTATTAGGGTGAATCAGAAAAGGGGGGCAGTAATTTATAATTTGCAACACAAAATACTTAGTGTGGAAAGCGATTGTTACTTTTAATTATTTTCTAAAGCGCCGGCCTCCATGGTGGAGTGGTTAGTACACTTCATTACTCATCCTGATCTTCGCGATTACCCAAAAAAGTGACAGAAAAGCGAAGTAAAATAAACCAAATAAATCAACCAATCATTATTTTCTAAAGCAAGATCAAAGACAATAAACACCTTTTGTTTTCTGTTACTCCAAATCCAAAAATGACGTAATACAAGCAGCAAGCACAAGTTCAAATGATAAACCTTTAGTGAAAATAACAAACATGTATTAAAACAAAAATTATAACTTACAATTTTTTATATTCAGTTAAGAATTACGTAATAGAACAAACCACATGATAATGAATTAATTAATTATAAGTGGACTCGTGAAATGAAGGTCTTTTTATATTTGAATACTACATTATGTTCTGTTTTTCTGATTTTTTTAATAAAGAACCTGAGAGACAAACACACGCTCACACACGCAGTTATACACAATTTCTTATAATCCGATCTATAATGGATATTCAATTTGTTATAACATTAATTTAATATATTTTGTGTAATACAAGGAACAAATTTGAAATTATGCGGGGAACGGTGGGGATTTCCCCTCTAACGATCATATCATGCAATTTCCCAATACAATCGCTCTCTCTTTCTCTCTGTATGCATGTGTACATACATATACTTACATATTATACACGTGAGATTAGAAGATTAAAATTTAAATCACATTGGAATGATAACGTTATTAGAGACGAATCACAAATTTACACCAATAGAAACACAGCATTATATACAAAATAAAAGTAAAACACAAATGAAAAGCAAAGATAAATATGAAAATTCAGTGCGCAAAATCATTGCAAAACAAAAATGCAATCAATAAAATTAATATTGACAAAACTAACTCAAGTATTCTATAATCTATGCCGGCGTGGTTAGCACATCAAGGGTCTCGAGAAATATAGTTTAAGGGATGTAAGGGATGATCCTTCCACGTAGTACACCCAATTGTCAACCTCACTTCCACATAGTACACCCTGGACTGCATTTTGCAGACTAACGAGGCTCTGGCGTCTATACCTACGGCCAGTATAATTTTCGTAGGAATGTGTGTGTGTGTTGTCCTGTGTTTTGTCCTTATGTGTGCTGAGTGCCTTTACAGCTTCAGCTTTTAACCGGTCAGATTATTTTAATATTTTAGTTACTACAGGACATTACAGTTACGTTATTTTAGTTCTGGTAAGGGGCTGGATCCCGTATAAAGTGAAGGGTGCAAAATAGCCTAAGTGACGCACACAAAATTTTAAATTCATATTCAATCATAGCCTTTAGTATAAAACAGAGATGTGATGGGGAGGGCCGGCCCCCGTGGCGGAGTGGTTAGCACATCGCAGCACGAGGGCAGGGAGTCCTGAGGCCGATATTCGGTGGAAACACATAGCGGCTCGGGATACCACTTTTGCCCAGGCTTTGCTCTTCTGCCACTTTGGCTAATCGCGAACATGAAAATCAGTGATGATATAATGAAATTGATGAAGTCACACTCAATTCCGAGATTCCTCTTAGCGCATTGTTCTAACCACTCCTCCACAGAGGCGACTGAAATTGTTGGAAGTGAATCAGTTTCACAAGTAGCAGGACATTACAAAATCGCAATGAAAACAGGGCCAACCCTTCCAAAGTTGGTGAGATGATGAGAGACACTCTGTGTAAAATGTACTCTCCGAGAATCTCGTCTCATTGGAATAACGATACCGATTTATGCTTTGAAATCGATAAGCGAACAAGACCAGACAGGTGTTTTTAACTTGAAATCAAATCGCGAACAAGATATGCATTCTCATTCACGAGTTGAAACGATGTGCCAAGTCATCTTGTCTCACCACGATACTCGATCGAGTTGCTCTTCCGCTTCGTGCACATGTAAACCTTTTAATTTACACGTTCAATTTTATTTATCCAAGAAAACAAATCTGTTAACATGAGAATGAACAGAAGAAATAAGCTACTAGTTATTTTCCCATTAAGGAAGAAACAAATTTTAAAATGCTATAATTTCTTATAAATTAGCATGGAGTAATTATATTTTATAATTTATTAATTCAATTTTAATATTTTAACTGCCTAACACGCTTTGTTGTATTTTATGCATCTTTTATACCTAATTACTTAGTATTGACAGCGAGGATGACTTAATTTTACGTACAGATAAGCTAATCGGGACTGGATCTACAGTTTAAAGTGGGATCCACCAGGTATCGTTACAAGGCAACGACGGAGGATGGATGGTGATTAGAGTAATTGACAAGAGGTTAAATACAGATTACCACTCATCTCTGGGCTGGGGTTCGAACCCGGAACTTTCGGTGTCAATAGGCTTACTTTGAGGAGGGCGACACCACTTATCTGTCACTCCAAGATTATTTCAAGCTGGCCAACATAGAAACCAAGAAACAAAGAACATGCACCATGGAGTATGTTTTATTTATGTTATTCAGCCATCCTTTCATTCCTTGTTAAATCCTGGTAAGGAAATCGCTTCCTGTCTCGGATTCGATCCTCGGTGGAGGCACCTTGCCCAGTGATTTAGACCCCAGTTTAAAATGTAGCTTGAATCCCGATTAGACTATCTGAGCATAAAGTGAACTTTAAACATTGTCTGACAAAATCGTTTTCATGTGACGTGAAATATTTCATTAACATTAACGTGTAAATATTTTACTAATGAAAACAGCATTAAAGAATAAATATAGAAGTTTAATCATAAATCTCATCGTACATGATACTGCAAAAAAGCTTTTATTGAATGACTGCAGAATTAGGAACAACTACGTAAGATGGACATGGGTCATGTTCACGAGTGATATAAACAGCTGTTGGCCATCTGCGGTGAGCCTACGTGTTAAGGTGTTTTACTAGTAAATAGCAACATTAAAAAAAATACATACGTATAATTTGGCCCGCTTTATAGAAATTCGATCATACATTATGATATTGGCAGAAACTTATATTGAATGACTGTAGAACAACAAAAAGCTATGGACATGGATAATGTTCAAGAGCGATATATATTTCTTAAACACAGCTGTTAGCCATCCGCGGAGAGCGAGCGGGTGGATCCTACTTTAAACTGTAGATGCCAGTCTGCTGGCGAGACTGCCGCACCCGCGCCTTGTGTAAGAGAGCTCGCGACTCGCGAGCGAACGATGAGTGAGGAGAAGAGTCGCTAAGGCGAGCGAGACGTTAAGGTGCTTAATGACTCTTCGTGCCGACTCGCGAGTCGTGAACGATGAGGGAGGAGAAGAGTCGCTAAGGCGAGCGAGTCGTTAAGGTGCTTAATGACTCTTCGTGCCGACTCGCGAGTCGTGAACGAATGATGGGGAAAGAGTCGTGGGACTGTGCTGTGACTCTTCGTGCTGTTTCAAGAGTCGTGAACGAGCGATGCTCGTGGAAATGCAAGCATGTGTCGCAGCGCAGATCTGGAGTACATTTTGTTGCGATATTAAAACCAGTGATCGAATGCAAGAAAGGAAGAATATGTAATGCACGTTATTACTAATAAAAGGTTGATATAATTATATAGCATTTCTGTGTATGCTATCGTACTGCATAATTTGCATTATCCGCAGTATGAAATGTAAACTGAAACAAGATACAAATATAGAAAATCTCACTCATGAGACAGAGTAATGAAAACAAGTATGTGCAATAAATTTTGTTTGTGTGTGTGTGTGTTTACTGTTTACACATATATGTATATCCACACACATACAGAATCGTATTTGTATTTTTCTTATTTTATGCCGCTTTTCTTCAAATTTTAAGTAATCGCGACGATGAGGATGATGCGTGATGATATAGATGAAGGGACACTCGTAAAGAATATCCTTGCCCAGACCGTGACTAGAACCCGGGAACTTCTGTGGCAAGATCAAATGTCGATCACTTCAGAATCTTGGCCATCTAGTCGGCTACACGCACACACACATACACAAAAATGCAATACAATTTATTAATCTTGAAGGACGTACGTTGCGTTCGTTTACTTAAATACAATCATCTGCTTCAACACCTCCTACCCCCTTCCCCCTCTTCAGGCATGTGTTTCGAGAAAAAGAAGCTTGGCGACTCTTTTGAACGACTCATTTGAACGACTCTTCTCAGTGAGCGAGCGCTCATGAGTCGACTCGCACAAATGAACGGCTTGAACCCATCACTATACCGAACAAATGTTGTGAACACGCGTGTTTCTGCTTCTTCTTCCTTTTTTCTGGCCCACACCAAGGTACATCGAGTTTAGGTAAAGCCATCCGAAGATTGCCGATCTTGCACGAACGCGTGACGTCACCGGAGAAGCAGTGAGCTCGGCTGAAGCAGACGGACCCTTGCATTTATATGGGAGATTCAGGGAGCGAAAGTATATTATTACTTTTAGGAGAGGGAAAATAATAATTGTCATCCTCCAAGATGGTATTGAGGCATCCTTTTAATGATTAGTTACATAATTTAAAACGCGCTACTTATAAAAGGGGGCAAAGTACATGTGAAAAAAATGTATTTTGAAAATCCATATTCCTGAATCTTTCTGACTGATGCACTACAAAGAAAGTTGCGTGTTCTCCTTTAGAATTTCGTCATTTTACAAATCGTAATATAATTTTAACAAAAACGTGGTATGCTAATGAAGAATTAAAGCGTTTAAAAAAATAATTGATTAATAGACTTAGTTTATTTTACTTCGCTTATCTGTCACTTATGGCTAATCGCAAAGATGAGGATGCGTGATGATATGATGAAATTGAAGAAAGGAAAGTAGACCCATGCCCGGGCGGGGATTCGAACCTGGGGCCCTTGGCATCGTATAACGTTGTGCTAAAAATTTCGCCACGGAGGTCAGCATTGCAAGGAAATAAACAGAAAATGGCATATATGTTTTAATATGCGAGAAACATTTGCGAGGAGGTTATTGAAGTAACAAATAATTATTACAAGACGTTGTGATGAAAAATATTAATATATCTGAAATATCGAGAGTTGACCTTACAGTCTCTAAATGTACTTTTAGGGTTACGCAAAACCATTACTCAAAATTGTTTGTGTAAATTTATAAGCTATTAAAATTTAAAACTTATTCCTGTTCGAAAAAAAATACTGCCAAGTCAAATTAATATTTCATAGAAATACATATATTTTTCTTCATGAGGCCAAGAGAGTATTTGCAGGGGACGGTGGCTTGGGAAGGCTTTAAGCCCGGATCTCGATCTGCAAAGGGGCTTCCAGTGGGTACACATTGCTATGAAATAGTGCTGAAGAAGGGGCGAAATGATTTTTTTTAAATGGCTCAAGAATACAAAGATATAAGTGGACATTTGACAAGCTTAGTGTAAAACTTACAACTGAAATCGTACGTGTGTGTGTGTGGAGGGGGGGGGGCTACGTATGGTAACACAGTGTAATATGATTCACAATACTAAAATTAAAATAAATATGTGGGAACAATAGAAATCAAAATATGTTGTAGCTAGTGACGGCGAAATGGTAAAGATGGAGGGGTAAATCATATTTTCCCGGGGCAATCATGTTTATTATTCCGTTACATACGACACAAAAATGCATATTTTGGCTAAAAGAGCATTCATTTATTTATTTTTGTCGTTTTACTGGGGGCAGGTAAGAGAGAGAGAGATTGAAATTGTCAAACGAGAATAAGGGGGCGTTCCTGCCCCCTTTGTAGTGTGGTCACTGCCTATAGCTATGCTGGAGAAAAATGCACCAGTTAATACGCTATTAAATGAAACAGATACTTTTAAAACTTTTAATCAAATTATTTGTGATCTATGATTTAAATTTAGAGAGAGCACATACCTGTTTAATTTAATTTGGATGAGTTAACTTCTGAATCCTGCCATTTCCGAGCCTTCTTCCGGTGTAAAAGCACTGCCCTTTGAGCCCTAGCTGCTGCGTTCAAGTGGCGGAACGAGCATAATACTAATTAAAACAAATATGTGACATATATAAATAATAAAAAAAAAAACAACGTGTTGAAGCTATTGATGGCGCCAAAGAAAAGATAGAAGAGAAACGTGGAGAGTGCAGTGATATTATACGGCAAGCAGTCACGTTTATTACACCCTTACATTTACATACAATATTAAAAAGTTCTGCTTTTAAATCTCGCACAATATAAATGGGCAATCCCGCATTTTTTATATCAATCAAGCTGTGATATTTTAGATTTCTTCCGTTAGTTTTCTGATAATAGTTTTCACTGCTTTCCATACCATTTAGGCATGATTTCAGTTGACAAGAACAAAATAATCTTATTTCAAAACATAGAGCAAAAAGAAATCCAACGCTTAAGTTAAAACTCCCTTACATTGGAAGCCTGGAGAGAACAAAACAGGGGTTCCTTCGTAACACGATTTCTTGAAAACCATTTTGCACATTTGAATCAACTTTGTGATAAATTGATTAGAAAGGATGAATCTTAACAGTAAAAGTTGTAACTTTTCCCCTGCTACTATATTTTAGTAGATATTCTTTGTCAAATATCTCAATATTTGCATAAGAAACCAGCCTTTTCCGTGTCGAGCGTTTCGAATATGACGTAATGCATCCACGGACAACTGCGAATATGATAACAAGCACCCCCTCAGGGGTTGTTCGCTCGGCGGCGCAGATCGTATGCCCAGTTGTCTGTGGATGCATGACGTCATCGTCGAAACGCTCGGCACGGAAAAGGCTGGTTTCTTATGCAAATATTGAGATATTTGACAAAGAATATCTACTAAAATATAGTAGCAGGGGAAAAGTTACAACTTTTACTGTTAAGATTCATCCTTTCTAATCAATTTATCACAAAGTTGATTCAAATGTGCAAAATGGTTTTCAAGAAATCGTGTTACGAAGGAACCCCTGTTTTGTTCTCTCCAGGCTTCCAATGTAAGGGAGTTTTAACTTAAGCGCGTTAGATTTATTTTTGCTTTATGTTTTGAAATAAGATTATTTTGTTCTGGTCAACTGAAATCATGCCTAAATGGTATGGAAAGCTGTGAAAACTATTTTCAGAAAACTAACGGAAGAAATCTAAAATATCACAGCTTGATTGATATAAAAAATGCGGGATTGCCCATTGTTGTGAAAAAGGCATTGTGCGAGATCTAAAAGCAGAACTTTTTAATATTGTATGTAAATGTAGGTGTAATAAACGTGACTGCTTGCCGTAAAATATCACTGCACTCTCCACGTCTCTCTTCTGTCTTTTCTTTGGCGCCGTCAATAGCTTCAACACGTTGTTTTATATATATATATATATATATATATATATATATATATATATATATATATATATTTGTCACATATTTGTTTTAATTAGTATTATGCTCGTTCCGCCATCTGAACGCAGCAGTTAGGGCTCAAAGGGCAGTGCTTTTACACCGGAAGAAGGCTCGGAAATGGCAGGATTCAGAAGTTAACTCATCCAAATTAAATTAAACAGGTATATGCTCTCTCTAAATTTAAATCATAGTTCACAAATAATTTGATTAAAAGTTTTAAAAGTATCTGTTTTATTTAATAGCGTATTAATTGGTGCATTCTTCTCCAGCATAGCTATAGGCAGTGACCACACTACAAGGGGGGGGGAAGGAACGCCCCCTATTCTCGTTCGACAATTTCTCTCTCTCTCTCTTATCTGCCCCCAGTAAAACGACAAAAATAAATAAATGAATGAATGCTCTTTTAGCCAAAATATGCATTTTTGTGTCGTATGTAACGGAATAATAAACATTATTGCCCCGAGAAAATATGATTTACCCTCCATCTTTACTATTGCGCCGTCACTAGCTACAACATATTTTGATTTCTATTGTTCCCACATATTTATTTTAATTTTAGTATTGTGAACCATATTCCACTGTGTTACCGAAGGTAGCCCCCCCCCCCCACACGTACGATTTCAGTTGTAAGTTTTACACTAAGCTTGTCAAATGTCCACTTATATCTTTGTATTCTTGAGCCATTTAAAAAAAATCATTTCGCCCCTTCTTCAGCACTACTTCATAGCAATGTTTTCCCACTGGAAGCCCCTTTGCAGATCGATTGATTTAGTTTATTTTACTTCGCGTTTTGTGCCTCTTGGCTAATTTGCGAAGATGGGGATGAGTGATGAAATTGATGAATGGACATTCACAAACAACCAAGCCTGACCGGGATTCGAACCCGGGACCCTTGGCGTCGCAGCGCGAAGTGCTAACCACTCGGCCTCAGGGTCGGGCTTTGCAGATCGAGATCCGGGGCTATAACCTTCCCAAGCCACCATCCCCTCCAAATACTCTCTTGGCCTCATGAAAGAAAAATATATCTATTTCTATGAAATATTAATTTGACTTGGCAGTCTCTTTTTTTTCGATCAGGAATAAGTTTTAAATTTTAATTGCTTATAAATTTTAACTAGCTATTTTGAGTAAAGGTTTTGCGTAACCCTAAAAGTACATTTAGAGTCTGCAAGGTCAACTCTCGATATTTCAGATATATTAATAATTTTCATCACAACGTCTTGTAATAATTATTTGTTACTTCAATAACCTCCTCGCAAATGTTTCTCGCATATTAAAATATAGATGCCATTTTCTGTTTATTTCCTTGTAATGCTGACCTCCGTGGCGAAGTTGTTAGCACAACGCTATACGATTAGTGTTGCCCACGAGACGAGACGAGACGAGACTTTGGTCTGTCCCGTCCCGTCTCGTGAAAATGCTGTCTCGTCTCGTGTCTCGTCTCGAAAATATTCGTTTGTCCCGTCTCGTGTCCCGTCTCGAAGGGTTCTGTCCCGTCTCGTCTCGTCCCGTCTCGTTTTGTCTCGTCTCGTCTCGTAAAAGTGATCCGGGATATCATGCCAACAAAAGTCAAAAGTAGCAGAAACACGAAATATTTTTCCGGAAAGTGGGATAAAGCTCCAAATATTTTACCCATTGCGTGGTGAGAATAAATAAGGTTCGTTAATCATGAGGACATTAATATTAAAAATGCAGTTTGTTGGTTACTGATTGCTAGGTATCTTATGAAATCTACCTTGTGTTTTTTCTGGCTTCCATACAAGAGTGCTCTTTTCATTACTGCTATACCTTTTGGAAGTTTTGAAATGTTTTCCACTAGACCTTCTTTCTTTCTTTCTGAATGTCGAACTTCCGTGCACTATGAAAATGTATATTTCTTCTTTAAATTCTAAGCTTGGCGCTCGGGAGCAACAAAAAAGTTTTTAAATGTGTAGTACGAACACAAAAGACTATTTAAAATTTCAATACTTAATATATTACAAATAGAAAGCATTTACTGTTTTTAATATTGTTAAACATCTTCTATGACATAAGTTTCAAAAAGTGTTTCTTTGTGATATTGTGCTGTTTCTTATGCTCAGCTTATGACGCACATACTCCTTTGTTTTCTCTTTAGCCTTTAAGTCAGATACCACCACCGCTTGATCTAATTTATCCTTCGGCAGGCACGCATCTAGAAATATATGTCGGGGGAGGGTGTCCGAGCCAAGTGTTTCAGAAAAAAATGATAATAAGAACATTAACGACAACAATTAAGCAAATGTTTAAATTAAAACATTAATATAATTCATAGGTCTATTCACTTGAATATGTAAATTAATCAATCCTATTATTGTTATTACATGAAATGTTACAAAGATTGTAGAAGAATAGTAATATAACAGCACGAATATTAGCTAATATCTAGCTTACGTGTAGTTAAGATCGCCTAAATTTGCATAAAAACAACTGTCCTGGCAAGAAGTTTAATGTCAAAAAAGGTGATGAATTAAATATTTGCTAAATAACAAAAAAGGATGTTAAGTCCGCTTGACGAAAAATAAAATTCCTGATTAATATTTTATTCTCATTATTATAAGTAGTAGTGTACATAAATCTTCATCTGTCATTCAAAGCCGTATGATCGCAATAAAATCCTTGTTCGGCATAAAAAAGTAACCCTCGATTATGCTAAAGAAATATATTTTTGTTTAGCTAGAGCAAGGCCCCAGGAGGATGCAAGAAGCCGTTCCTGCAAAAGTGTATGTTGTACGAAGCGAAGAAACGTGACAAAACCACCACGTATGGAAGGCAAACCTGCATTTATTTTATATCGCACATTTACAGAGCCGTGCCTCCTGAAGTTATAAAAATCCCAACTTCAATGATCCTTTTAGATATGCTATAGTTGAAAAAAATATGTTTAGATGCACCAAAAGTGCATCATTATCAGATTATACATATAACGTGTTATTGGAATCAACATATTTGTGTAAATTGGGTGCCTCCCTGATTACGTAGTAATAACGTCGAGGTCTTGTAATCAAGGGTCCCCGCGTTCGATACCCAATGGAGGCGCAAAGTGGATCGGATCGCACTTTAAACTGTAGGTCGGTTCGCGATTTAGCCTATTTGTGAATCAAGTGGACTTAAAACCCAATATTAACCTTAAGAATATTAGAACCCACTAATTCACCCGCAGCTAAGTCAAATTTCACATATCCCTCTTCATCCTCGCTCATAGACTTTCTGCAATACTCTTGTGCATGTGGGTTGCATCCCACCAGGTGCGAGAAATGTGAAGAGTTATTCTTTCCCTGTACTGCGTTATTTCTTTTCATAAGAGTAAGGCTAAATTCTCGTTTTATCTGAACTTTTAAAAAATGTGCAAAATACGTCTCTATCTTTAAACAACCACCCTTTCTCATGTATGTGTAAAATAATCCCACTCTGTTTCAGAAAACCTCTTCCTACGATCAAATGAAGGAAACAACTCTCAAGTCTCAACAATTATAATTTTTTGCTTAAATTTCCTATAATTTATACAAACAGTAGCGCACATCACGTCCTTTGGTGCAACACTGTCAACAGCTAATGTTACTTTCCTCGTCCTAATAAATTTACTTCCAACCAGTGACGGCGCCAGGGAAATGTGACTGGGGGCGGGGGGCGGAAGGCTGGCAACAAAATATTGTAAGGGGGCAGTCCCATTAAAACGCCCGAAAACACTACACATATATATACATATATAATAATTCTTATAATAATAATAATAATAATAATTATTATTATTATATTCATGTATGGTGTTTTGTGTTTGTCTTTTATTTAGAGTGGACGTTTACTGCCTAAATTTACTTCTTGATTACGAGTTTATCTCCACATGATTCGTTTTAATAAAGGCATTAATTCTTTTTTATTGATAAGTTGCGTTGTCTCTAGTGGCCTATTTCAGTATTGGAAGACATTCATAATTTTATAATTCATCGTCTTTCTTGAGATGAAACTACTGATATAAATATTTTAGTTATAAGATAATAATATAAATGATGAAAATAATGCTTCGAAGAGTTTAATTTTCTTGCAAAATAAACGTGACGTTGGAAGAAATGAATCTTCTTAAGTATTAGAAACAATGTGAGGCACTTAGTGAAGTGCAATTCTCCTGTAGGAGAATTCTGCTCTATGTGCTTTGGAGAACACATTGCCCACCTTTGGTACGTTCAGGACTTGACATTTCTTCTCAATGGGAAGAACAGCCAAATGAGGCAGTTTGCATCCAGCATCCTGTTTCGAGCAAGCCTTTTCAAAGATTTTAAGGACAACCATCTTCGTAATGCTGAAGAGTTTTGGGCAAAATTTGTGTTTCACCTTTCAGGGAAATGTTATCACAGGATAATAAAATCAGACAAAGGTTACAGTTATCTCATAATTCAAGAAATATTCTGACCCTGGCAATACTTACTCTTACTCTACCACTCCAACGTATGTCTGTGCTACACAATTACAGGCACCTATGGGGTTCATGGGAAGAAGTTCTTCGATTTTGATATGTACGAGAAACAGCGAACCTGCATCCAATGATTGAAGAGTGGCAAATCCTAATAAGCATTCTTTTACCTGCCCGCGATATGTTTTGAATCGAATTTTAAGTGTAATTTGCATTTTAAGGTTCACGTTCAATACATTTCCAAATAATATCCCCTCATTAACTTCAAGAGTATCGAAGAAATTCCCTTTGTTAAGGTTTCCTCAGACTCATCATCTCGAAATTCAAGTCCGTGAATAGTAAGAAACCGCGATGAATCCACAACAATTGACATGTAGTGTCGGGTTTTCTTCGATCACCTTTGGTCCTGGGTTAGATACCCAGTGGAGGCACTTTAAACTATTAGTCCAATCCCGATTGGCTTTTCTGTACATAAAGTGGACTTAAAACATCAAATCAGCCAACCAACCAAATCTTGAATCAACTTTGAATGTCTTTTAATAATTAGCGTTGTCACTAACGACCACGATTAGAATAATTTGCCCGTACTACAGATGATGTCTTGTGGTCCTGAAAATATTCGTGATGTTTTAAAACCATCCACATTCAACACTTTTTCCCAGTTCTTAAGACTGGTTAAAACTTAGGTTAATCTCGGCTATTACAGGACATAAATGAATGAGAAATCACCTATGCCCAGGACGGCGCTCGAATCTTGAACGAAAGTCACATACACATAGCTATATATATACTAAACAAATTAATATTTGTTAATCAAGTTGGTATTATAAGCAGGAAAGTGATATCATGCAGAATACACCACTTTGAAAAGGTGAAAATCGTCATACTCTTATAAATGAACTCTCTTATTATTTGATATTTAATTAACTTCAGTTGGAGGGCCCGGGGGGGGGGGGGGTGGCGAAGTGTCTGACATGGGGCGTCCCCCTGCCTCCTCTGGCGTCGTCACTGCTTCCAACCCTCTAATATCTTCGCTGTTGATAGCCTCACCTTCGAAATGGAAGCTTGTGTGTCGACGAATAATACAAAGCACTTGTGTTCACTGTCCCTCTTTCATTCAAAGTCTGCCGTTTTCCTTTTCAGCTTTTCCTGCAAAACTTCCTGTCAGCAAACAAAGCAAATTACAGAATTTTTATTGCCCCTCCCTTGCATCAAACTTCATTCCTACTTTAGGCCTGGATTTATGGCACTTACCCGCTACTGCAGGTCAACCTCGCCCCTATGTTTGGTGTTTACCCCCTGAAGCAGCGGTGTCCATTGTTCAAAGCGAAACCTCTGTCAGTGAGGAACGGCGAAAAATAGTCTCGGAATACACCCTGGCCGTAAACAGGCTCCCGCCACCCTGACATTGGTGTCAGCTTCCCTCTGAAGTTTGATAAAACTACTTCGTGAAATTTGTTTAGTAACGATTGAAAATGTAGACAGTAGATACTACATGTATTTTGCTCATAAACTTGAAGGCTAAATTCACAGAATAAAAATAACAGCTACACATTCCTTCATCTGATTTACAGAAAGGCTAATCGGGACTGGACCCACACTTTAAAGTGGGATTCAAATCACTATGTTCCTTCACCGGGTATCGAACCCGGCACCCCTTGATTACAAGGTGACGACGCTACCACTGTACCATCGGGGAGTCCCCATAGAACAACGTTTCCTTCTACGACGATTATACAGAACTTAGTGCACTTCCTTCATTTGAAATCTATTCTATATCAGGCTCAGTATTTCGTTATTACAATCCAAGGAATAGTATTCTCCTTAAATAAGAAATAAATAAATAAATAAAAAAGCATTGGAAATAATCTTCAAACGGACGTAAAAAAATCGAATCCAACCACCTGTAGAATGCCTGAGGGAAACAACAAGAATTTTCTCAACAAAGACATTTCCGAAATTTCCGAAATTTCCATAACATTCTAAAAATTTCGCAACCCGTACAAATAATCACGTGGTAAAATTTTGTCATAGTTCCCTGTAAACACTAAAATCACCAAATTACTTCTTTCTATAATACCCGTATTTTCTCCTCCTCTTTAGCTCTCAGCTGTTCGGAGTGGGATAATGCAAGATTATTTGTCCCTAATTATCTCTTTCTCTTAGTCTTGCTAATATCTTGGACTCCTTAATAACTTTCCCAACAACTCCTTATCAATTTGTACTGCCATGTTTCCCACAATGTTTTTCCTACTTCCTAATAACATTCACTTCTGTACACCCTTTGATGTAAAAATTAAATAATAATAATAAACCCTATCCGTCGGTCCGTTTATCTTTCCAACCTATAGAGCTGAGACTATGTTTACAAGATAAATCTCAGACTCAGATACTCCACGATCTTTTGGCCCCTCCTTCCACCTTCTCTACCTGCCCTTTTACTTGATGTTATTCAGAATTGTATTAGTATCTGGAGTACTATCGTAACATAAAATTATTAACCTGGAATGAATTGAAAAATAAAAATGGGGAGTAACCCTGTGTTTCGAGAGAGTATAGAAAATAAGTTTAGGTATTCATTCATTCATTCCTCTCTCTAGAATAGTCTTCTTTTGACTTAACACGCGCTTATCAACGTTTCTAATTGAATACCTTTTTCCAAGCAAACGAGTATTTGCAACTGATTAAATATTTTGCTTTTATTTTTTCGAGACATTCGAGACGAGACGAGACGTTTCAAAAGCCGTCCCGTCCCGTCTCGTGTCTCGTCTCGAAAACGAGACGAGAAAGGCATTCCGTCTCGTCCCGTCTCGAATTTCAAAAGGCTTGTCCCGTCTCGTGTCTCGTCTCGAAAACGAGACGAGACACGAGACGAGACGGGACATGTCCCGTCCCGTGAGCAACACTATATACGATGCCAAGAGCCCCCAGGTTCGAATCCCCGCCCTGGCATGGGTCTACTTTCCTTTCTTCAATTTCATCATATCATCACGCATCCTCATCTTTGCGATTAGCCATATGTGACAGATAAGCGAAGTAAAATAAACTAAGTCTATTAATCAATTATTTTTTTAAACGCTTTAATTCTTCTTTAGCATGCCTCGTTTTTGTTAAAATTATATTACGATTTGTAAAATGACGAAATTCTAAAGGAGAACACGCGACTTTCTTTGTAGCGCATCAGTCAGAAAGATTCAGGAATATGGATTTTCAAAATACATTTTTTCACATGTACTTTGCCCCCTTTTAAAAGTAGCGCGTTTTAAATTATGTAACTAATCATTAAAAGGATGTCTCAATACCATCTTGGAGGATGACAATTATTATTTTCCCTCTCCTAAAAGTAATAATATACTTTCGCTCTCTGAATCTCCCATACAAATGCTAGGGTCCGTCTGCTTCAGCCGAGCTCACTGCTTCTCCGGTGACTTCACGCGTTCGTGCAAGATCGGCAAATTTCGGATGGATTTACCTAATCTCTATATACCTTGGGCGAGTGCAATTACGAGTTGCCGTAACCATTACCTTCTCTATATGAAAGCCTAATGGCTTGCTCCGGTCACGTGACTAAGCGTCATCAACTGGAGGCGAGATTGCTTCTTCGGAATCAATGTTGGATCTTTTTAGTGATTATGGAATTGTAATGCAAATTTAAGAACTGTAATCGAGTTTACATGACGTGTAAATATGCTTAAATGTGCAAGAGGTCTGGTGTATAAGTGTTGTGTGCTCAATTGCAGAGAGCGTTCACATTTCTTCAAGATGGTGTTGAAAATGCGTTTCGGTCCATGCGAAAAGATACAAGTTAAGTAACAAAGATTTTATACTCATAAATAAATAAGAGTAATAGTTTATGATGTAAACATTGGATGTGTCCGGAATCTAATATACTCTTAAATGTGGTCATGTTTTATCTCGTCAACAATTTTCTTTACAAATAACAAATAATTTACCCTGAATTACAAACGTTGGTTAACGTTAAGATGCGTTGTTGTTTATGATTGCAAATTAATTTGTTTCAAGATTTAGTCAACGTTTAAAATATTACGTTAGTGTCTACCAGCAGTTCGTCAGTGTAAATTTTATGCAAGTATTCGATAACATATTCATATGACTTCCACAAATTTTTAGTTTCAAAATATACTTAATGAAAGAAAGCTATACAACTGGACAAAGTTGATAACATGTGTACATTTACATTTTTATTTTACCCCGCTTTATGCTTCTTTAGGCTAATCGGAGGCTAATGGAAGCCGTGTTGTGCATTCAAATACAAGGGTACGATGTGTAGCAAGAACTTCGATGAAATATTCGTGTGTAAAATTATCCAAGAATATACACAAATGTTTTCACACAGAAAGCATTTTGTTACCTAGCTATGTTAATATGAACTAAAAAATGTATTAAATGTTATAAAACTGTTTCATATGAACTGCTTTTTATTTTTTGTCTTTGTGAAGCTTCGATGTTCGTAACGGATTATTAAATCAGTGATAATGTTTATTGTTTCATAATTTATTAATACTCTTCACGATTTTATTAACAGAGTGTAAAAACAACAGTGTAAGGAAATATTTCAAATGTTTATTTCTCAAGTGATCGCTAAAATCACAATATTAATCTGCTTTTTCCTTTCAATGAAAATGTTAGAAACTCTAGTTATTGTCACAGATCTTACTAACGACAATGAAAAGATTAAATTTGTGTATTATCTTTTGTTCAAAAAAGTCAATAGGGTCGAACTTACAATGTGACAAATGATTTAGGTTTAGACCTTATACACAGAAATGTAACATTGCCCTTGTACCAATTTATTTTTGCTGCAAGGATATATAAATTAAGTTATTGTATTAAGATTGTATAGCTACACAGAATACCTGCATTATCTGGTTGATTAATTTTGGGTAAAGCTAAAGCAATTTAATTGATTAGGTAACTTGGAAAGTTTGCGGTCAACCTAACATGCGGGGCTTTGATTTAATCAATTAATTTTTACATACAAAAGCGGTTACGAATTTAACTGTAGCTGACAAATATTCCAAATAATATTTTTCAAAGATGTGCAATATTTAAATTTTTCCGCCAGGAAGTTTCTAACGGTTTTCAACCCGTTTTTTGTGCTATGGTAGGATTTCTTGTGGTGGCCGTAGTGACTTCCTGAAATAATATTTTGGTGTAAATATTCAATATTCTACTTTTTTCTTCTAATTATATTCGTCGGGAGGGTAAATGTCAAAATTTAACTTCATAAAAGAAATAAATATACCTTAATTCTGTGATAAAAATACTACAAGGGGTTTACAGCGTTAAGACGATCGCCTCCAGATGATGACGTCTTGACTGAGCGCTGTGGCCTGAACCTCAAGATGGTCTTGCCGTAACCCGCTGGGACATCGTCCATCAGGTGACGCTGTTACGTCATACACATGCTAAGTAGCTTAGTGCTGCGATCTCGTATCATTTCAACGAACTACGTGGTGCATATACACAAACAAGGGAGCAATCAGGCGACAAGCGTCTGCGGGAAACTTGTAACGAAATTTACGTAATAATAAATGCGGAAATAAGTTACAACTGTCAGACAATCTGGAAAGATGAGATTCTCTGTGATCGGTGCCCGAGTTCTTTCGGTGTTCTTTATAGAAGTCTGATTGTAAGTATCAAACAGACACAGATTCTTGGACTCCTATTTTCTTCCGCAAAGCAATGGAAGAGGCTGATAGATCTCACCAAAGTTCGACTCCTCTTCTTTTGCTCTCTGAATAAGAGCCATACCATCAATCGCCGTGAATGAATTTCCAGACATTTCCTCAGGAAGGATAACATTTCTCTGGAAGTAGGTCTCTAATGACCATGATAATGGTTCTAAGAGAAAGCCCATTTGAAGATTCCGATTCTGTGCTGTCAGGCACGTATCCAGGAATTCCTTTCGGGGGGGGGGGCTCAACATAATTTTTTTAAGGGGTATAGTAAGAACCTCACAATTGTATATTCAAGACCAGTGGTGGCAATTGGGTTCCAAACCGGGGGGTGCGGAGGGCGTTGCAAGGAAAGTTTACTTTCTCTTGGTAGACAAGGCTTAACATTAAGAGGCCATAATGTTGAGGCAAGAAAATAAAAAATGGGCAGCAACTATCCCTTAAATCGTCGCCACTGTAAGGCTGTCATTTTAATCAGAACGTGAAATCGGAACATTTTTTACCACTCGACTCCTCTGTTTCCATGCATTAACATTGTGTGCCGGAACCATCAGTATGTGTGTTTGTCCATTTCTTCTCATCAGACAAAAAAACATCCATGGTGTCTTTGAGTGTTTTTACGAAGCTGTTACACATGCACGGGATGGAAAATCCACTCGACAAGGTGAGATTCAAACTGTGGGCTGCGAACTGGACGCAGACAGCTCTCTGATTCGAGCCTGAAAACCACTAATGTGTCTTGTCCTCCAATGTTTGCAGCTCTTATAAAAGCCGAAACCCACCAAATTGTTCCGATTCAGACCTTAGCACTCACAAGTGTTCAAAAATGCCTGTCACAGCTTCCGCTGTCTTGTCATATATCGGCACGAATCAAAGGAAGTCTATTCGAATACAGGTGGATTACGAAACAATTAATGCACAGTGAAAACCCTTCCGTTCCCAACACATCTAATGTTTCGTCTCCCAGTATGATCAAATGCTTACTCATTTATCTCCAGTGACGTGCCCAAGGGAGGGTTGGTGAGGTCATAACCTTATTTGACCCAGTATTCCTTTTTTTTTTTAAAAAAAAAAAAGAGGAACGTCAAAGACAGGAAAAAAATAGCAAAATCAGGAATGACCACCAAAAATAATATGCGTAACCCCTCTCCCTTCCGAAAATCCTGGGCACACCTCTCTTTATCTCGGACACATTTTTTAAAAATCAACTCACCAGAAGTTTTTATTATTCCATATTGGAGATTGAAGAAAGATGCGTTCTTCCTGCAGGTTTGGATATGATCCTTTAGGGTGCTGTCGTCTGCCTGCCTTCCCACTTAACCTTAACAAGGCCCTAATTTTCCATCCTTGTGACTTGGATTTTCAAGACTTAGGAAGGTTTCAGACCGAAGGGACACGCGATACATGTCGATTGGAATGGGCCAATCAACAGCAACGTTTAACACCGTAGCGACACAAAAGGCCGCACAAACCTAATTTCGACTTGTGAAATCCTCAGGCGACACGGTGTGAAATCTCCCTTATTAGACCACTGTCATTGTCACCTCGAAGTAGTAGCTCTTGTTGACCACAGAAGACAAAAAATTCTAAAACGTTCCGCAGATAAAATGATTCGTTAATATTGCCAGTAGTTGACTCCTTCTCTCATCCAAGAACGTACCCTCTCCCGCCTTCCAGAGATTAGAAATTACAACGAATCGCCCTACGTGTGGCGCTACCTTTGTTGTGCAGCTTCCAAATGCTGACAAGTCTCTACATAGTGCTCAGTGCACTGCGACAACACCGAAAGCGCAAGAAAAGTTTACGTGCAATATAATCAACAACAGGGTTATAGAACATTCTCCGTCTTGCCTCGATAATTGTCTATCTCCGTAAATCATCGTCACATTATTCAAAAAGCCATAAACCTAATTTTATCTAGTGTAAAATAAAAAAAAAATCCTGCGGGGGGGGGGGCTCGAGCCACCTCAACCCCACGTAAACAGAAAACATTCCTGAAGGGGGGCTCGAGCCTCCTGATTCCACCTTGGATATGTGCTATTGACAATAATAAGGTTATAGAACACTCTCCGTCTTGTCTCGATAATTATTTCTATCAGATTTATAAATTTATTATCTTCACATTATTCAAGACGCCAAAAATCTAATTTTATCTAGTGTAAATTGAAATTTCCTGAGGAGGGAGGGGGGCTCGAGCAACCTCAGCCCCACCTAAGATACGTGCTATTAACAATAACAGAGGTATAAAACATGCTCCATCTTGTCTCGATAGTTATTCCACTCCTTACATTATTTTCACATTATTCAAGATGCCAAAAACCTAATTTTATCTAACGTAAACTGAAAAATTTCCTGGGTAGAGGGTCGAGCTCCCTGTGCCCCATCTTGGATACGTGCTATTATCAATAACAGGATTACAGAACATTCTCCGTCTTGCCTCGATAATTATTTCTCTCCTTAAATTATTGTCACATTATTTTATTTCACACCACAAAAAACCAAAAACCTCATTTTATCTAGTGTAAACCTAAAACTTTCGGGGGGGGCTCGAGCCCCCTAAGCCCCCCCTCTGGATACGTGCCTGTGTGCTGTCACATTAATTCGATCAAATAGTGCCTATCTGATAATTGACCTGCCATTACCATCCACTGCCTTCTTCTTGGATCAAGAGAGGAACAGATATAACCAGACGAAAATCATGTACAGCCGATGATTATACAACTGAAAGAACATTCAGAGAGGTAATACTTTAGAGTATGGATTAGTACAGGTAACAGAAATACCTTTGCAGTCGCTTGAACCAATGCTCACATGATGTGCGTCACTGTAGAGCAATGTGTGTATCAATAGAACAGCTCAGAAAGCAACATGGTCACAGAAGTAACTCGTCCCTAGTATGGTGTGTGATCTCGAACGGTCAACACCGCTGCACATCTGTGTGGCATGGACTCGATGAGGTGATCGATGAGAGGTTTGGTATTCCTCGCCACTCTTCACGTTGGGCAATTTCAGCTCTGGAAGAGTTGAGTAAGGTGCCAACCTACCTACAACGCGTCCGCCATGCGTATCCCAGACAATATCTACGGGATTTTAGTCCAGTAATCACGCTGGCCACTCAATACTCTCGATTCCCTCGTCCTCTGGCATGTTCTGCACTAACACAACTCTGTGAGGAGTTGCATCTATTGCATCTGCGCACGGCATGGCAAGAGGTCTGAGATTCTCGTCCCCATATCTAAGGGCCGTCAAACTGACATTTTGGATGACGTGCAGGTCCGTACATTCATACGAATGTCCAACAATTTTGATTCCAAACCGCACAATTAGTCCACCACTTCCATTTTAGAATGTTTCTTGCATAAAAGCAGGGTTATCACGTGTTGCACATTCCCTCCAGATTAGACACATCTATTGTAAGGCTGGAGTCTGAACCGCGTTGTGGCCGCAACCAAGTTTTTACAGACTGAAAGCTGTAAGGTGATGGAAAACCAGGGACGTCGTTATGGGGGGCTGGGGGGCTTTGGCCCCGGCAGTTGTAACTCTGGCCCCCGCAAACAAAATTTTGATCGATTAAAAATTATCCTAAATTAATACTACATATTATTTTCTGGTAAATTTGTAGCAGAGTTGGAAACGCTGTTCCGAAGAAAATCTTCGGAAGCAAATGTAGGACAGCAAAATTCCACCCTTTCCTTGCTTACCAGATTATAACCAAGGTCATAAAATCTGCCTGCTTAGAGGTTATTACCCTTGCCCTAAGTTCCTGGAAACCAGAGATCCGACCCTTTTGTTGCAAATGACCCTTCCAATACAGATGGAATCAAAGACTCCGCCGTGGCCGAGCGGTCAACAGTAGGTGGTCGAGCGACGTAGGCTATGGAGAGAGTTCTCCAGTACTGACATTGTTCTGAGATTTAAAATTGCTCTATGCTTCAGCTTCAGAGCCACAGATTAGCTTTGTGTTCTTGCTTGCGAGGAAGGTCTGCTATCGGGTTCCTACGGTCACTGTGTATTTGTTCGTGTGTGGGAAGAGTTCTAGCGTTGTTGTGCATTTCCATCTTGAATGGATACATTTATCAAAACCGGATATTTAAAAACTATCTCAAAACATGTGGAAGATGACGGCAATGAAGAGGGTGTTGGTCCAAGTTCTGACGTTCCAAAGTTAGACAAGACAAGTGAATGTACTAATGTGAAAACAATTACTGATCTTGTGGTAGATAATCCTAGGCAACAACTTTTGCAAAACTATCCAAATACTACGTTCGGAAAGCGAAAGCGGTCATTTCAAAAACACTGGTTTGCAGCTGCGCCGTGGCTAAAATATAGTGTGGAACTTGACGCATGCTTTTGTTTTCCATGCCGTAAATTTGGCACAGATTCAGGATATGCAGAACCAAATTTCAGGAAAATAAGGATGCGCAACTGGAAGAAAGCATGTGAAAAAATCAAGGAACACAAAGGAACGTCATACCATCTAAAATGCATGGAACTGTGGGCGAATTACAAAGTGAGTACCAATTACTTTTGTAAAACAATTATATATATATATGTGTGTGTGTGTGTGTGTGTATGTTCGTAGATTAAATTTAAAAAATGAAATATGTGTATGTCTGTATCCAGTGTTCAAATTGAAAAAAATGCTGAGGGAAAAAATTCACAGCTTCCCTATTCTAATTTTGAGAATTGTACCTGACAGAAAGCCAACTGCGTTGGGCAGAAATTTCTCTAGGGGAGGGGTTTCAAGAATCCCGTATCTAAAACATACGGACTGATTTATATAAATTTCTTGAGTTCAAAGTAAATAACACAAATTTTCCAATTAGTGTACAAGGTTTCAGTAATCACTGATCTCGTCTCAGTGGACTTTTATTTAATATCAGAATTATTTTTCTTAGAGGAAGGCAAATTAATCAGGAAATATTTTCTCATTAAATATATATTGTAATTTGCAAACCAACAACAGTATTAATTTTAATGTAAAATTTAGTTCAGAAACTGACAATATATATGTTGATATTAATGTAACATTTACTTGAAATTGAAAGAAATGATTGCGTCAAATTCTGAGCAATGGCAAAATATGATCTAGAATATACTTATGAGGGTAAATTCTTTACATGGTCAGGAGTTAAATTAAAAACTCCCCCCCCCCATTTTAATTCGAACACTGGATGTACTTTGATTTTCGTCAAAGATATGCAACGGTGATACAAGAAATTAATGAATGGACAGTAACAAAAGACACGCCTGCCTGTCCAGGGGAGGACATCGCGTAGTGGTAATGTCGTCACCATATAATTCCATATATATCCTTGGTTCGATATCTAGTGGACGCACATAGTGGTTCTGATCAAACTTTAAACTGTACGTCCAGTCCCGATTGGCCTCCTATTTGTGCATGAAGAGGACATAGAACATTTGGGGACAAAATCGTAATTCGGGAGCTAACGTGCTCAGCCACTGAGGCGGCTAAAATTCAATAGGTTTCCATTTTGGCTATTTTACCTTTTTTCCTACCTCGTAGGTTAATTTTTACGACAAGTCGATGTGGATTGATGAATGATGGACGGATGGAAAAGTGATGGGAGCATAGACAAACAGAATGAGTCACCAATGGCTGGTGGAGGTTTGAACATGGGATCTCTGATTTCGTAGCCCTTTACGCTTACCACTCCGCCACGAACACTGGAATAAATTAAATAAGTAATGCCATGGTTTAGAATGAATGTCGGAGAGAGTGGAAGCCGAGATAATAACATGTACACTAATGCATTGTTGGCATTGCTAGCAGATGTTAACGGTCTACCGATACCTCGCAGAACGGAGAAATAATTTTTACCTATATTTGCATTGTTTTAAAAAAATATATACAGCACTGACGAACGAAGGAACAAAGCTAATCTCCACTGCCTAGAGCAGGGGTTCCCAAACATTTTCGTTTCACGGCGCCCTTCGTGTTTCAAGATTTTTCCACAGCGCCTACGTCATGAATGTAGGCCTATCTAGTACTTGCTTTGATTGACTGAATTGATGTTTTAAGTCCATGCATAGTAAGGCTAATTGGGACTGGACCTACAGTTTAAAGTGGGATCCGAACCACTATGTGACTCCACCGGGTAACGAACCCGGGACCCCTTAATTACAAGGTGGCGAACTCTAATACTACGCCACCGGGGAGGCATTCAGAAGACAGACCACTTCAATGCATCTTATGGAGAGCATCACGTGACGAACCAATCCATGTTTACAGTTTGAACACAGTCACTTATGGATTAACTTCAAGTTCATTCTTGGCCACAAGATGCCTCAAACAGTTGGCAGAAGATGAATCATCAAATTTCACAGTAGCCACTCATGTCTTGACACATGACTTCTACGTTCACGATTTTCTGGGAGGAAATCATTGCATTGAAGGTGCAATAAAGCTGCGTGAAAGTCTCACAGAATTACTCCAGAAGGGAGGATTCAATCTACGTAAATGGTGCTCCAATAGCAAGGCAGTGTTAGAATCTATTCCAGAAGAATTGAAGGCAGTACAGGACCTAGTGCAATTCGACACAGAAGGCACAAAAGCATTGGGAATTTCATGGCGCCCATCTACGGACGAATTTCTCATGGACAGCAAGGTCGCCACAGCAGTGGATGTAGGCTCGTTGAAGATCTTCTCAAAGCGCCAAGTTGCCAGCATAATTGCACAAGTGTTCGATCCAATCGGACTAATATCGCCAGTGGTGATTACATACAAGTCATTCCTGCAGCAGTTATGGCTCCACAATGTAGGATGGGATGATCCGCTTCCTATAGATTTGCAGAAAACATGGCGTCGTCTTCATTCGCAGCTCACATGTATTAACGAAGTAAAAGTACCACGGTTCGTTTTGGCTCCAGGAGACATACGTAAAGTTCAAATTCACGGTTTCTCTGATGCATCAGAGAGAAACTATGGCAGCGTTCTCTTCGTAAGATCAATTGATTCAGAGGGCCACATAAGTTTGAACTTATTGTGTTCAAAGTCCAGGGTGGCTCCGGTGAAGAGAACCACTCTTCCACGTTTGGAATTATGTGCGGCAGTTCTACTAGCCAAACTCGTACACAAAGCATTGTCCATACTTCGTCTATGTATAGACACCATTCACCTATGGACCGACTCAAAAATTGTCCTAGCTTGGCTGGCGTCACCAGCCAGTAAATGGAAACCTTTTGTTGCCAACCGAGTGGCAATTGTACAGGAATTCACACAAGTCAGTGATTGGAAGCACGTTCCGTCAAAAGACAATCCTGCAGATCTGATCTCACGAGGAGTCGATGCAAAAACTATCAGATCACTTCAGCTTTGGTGGCACGGACCCACCTGGCTCCAAGAAGATGAGACACAGTGGCCATCATCCAGTTTAGCATTCCGTCCAGACGACAACACTATTCCAGAGCAGCGTAAGGTAGCAGCTACCACATTGGTCACTCATGTAACAACTGAAGAAGAAATCATATCTAGATATTCAAGTTTATCCAAGCTACTGAGAGTAATGTCACTCTGCAAAAGGTTCATCAGCAATTGCAGAAACTCAAGAGAGAAAAGGAGTGAAGACCTTACCACCTTTGAAATTCAAGGCGCCACACTTGCTTGCATCAAGATAACACAACGTGCATTCTTCTCTCAGGAAATCAAAGATTTGTCTGACAAGCAGCAAGTACACAACAAAAGCATTTTGAGGAACCTTCATCCATTTCTCGACAATTAAAAAGTAATTCGTGTCGGAGGAAGATTGGAAAACAGTGAATTGGAGTTTCAAAGCAAGCATCAAATTATTCTTCATCCGAAGAGTCATTTCGCGAAAATTCTGATAGCATCAGAACACAAAAGACTTATGCATGCTGGTCCACAGCTTCTCATATCATCACTTCGTGAGAAATACTGGATACCTCGCATACGACAGGTGGTCAAACAGATCATTCATCAGTGCAACATATGCTATCGTTTGAAGGCTTCAGCCGCCCAGCAGCTGATGGGGCAGTTACCCTCCAGTAGAGTGAGACCCAGCAAGGCATTCCATCACGTAGGCGTTGATTACGCAGGGCCATACCACATCAAGACCGGAGCCGCAAGAAGCAGATCCACAAGAAAATGCTACATTGCAGTTTTCACTTGTCTTGCCACAAGGGCAATTCATCTAGAGATTGTCTCAGACTTGACATCACAAGCCTTCATCGCAGCCCTACTACGCTTCACCGCGAGAAGAGGAAAGTGTGCAAGTATTTTTAGCGACAATGCTACCACGTTCCATGGTGCTAAAAATGAATTGCAGGAATTACGTAAACTCTTTCAATCACAAGAGTTCAACAAGGACATCAACAGATTTTCAGCAGAAGAGAATTTCCAATGGAAGTATTCTCCACCACGCAGTCCATCATTCGGCGGGATTTTTGAAAGTGCAGTGACGTCTATGAAATACCATCTTCGCAGAGTAGCAGGAAACGCCGTGCTAACATACGAAGAACTAGTAACTCTACTATGCCAAATAGAGGCCTGCCTCAACTCCCGTCCTCTTTCCACACTCCCTGATTCTCATGATGAATTCAGCTACATTACCCCTGGTCATTTTCTTATTGGAGGTCCTCTAACCTCATTTCCTGAACCAAACATTACAGATCTGTCTGCCAACAGATTATCCAGATGGCAGCGCATACAGCAGTTCCAGCAGCGAGTGTGGAGGAAGTGGTCTCAGGACTATCTGCATAGTCTGCAGCAGCGACAAAAATGGACAGCCGTTCAGTCGAATTTGAAGCCTGGCACACCAGTGCTATTGAAGGAGGACAATCTTCCACCACTCTCGTGGAGAGTCGGCGTCATCCAAGAAGTGTTTCCGGGAAGGGATAACCTAGTGCGCGTAGTCACCGTTCGTACTAGAGACGGAGTCTACAAGAGAGCATTAAGCAAAATTGTGCCTTTACCACATTGGGAAGAACACGCTCCATGAAGCTAAAGTATTGACAATATATCCCCTAGTGTTAGGTTGGATGTGAACATTCCAACGGGGGGGAGTATGTTGGAGAATTATCTCTAGAAACTAACCACGACATATCTTTTTATATTCTTGTATTCGCAAATAACAGAACTTTTCTCTTGCTCATTTTGCTAATGCATTTGTTTCTATATAACCAATTGCTTATTTTGTGTATATCCAGTGCTTTAAGAAACCTGCACTCCCATTGGTCAGTTCATATCGGGTGCGGTGCCTAGTTGCCGCCATCTTTGCGCGGAAGCTTACTTTCGCCAGTGTTCGTGCAGAAGTCACTCCGGCAACAGCCGAGTTACCGCGTTGCGGATATTCATCAAATACGTAAGCCTAACGTGGCTACGTTTCATTCAGCATATCAGTGAAGTGCAGTGATATGTAGTTCAGTTTCACAGGAACATTACAGTGCTGATATCATTCAGTGAAGAACTAGTGACGTGTTATTGTAACACCGGCTTCCAATTTCACATAAACAGTTTACTGAGGCAGGAGTGCAGGACAGTGTAATTACGTGTCATGTGTACATATTTATTATTAATATAACGTTATAGTTTTATTAAGTGCCTTCATTTTCTTTACACCTTAAGAAGATCGCGGTGAACTCAGCTCTATAGTAATACAATCCATTCCAGGGAGACAATCAGGTTCCTACCGGGCAGCAAACGCAAACACTGGTGGTAGGAGGGAAAATGCCATAAGTAAACAATAATAGCTGCAGAAAACAGATCGAGGTTGAGAAAAAGGATTTCTGATGTTTTACAGTCTTGCAAGAGCCGAAGTGGTCTATTTTGTCTACCCCCGTCGCGAACCTGTGAATGCAGCGCGCTGTGACGCCAGAGTCCCGGGTTCAAATCCCAGTTCGGACATGGATGTTTGTCCTCAATGAACAAGTCGAGATTTCACATCAATTGAGATGAGTTTTGTGTGAGGAAAGCTGCCCCTTAGGGGCTTCACTTTAATAAAAATAAAATAAAAAGGATCTGACTGCCATGCGAAAGACCCGGGTTTGATTTCCGGGTAGGTGATCTAAGGTTGGAGTTTTTCCGGCCTTGTACCCGTATAAAGCGGCTCTGGGGCTGCGCCAGCCTCAAATCAATGGGTACCTGGGGGGGGGGGTAAAAGCTGCAGTAGTATGGGGCTGATCACCACCTCCAAAATGGTCCAGTTCGAGAATGTGTGGGGCCCTATCCCCACATCCTCTAAATGTGCCTTCATGCCACAGTGGTACGCACAGGTAACTTTATCTTTTTATAGTGTTTGGGATGGAATTGAAATATTAAAATATTATACTGGCATAAATAGGATACTTGTATTTTGTGCATGAAATGTTTCATTGCATTAGTGATAAGAGCTTTCGAAATGATTGATTTAATAGTTAATTGGTTCTAATGTAGCCATTATGTAAAATTCATACATCCACAACCCGAAATCCGGACAGTCGGGCCGACCTGCGTGCGAAGTGATTAGCATAGCGTGCTAAAACGCCGGGTGTCCTGGGTTCGAATCCCGGCCACGACGTAGAAGTTTTTTTTGTGAGTTGCCGTTCAACAATTTCATCTAATACGCATTCTTCATTTGTTGCAAATATCCAAGTATCAGAAAGCGACGAATAATAACAAAATTAATCAGTCAATCAACGGACACTCGGTTCTAGGATCAGATCCAGGTACCCGGTTCCGGTTAATCCGAACTTTTTATTGTTTGCCATCTCTAGCATATACGTATGTAATCATGTATTATTTATACGCGGATCTTCCCGATGCCGTAGTGGTTACGTCCTCGTCTTGTAATCAAGGAATCCCGAGGTCGATACCAGGTGCAGGCACATTGTGGTTCGGACTCCACTTTAAACTGTAGGTCCAGCCCTAGCTAGCCTTTCTGTGCATAAAACAAATTTAAAAACAAACTCTACATTTATTTATGCATATATAGTATGGTCTGTTATCTACATTTATAATGGAAGAATAGTGTGTTTTACAATAATAAAAATAATGTAGTAACCAGCCCTGTTACGGAAACGCCACTGCTTTAGAAACATATTTGTCTCTCAGACTCAAACTCTCGGACCAAATTCCAATTTCATATTTTTCTTGGTCCGGAACACACTTCACCAATTTCATGCCACCACTTCCAGTCCATAATTTAAAAGCTACCCAGTTAAAAGCCAAAAGACATGTTGCTTTCTTTTCATCTTCTAAACCTGTTGTGTGTTGGGGCGAAACCACCCGCCGTGTTCCAAACCCTCTTTCTACAAGGTCATTAGCCGACCGCGAGCAGCTGCAGTGAACCTGCCGGCCGGCAACAGGGTTGCCCTGTCAAGAAAAGTGAAAAAAGTCTGATATTTCACAAATAAAATGAATTAATTAATTATGGGGACGTTGATGCAGAAAATGAAAATATCGATCAGTGGTTCTCTAGAAACATCCTTTCTCAGCGTTCAGTTAAAATTTGAAAATTATCTGTCTACTGGTTCTCGAGATAATCGTGACTAAAGTTACGCCCATAAGCTTACATGGAAAATTGCTCAAACCTTCGCCGGGGTAGGAGATCGCCTTAAGTTAAAAAAATAAACATATTTAAAATTCAGAAACATTTTTTATGTAACAAGTACGAAATAAGAACATGTATTTGGAACAATCATATCGATGACTGAATTTCATTGAAAATATTGGAACATCACGCCGGGGCCCCGTAAGCCTACCAGAGCGCCGCGGCGCACACTTTGGGAACCACTGGTCTAGAGATTACAATTTCTGTAAAACTGAGTCCTAGGTTTGAATCCTGAAGGAGATATTATTTTCTTTCATTATTACAATAACTTGTCATCGTAATCAAAAATAGTTTAAAGTCCATTTTATGCTCAAATATATTAGAGTTGACGAGCTGTATCTTGGCGGGTGGCCTTGGCTATTCCGCGCAGAGTGTGAGAGAGGTACGTTTATGTAGTTGCCACCTACTCGCCCTTTGGGTGGTCAACAGCAAGGACAGAAAGGAAGGTACTGACGCGCAGCTGTAGCTCCTCCCCCAGGTTACTGCGCAGCCGGGCTTGGGCATTGTTCACCCGCTTAGATACAGCTCGTCAACTCTAATTGGAACTGGATTTATAATGTCAATTGGACTCCGACCCATTGTGTAATGTGCCTCCACCGGGACTTGAACCTGGCACTCTTTGGTTATAAGGGAACGTGGTAAACCACACCTGGGAGGCCCGCCGTGGTGAACGTGTCGTTATAAGAAATATACAATATAAAGCAAAAATGTGAATTTGTTCTTGAGAATGTTAAAAAACAACAAGAAAAACCAGAATATTTGAGTCGCTAATAATATTCTGCATATTACATATAATTGTGATGGCCGTTTGCGAGTTTTCCTTCATTAATTGCCATTTATAATCGTCAACATTGCGATTAACTAAAAGTAACAAAAAAGCGGTACAAAATTTGAAAAATAAAATATACATAGAATAAAAGTAATTGGCAATTAATGAAGGAAAACTTACAAATGAACTGAAAAGAAAGGTAATAACAAGTTGATATTTACTACCTACTTTTGGGCTTTTTGAAGTTGTCATTTTTGGCTCCAATTTACCTGTCTATTTAGCATGGTTTGTGGCTATTATAAACGCGCTCCCTGCTGATAACACGAACTGAGACAGAAATAAACAAAGTGTGAAAATACCTAAGTCAGTGTCTTAATGACACTTGTACAAACCACCAACGTCGTTTTGCGATAATGCAGGGTGCAAGTTTAGAGGTGCACAATTTTCGAAAGAAAAGTGGCACGCGTCCTATTTTTCCTATTACATCTCGAGGCATTGGTGTACACATGGGGGAGCTGATGAGGCTACAACTCTCCCGAAACTTTGAGAAGAACAAAATTTTGAAATTAAATCTGTAAAGAACTCGGGGAAAAAAACAAATTGGTAAGTGCAACTCCACACCCCCTAAAATGACCCTAGATACCATTTCTCTCTTTGAACAACTTTAAAAAGGAATCCCAAAAGTGGTAATTACCAAATATTTTATATTGTCTCTCTCCACCTCCCCTCCGAAAGAAAATCCTGCGTACGTTTGTGTCTGGAGGAGAGTTACAAATCACTCGCGTAATGTAAAGTGCTGCTTGCGATGGAATACTGCTAGAATTTAAATTTGAAAATAATTTCAATGTTAAAGGCGTCATCATTATTACTATTATTAATATGATTTTGTAACGTCCTATTATTGTTATCATTACGTCCCTGCCTAAATTCGCAGCCAGAAATACGATTGATTCATTGAGTTATTGTTTTAAGTCCACTTTATGCACAGTAAGGCTAATGGGGACTGGACCTACAGTTTAAAGTGGGGTCCGAACCACTATGTACCTCCACCGGGTATCGAACCTGGGACCCCTTAATTACAAGGCAACGACGCTACCACTTTTTTTTCACACTTTTTCTCACTTTTACATTTTTCATTTGTTACAGTTTCTCAGTTTCTTATCATCTGGACAAACACAAATACCCATGTCTAACCCGGGACTCGAACCCGGAACCCCTGGCGTTGTAGCGCGCTATGCTAACCACACCGCCACGGAGGTCGACGACCACTGCGCCATCGAGGAGGCCCAGAAATACGAATAAAACGCGATCTTCTATCTTCAGGAAAGCAACGTCTTGACAAGGCACAAGGCGGTCCTAAGACCAGCACAAAGCTTGAATGGAGACAATACAACAAGCTTGTTCATCAAATGTTGGCGCGAAGGTTGCGGACAACCAAAGGCGGCACTGCGTCCCAAATACTTTCTGAACTGCCTGTCATAAAATATTCCTGCGAGAGGACAGTCGTCACCTGTCGAACCTGACAAATTGCAAGGAGCGGTCTTTCTTGCTTTAAGGGAACAAGGGAAAGATGGAGAAGATAAAGGGAAGGAAATGACAATCAAATGGTAGAGAAGACTTATCCCTGGGTTGTACCCCTGCTGTTTGAGAGCACAGTTTCTGAAAGGCAATACGCAAATACGATAGGTCACACTAAAAGTTTTTAGACACGCGCAAGTAAAACACTGGAGATCAAAAGTATGAATGCTATAATTTTTCAAAGTATTCTCCATGACAGTTGATACACTTGTTCATCCGCTCAAACCAAGTGTGAAAGCACTGGGACCACACATCTGCAGGCACCTCTTGAATGCACTGAACGAAGGCGGTGACTGCCTCCTCGGGAGTAGGAAATGAAGAACCTCGTAATGTATCCTTGATTTTAGGGAACAGGAAGAAATCACAAGGGGCGAGGTCGGGACTGTAAGGAGGATGAGTCATTTCTTCGATGTTGGAGGCTTTGAAGAATTCAATTGTTCGTACTGCTGTATGGCTGCGCGCATTGTCTTGATGCACAATAATGCGACTTCGTGGGCGTTTTTCACGAACTTTCCGTACGATCTCCGGTAAACAAACCGTAGTGTACCATTCAGCATTAACGGTCCGACGTCCCTGTAGCGGCACTGTTGCAATATGGCCCGTCCGACTGAAGAAAGTGGCAACCATTTGTTTGCCAACACTTCGTCCCTTCCTGACTTTTGTTGGTGGGTCTTCATCCGGGAAGATCCACTGCGTCGACTGTCGTTTGCTCTCGGGTTCATAACAGTACACCCAAGTTTCGTCACCTGTTACGATGTCATACACTGCATTTGATTGTCCTTGGTTAAATTTGTCCAGCATTTTCATGCAACATGTGACCCGTGCCTGCTTTTGCTACTGAGTAAGATGGTGTGGGATCCATCTGGCACAGAGCTTCCTGACACCAAGGCGGTCATGCAGGATCGTTTGAACCTGACTCATACCAATACCCAGTGTTGGACTAATAACTGCATATGTCACCCGGTTATCCTCCTCTATCATGCGACGCACTCTGTCGACGTTTTTTGAGAAGTTGCTGTCACAGGACGACCATCACGTAATTCATCACTGAGTTTCTGACGTCCACGTCGAAATTCTAAAAACCAATTAAACACAGTCGCACGGCATGGGGCTTCCTCCTGAAATGCATTTCGGAGCCTTTCATAACATTGCTGCTGCGTTAAACCTGCTCGAAAATCGTAAAAAATCATTGCTCTGAAGTGCTCCCGTGTTAAATCCATTTTACTGTACACACACGACAATAATTGCCTAATTTCTGGCACACAACAATTAACAACTATAAATTCTGCAGCATTATCACTTCACAGACTACTAACTTCAACATATCCTAGAGACAATGTATTGCTGCAATCAGTGTTGCCGCATCTAAAAACTTTTAGTGTCACCCACGCATGGTTAAATTTTCCCTTCCCCAGTAAATCTTTGTTTCCGATTCATTTTGTTCATTCTGCTAGATTTTGCTTCTATCCAGGGTGCCAAGTACCAGAACGGTCCAATGACCTCGGTGCCCTCGAGCAAGGAATAACTTGAGTGAGGGGGCAGGAGGGCTTTGGGGGAGGGAGGCGGGGCAGATGCAAGAGGACGAAGAAAATGTAGCAGTTTACTTACATGATGACTCGTGAAAGTAAAATTGTTATTGCTTGCTTGAAAGAATGAAAGATATGAAATTAGTAATATTTTTCTAGTTTGCTTCGCTCTCAATACAAGCGTTTCTAATAAGTAACAAATTATAATTGTTATCCCAAAAAACTGTGTATGTGTGTGTGCGTGTATGTAATATGTTTTGTTAATGATGACACACTGGATACCAAATAATGTAAAAAGTAAAGTGCTCCCCTGTGCTTTTCACCACGCCATGTAGGCGTATAGAGAGTGTGGAGTTTGGGCTCCATACTTTCTTGATCACGGCCGAAGGTGGCCGCCTTTACCCGCCAGAGTTCCCTCCATGTACCCACTTTATACGACGCTGGGTGAGCGCCCGTGCCGCTTGAACAGATGGGAAAAAATCCCGGTTCACCTCCGCCGGGGATCGAACCCGGGTCTTTCTCATGGTAGTCAGACGCCCGAACGATTGAGTTCTAGGACACCAAATAATGACTAAAACTATATGCGGGAGTGCTCTGAAAATACTAAATAGTTAAAATCTGAAAATGTGTTGTGCTTATTGATACACAGAAATTATTCTCAGTTGTAATTAATAATGGTAATTATGAAAATATTTCGTTGTGGAATTGTATTACAATTAAAGAACAGGTATAACAGTTTTTTCAGTGATTTTATAGTAAAAACAGTATGCTATTTAGCGCAGCTTTGTGTGAATTCACTGAAAACCGCAAGCCTTCGCACAGAAGTTTGATATCAAATATAACCAACATGAGATTGAGGTACTACAAAACTATGTTCGTAATATAAAACAAACAACCACACTAAACAGCATTTCTGACCTGCATTCAGCTTTGCCGGAAACAATTTTTCCAATTACAGCAGAGCTGTTACAAGTAGCATTAACGTTACCAGTATCATCTTGTGCGTGTGAACGATCTTTTAGCGTGCACAAGAGATTAAAATCTTACCTCAGAAACAAATCAAACCAAGAAAGAACATCTGCTTTGGCAACCATAAACATAGAACAAGAAATTTCAACGTCATTAAATGTTGATCGTGTCATAGACTCGTTTGCATTACAAACGAAACGACGTCATTCTTTGATAGTTCCAAGAATGTAACTTACGGTAATGGCCTCGGTCTCAAGATTAGCAATTGCTACGTAAGTAAGCACGAACACAAATGTGTCAACAGTCCACAGCTGCGACTCCTGTATATAGTTTAAAACTGTGTTTACAAGCTTCGTTGTACTGATTTTTGCATGTCTCAGCAGAGAGGAATTTTCAAAAACATCTCTCCTCTGAAAGTGCTAAGCAGATTTCGTAAATTTTGAAAAATGAATATGTGTAAGATTTCATCTGTAGGTTTGTTTGTTTGATTTGTTGTCTTCACTTTATGCACAGAAAGGCTAATCAGAACTGGACCTACAGTTTAAAGTGGGATCCGAACCACTGTGCCATTATCTCCACCGGATATCGAACCCGGGACCCCTTGATTACAAGGCGACGACCTTACCACTACACCATCGGCGAGGCCCTTTCACCTGTAGGTTTGGAAGAATCCTCATGATGGTTGCATTTGTAGCTGTGTTGAAAATAAATGTAGTAGTTTTGTCTTTCCGGAAACTTAATATCAAATATCTTGACAGACAATAATGCAATCCACAGGAGGATTCTCCAGAATAGCTAAATAGGAAAAATCCTGCACAGAATAATTTATCAGATGTCAAGAAATCAGCTTAGCACTTCCACAGTAGTTTCGATAAAAAAGAAGAAGTTGTCATTGAGACAGGCAGAAAGTAAAATACATTAAGAAAACTGTAAAGTAATAGTTTAATAGTAGTACTTTCATAAATTGATTTGCTTCCTGAAAATTCTTGAACTCTAATGTTTATTTGACCTCCAGTATTCACATATATATTAGGTGCATTCAAATGAAAAGGTCCATTTCCTTGCAGAAACTTTATTACAGTAGTTGGCTACACCTATTCACCGTATGAGGTAAGACACTGGTTCCACTTTGAAACAAGGTTATGAATTCCTTGGTAGAAGAAGTCCTTGTGCTGGGAATGAAACAATTCCCTGACAGCTTCCTGCAGCTCAGGACTCGAGGCAAAGCGTCGTCCTCTGAGGTGTTTTTTCATAGGTCCGAAAATGTGATAATCACATGGACTCAAGTCAGGACTGTAGGCAGGGTGGTCTAGCACTTCCCAATGGAATGATTGCAACATATCCTGTGTCTGTCTGGCTGTATGGGGACGAGCATTGTCCTGGAGTAAAATGATGCCTTTGCTGAGCTTTCCTCGAAGTTTATTCCTGATTGATGGCCGTAGACGATGCAGTGTTTCACAGTACGTGTTTGCGTTAATTGTGTGTCCCTCCGGAAGGAACTCCACTAGCAGTGGCCCTTGGTCATCGAAAAATACTGTCATCATAAGTTTGCCGACTTTAGGTAGTGACTTGCTTTTCTTTGGTTTTGGTGATCCTGTATGCTTCCATTCCATGCTGTCCCTCTTTGATTCTGGCTGGTAATACGGGCAGATGGATTCATCTGCAGCAATGATTTTTGCTGATAAAGTCCTCACCTTCATTCCTGTATCGCATCAGATGAGCCAATAACATTCCCATTCTGCACATTTTTTGTTCCTCTGACAAACCCTTTGGCACCCATTGTGCGCACACTTTCCTGTAAGCCAGTCTGTGCCTCACAATGTCATGCACACTTCCCAATGACACGTTCACTTGTTCGCCAATGGCTGCCAGGGATATTCGTCTGTCTTCTTGAATAAGGTTGTCAATAGCATCCACTGTCCAATCAGGAATGCGATTTTTCAACTGTCCCGGCCGAGCATCGTCCTTCAATGTGTTTCGTCCACCACGAAAACGCCTACATCATTTTCTCAGTTTTGTCCGATACACAACTTTCATTCTCCTATGAATGTCCGCTGGATGTACTCCTTCGACATGAAGAAACCGAATGACACCCCACTGTTCTTCCTTGGACACGTCCCTTAATGTCAGCTCCATTGTTCAGCACAGCGTTCCACCTGGGGGGAAGAAAGTGAAGGTGATTAGATAACGGACACGTTCTACCTGGACACACTTGCGCATGCGCTGATGCCTCATTACTAAGACGTCATATATACCTGTGGGTATACAAAACACATGAAATTACTGTCTCGTATAAAACGCTTTTTCAGAAAAAATAAAATGGACCTTTTCATTTGAATGAACTAAGTATTATATACATTTCGTAGTAGTTTTATATACCAATGCACTATATATGTAGCAATATTATAATGTAATATAATGTACATATAAAACATATATATATATATATATATATATATATATATATGTGTGTGTGTGTGTGTGTGTGTGTGTGTGTGTGTGTGTGTGTGTGGGTGTGTGTGTGTGTGCATCACACAGAGTTGTTTAACTTTACTGTCTGGTAATATTTGCATAGGAACAAATTTTAGATTTGGCCCCCCCGAACTGATCAACCTAGCTACGTCCCTGTGGAAAACACACCGTGAGCCTATATGCCTAGATGCCATCTTTAAGAAGGCGATTGCAGACAGTTTGGGATGACTCCTGCGCCCTATTGTTGTGAGAATGGCATGTTGTAGTTTCGTTGCATTCTGTCATCTATTCCAATTGGTTGTTAACAAGAGGCGCCCCTTGCCTCTTGCTGTTGTTGCTCTCGGACGGCCTTGACCTTGCTTTCGTCGCACATTTCCCGTAGTTGGAACAAAATCTACAGACGAGAAATGGCACTTCGATACACTCCAAGGGCTACAGATACCTCTCGCTGTCTGTCCAGCTTCCATCCTTCCTATGGATCTCCACGCCACTGATTCAGGTAAATCGCACTTCAGAGGTATTGTATCACTTGCCCACGTTCGTCAATGAACTCTTACATTGTCCTTGGACAGCTACTGTCATTCTCACAGCTGCGCACGTTAGTTGTCAATTCAGATATATCGGCATTAATGATGGGCAACTTGTAATTAACGCAACTGGAGGGTATAAAAAAAGGTCGTAAACTTCCGTTTGTTTATCGTCACTTCGGACTTTGTCAGTTGTTCAGAAGAAATTGACCCAACTCTTTCGGTCACACCTTCACATATAGTTATTGCGAGAAATATGGAATATATGTTGAGAAATGTTCTGAAATATGGAAATAATGTGTAAAAATAACTAAAATATGAGCCAAAATATTAACTGAATTTTTCGAGTCTATATGCATTAATAATAATAATAATAATAATCCGTTGCGCAACAGCCCATGAAGGGCCTAGGCATACCTACCGACTGCCGATCTCCCTCCCACGCTTTCCTTCGTTACCTCTAAGCGTGGAGATCTTCAACCAGTATTATAGTCGGGGGGTCAGCCCGACGTATCCCCAGCCGTTATAGTAGGTCTTCTCGACCGGATTACGCTCACTCACTCGGAGCTCCCCAATTTCCTCACGATGGTGGGTTGCCACCGGCCCTATACGCAGGCCGAATAAATTCCGACCAGAGCCGGATTCGAACCTACGCCGTCCCGCAGCAAACGATCTCAAGACGAGTGAACGCCTTAACCCGCTCGACTACGGAGGAGAACCTATATGCATTAATGCGCAAAGATAATAGAAAATATCACTGATTTCATCATACGAGGGGGTATCCAAAAGTTTTAATTATAATAAAGAAGTTATAGAGATATTTACATGAAACTTTTTGTGCATAATCAGTGTCATTGCCATGCATACTTGTGCAAATATCAAATCTTTGTCTAACGTAGTTTTCTTTCCGAAGGCTGTAGAAGACATCAACCTGCATGATGAACAAAATTGAAGCCCGAAGTGTCATAAAGTTTCTCCGTTTGAAGGGCAACAACGCACGCCAAATCCACGACGAAATGAAAGCTGTGTATGGGGATGCAAGCCCATCATATGACACGGTTGTGAGGTGGAAGAGGAACTTTCAAAGTGGTCACATGTCCCTGGCAGACGAGCCACGAGCGGGTAGACCCTCAATCAAGGATGATCTTGCCATGGTGAAGAAAGTGGAGGCCGTTATCCTCGACGACAGAAGAGCGACCATGGAAAGAGTGATGGCGGAGACTGGACTAAGTTACGGAAGTGTGTGGAGGATTATTCATGAGGAACTGCACATGAATAAGGTGTCTGCACGCTGGGTACCTCGCTTGTTGACACCTCTTCAAGAGCAAACTCGCCACGACTTTTCCCAGCAGAATTTGACTCTGTTGGAGCGGAATGAAGATGATTTTTTTGCTTGTCTCGTCACTATGGACGAGTGCTGGGTATACCTCTACGATCCGGAGACGAAAGAAATGAGCAAGGAGTGGAAACATCCATCCTCCCCCCTCCCAAGAAGGCGAAGGTCCAGAAATCTGCCGGGAAGGTGATGCTGTCCGTTTTTTGGGATAACCGCGGGGTAATCTTAACAAATTACCTTCCGAAGGGCGAGACCGTCAACAGCGATTACTACTGCAACCTTCGGAGAAACTGCATAATGCATTGAAACAAAAACGACGTGGCATGATCAGCAAAGGCGTCCGTCTCCTGGCCGACAATGCACGCGTCCATACGGCCCAAGCATCCGTTGTCACCGCCCACCGGTTAGGCTATGAACTTTTGCAGCATCCACCTTATTCACCTGATCTTGCACCAAGCGACTTCTTCCTCTTTCCCGGGATGAAGAAACCACTTCGTGGTCGGCGATTTGACGACAGAGAGGATGTCATTTTCGAAGTGGAACAGTGGTTTTCGAGCAAAGCGGAGGACTTTTACAAAGAGGGCTTGAAACAGGTGAAGAAACGCTGGCAAAAATGTGTGACTCTGCAGGGAGACTACGTGGAGAAGAACTAACTTTGACCACTGCAAGTGACTATTGTATGTTTTTTATTTCATGGTGATAATTAAAACTTTTGGATACCCCCTCGTATTTACATATAAGTCCGTTCCATGATTATTATTAATTAATTTTTGTGTACATCAGTAATTCCATTTCTTTTCTATTTTGTAATTCACTACAAATAAATACAATATTATTTCTTCATTCGCCAACGCGAGCCTTAACATGGCTTACGACAATGTAACAGTCCAACAATGCTCACGTGATAATCGTTTCCGTAGACCATATCTTACAAATATGGATATACAAAAAGAAAAAAAATGTCCCTGTAAAGCAGATTTAGAATTGATTGGCTTCTTACAATTTTCCAAAGCCTAAATTTGGCCAACAGGATCAAGAGGTAAGTGTTGTTTATGTATGTAAAAATCAAATGTGAACTGTGCTCTCGTTCAAACTTTTAACAGTTCGCAATTGAGGACCTCCACGAAAAATGGGCCCAAGTTCACTTTTATCTGAAGTTAATTTTTTAGGGTTAAAGTACTCTTTATGTGCCGAGGCAAAAAAGGTCCTTCCACAGAGGTGCTAGGTGTTGTTGTTAATGTAGTAGGTTGTTGTTACTGATATAAAAACGTGTTTACAACCTGTGGTGACCAGAATAAAACATTACCTTATTTTCTGTCCACCACAGCTTCACTCGCCATTAGTGAGTGAGAATAGCGCCACCAGTATGTATTTCAAAATTGTTGCTGATTACATTTACGTGTGCAAGTTGGTTTCCCGATAGGTGGCTATCGAATCGAGAACAAACTTTTGCGCACGCGCATTTTCATTCTGTAATGCAAACGTCCTTCGCAAAAACTGAAAATCAGTGTGTGTGTGTACCAGTGTTTCCTCCCCTTCAACATTCGTCTTCGCCAGCACCTTACGTGAGAAGGAAAGAACATAGAGTGCCACACACGTAAATTTGCCGTTGCGTAGAAACGTATTTTCGTTTCGTCTCCCTCTCTCTTAGCATCACGTGTTCTACCCTGCTCGAAAACCTTCGCTATTGTTGCCATATTGTCATTCCATTCCTGGACACACTCGCGCAAACTTCATTGAAAACAATTGAACAGCGCTCCAGCTCGCGGTTCCCACCGGTCAGCAGGGACGGCAATGTGGCAATATAGCACGGCGTAGTCGTTGCTTCTTTTATGCAGTGCATGTTCATTGGCTAGCTAGTAACTAGTGTTGCCAACTGTAATAATGAAGCACTATTTCTGTCACGGAAGGGGAAAGCAGGTAAAGTGGCGGTGAGTTTTGTTGGATTGGAAGCACCATATTTTTATTTTATACTAAGTATTTGACCGGTTTGACGTTGTGTGCGTGTATTGCGTGTGTTTATGTAAAAGTGTGTGTTTGCTAATGAACGTTAAATTCCATAATGCCTCCAGTTCTGTCGAAGTTGAAATCAAAAACCTTGCATAGCCAAGCTCGGGAAATTCTAAGCAACGTGCACGAGTTCATGAAGGAGGAAGCCAGTCATGGTGTTAGCATCCCAATAAAGCATTTTGGCAAGAGAGCAGCAAACAGCAGCAACAAATTGTTCATATTTCATAATTTTGGAATTATTCAAAATAAATAAATTATGTGGCTCCAACATCATTTCAACTCTGGCTCCGGCACGTGTTCTTGTAGAAATTGCATAGAGGAGGCTGTCATTTTTGCTGCTTAATGCGATACATATTGTTCTCTGTGTTAAAATTGCCATGCTTTGATGGGTGACCAAGTTCATAGCAGGGCCGGCGGAAGGGGAGGGCGAACCGTCCCATCGCCCAGAGCGGCAAAATTTGAAGAGAAGAAAAAAATAAGCCTATTGAAAACTGTGATCGAGCGAGATATTCTTTTGCGCTGAATAGTATTGAAATAGCATAAGAAGTCTCATTATTTATTTTATATTTTGATGTTTTAGTTAGGAATATATTGATTTTCAATTTTCCGTTGCTGCGTAATGACCGGGGGGGTCGAAATAGAGCGGCATCTGCCGCCACCTCCCAGGGAGGCAAAATGACTAGCGCCGGCCCTGGTTCATAACAAAAGAAAAAGCCGCGCAGCTTATCGTCTAGTGGCAGTATATGTACTTGTTATTGTTGTGGAAGCCGGCATCCTTTGTAAATGTACAACAAAGGCAACCGACTGTCGCCGATCTCAGAGAGGAAATAATAATACTGCTTCAGGAGGAGTGTTATGGTGCAATTGTAGCGGTTTAACACGTTGGCATGTTATTATCTGCCGTTGCAGTTCCATACCAGTGTATACGGGTTTTGGGAGTGAAAAGTTAGAACGCCACAAGTGCATTAATGCAATGAAAAATAATATATATATTTTTTTATTTTGTTTGAAATCACTCAAATAAGGAATCGTATGAAGAAGTCTTCTTTGCAGCATTTTTGGTAATTTTACTTATGTGTTAGTTCATATTTTGCGAATTTTTAGTCCATATGTATGTAGCTACATACATAGTCACTTGTTAGTACATATTAATCCTAGTCCTGGTATAATGCATGACGTTTAAAACTCAACGTTAGATAGACCTGAATTCTCTAATTTTATTGTTGTACGTAACAGCTGTGCATCGGCGCACCGCAGCGATTTTTCTATCTGCTCCATTAGCAACACTGCTTCTTTAGTTCTGTCGCGCATTGCACGGCAGAATTATCTGCGCTGGACTCTACTTGCCACTCGAACCGGCAGAGATCGTGCCTTTGCTAAAGCCAGTCTCACACGGCAGTTATATACGTCCTCACTTCGCGATTGACTTCTATCTTCCTTATTTAACGATCGTGTGATAGCTTTCTCTTATTCAGTTCCCCACAGAATTAGAAACCGTCTCTAAATCCATCGTTAATACCATAGAACTACCAATCACACACTGGCTAGCTGAAGTAGGAAGTAGAAGAAGAAAAAGGGAGACAATAGATGTTCGAATGTTTATTCAACGCAACTTAAAGATGAAAAAGATTCGATCAATTCACCTATACAAATATAAATGATTGGGGCGAATATTTTATTTCTTGATTGAGGTGAATAGTCTACTAATTATTGCTGTTTTAAATAAATACTTGTAATTCGTATGTCTAAATTTCCTACTGTGATACTGTTATGCATAGGCGTAGCTACGGGGTGTGCCGGGTGTGCCTAGGCACACCCTAATGGGCTGCTTTATCAAAGAGAATTAAAGACAGATATTTCAATAAGAGAGAAAATAAGCGGCAGTTTGTAAGAAGTTGAAAATGTCATTACTTAGTACAAATGTGTGCATTATCGCTGATGAAACGAGTGTCTATAGTTTTTCGATTTTTTGATGTCATTGGAGAAAGAAGATTTTTACTGCATTCTACTCTGTACTGCAGCGCTTTTCTTCTATACCTGTCCCAAGCTGCACGTGAGAGAGCTTTCTCCAAGCTGACCCAAGTTAAAACTAAATTAAGAGCAACTCAGATGCAGGATAGATTGGAAGCCCTGATTTTGCTATTCGTGCAACAGAAAAAAGCTTCGTCTATTGATGTAAATGAAGTTATTGATGAGTTTAAGAACATTGTACCTTTTGAGAGACGTCTCTTGTTATAGATGACGTGTATTTTGCTGTATTTGTTTGTAACATTTATGAACATTTTGTGTGTGTGTAATTTCTATGCAATTTGATTTTTTTCTACTACATATATTCAGAAATTTTCAACACTGCCATTTAGTGAATTTATATTCCTTTACAAACATCAGTGCAGTTAAAGAGCCAAGTGATTGCGTTGCAAAATATGCTATTATAAAGGTACAAGACCTCATTTTTTTTCTTTGTGCACACCCAAATATAAAGTTCTAGCTACGCCTATGCTGTTATGATACTGTTATTTTATTTTCACAACCGACGCGACTACTATTTTGAAAACAACAGTAAACACTGAACAGCCACACATGTACATTCACTGCCGAGCTACATGTGCTGCATTTTTCAACAGTGCCAATGTTATTCTCTTATTCTTTTAATAGAAAACATTATTTTCCGTTATCTTCAGCAGTTATTATTAGCATCTAAACTTGGGAAGTGATATATCGTGTTTGTCCAGTCGTCATTTTTTTAAAATGCTATTTTAAGGATCGTGTGACACCACTTTTGCTGCCTTCGCTTACTGAAGACGTAAAAATCTTATGGTAGTTTCGAGTCGGATTTGGGTCGGGCAGTGAGGAACTACTTAACTACCGTGTGAGACTGGCTTAAGTGATTCACGCCGAAGCAATTCGCGATTAAAATTATCTGACATGATATCTGGTGGGATTTTGCGGAACTACTCTATGTAGGATACTATCTTGTGTTGAAGCCGTTCAAAGCATGGGAAATGTTCGAAAGAGTAACGTTTAGTCTTTTACTGTTCAGTTCTTTTGCAATCGTTTTGAAGGTCTGGACAAGTGAAAAGTTTACATGTATTTCCACCCGTGGAATCAACAAAATGAAATATGTAAATAAATCAGGGTAAAACGAATTGATTGACGGAAGATTGGCATGGAGGATAACATGGAAATGTTATGAAGGAAATTGCGAAGGATGCGCGAGTTTGTTCACTTTATTTTCTGAGAGACGATTCTATTACCATGAAAGTAAAGTTCTAATTGTACTTTATGAATAAAACTTTTTTTTCGAAAAGTCATGAAGCGTCTTGCCCAATGCATCCAGATAAACAAAGTATAATGTATGAAATTTGGAACAGGTGCAAGTCGATAAGTGCGAAGATGAAAATAGTTTGAGAATTAATTAATTGTTGTACAGTTTACTTTTGAATTAGATTCTTCCGTTATCAAAATAGTTCAGTTAAAAGTACTACGAGAATGAAATAGTTGAATTATGCCTTTATTTTAGTAACGTCGATCTATTCAGAACCTAGGTAAATCGCAACGACGTACAGAAAAAGGATGTCAATATACACTGGTGGCTCAAATGGAGATAATAATATAAATCACGAAAAAAATGTTTGGAAGAGTATAATTTTCTTGCAAAATAAACATTACTGTCTATAGATTCCTTCCAGGTAACACCATGAAACAAACTAGCACTTCTGGGGATGATGCCATATTGAAAACCTTACCACAGGGCTGGAACAACGGATACAGCAACAAATTTGTATATCATACAGGTCTTTTAATTCACTTGGCATTATACAGTAATTAAATACGTTTGCACACTGATAAAATACATAAAAGCCCACATCCGATAGGCTAGCTGAAAATGTCCTTCCCGCTGCAGCGAGCCTAAATGCACCATGCCGCTGTGTTAGAATATCACGATCCCAGAATTCCGCGTTCTTGCAAGAAGCTCCCAGCGGGAGTAAAATAAAAACAAATGAGGAGCGGAAAGCAATACTATATACAACCTTCAACATTCTACCCCCCCCCCCCTCCGTTGGAATGCGCAGCATCCAAACTAAATCATGAAAGTTCAATTGATCTTCCCATCTGGAAGAGGCACAATCTTACTGAGAGCCCTTCGGTACACTCCATCCTTGGTGCGAACCACGGCTACACGAACTAAATTGTCTTTCCCTGGAAACACTTCTATAATGCCCATTTTCCCGGATAATGGGGGTAGGTTGTCTTCTTTCAGAAGCACAATTAGTCCTGGTTGCAGGTTGGGCTGCGTGGTTGTCCACTTCTGTCGCTGTTGCATACCATGAAGATAATCTCGGGACCAGTTTCTCCAAATCCTTTGTTGAAACTGTTGAACTCGTTGCCACCTGGAAAGTCTATTTTCCTTGAGATCAGTTAAGTCTGGTTGAGGAAATGAAGTTAGCGGACCACCAATAAGAAAATGGCCTGGAGTAAGGTAATTAAATTCTTGCTGAGAGTCAGCTAAGGATATAAGAGGTCGAGAGTTTAAGCAAGCTTCGATTTGGCACAAGAGAGTTGACAGCTCTTCGTATGTCAGTACAGCATTCTTGGCGACTCTGCGAATATGGTACTTCATGGATTTTATGGCGCTTTCCCAGACACCACCGAATGATGGGCTACGTGGAGGTGAATTTTCCCACTGAAAGTTTTCTTGTGCTGCATACCTTTGAATGTCTTCACTGAATCCTTGCGATTGAAATAGCAATTGAAGTTTCTGAAGTTCGTTCTTCGCCCCATGAAATGTTGTAGCATTATCGCTGATTATGGTGGAACATGTGCCTCGCCTTGCTGTAAAGCGTCGCAATGCCTCTATGCGAGCTTCAGATGTAAGATCTGTAACTAGCTCAAGATACATATATTGCTCTCGTGGCTAGGCACGTAAAAAGAGCGATGTAGCATTTCTTTTGATTTTACTCCTGATTGACCCTAGTTTGATGACGTATGTTCCGGCATAGTCTATGCCCACATGATTAAATGCCTTGCTAGGTGTAACTCTGATCGATGGAAACTGTCCCATTAGCTGTTGTGCTGCGGATGCCTTTAAGCGATAATAATGATGAATGATTTGCTTAATGACTTGTCGTATTCTAGGTATCAAGTACCTTTCTCGAATGGATGAGATTAACAATTGAGGTGCTGCGTGCATCAATCGCTCATGCTCTGATGCAATTAGTAGACGGGCGAAGTCACTCTTTGGATGCAAAATTATTTGATGCTTGCTGCTGAATTCCAAGTTGCTATTTTCTAGCCTACCTCCGACACGAAGAATTCCCTGCTTATCCAGAAAGGGGTGTAAGTCCTTGAGGATACTTTTGTTGGATACTTGCCCTTTGGTGAGATCATTTATCTCTTGATGAAAGAACAAAATTTGTGTCATAACGACGCACGTTTGAGTGGCATCTTCAATGTCAATTGATGTAAGTGGATCGCATTGTTTGTTACTTGCATTTTTACAATTGCGAATGAATCTTTTACAGAGGGCTACAATCCTTAACAATTTGAAAAATGTAGAAAAATTGTTTATTATTGCCTCTGATTGCAGACGAGACACCAGTGTGGTTACAGGAAGCTTTCGTTGTTCAGGAACATATTTGTTGTTAAGACTCGGGTCAGATGATGATGATGGCCAGCACGTTTCATTTTCTTGCAACCAAGCTGGACCATGAAACCATAGTGAATGAAGATGAAGATCTTGAGGTTTAACTCCACGGGAGATTAAATCCGCTGAATTATTCTTGGACGAAACATGTCTCCATTGATAAGTTAGTAAATTCTTGAATTTATGCTACTCTGTTGGATACAAAAGGCTTCCATCTGCTTGCTGGCGATCTGAGCCATGCCAGAACTATTTGTGAATCTGTCCACAAATAAACATTGTCAATATTAAGTCTCAAAATTGGCAGAGGCTTGTTGAGTAATTTGGCCAATAAGATTGAAGCGCACAGTTCCAATCTAGGAAGAGTGGTTTTCTTGATCGGGGCCACCCGTGACTTCGAGCACAGTAAGTGCACTTCGGTGTAACCTCCTTCGTTCGTTGAACGAACATACAAGCAACTGCCATAATTTTTCTCCGAAGCATCGGAAAAGCCATGGTTTGTATATTCTTGACACAACCAGGTGTTAGGATGAAACGTGGTATTTGCATTTCACTGATGACTGGTAGCTGCGAATGAAGATGAACTCATTCAACTTGCAGGCTTTGTGGAAGTGGATCATCCCAGTTTATGTTGTGAAGCCACAACTGTTGTAAAAAATACTTATACATTACAGTTACTGGTGAAAGTAGTCCAATTGGATCACAAATCTGGGCAATACACTGGCTACTTGACGTTTGGTTGGTTTGTGTGACATCATGTTAACAGACGTGGCTCCAATGTTAATCATGAAAGTGTCTGCCGAGAGATTCCATGAAACTCCTAGAGTTTTAACACCCTCGGTATGAAAATGAATAAGATTTTGAGTCTCTGTCAGTGATTCTGGAATAGCGTTGAATACTTCAGTGCCGTTGAAGCACCACTTTCGGAAGATGAATCCTCCTCTTTTCAGAAGTTCTGATAGATCTTGATAAAGTGGTAACGCACCTTGCACGCTACTGCTTCCCACAACGTAATCATCAACATAAAAATCAAGCTGTAACACTTGAGATGCGTGTGGGAAGTTAACTGCTTCAGACATCTGGTTGCTAAAAAGACACTTGATGTAAGCCCATACGAGACCGCATTCAATTGAAATATTGTTATGAATTCCTGAGGAGAGCTTCTCCACAGAATGCATTGCAGTGGCCTGTCATCTGGATGTATGTGCATCATTCTATACATTTTTGTTACATCAGAAACCAATGCCACCTTGCGAGTTCGAAATCTCAGAACAATGGAAAACAAATCTTCCTGTATGGTAGGTCCAACCATTTGTATGCTATTTATTGATTAACCGCTTGTTGATGGCGAACTCCCATCAAAAACAACACGTATTTTCGTTGTACTGGAATCCTTGAAAACACAATGATGCGGAATGAAAAATTTTGTGCTGTCATTTCTTTGTACATTATTTTAATTTCCTATGGGTTCCATGTGTTCCAACTGGTAATATTCTTGCATAAATTCTGTATAATTTTGGTTGACGCTGAGGCCTCGTTTCTAATTGGTTAAAGCGAGTTAATGCTGAGTGCGAGGAGTCACCTAATACTAAACGATCCTTACATAATGGCAGCCTGACCGTATAGCGGCCACTTTCATCTCGTGTTACATTTCGCTGAAAATGTTGCTCGCAAGCAATTTCTTCTGGTGATTGCAGTTTCGTGTGGATCTCCTCTATGATCCAGAACTTTTGCAGTTGCGAGCTGAGAGAATCTTCCTTTCTCGTGAAAAATGACCTAGTAATACTGTTGCTAGAAGATGTTGCTGGACTCTTCCCTGCAATAATCAATCCAAACTCTGTGTCTTGAAGAATGGGGAAATTTGCTGGTTTTGTTCTGTTTTCAGGCTTCATGACGGTAAAGAAAATCTCTGCATCAAGCAGAACCTGTATTTTGCCCGGCGAACAAAAGTTTGGGTCTGCTAAACGAATATCTGTTGGAATGTTCCATTCAGAGGCATCAACCTTTTCAGAAGGCATTAGCCCTGTGATGGTTGGCAACACTGAGCACGAAATACTTGTCGTAAAATTGCTATTATTAGATCTCAGACGGATCTCTACTGAATGACTCGATTCAGCTGACGAATTGTTGATTCCCTGAATGGGAACTCGATGCTTTACCTTTCGAAGACGATGACTTTGAACAACATCTCCAACAATGAAATTATTCTGACTCGCTGCGTCCAAGAGAGCACGATAATTGACCCAATTGCCCGCTATATCTTGCACTTGAAAAATTGCCGTAGCAAGTAACACCTGTGACGTGCTTTTCTGCTTAATTGCACAATAAGAAACTTGAGGTGGTTGATCTGAATGCTGTGAAGATTCGCTTGCATTATTTACCATTGATGGGTTCACGTGACCTTCAGATGAAGCCTCACGACGAATGTGGTTTACATTGGATATACCTTCATCTACATGAAGCAAAGTACTATGCTTCTGTTTACATCGCTTGCACACTCCATATTTACACTGTGCCGAAAAGTGATTGGTGCTGCTAAGACAGTTAAAACATACACGATTCTCACGTAAAAATTTATACTTTTGTGAAACAGAAGCTTTCTTAAAGGCTTCACACGAAAATAAGCCTTGTTTGTTTGCTTTACAAAACATGCACAATGAAGAATCTGTTGTAACATATGACTTCGAAGATTGTTGACATTTAGCACTGTACTGTTTGTGCATATTTGTAGATGATTTTGTTGCTGCCTTGTTACCTTCACTCGTAACTGGATTAATCTTTTCAAGACCCTGGCATCTGTGCTCTAGAAAACTAAAGAGCTGATATAATGTGCTAGATTTAGTATCATTACGTTCTACTTCAAATGCTCTTCTCGTTGCAGGATCGAGATTTGAAACAAAATGCTGAAATAAAATTATATCAGTTAACGACGTGTCATCAGCTATCATTTTGAGCGCTGAAATAGATCTAACTGCAGTGTTTGTAAATGCACGAAGTTCCTGACAATTCTGCTTTACAACTGGATTGATATGTTAAATATCATTTACATGTGAGACTGCAATCAACCTTTTATTGTCGTATCGCTCATTGAGTTGCTCCCAAGCAATAGCGTAATTTGCTTCTGTCATTGGCAAATTCTGAATTAGATGTAAGGCTTCGCCTTTCGACGATACGACCAAATACTGAAACTTCTGAACATTTGAAATATCTACATTGTTGTGTATCAGCGACACGAACGTGTCCTTGAAAGATACCCACTGCGTGTAATTACCGCTAAAATGTGATAATGCAATTAACGGAAGTTTCACCTGCGTACTTCCTTGTGATGCAGATTGTGTAGTTTCAGAGGAAACTGGCTTTGTGACATGCTTGTCAATCAAAATTTGCATCCTTGTTTCAAATCAAAGTACACGCGTTCAATTTCTTATCTTGCCGCGTCATGTTCACCTTCGACTGATTGTAGTTGAAGGCTGTCTTGAACATCATCTGATTTTAGCCAAACCTCGTTTAAATGCTCCAAGCGAGTCTTGATTCTTAGAATGTTGCTTGATGCTTCATCGTAAGTATCAACATACGAAGCTATACGTTTGAGTTTGCGCTTGCATTTCTTTCTTTGATAAGACGCTGAATGTCGGCCATGGTTGCAAGGCAAGGAAAATATAAGGAAGGAAATGTAAAATGAACCAGACTTACTCACCGATTTGCTTCTTTGATTCTCGCGTAGAAAGTCAATCTCTCCTCCCACGACGGTGGTGAAGAAACAGAGAATGCATCATTGTACGACGAAACAAGAGTTCCTGAAACAGCTGATTCCACCGTACCGTGACGATTGATGCTACTGTAATCGCAACCGAGTTCAAGGTCACTGCAAAATGTGTTAAAACAATGTTCGTTACGAAAGCGCGGAAAACATGTATGCGTGTAAACCAAAAACACTGTTTGTTCTGTAACACTATCACAATTAGCATTGTCACAACTGATGATCACTGACCTGCACGAAACAAACTGTTACTATATCCGGAATGCGGAGGACCATAATGTCTGTAGATTCTTTCCACCTCTGGGTATGACGCCATATTGAATACCTTACCACAGGGCTGGAACAACGGATACAGCAACAAATTTGTATATCATACAGGTCCTTTAATTCACTTGGCATTATACAGTAATTAAATACGTTTGCACACTGATAAAATACACAAAAGCCCACATCCGATAGGCTAGCTGAAAAATGTCAGTAGAAGGGGAATGAGCTAGTGGATGTTGCTATTTAATATTCGCAATTAATTCGCATGTACTTATAACTAATTTGCACAGGTTTTAATTAATTTGCACGTACTTAGAATTCATTTGCATGTACTTAGAATACTTTACATTTATGTATTTGCATGTTTATAACTTTATATGAATATATATTTATTTATTTTATGAAAAATATGTATATAGAAGGTAATTAGAGGTACTAAATGCTATGCATATGATTTCATATTCATTACTGCAAAGTATGTAATGTATAAAATGTTAATGTTTATAATATTGAAAATAAGTTTTCTATGGTTTATGAACCGCTATGAACGGTGGTAATGGTACGAAAGAACACGGTCCCGGTACTCGAACCCGCGATATGCAACGGTAATATTTATTGTGTACTATGTAATAATGTTATATGGCATGTAATATATTGAGCGGAGACGAACTATGTATAACGTGTGAGCTGAGTCGGATGCCAGACAGACAAGGGTGAACTCCGCGCAGGTAGAGGAGAAAGGAATTTGGGGGAAGTGCGCTCAAGGTCAAATGACGTCACAACGTCAGAACAAAGAAGGAACCTGATTCACCAATCAGAGATCGCGTCGATAGGTTTTCAGAACCGGTTTTTTCAAGGTTAACCAGTACGCAAGAACAGGAGAAAGGTATGCAATGCCGTAGGGCAGTGGAGGGATTCAACCAGACAACAAAGGATGTCTGAGAATGCGCAGCAAGGGTCAAATCTCTGAAGCTATGCGTCGCTTGTAGAACTGGTTTCCGCCGCCAATTAATATTCCGCTCAGGGTTGCCCCAAGGCACAGGCCGCTTTAGCGCAGGGTTTTTTTATCTGTACTATGAAGAAGGGAGAGCTATCAAGGACGGGGCCTACAGTTTTCACCATTTGTTTTTATCAGGGGGTAACGAACCTAGGACCCTTTGATTATTGATTTAGGTAGTAAATGTATGTTACTGTGTGCTATTTAACTTAATTTTGAGTTTATTTTTTACCAAACTTTGACTTTATGTCAAACATTCTCACAGCTTAACCTTATTTTTATTCAAATAACACAATTTAAACGATTCTAGCAAGAGTTTTTTATTATATTTTCAACACACAAACTGCATTCTTCTATTTTTAATTGTTTATTTTTCAAGTTTTGGACACACAAAGACATTTTTTTCAACTTTTAACTTATTATTTTACAACTTTATGTTAATTTTTACCAAAATAACACTATTTATACTATTCAGGCAACATTTTTTCATTAATTTTGGATTCACAAAGACATTTTTTTCAACTTTTAACTTATTATTTTACAACTTTATGTTAATTTTTTATCAAAATAACACTATTTATACTATTCAGGAAAGACTTTTACTTACATTTTCGACACACAAAGTGTGTGTTCTCAACTTTTATCTGTTTATTTCACAAGTTTAGCCTAATATTTACTCAAATAACACGATTTGAATGTGTTTTTTATTACATTTTGGACACACACGCACTCACACACACACACATCCACACATACACACACACACAGAGAGAGAGAGAGAGAGAGAGAGAGAGATTTTTTCCAAGTTTACAGGATTATTCTCTAGTTTACACAAATAACACAATTTAGATGTGGTTTGAATTAAATTTTGTACACATGAAGTGTGTTTCGTCAAGTTTTACCCTTTTATTTTACAAGTTTAGGCTTAATATTACTCAAATAACACAATTTAATCCAGTCAGGAAGGATTTGTTATTATATTTTGGATGCACAAAGAGATGTTTTCAACTTTTTTACTGATTTTTTGCAGGGTATGTATTAATTTTTATTTATTTTGTTTTGTATCATATATATATTTACAAATTTTTAACTTAGAGTTTAGTATTTATTTAAATTTTTTCAAAAACACTAAAGAAAAAGTACTTTTAGCTAAAATGTAAGCCACACAATATATTATTATTATTATTATTATTATTATTATTATTATTAGGGTTTACTGATTTCCACTATGCTATTTTTGGTTCTGTATTTCTATATGTATTTATTTAGGTCAGGTTACGCCTGCTACGTAGGAAAGTTTGTTTATTTTAGAGTTTGCTGAGTATTTTGTTACTCTTATACTAGGAAAAGTTTCCTAAATGTATCAGGTGGGGCTCCATCCATATACTTTTGTTTTTGCTGTTTGGAGATGATGCGATCAGCATCACTCTGCATCTGCTTTTTATTTTATGTACCCAATATTATTTTGAGGCTTAGTGAATTCTAGAGCCTATTTATGCAGGAGAGAGGGCTTGAAAATTTTGATTTCAGATAACCCACAACTATTTGTCAGAGTATTTTAAAGGATATTTTATATTTATTATGTGCCACTAGAATATTAAAGCTTGCTTAATTTTTATGTCTGTAACGCTGTTATTGTATTTCTAGCTAAGGCTTACTGGATAAAGTACACGAAATGTTTATCATTTCGACTATTTACCTTTATACGAGGCCAAATTTTTTAGTGTAACGAAAATTATTGTATGTCTATAAAGACTGAATCCCTTTACCGATGGGTCCATAACTGCACGCTTACCAACATTGTTTTTTTAAAAAAAAAAATATAACCATTTATCAATATATTGACAATTCACAGGACAAGACGAAGTTCACAGACGACTGACTATATGAACTATAGGCCCACTTGCTAAACTTTATTTCTATGCTAGAAGAATAATTTAGCCTTATAGCCTTTTTCAAGGTATTTTTGAAGTATTACTGGTTTTTTTGGGTGCATCAACACTTGGGTTATTTCCACTTGGTTTATTATACGAGGCTACAATCACTATCTGAACACTGAAATTCTCTGATTGAAACTAAAAGCTTAGGCTGTAACTTAGTATGTATATCGACAATTTATAGGACAACACGAACTTTACAAAGGATTATAGGTGACGTAGGCCCACACGCCAGAGCCCTGTTAATGTGCAAGAAGCATTTACAGCTAATATTACGAGGAAATGAGGTTGATTTTTTACTGTTTCACAAGAATGCTACCTTTTATGCACCCAATATTTGCCTTTTCAAGTAACTACATGTACCAGAAGCACTTACAGGTCAACTCTAACTGGACTTCGACTTATTCTACATCAGGTGCTAAATTTATAAAGAACTATGATTGTGTATATTTCTGAGGAAGTACGCAAAAGCAGATTACCCGATTAAAGTATCTGAAAACAGATTTTTCTATGTAAGTATATTTTTATTGACTGGATTATTTAACAGATCAAACAGGAAGACTGCAAAATTCATTAAATGTAGTTCTATAGTATAGGTGGTTTCAGAGATATAAAAAGAACAAATATAAGATTTCGCTTTTTTTGCTTCTGAGGCTAATCGCGACGCTAAGGGTAAATGGCGAGGAAATGTAACGGAGGAGAAACAGTCACAAAAGTTATGGGCTGCATGTAAGTTAATACCACAGAGATATTACAGTAGGTGTAGGTTCTACCACAAGAACTTTTCTATCATAATAATACTGGTTATGCTGTACTGTTAGCTAAAGATGCTGATATTTGAGAAACTTAAAAGCTTATTTGCAAAATTTTAGATAAATAATAATCTGTTAGACTGTAAACATATTTTATATCCATTCTGCAAAAGATCCGATGACAAAATTTAAAAATTGTTATCGCCCAGACAGGGACTCGAACCCTGGACAAATAGGTTAAAAGCCTAACGCTATACCAACTAAGCTATCTGGGCACAAGGTATTCTTTTTTTGAAAAGTTAGTTATGTTAAGAAATATATTGAAACATTTGAGAACACTTTTGGTCTGGTTCGACAGAGACGGAGACAACATTTCCAAATTTTTACAGACTGGGTGTATTTTTCCACTGTAGAGGCCTTCACTATATGTAATTCGAAACGCTAAAGTTCAGCTAGCTTCCAAATTGAGGTAAAGATTGTGTTTGGCGAGATTAACAAGTTACAATTACATCCAGTTACGGACAAATAAAGCTAAAACTCTCAGATTTACTGTACTAGCCAAGTTTTAGTAACATTTTCTTCACTTTACTACAAGTACCAAAGAAATAGGTATATTTTATTTATAATTTGACAAAATGTACTAGTATTTAATTCACAAAGTTAGGTAAAAAACAGTATTTAAATATTGTTACTGCCTTCAAATTTTATGTTATTTAGCCACTAACAACTGGTTTACACTGTTTGGCATTCTTTAAATAGGAAAAGAAGGAATTATTTGTTTAGTATTTTTACTATTTTATATTTATTTAAGAAAACAATTCTACAGTTTAACTTAATTTTAACAAATTGTTACTAATTTATATATCAGAGTTATGTTATTTAGAGTGTATGAAGGCGTATAAAGTTAATATTTGTACTTATCAGTTCAACTAACTATTATATTTTACACACAAAAGATAATGTTTACAGTTAAATTACTTGAATCAGAGAATAATATTTTACAGTAATTGATTCATTCAGCACTAGTCAGTACTTTTATGCATCAGAAAGTTTTCTTAATTTTCTATTACGCATGCTATTTTGGGCTATTCTTAAAATGTATTTCTAGGGCAAACTGGTTTAATTTTCTGCTTATAATGCAAAGTTGACAGTTTTCGCACAATGCATTGTACATTTGTTATATTCTCTACTTACAATCCAAATATTATGCTTATTTAATGTATAACTAACTAACTCTCTAGCCTTCTTAAACCCGAATGTTCATGGCTGCAGCAACATATGCCTTTCATCTGTCCCTGTCCTGAGCAAGATCTATATACTCCTTTCCTTCCCTACCAGTTTCCTTTAGGTCCATCTCTACATTATCCCTCCATCTTTGTTTTGGTCTTCCTATTCGTCTTTTACCATCAGGTTTCCCAACAAGAATCCTGTATACTCTTCTTTCCTCTCCCATTCGTACCACATGATCTACACACCTAAGTTTTCTTGATTTAATCATTCTAATAATATCTGGATATGAATACAAATTATGTACTTCTAAATTATGTAACCTTCTCCACTCATCTGTCTCCTCATCTGTTTTAGGCCCAAATATTTTCCTAAGGATCTTATTTTCAAATACTCTCAATTTAAGTTCCTTTTTCAATGTAATGGACCAGGTTTATTTACTGTATTTAACTTTTATTTTTGTAATTAACAAAACTTAAAAGCTTATACTGTAGTTATTATATCTTTTTTCTATCAGCTTATTTTGAAATTAATATTATTAGGTATAGTCTTTGATTTATAACTATATTGCTTTTTTTATCAATTTATCTAAGAGTACACGCAGACAAACACATGTGTACACACTTTTATGTAAATAGATATGCCTTTTTTCAATATTTTAGTATGAAGATTGCACTTTAGCTATTTAAGCAAGGGCAGGAAAGGTAGGATTTCTGAGAATTTGTTGCAGGATTTTGTTGTCCAAGTATAGATGAGAACTGAGCTGGGAGACTGTTTTGAACCTTTTCATGAGAGTTTGCATGTGAACTGTATGCAAATTGAGCACTATTGACTGTGCATGCTTCTAAGTTTTGCTGTTATTTCACATCAACTCTGTGAGACTGTAGACAGTTTTCCCATTTCAATTAGTTTTTATTGATTGTATTTGTATATGTTTTGGGGACTTAGCAGTTTTATGTTATGAGGCAGTTTGTTGTAGAATATTTTTACCGGATTGTTTTGAGATATTGAGTGTCTGCTGTTTTACTTGTAATTATTTTCCTTCTTGTGTTGTGTATTTGACTATATTTTGTCCAAGTTCGTAGTATTTAGAATAATTGTTATTGACTTGTAGATGTAGGGAGTAATAATCCTTTGCAAGATGCCCTATACTTTAGTCTGAACATTATTCTTAGTGTTCACTTTTGAAGCCTTAGTATTCTGGTAGTATTATTAATGTAGAGGTAAATTAGGCTGAAACGTAGGCATTTTCTGATAAATTATACTCACTTAGTTGTTTCAGCAGGTAGACGTTGCATGATGGTTTACAGCTGATGATGTTAATTTGCTCTTCTTATGTACTACGTATGATGTAGCTTACTTGAGTAATTGAAATTTTCTACTGAAAAAAGGATTGCTTGGCTATTTTAGTCCTATGTTGTTGAGTTTGTCCATAAGCAAGCCATGTTTTTACTCTATCCTATGCCTTGGAAGAATCTAGATATATTGTGCTTGCAGTTTTATGTTTCTCTAAGGTTTCAGCTATGTAGTTTTTTAAACTGTGCTATGGGTGTGACTATTGATTTCTCTTTCTGCATGCTATGTTGGTTTCTGTGTATTCCTCTTGCTGCTTGAATCTGACTTAGGTTGTTTGCTTTTCTTCTTAGATCTTTATTTCTTTATGTTCAGTATTTTATATTTTTTAATATTTTTTACATAAAACATTCAAAGTACATTGTTAAAGTCAAAGTGCGTTAAAATTCAATTTTTCAAAGTTAAAGTTTTAAAAATACAATTTTCTACAATTAAAAGTTATAATAGTATATTTTTATTAGTAGAAGTTTTTATACTAGGGCAAATTATTTTGTTGTTAATGTAAAATGTGTTAGTTAATGTAAAATTAAAGTAATTGAAAATCAATTTTTAAAGTTAAAGTTTTAAAAATACAATTTTCTAAAATTAAAAGTTATAATAGTACATTTTTGTTAGTAGAAGTTTTTATACTAGAGTAAATTCTTTTGTTGTTAAAATAAAATGTTAGTTAATGTAAAATTAAAGTAATTAAAATTCAAAGAAATAAAAAATACTGAACATAAAGAAATAAAGATCTAAGAAGAAAAGCAAACAACCTAAGTCAGATTCAAGCAGCAAGAGGAATACACAGAAACCAACATAGCATGCAGAAAGAGAAATCAATAGTCACACCCATAGCACAGTTTAAAAAACTACATAGCTGAAACCTTAGAGAAACATAAAACTGCAAGCACAATATATCTAGATTCTTCCAAGGCATAGGATAGAGTAAAAACATGGCTTGCTTATGGACAAACTCAACAACATAGGACTAAAATAGCCAAGCAATCCTTTTTTCAGTAGAAAATTTCAATTACTCAAGTAAGCTACATCATACGTAGTACATAAGAAGAGCAAATTAACATCATCAGCTGTAAACCATCATGCAACGTCTACCTGCTGAAACAACTAAGTGAGTATAATTTATCAGAAAATGCCTACGTTTCAGCCTAATTTACCTCTACATTAATAATACTACCAGAATACTAAGGCTTCAAAAGTGAACACTAAGAATAATGTTCAGACTAAAGTATAGGGCATCTTGCAAAGGATTATTACTCCCTACATCTACAAGTCAATAACAATTATTCTAAATACTACGAACTTGGACAAAATATAGTCAAATACACAACACAAGAAGGAAAATAATTACAAGTAAAACAGCAGACACTCAATATCTCAAAACAATCCGGTAAAAATATTCTACAACAAACTGCCTCATAACATAAAACTGCTAAGTCCCCAAAACATATACAAATACAATCAATAAAAACTAATTGAAATGGGAAAACTGTCTACAGTCTCACAGAGTTGATGTGAAATAACAGCAAAACTTAGAAGCATGCACAGTCAATAGTGCTCAATTTGCATACAGTTCACATGCAAACTCTCATGAAAAGGTTCAAAACAGTCTCCCAGCTCAGTTCTCATCTATACTTGGACAACAAAATCCTGCAACAAATTCTCAGAAATCCTACCTTTCCTGCCCTTGCTTAAATAGCTAAAGTGCAATCTTCATACTAAAATATTGAAAAAAGGCATATCTATTTACATAAAAGTGTGTACACATGTGTTTGTCTGCGTGTACTCTTAGATAAATTGATAAAAAAAGCAATATAGTTATAAATCAAAGACTATACCTAATAATATTAATTTCAAAATAAGCTGATAGAAAAAAGATATAATAACTACAGTATAAGCTTTTAAGTTTTGTTAATTACAAAAATAAAAGTTAAATACAGTAAATAAACCTGGTCCATTACATTGAAAAAGGAACTTAAATTGAGAGTATTTGAAAATAAGATCCTTAGGAAAATATTTGGGCCTAAAACAGATGAGGAGACAGATGAGTGGAGAAGGTTACATAATTTAGAAGTACATAATTTGTATTCATATCCAGATATTATTAGAATGATTAAATCAAGAAAACTTAGGTGTGTAGATCATGTGGTACGAATGGGAGAGGAAAGAAGAGTATACAGGATTCTTGTTGGGAAACCTGATGGTAAAAGACGAATAGGAAGACCAAAACAAAGATGGAGGGATAATGTAGAGATGGACCTAAAGGAAACTGGTAGGGAAGGAAAGGAGTATATAGATCTTGCTCAGGACAGGGACAGATGAAAGGCATATGTTGCTGCAGCCATGAACATTCGGGTTTAAGAAGGCTAGAGAGTTAGTTAGTTATACATTAAATAAGCATAATATTTGGATTGTAAGTAGAGAATATAACAAATGTACAATGCATTGTGCGAAAACTGTCAACTTTGCATTATAAGCAGAAAATTAAACCAGTTTGCCCTAGAAATACATTTTAAGAATAGCCCAAAATAGCATGCGTAATAGAAAATTAAGAAAACTTTCTGATGCATAAAAGTACTGACTAGTGCTGAATGAATCAATTACTGTAAAATATTATTCTCTGATTCAAGTAATTTAACTGTAAACATTATCTTTTGTGTGTAAAATATAATAGTTAGTTGAACTGATAAGTACAAATATTAACTTTATACGCCTTCATACACTCTAAATAACATAACTCTGATATATAAATTAGTAACAATTTGTTAAAATTAAGTTAAACTGTAGAATTGTTTTCTTAAATAAATATAAAATAGTAAAAATACTAAACAAATAATTCCTTCTTTTCCTATTTAAAGAATGCCAAACAGTGTAAACCAGTTGTTAGTGGCTAAATAACATAAAATTTGAAGGCAGTAACAATATTTAAATACTGTTTTTTACCTAACTTTGTGAATTAAATACTAGTACATTTTGTCAAATTATAAATAAAATATACCTATTTCTTTGGTACTTGTAGTAAAGTGAAGAAAATGTTACTAAAACTTGGCTAGTACAGTAAATCTGAGAGTTTTAGCTTTATTTGTCCGTAACTGGATGTAATTGTAACTTGTTAATCTCGCCAAACACAATCTTTACCTCAATTTGGAAGCTAGCTGAACTTTAGCGTTTCGAATTACATATAGTGAAGGCCTCTACAGTGGAAAAATACACCCAGTCTGTAAAAATTTGGAAATGTTGTCTCCGTCTCTGTCGAACCAGACCAAAAGTGTTCTCAAATGTTTCAATATATTTCTTAACATAACTAACTTTTCAAAAAAAGAATACCTTGTGCCCAGATAGCTTAGTTGGTATAGCGTTAGGCTTTTAACCTATTTGTCCAGGGTTCGAGTCCCTGTCTGGGCGATAACAATTTTTAAATTTTGTCATCGGATCTTTTGCAGAATGGATATAAAATATGTTTACAGTCTAACAGATTATTATTTATCTAAAATTTTGCAAATAAGCTTTTAAGTTTCTCAAATATCAGCATCTTTAGCTAACAGTACAGCATAACCAGTATTATTATGATAGAAAAGTTCTTGTGGTAGAACCTACACCTACTGTAATATCTCTGTGGTATTAACTTACATGCAGCCCATAACTTTTGTGACTGTTTCTCCTCCGTTACATTTCCTCGCCATTTACCCTTAGCGTCGCGATTAGCCTCAGAAGCAAAAAAAGCGAAATCTTATATTTGTTCTTTTTATATCTCTGAAACCACCTATACTATAGAACTACATTTAATGAATTTTGCAGTCTTCCTGTTTGATCTGTTAAATAATCCAGTCAATAAAAATATACTTACATAGAAAAATCTGTTTTCAGATACTTTAATCGGGTAATCTGCTTTTGCGTACTTCCTCAGAAATATACACAATCATAGTTCTTTATAAATTTAGCACCTGATGTAGAATAAGTCGAAGTCCAGTTAGAGTTGACCTGTAAGTGCTTCTGGTACATGTAGTTACTTGAAAAGGCAAATATTGGGTGCATAAAAGGTAGCATTCTTGTGAAACAGTAAAAAATCAACCTCATTTCCTCGTAATATTAGCTGTAAATGCTTCTTGCACATTAACAGGGCTCTGGCGTGTGGGCCTACGTCACCTATAATCCTTTGTAAAGTTCGTGTTGTCCTATAAATTGTCGATATACATACTAAGTTACAGCCTAAGCTTTTAGTTTCAATCAGAGAATTTCAGTGTTCAGATAGTGATTGTAGCCTCGTATAATAAACCAAGTGGAAATAACCCAAGTGTTGATGCACCCAAAAAAACCAGTAATACTTCAAAAATACCTTGAAAAAGGCTATAAGGCTAAATTATTCTTCTAGCATAGAAATAAAGTTTAGCAAGTGGGCCTATAGTTCATATAGTCAGTCGTCTGTGAACTTCGTCTTGTCCTGTGAATTGTCAATATATTGATAAATGGTTATATTTTTTTTTTTAAAAAAACAATGTTGGTAAGCGTGCAGTTATGGACCCATCGGTAAAGGGATTCAGTCTTTATAGACATACAATAATTTTCGTTACACTAAAAAATTTGGCCTCGTATAAAGGTAAATAGTCGAAATGATAAACATTTCGTGTACTTTATCCAGTAAGCCTTAGCTAGAAATACAATAACAGCGTTACAGACATAAAAATTAAGCAAGCTTTAATATTCTAGTGGCACATAATAAATATAAAATATCCTTTAAAATACTCTGACAAATAGTTGTGGGTTATCTGAAATCAAAATTTTCAAGCCCTCTCTCCTGCATAAATAGGCTCTAGAATTCACTAAGCCTCAAAATAATATTGGGTACATAAAATAAAAAGCAGATGCAGAGTGATGCTGATCGCATCATCTCCAAACAGCAAAAACAAAAGTATATGGATGGAGCCCCACCTGATACATTTAGGAAACTTTTCCTAGTATAAGAGTAACAAAATACTCAGCAAACTCTAAAATAAACAAACTTTCCTACGTAGCAGGCGTAACCTGACCTAAATAAATACATATAGAAATACAGAACCAAAAATAGCATAGTGGAAATCAGTAAACCCTAATAATAATAATAATAATAATAATAATAATAATATATTGTGTGGCTTACATTTTAGCTAAAAGTACTTTTTCTTTAGTGTTTTTGAAAAAATTTAAATAAATACTAAACTCTAAGTTAAAAATTTGTAAATATATATATGATACAAAACAAAATAAATAAAAATTAATACATACCCTGCAAAAAATCAGTAAAAAAGTTGAAAACATCTCTTTGTGCATCCAAAATATAATAACAAATCCTTCCTGACTGGATTAAATTGTGTTATTTGAGTAATATTAAGCCTAAACTTGTAAAATAAAAGGGTAAAACTTGACGAAACACACTTCATGTGTACAAAATTTAATTCAAACCACATCTAAATTGTGTTATTTGTGTAAACTAGAGAATAATCCTGTAAACTTGGAAAAAATCTCTCTCTCTCTCTCTCTCTCTCTCTCTCTGTGTGTGTGTATGTGTGGATGTGTGTGTGTGTGAGTGCGTGTGTGTCCAAAATGTAATAAAAAACACATTCAAATCGTGTTATTTGAGTAAATATTAGGCTAAACTTGTGAAATAAACAGATAAAAGTTGAGAACACACACTTTGTGTGTCGAAAATGTAAGTAAAAGTCTTTCCTGAATAGTATAAATAGTGTTATTTTGATAAAAAATTAACATAAAGTTGTAAAATAATAAGTTAAAAGTTGAAAAAAATGTCTTTGTGAATCCAAAATTAATGAAAAAATGTTGCCTGAATAGTATAAATAGTGTTATTTTGGTAAAAATTAACATAAAGTTGTAAAATAATAAGTTAAAAGTTGAAAAAAATGTCTTTGTGTGTCCAAAACTTGAAAAATAAACAATTAAAAATAGAAGAATGCAGTTTGTGTGTTGAAAATATAATAAAAAACTCTTGCTAGAATCGTTTAAATTGTGTTATTTGAATAAAAATAAGGTTAAGCTGTGAGAATGTTTGACATAAAGTCAAAGTTTGGTAAAAAATAAACTCAAAATTAAGTTAAATAGCACACAGTAACATACATTTACTACCTAAATCAATAATCAAAGGGTCCTAGGTTCGTTACCCCCTGATAAAAACAAATGGTGAAAACTGTAGGCCCCGTCCTTGATAGCTCTCCCTTCTTCATAGTACAGATAAAAAAAACCTGCGCTAAAGCGGCCTGTGCCTTGGGGCAACCCTGAGCGGAATATTAATTGGCGGCGGAAACCAGTTCTACAAGCGACGCATAGCTTCAGAGATTTGACCCTTGCTGCGCATTCTCAGACATCCTTTGTTGTCTGGTTGAATCCCTCCACTGCCCTACGGCATTGCATACCTTTCTCCTGTTCTTGCGTACTGGTTAACCTTGAAAAAACCGGTTCTGAAAACCTATCGACGCGATCTCTGATTGGTGAATCAGGTTCCTTCTTTGTTCTGACGTTGTGACGTCATTTGACCTTGAGCGCACTTCCCCCAAATTCCTTTCTCCTCTACCTGCGCGGAGTTCACCCTTGTCTGTCTGGCATCCGACTCAGCTCACACGTTATACATAGTTCGTCTCCGCTCAATATATTACATGCCATATAACATTATTACATAGTACACAATAAATATTACCGTTGCATATCGCGGGTTCGAGTACCGGGACCGTGTTCTTTCGTACCATTACCACCGTTCATAGCGGTTCATAAACCATAGAAAACTTATTTTCAATATTATAAACATTAATATTAACATTTTATACATTACATACTTTGCAGTAATGAATATGAAATCATATGCATAGCATTTAGTACCTCTAATTACCTTCTATATACATATTTTTCATAAAATAAATAAATATATATTCATATAAAGTTATAAACATGCAAATACATAAATGTAAAGTATTCTAAGTACATGCAAATGAATTCTAAGTACGTGCAAATTAATTAAAACCTGTGCAAATTAGTTATAAGTACATGCGAATTAATTGCGAATATTAAATAGCAACATCCACTAGCTCATTCCCCTTCTACTAATGTCCTTCCCACTGCCGCACATACACCATGCCGCTGTGTTAGAATATCACGATCCCAGAATTCCGCGTTCTTGCAAGAAGCTCCCAGCGGGAGTAAAATAAAAACAAATGAGGAGCGGAAAGCTACAGCGCAGAAGAAATAGCTTGGCAGTGACGTCATCTCCCACCTTCACCTCTCCTTCCAGAAGCGAAGGCTCATTCGCTAGAGCGGACGACAAGGTGGCGTGCAAACCAATCGAAATCATTCCGAGAGGGGTGATGCAGGCGTGCAAACCCCCACACTGCTAATTAGTCTAACAAACCGCAGCTACGAGCGAGGGATTGCAGGCTATTTTGTTTCTTTGTTAGGGAGGGTTTTTTGGTTGGTTTTGTCATTGTTGTACAATGAACAGTGGAGTAAAGAAAGGTAAGCCCTTGCACAGCGATACAAGAGAAATAGTTTTCAATGTGTATAAGTACTTTGATTGCGATGAAAACAAAACCACAGCTGTTCACAGAACGCCCGTGGCGACAGGTGTCAGTGAAAGATCTGTGTGGAGAATTTTGAAGAAGAAACACAAAAGTGTTGCGATTGCGAGCGGGAAATCTTTTTCAACGGCGGGCAAAAACCGACCGAACGCCCAGCAACGTGTCACAAATCTGGATTCTTTTGATGAAGCAGTCGTGCGCCAAACAATCCATTGTTTAATACACGAAAGGCATTGTTGTCACCATACATAAACTGATGAAGGAACTGCAAGAAAATGTTAATTTTAAGGTTTCGCGTTGGTCGTTGCGTATGATCATAAGAAAATTAGGATTCAGATTTAAAAAAGCACAGCGTAAACAGCAGGAAGCTACTCCTTGAACGAAACAGCATCGTTGCGTTGCGGCCATCATTTTTGCGTGAAGTTAAAGAACTGCGCACAGAGCAAACCGCCGGTCTTTCATTTATATGGATGAAAGTTTCGTGAACACACACCACACTGTCCCCAAAGTTTGGCTGGATTCCAAAGATTCGGGGGGGGGGGGGGGGTTAAAAGTGCCAACAGGAAAGGGTCCCAGGTTTATTATTGTGCATGCCGGTGGTGAAAGTGGATTTGTGGAGGGGCGAAGTTAGTGTTCCTTTCAAAAACAACTTCTGGTGACTATCATGGGGAGATGAACGCTAACCATTTTATGTTGTGGTTCGAAGAACAGCTTCTTTCCAATCTGCCCCCAAACTTGTTATTGTGTGTGACAATCCTCCATACCACAACAAGTTACTGAAAAAAATCCCAACATCAAACAGCAGAAGGATGAAATGAAGTCGTGGCTATCATCTCACAATATTCCGCATGCAGAAGGTTTGCTGAAAGCCGAATTATATGAAATAATTAAAATAAACAAACATAAAATAAACATCTAGCAGTGCTAACATTAAATTGAAGATTGGTAGTTTGCACCGCGATTCTTGCTGCTCGTACTCTTACTCGTGCTATGGTTCCTTTCATAGTAGTTGGCAACGCTGACTTAGCAGGGAGTGACGTTACTGCCAGGTTATTTCTTCCCGGCTGTATACTATATACAATCTTCAACAATGACGTTAGAAAAAATTAATCTTCTAAAGTATTAGAAATAACGAAAGTCACTTAGTGAAGTGCAATTCTTCTGTAGGAAAGTTCTGCTACAGGTACTTTGGAGAACACATTGCCCACCTTCGGTACGTCCAAGACTTGATATATTTTTCTCAATAGCAAGGACAGCCAAATAAGACAGCTGGCATCTAGCACCCTGTTTCGAGTAAGGCTTTTCAAAGGTTTCAAAGACGAAGAGGTTCCTTCACACGCTACATTGGACACTGGAAAAGTTACGGAGAATACAACTAGAGTGTGAACCTTGTGAAATACCAATTTATACTTTCCTAGGATTTCGAAGAAATCTAAATCCATTAAGTGGAGTACTTTCGTTCCATCTTCGTAACGTTGAAGAGTTTAGCCCAAAATCTACGTTTCACCTTTCAGGGAAATGTTATCACAGGAATAAAAAATCTGATGTAGGTTACAGTTATCTCATAATTCAAGAAATATTTTGAGCCTGATGCACCTCTTACAGTACCACTCCAACGTATGTTTGTGCTACACAATTACAGGCACCTATGGAGTTCTTGGGAGGAAGATCTTTGTGTACGAGAAAGAGCGAACCTGCATCTAATGGTTGAAGAGTGGTAACTGCTAAAAAGCGTTCTTTTACCTGCCCGATATCTATCCTGGCCCTTTCTCACAATGTATTTTTTGTTCCATGTGACATCAGTGCGAATACTTTCGCCTCTTCCACTTCCTGGCTTATTTCGCTGAGAATAATTACGCAGATTAATTGGTTTTGAATCGAATTTTGAGTATAATTTGCATTTTAAGGTTCAAATTCAATACATTTCCGAATAATATCCCTTCACTTTGAATTTAACTTCAAGAGTATCGATAAAATTCCCTTTGTTAAGGTTAGCATGAGACTCATCATCTCGAAAATCAAATCCCTGAATAGTAAGAAACAACTGACACGTAGTCATTTTCTTGAATCACCTTTGTTCCCAGGTTCGAAACCCGGTGGAGGCACTTTAAACTATAGGTCCAGTCCCGATTAACCTTACTGTGCATACTACCAAATATTGAATCACTTTTGACTGTCTTTTATTAATGATCGTTGTCATTAACATCCCACGATTAGAATAATTTGTTCGTACTACAGATGATGTTTTGTGGTCCTCAGAATTTTTGTGATGTTTTAAAATCATTCACATTCAACTTTTTCTTTCAGTTCTTAAAACTAGTTAAAACTTAGGTTAATCGCGACGATCACAAGACATAAATGAATGAGAAGTCGACTATACCCAGGCCGGCGCTCGAATCTTGAACGAAAGTCACACACACATATACGAGACTAAAACAAATTAATATTTGTTAGTGAAGTTGGTATTATAAGCCGGAAAAGTGATATCATGCAGAATACACCACTTAGGAAAGGTGAAAATTCGCATAATCTTATAAATGAATTCTCTTACTATTCGATATTTAATTAACTTCAGTTGGGGGGTCGAAGTGTCTGACTGAGGGCGCCTGCCCCCCTGTCACGCCTGCCCCCTCACTGCGTAGTGGTAACGTCGTCGTATTGTAATCAAAAGGTTCGATATCCGATGGAGGAACATTGCACAGTCGTTAAGAACCCATTTCAAACCGTAGGCCCAGTCACGATTACCCTATACGCGCATAAAGTGAACTAAAAAATTCAAACAAGTGCAACTCAATGTTTGCATTGCGCAAATTTGGTTCTTGAGCCATATTTTAGTTTTCTATTGTGCACGAACTACACCGCACAAGAGCAGACAACTTTTCTTACGTCTAACTAATATTCTCTTTCTTCTTCTAGCACAATCTCACATAACGTGGTTATGTTTTCAACGCTGGGCGTATAAATACACCATCCGTAGTCCAATATAATCAAAGTAAACGCAAGCGTATAAAAACGCAGTCCACACTCAAGGGTTTAAAAATTGCAATTGTATAAACCTTTGTCATATAAAAAATAGGGACTTAACTTTATTTATTAAATTTTCAAACACTTACTCACCTTAATATAGCACACTGTGTTACAATGTTTCAACTGTAAATTCGCCAAAAAAATCCTCTCAATCCAGAGTTTTGCAGCTTTTATGTATATTTACAACAGCATAGCGATTAATTATTTTCTGGACCCTTATTAAACGAAGGCCATAATACGTAGCTTTAGCTGAAAAAGATTCGTTAGTCAAGTATAGTCGACGCGCTAGCTACGTTAACTACCGGCTGGCTTTGAAGTCCACGGAGCGCGCCCACCAGCTGCAACAATCACATTCAACGCACAGTGTTGCCACACATCGAATCTCCACATCTACTCTACGCCACCTTGTCCCTCCGCGCACCAGCACCTTCCCACGGTCTCCACATTGAAGTTGCAAAGTACGGTAACAGCGTATCCGCAGTCATGTGACTGAGACTCCACGTGGAGTAGACGAGCAGAACGACAGCTGCGCCCATTGGCTGAAGGTTGAGTGTGATTGGACGAAAACAACTCACCCGCTATTTATCTCCACCCACGTTCGTTGCGGCGGTTTCCTTCAGTTCTTCGACGTTAACGAAGTAAGCGCGTGGACTATAGTTGTCCGTAATATGGCAGACACTGAAGAGAAAGCATGTGCTTCAGAGATTTCAATAATAATAATAGGCAAAGTATTGACTGGACTCGAGCTCCACGTGCCCATGTTAAATTCGCTCCAACAGCGAATATTCTAGCATGAAATTTCTGATCCCTGATTTTAAAAAAAATTAGCAATATTCATTGTTGGGCCAACAATGCTTGCATGTTAACAGTTACCATGGAGCATTTCTTCAAAAGAAATTAAAATAAGATAACCCTTGACTCAACGTGACAGAATGGCTTTTGAAACTATAGCTCTAATCTAAGTAAGTAAACTTCATGTGTTACACTAACCTAACCTAACGAAACATTTTCCTCTTTAAAGACTGCATATATATTCTTCACGCATCAAAGAGGTTGAGTTGTTATTAATGTCAATGCTGGAAATGAAAATTCCTAGCTAACGAGACCTGTAGGCAATTTATCTTAGCTAGGAGATGCTTTACACAAATTTTCTTATCTGGAAGGAGGTGGGACTGGCTTCCCCCACGTTTCCCCCATGTTGAACGCTGGCTGAGGCTATATTCTTTAAAAACAATGGATTATTAAATATCCAGAAATTTGTTAAAGTTCTTTTGTATTGAAATCTAATGTTGCCTAAAAATAACAAATGCAGATAAAACAGCTCTTATGCTGTAATGGATTCCCATTCACATTTTAAAAGTGTCATACTCAGAATTTTCTTCAATCCACACTTGTTGTTAGCTGCGAAAAAATTCTGAAAAATAGACTTACGAAATTCACATCCCCTTACATAAACATTGCACAATTCGGGTCTCTCCCAAATTCTTCATGCCTTACCAATATGTCTACAATGTAATACTATATAACTATATAATCAGATTAATTTTTATCACAAACTTACAACAAAAAAGTAGGTAAGTAAGTATATTCTGAAACTGAGTTCTGTTTAATCTTTGTACTGTTTATATATATATATATATATATATATATATATATATATATATATATATATAAATACTAGCCTATTATTATTTCTCTCCTGTACTCGAAATGACATAAATAAAATAAATAAATACTTTCAAAACTCAATTAGTTTAAATACACCTAATGTAAACTCTCGAAAATTAACAAATTTTCAACGACATTTTTTATCATATATATAAGCTACGATTCCTAAATCTGAAAAGTATTCCAGTGTTAGTATTCTGAAAATATTCCACACAAACTAATCAATGGAAAGGTAGATGAGATTATTATGAGATCCGTTAATGTGGATCTACATTCCAATTCTGAAATCCTATTCAGAAAGTGTTCACAGCTGTTTTGTTGTAAGAACTGTGCGATCATTTTGTAAAATTAATAACTGCTTTATTTTACTTTTAAACTTGTTAAACATTTACATATGTCCTGTAGATGTGGCAAAATAGTAACAATATACATTTTTTTCACAGAAAGATTTGTTGCATGGCCTGAATACGAGTATTCGAAAAGAAGAGGTTTTTCCTCTGGAGAGAAGCCTCAGCACTCTTCGAGGTTTCGACAAGGCTGCCTGAGGAAACACAGACAATACTACACTGGACTTCACGGCGTTTCCTAAGAAGCCAATGAAATGGAAGAAGTGTGGTGTTTATGGTCCTGATTAACATCGCACAGATGGAACTGCACGCTACAGCACCTGGCAAGAGGAGTACTGTCACCTTTCAGAAGCAATGCAGTGATCCAGGGACAGAATGAAAACGCTGCACGTCCGAAAAGGAACAGTCGTAGACGATTGGTGAGTAATATTTCTTAAATTTATTTATAATCGCTGAAACTTCAGCCAAAATTAAATATACCCTTAATGAATTTGGATATCGATTTTTGACTAGCTACTTCTACTTGTTGTTTTTGCAGTAAAACTTACAACGGCTAAACTTAATTAGTATCAAAATTGTAATTGCCTGGTAAAGTGCAACAGATTTAAAGGTGATTTGAGAACTTCAGCATAAAATTTTTTTCTTTGTTGTGGTGGTTTTATTTTCAGGTCAATAGCTTAGCTACATTTAATTTTTTTTAAATAACAGCGTTTTTTGAATCTACAGGGTGTGCCATGAATTAAGGATGTACCTTTTGATCATCAATTACGTTTAACAATGTGAACATATTTATAATATTGGCAACTTTTTATTATCTGAAGCTAGTAGTTTAGACATCACAATGACAATTTTATCTGTTTTTCTCACAATTATCAATTTGAGCTCCATTGAAATCAATGCAAGCTTTAGACATACTTGCTTTCCTTCCATCTGTTCGTGGCTTTCCAGATTTTTCAAGTCTGAAACACTTCCTGTTGCATCAAATAACTTGTTTATTATTGAGATAGTGCTTGCTACTTTTAAGTGCTAGAGGTCCACATTCCTGCAGCATTCGACGGTGAACTTCAGCTACACGTTATTGGTAATGGAAAATATAGGTATACATTCGACAGGCGCTGCTCAATACTTAACTACTTGCTGCCATTCTAAACAACTTCCGCTTCATCCGCTATGTCAGTTACATTTTACATAGGCCTACGTGTAAAGAAAGATGAAAATGGAAAGTACTAGCTCAGTTAATACAAAAGTTACTGACAAAAGGTGCCTCCTTAATTCATGGCCACCCGGTATAAGCAATAGAAAAGCTTAATTCACTATTTTATATACTTTTTTCCTTTTCACTGAACACATGATTGACGTCACAATTTTACATTTTACGATTGGCTTCAATAGTGGCGTGCACAGGACCCTTGGTGGGGTTTTTACAGCCTTCCTTGTATCAACGTTTCACAAACTGACGTAAGATATGAAATAGTAAAATATTCCCGTGTCTACTAACAAAAAAGGTACATAAATTCTCCAAAATGCCTTGCACGCTTACTGACTGTTTCTGTGTAATGTATCAGATGAAATGTACAGTCACAGACACGTCTGGGTTGTAATGATTCCATTGAATTTTAATGGGAGTGTTACAACACAGAAGTGTCCATGACTGTACAGATACGTTATGTCCTATAGTGCGTCCATTTCCTTGAGAGGCCGAGGAAACGGGAGAAGTGTGGCGGGCGGCGCTAGAGGACATGCCGACATTTTCGACCAGTAACGTCCAGCTTATTTTTATGAACATATCTCTAGCATGCAGATATTTATATTAATATTGCAAAACGAGCACTAACCTGTGTTATAAGAGTTGTTCAAAGTGATGTCCACCTACTTTCACACATTCCTGGCATCATTTGATGAAATTTTCATTCACACGCAAAAGTTCTTCTTCAGTTCTAAAATTTAACGATCCAGCTTCTCGTAATGTAAGGACAAGACGTCTAATCGCCTCTCTACCTGGAGGTGAAGCGCCAGGGAATTTCCGTGCAAATTGCCTACATGCGTCTCGACACCAGTCTGTTTTCATGCAAGTGTCATACATACGGTTTTGTCTGCAACGTAATCTTGATACACTGCTGCACATTCGAAACCTCCAAACGATTCTGAGCGAAGCAAAACGCCTTCGTCCATAAAAATAAGCGGGACGTTACTGGTCGAAATTGTCGGCATCTCCTCTAGCGTCGCCCGCCACACTTCTTCCGATCTCTCGGCCTCGCAAGGAAATGGACGCACGGTATAATTGCACAAATACACGACATCAAATGTACACATTACATGTAAGATCAGTTGCCTTCCACTTTTTGTCAGCTTTCACCTACCTACTATGGCCACAGCCTTGTCTGCAAGAGAAAATAAACTCTCCTTGCTCCTATAATTTTGGCAGTACTGCGTAAGATGTCAGGGAAATGTCATGAAACGGAAAATGGTTTCAATGCAACATATGTAACAAAGAAAATGCAATTCTTCTCCTGTTAAGTTTCGGCTTTGACTTTAGAATGGATTAGCCTTAACTTCATCGAAAGGGGCGGGGTCTTCCAGGCCCGCCATTTCTCTCTTTTTGATTATTCAACTCTGAATATATTTATATAAATTGAAAATAAATTACATTGTTTGGGCCTTTAAGCCCCTCCCCCTTTCCTTTGGAGTGTGTTCCGGCATGAATGAATGATTTACTTTACTACCTGTTTCTGCCACTTTTGGCTAATTGCGAAGATGAGGATGATGAATCTAGGGACAATCAGAGACAGATATGGACTCAAGTCCTATCGTAGCGTTCCTCTGGACGCGGGGATCTTAAATAGGGATGTACTATTAGTACTAGTTGATGGTAGAGACAGCCCTGAACGGGCAGGTACAAATATCTAACTATTCATTAAAATAGACTCATGATTCGTTTCTAGACTGAAGTGAGCAATGCAAATGGCAGAATGGGTGTAGACTAGCTTACCCTGTTCGGTTTAGAAATAAGACCAGTAGCTCCTGCTTCTCCGATGATTCCAGATTAAAAGACCTCGTGTCGCTCTCATGCGCACCTATTTAAACCCTCGCTTGGCCTCTCGTCACCTCTTGCCAAAGGCCAGTGTTCTTACCATTTCCTGTAGAAAGCTTATCCATCACATTTCTGAACAGGAGCTGACAAGGTCTGCCAGGGTCAATATTTCTTAATCGAACAGGGTATGGTACGACACTCCCTCTTGCGAGACAATTTCCCAAAATTGAAATTGTAATCATTAAAAGTTTAAATTGAACCTTCTGCCATTCACCAAAATTTAAAAGGTTTTTGTTTATTACATGAAAAAAAAGGTTACATGAAATAAAATAATAAAAAAAATGTCGGAGACCCTTCACCGAAAATTAAATGGAACAGAATTAAGCTCAAGCTTGAATGCTGAAAGAAGGTCTTTTGTTTTCATTAGCCACACGCTGGAAGAGTCTTTCGTAATCAACAATGCTGACGGTTGGTCAACATGCGATATAAAGTGTTGTTCGCAGGTCCGTGGAGTCAGCGGAAAGTTCAACACACTGCATCGTAACGCATGGCCGTAGGCAGGAAAAAATTTCGGGAGGGGTTCATTCATAATTGTTCTCATGGGTGTTGCCAGAAATTTGAATAATAGAAATAATAACAGTTATATAATAATAATTAAAATTTAATAATAAAACAATTATTTTCCATAATAATAATACCAATAATAATAATTATTATTATTGTTATATCCTCGAGGGGGCTTACTCAATGCAGCAGATGAGTGATCCAGCACAAGGCTTTTTTTTTTACGTTTCGTAGAGTGTGTACTGAAATGCACAATTATTATACTTTGTTATTAAATTTTAGATACCTTTTAAAAGCTTTAAAAGTTAGATAGAAATTTTAGTCAAAGTTTTTGTTGTTTGACCTTAAAACTTAATTTTTGGAATTTTGAAAAGTGTGGAACCAATTATTCTTTTTAAAAACTTAGCCTGGTGCATGGATTGTATAACTTCAGTCTCGAATGTAATGCGCTACGAAAGTGGAGATCCTACGTTTGAACTCCTATCAAGGGGGATTTTCGACTTTATCGGACAGGGAATTTAAAAGTTGGAAAGGGAATTTTGGGACAATCGTGAGGAAATTTTCAGTCTATATTCCTTGTGACGCAGGAACACTGGAAAGAGGACAGCACAAGTGAAAATGGAGGAGTCGCCGGTGGGCTGCGATTTCGAGAATAAATCCTGTTTCACTCAAATTTCAGAATTCCAAATGTATGAAAATTCTAGATGGATCGTTTCAACATTGTCTCCTTGTATTTTTGAGATGCTTCATAAAAAATTTTGAAAATGAGTTACAGATTTTGGTTTATGAACTTCCATTAATCCAACATGTCAGAAGTTTCGGGGGGGGTTTGAACCCTAGAAACCCCCCCTCTAAATACGGCCATGTCGTAACGCGATACATGCGAATGGCTTCTGAACAAGTGCTAACTAAGCACAGAACGCAATCCGTGAGAAACCTTAAGGCCGCATGCTCGCAATCTTCCGCCTCATCAGGATGACAGTTCGAGGCGAGAGCAAAAAGACCGTGGTAAACACCAAGTTCCACTGGACTGCGCACAACCACACGAAGATTAAAAAAATAGTTGAAGATTATGTTTTCACTGACGTTCGTAGCACACTATGTGTGCACACTATGACCTGAGAAATCAAAAGGCAGGGCAATCCAAATACACTCAAACCCCGGAGTCCTGGGGTACGAAGCACTGTTCCCGGACATACACGGTCCTTGACCGATCACAATTGCACTGGGGGACCGGATTCGAATCCCGGTGTGGAAAGTTCTGGAATACTGTCCAGCAAAGGTCAGATGAAAAGACGTTGGCCGTGGGGCGGGCGAACACAGGGTAGTCCATGGGAAGCCACTCCAAGTAGCGTTTCCAAGCCCCAAAATATGCGTTGTCCAATGGCGAACACTGGGGGGTATTTATGATAGGCCCCCGAAAGTTCACAGCAGACGCCATTGCATATTTCCGGCACACATCGAATGGCGACACATTTCGTACGCTGGTTGCATGTGAAAACGGAAGGTGTACCGTGCTGCGAACACTCCAAGAAGGGAAACAGTAAATATGGCCACTGATAGGATGAAACTGTTCACAGGTGGCCTGGCAGATTGCTGATCCACAGGGGTGGGTCTCAACACATTTGGGTCGTTGACTGTACCCGGAAAGTTCCAATATGTGGTGAAATACACTGCCTGGCCTTACAGAGCAAAAGGGGACGATGTGCATGAAAGATGTTCATGCTTCTTCTTAAGGGGGTTAGAGTCGTGGTGGGGGGGGTTGCTCTGTAAGATGACATTTCTTCTGATGTTTCTGACGCTGTTCCGATCCTGGGATGTCACTTGGAATAGGATTTTCGGTGCTGCTACGTGACATACACCGCTGAAAACCAAAGGAGGCTGGTGAGCTCCAAAGCCTTCAGGAATGCGTTCTTCTTCCGGCCTCAAAAAAAATCGCTGGACTACTTTCGAAATTCCTTGAACTCGTGGAATTCCCGAACAGGGGAGGAAACAGGTTGGACATGGGAAAAACTACATTGCTCTCAGTCATTCAATATTGAAAATATATAAAAAATGTGTAAAGCAATCGTCTTCTATAGGCAAGTGAAAATCATGAGTAAAGATAAGTAAACTAAAATAAAATAAACTGCCCAATAAGTGATATAAATTATAAAACAAAGTTTGAATGAAGGCTAAATAAAATAAAAGGCGGAAAATGTCATTTGACGCCTTAACACTGGAACACCATTAAAATGAAAATCTGACTTCATCAAAAGTAATATATGTATATATTGACTAAATTATATATATATATAGAGCCCCTGGCTTCTCCCAAATATAAAATAATGTGCAATATAAAACTAAAGTTATGACATGGCACTATAAATTAAACGAAAATATGTAGGATTAAATATTGATAAATATATAAAAGTAATATGTAGATGGTATAAAATATATCCCCTGGTATCAGAAAATTAACCCGACGAAATCCATTAATATCATGTCAGAAATGTCAAAGCATTGTAAAAAATGAGGAACTGACGAAAAAAATAATTAAACCAAAATTTGGTAACGTCACAGCTGTTAAAACGGACCTAGCCACAAGTAAATTCGGGATCACTAAGATATAATAAAAGAGTAAATGACATGGCTCCAATGACGTTAAGATCATTAATTACGAAAGATACATAAAAATGGATGAATAAATCAAGGCGACATAGTGACGCACTGTTAACGCTCACTAGTCAAGGTTGGTTTGCGCTTGCATACGCCTGACGTATAGCACAAATTAACAGTTAAAATGAAGTTCCAAATTAGTAATAGGATAACAGTAACGATTTCCTCATCCCTACAAATAACCTGGGAATCACGTTCCTCTCGTATGATATTACTTCAACTAAAGTCTATGACGTGTGGGAGATTAAAATATAAGCACAATTACTCGCTATTACCTACTTTACGAAGATTAACATGAAATTAATCTGTAAGAAGTAATTAAATTTCATTCGGGAAACTTTGAAAATTCTGAAGGAACGAGAAAAGCGCATAAATAAGCGCCCTTGAAGAGACTCTTATTCTCACCTCGTTGGGAGGCTAGGAATTTCAGTGTCGACGCCAGCTGAGTGTAAAGTTCATCTACAACAAAGAAAGGTGTCATCAAATTCTCTCTCTCCGAGACTGAAATAAGATATGTTTCTTCCGCTAACTCGAATGTGAAAATTTCCGCACGGAAATCTGGCGACTTACATGGAAGGAAAATCTTTGACTTGAGTCTTGCGACTGCACATATCCTGAGTTCGAAGGAACGAAAGGAAAACAACGAATGAATCGTGCTTTCGGTGCAGAGATTAAACTTGCTTGTTTAAACCTATCGTAAGCTGACGGAATGTAAACGTGATTATACCTAAGGGGAGGGCTTGATTGATTACACTATTCGCAATACTTCATCGTTATTTAATAAAAAAAATGACAACCAGTTTTGCCTTAATTTAAACAACCTTTTTAACTTTTACCGCTATTTAGTGATTTAGTGATTTGCGATGCGATTAAATAACCACACGAAATCTGTTGAATAATGCTGAAGAGTGTTTATTTAAACATTAAGGAATGCCGTAACTTGAAATATAAATATCATAATATAAATACACATTAAATTTAAGGTATTTAAAATTCAAAGCTAGAAAACGCAAAAGGAGGAATATTAAGCTATCCTTTATTAAATAGCTGAAGGAGACAATAAATATATGGATAATAACAAAAAAAATCTCGTTAATATGTGAAATACTCCACGCCTTGAATACCGCTTACGTCTCGTTCTACTTTTCATTACAAGTTGGCTTACGCCTAACTATGGTGTTTTAACAAACTAAAAGTCATGCAGACTAAGTCATTCTTATGTCATTGCGCTACAATGACAGTGTCATTCCTCTTGCTACGGGTACCTCTGTGTACACAATTAATTCGTAGGGGAAGACATAATTAACCTTAAAACTAATGGAAGGGAGCGTCACACTTACTACCTTTAGTAGCGGACATCATTGCTCCTCTATTCCTTAAAACATATATATAAACACTTGCGCACTCTTTTATATTTCACTACCGGTATTTCTGCGCGTACAACTAAAACACCTATTATTAATCCTTAGCTAGAACATTGAATCAACGAGCGGGTTATACTCTAACCGAATGGTAGCGTCACTCTTACTACTTACGCCAGCGTATAGTAGCGGACATATAATTGCTCCTCTATTCCTAGAAATATAATTAGCGTTTCGTTTTTTCACATATTAACTTTACTTTAGTAAAAACATTCCTTAAATAAGGGAAAAATAAAAAAATGCACTGCGACTGACTCATGTATTCTCTCGACTATCTCCTTATCAATTTGCACTACAATTATTAGTACCAAGGCTCCCATCTTGGGGGCGAGGAGATTTCAGTCATTTTAAATTAGGAGTGAGTCGACCACTGATCCTTGTGCATTTCAAAAGTATACGTGATAAAATTAAATATCCTCCTTGCGATAATCTTTAACAGTTTAACTTAAAACACATAAACACAAGCGGCGTTACTTTTCGGATCATTAACAAGTTACGGGCTGTTTTAAAAAGGACTTTAATTAATTAAAAACACAATTAACTTCAGCAATACTCTCTGCTGTGACCCACTAAGTACACACACCATGGTGTGATTGAGTCGTATCTTTTATAGCCTAAATATCATAAGTTACGCACCAAATTTACGTTAAAAAAAAATACCAAATTGTTCAAGAGACTACTGCAAAAACAAGGGTCATCAAAATCAAGTGCCACTTTCAAAATTTAGATAAAATCCTGGGAATTGATGAAAATTTCCCAGGTGGTAGTTTTGTCATAGCCATCAGGGCCTGACCGAAGGTACCGGGTTCGAGTGAACCACGGCGTTACTAGGAGCGGAATGACAAGGGATCGTCGGTAGGGCTGGCCAAATTCTGGGCGGAATATGACACTCGAATGTCCGACATCGAACCTTCCGGCGCGCGGAATGACGGACGTACCTTATGCCACATCGCATCGACGCGGAAAACCGCGACGAAGCAAGAGCGCAGTGCTGTTGCCTCATTGCCCGTGGCTACCAAAGGAAACATTCTATTTTCGTTTCCTCCGCATTGTAATGTGCTTTAATGCAGCGGGTGATTAGCCTATTGGGTGGGTGTGGTGGGTAAGGACTGAATTAAAGCTGATTATCGACATTAACCATCATTAACATTAAAACTGCGTGCTACGCAGCTTTCCCCAAAAATAAAGATTCGCGGAGAAAAAAACAATTCTGACATGTCACTATTTAACAAATTTCAATTTTCATTTATTTCAGAGTGAAATAAATGAAAAAAATTCCGCAGCCTACCCTTTCAATTTTCATGTCTGTTTAGGAAAACAAGGCATGACGCTTTCATTTCCAAAAGAACCACGTTGCTCTAATTTTTCATCACATTTCCGTAAAAATGGATGAAAAACCCACGCATCTCAAACCACGTAGCGTTCCTCTGGACGCGGGGATCTTAAATAGGGATGTACTATTAGTACTAGTTGATGGTAGAGACAGCCCTGAACGGGCAGGTACAAATATCTAACTATTCATTAAAATAGACTCATGATTCGTTTCTAGACTGAAGTGAGCAATGCAAATGGCAGAATGGGTGTAGACTAGCTTACCCTGTTCGGTTTAGAAATAAGACCAGTAGCTCCTGCTTCTCCGATGATTCCAGATTAAAAGACCTCGTGTCGCTCTCATGCGCACCTATTTAAACCCTCGCTTGGCCTCTCGTCACCTCTTGCCAAAGGCCAGTGTTCTTACCATTTCCTGTAGAAAGCTTATCCATCACATTTCTGAACAGGAGCTGACAAGGTCTGCCAGGGTCAATATTTCTTAATCGAACAGGGTATGGTACGCTATAAACGATTATACTGGCCATGGGTACAGACGCCAGAGCCCTGTTAGTCTGCAAAATGCAGTCCAGGGTGTACTTCGTGGAAGTGAGGGTGTCATTTGGGTGTCTTAAGAAAGGGCCATCCCATGCCTGTAATGATGGTAATTTTCGTGATTATATTATAATTAATACATAAAACTGCAAGTAAATAAACAATAAAAACATTGGTGCAACAATAATGTTTTGTTTTAGGTTTAGTGAATGACAAAATATGTGTAACGGTTATTCTACAATTGGTTCTTACTTTTTTATTTATGATGATAATTTCTGTAATTATTACTATGTAACTGCACCTATGTAAACAACAAGGAATAATTCAATGGCAAAATTGTTTCCTGAATTTTAGTGATAAAATCATGTGTAGCAACCACCCTTCCTCCATCTGAGGTAAGTTACTTTCTTGTACAGCACGAGTAGATCATCTCGAACAACATGATTAAGTCGACGTTCTTTCTTTCAGATTCCGGATTAAAAAAACAAACAAAAAAAACAACTTAATTTGCGGAAACAGATCTATGCTCTTAGATCAAACAATTCCCCCTTCGATTTAACGCCTGTTTTAGGCCAGGAGAAAGACTGGGGTCCATTCTCTAAGGGTTGCTTCAACTGTAAAGGAAAGGGGTTGGGCGGGGGATTACAGAGGGGGATAAACAGCACTGCGGAGGGGTGACTGGTCAGTGGGGGATGTAACACAGGCCGGGAGGGATGTAAGCACCAGCGGGTTGCTGAAAAAGCAGTCGTTGGTGAAAACTCCATACTTCCACCCTTTGACGAGCCAGGTGCAAATGGCTCCCACGGAGCACCTGGGTGTCATTGAGGTGGTAAACAGTTCTCCTCTGTTGGCGTTCGTGAGAGGCGGGGAGGCCACCCCCTCTCCCTTCTTAGTTGCCTTAGGAAATAAGCTGTAAGAGAAGGGTTGCAGGGAATGTAGTGGTTGCATGGAAACTCGCACGACTCTCTCGTCTACACTTCACACTGCTCGGTCCTCTGTTGCCTGGAAGCAGTTCGATCTCCTTTTCATTTCTCCAGCGGTTCCAGCGATTCCTCCAGTGACTCGTGGTCCACAATCAGATCAGCCAGTTGAAAATACGAAACACTCTATTTTAGGCTATTTAACGTCTCTATTCTACCTGCCTACGTTAGAACAAGCACGAATAAAAAAGCAAATGCTGAGTCAAGGCATTCAGGCCCTACTTGCTCAAGTCTAAAATCTAAATCACCTGACTTCGCATCGCGTTAAGTTATCCACTACGCCATTGCAGTCACGGGAACGAGGAACATTCAAAGAATTAATTTATTCATCATCTTATAACATAGGCTGAAAGGAGGTTTTCGGGGTAAGATTAACACTTGTTTTCATGTGTGTGGGATATGAGAATGTTGGGAGTGACCCAAGGTTCGATTCCCGGTGGGAGCTCAAAATGTCTCTGTGTTGACCAAACATCGTGGGGACAATAGGGGAGTTACTTGAATAGAAGACGTAGGGAGCTCCGGTCTCGAAATCCAGAAAAACAGCAACAATGAAACTCGATACAAAATTACAGCTGCAAAAACCTCGGCTCTCAAAGGACAGATGCCCCGAGGAGTTTGGTTGTAGTTCCTTCAATCACCGACACAACAAGCCTGTGTACATTTCGGAACAACAGTCTACATGTGAACACGTAAAACTACATTTACACATTTCATATCCTCCAAACTTACTTTAGTAATCAATGCCTTTCAGATACCACAAAGACGCTCAACGTGTATTAATATTCCCTCTATATACACAATATTCCTCTCTTAGACCTCAAATTTCTCTCCTAGTTATGGACATTGTATTCCCAGCTATTAGTCTTAGATAACGAAAATATTATACCTAATAATTACCTAACAACAGAAAGTTTTCACTGAAACTATTTCTATGTACATGTTTCGTACTTCGGAAGTATATTTTCAAATTACTCATTGTAATGACTTCCCAAGTAAGGCGCAAGTAACATTATAAATGCTTCTGAATAGATTTCAAGCTGCTGCCAATAACATTATTATCACTAATTTTCAATAATATAGACATAGATGTTTAGAGTCAATTTATGCCAAAGGCATATCATCATATACAGTGACACCTAGAGATAGTTTGGAAATCTCTTCTAGGAGTACTTGCGATAGACAAATGACAAATTTGTTTAGTTTCTTCATCTCTCTATGTTAATTGCGACAATAAGGATGGATGATGATTATTTGAAATTGACGAGTTTTCCTTTAATTTCTAAGTTCACTTTATGCACAGATAGGCTAATCGGGACTAGACGTACAGTTACGTGACTTCAACGGGTATCGAACCCGAGAGTGCTAGATTGAAATGAAGCAACAGATAATTAAATGAAATTGATTAAGAAACACATACACATTTCTAAAGTACCAAGTCCGTACTAGAATGCTGATGGCCAGATCGTTAGTACTCCATTCAAAATGTTTGGGTACTTGTTATAATCCAGGTGGAATGGTGTTTAAGTATTACAGAGGTCGATAGCCGCATGGACGACACAACCCGTTGGATGTTCCTGTATCAAATGTTCGTAATTTCAGTAACAACTTCACTTTCGGAAACGGAAAAAAATCACAGGGGATAAATATTGGGATTAGAGAGGATGATTCAACACACTCACTTGTTTTTGGATTAGGAATTCCTAGACAAGGACTGGTCGCTGACATCAAGCATTATCGTGGAGCAGGAACCAACTGCTCGGTTCAACATACTGAGCTCGGACACTGTCAGTTCTCTTTCATAATCATTCAGAGTACTACGACAGTAACAACCAACGACAGTTTCAACCTCTGGAACAAATACATGATGAATAATGCCTTTGCTGTCGTAAAAAGAAATTACAACGTTGTATTCACCTTTGATTTTTGAAGCTGCATTTTGTTGCCTCTTGGTAAACTTAGCGACTTCCATTCTGCGATTTGTTTCGTAGAAGGACAGTAGTGAAAAAGCTCTGATTCGTTCTCCACTACAACAGAATTTAAGAAATGTTCATTCCCGCAAGCAGTCTTCATAATGTCTTTGAGGAAACTTGTTCACTCGCTGATCCGTAGCGATTCCGGAACGACACCCTTACACCTCGCTCATAACATGGCGGCATAATTCCCAGTATGCCTATCGCAAGTTCATGAGATGTTGCCAGGTTGTAGATTATGTACCACACTACACGTTACTTCATAGATAGAATGCACACGTGGGACAACATAAAATCGGGCTCATTATTTAATTGTCGGACAGTATATCTTTACACATTTTGAACATTCAAAATGAAACGCATTAGGAGATGCCCTGGCACCCCGCATGCGCACCCCTATGCCTCACCTATCCACGTTAATCACTACGATGAGGATGAGTGGGAAATCTATTAAACTGTTTTGGAACGAACTCAATGTTCATGCCTTATGTAGGATACGAACCCAGGACGTAGATATCCAAAAGCAACTGGCTACTGAATGTGACGCACCACGAGCCACTGGACCACACACCTTCTCTTTCCTGTTTTGTCCATCTGCTTGACTATGTAATTTAATCCAGTTTCTCTCTTTAGTTAGTTGTGTATGTGTGTTTGTTAGCCCGTTTGAGACGAAGCATTTTCTCCAAGTGAAGAAATCTTGTAGCATATGTTAGAACCAAGAGCAAAACACATCCTGCTTAGACGCGCGACTCCTGTGCATCATGCTCCCACTTGAGACAGGGGCAGAGTGAAGCATGCTTCCTTATGGGCCGAGTTGAACCGATGGAGGGAAAGTTGTGCGGAGACTTTTGGCCGAAGAGTCTATTCCTTGCGGTCTCTTTATACCTTAGCATATTTCACAGATAAGAGTCGTCCTAAGTTTGTTATCATCTCCCATTGCAAGATGAATTAGAAGCGAGTTTCACGTCACAAGCGATGTTGACGATATACAACATTTTAAATACAATAACTATTACACCGAGAGGAAAATTCATTTTCCACGATAAGCTTTCTGGTGCATATCAATAGCGTTGCTTAAATGCATACTTTATAGTGCAATCAATACACGTTAGAAACAATACGGTATTTGTTTCAATTGTAAACAACGGACACTAGCACCTGGAAGGAAATATCACAACAGGAAGGGGTTCGTGGCTACTTAATATTGCAAGAAACACGTGTAGAGCTTCAGTTTGTTTACACGATATTTTAGAAACTAAATAAACATTTCCTCTCTCAAATTGCATCTCTTCCTCTTTAAATGTATTAGTTGTTAAATGAAAACCGGGTAACACGGTATACCTATCGTGCTGTATATATTGTCTTAAGTTTTCTGCGCACTTCGCATTGCAATCGCAAATCCTAACCTCAATCTTACGCGAAAAGCTTCCGTGTTAGGTACTGCATGCTATAAAAATGATATGAGTTTCTTGGAAGTATATAGCTATCAAGAAATGTTAAAGAAAATGCTTCTGTCGATGTCACTTAAATATAGATAAATTTATTTTATTTGTTAATTTGTCCATCGGAAGTCATTTCTTACATTTGTTTTCCTTTTACTCATGATCATTTCGTTTCGGGCCTCTTAATCTCATTTATCGCTGTTCTCTTTCCCCAAAGTTTCTTCATGTCACTTCCCTCGTCCCTAAATTTACTTCTTTGGCTGGAATTAAGTTATTTTACGTCTCTTTTCTACCTCGTTATATTAATTGTGACAATGAATGGGGAACTGATGAATCCTCCATATCCTATGCAGGATGCGAACCTGCGACCTGTATATCACCTTTCTGTGGTTATAACTTGTTCTACATCTCTAGATTCTAGATCCTCTAGAAGATGATGGATGATCAGTTCAATGAAATATCGATGCCTTGCCCAGATTTCGAACGTAGGGCCCCTGTCTTCTTGGCATGCAATGTAACCGCTGTGCCACAATGGGTGGCATTCCCTTCTCTTAACAAACGCTTGGAAAAGGAGATCGGACCGCCTCTGTGTTCCTTCCTTGCCTCTTGTCGCCATGCTTTCGATCTTCCTCTAGATTACACTCTTTGTGAACGGTCCATGTCTCGAACGCCATACTTCTTGAGTTCATAACGAAAGCATTCTTCATTATGGCGTCACTCACATCTTCCGCAATCAATTTCCGCCATTATTTAACAATTAAACTCTTTGTTATAAGATTAGCAATTAGTTGAACCCCAATCCAAATACTTCTACGTCAGGGTAAAACAACATTACTAGTAAACTAAGGATTACTGTGTATGTAATAGGTATAAGTGGATAAGTTGCTAGCTGGACGAAAACTGGCATAGATAGAATGTCAATGTGTAGATAGATTGGTAATTAAAATATATCTAGTTATAGGTATGCAAAGATAGAGATAGACATAAACCTTACTTATGGTTAGCCATGAAAGTTAGGGATAACAGGGTGTGCTGGTCGCACTCTAAAATTAGGAGATGTGCAACAGATAGGGTTAAGTGAATAGGATAAAAAAATTGGAAAGAAAGATAGAGACATACATCTCAGTTAGGTTTAGTAATTGAAATTAAGGGATAATAGGGTGTGCTGGTACTACTATAAAGTTACAAGCTGTGCAACAGATAGGGTTAAGTGAATAGGATAAACAATTTGGAAAGAAGGAGAGAGACATAAGTCTCAGTTAGGTTTAGGAATTGAAAGTTAGGGATAAGAGAGTGTGCTGGTCGCACTCTAAAATTAGGAGCTATGCAACAGATAGGGTTAAGTGAATAGGATAAACATTAAAGAGAAAGAGACAGACAAAAGTCTCAGTTAGGTATCGGAATTGAAAGTTAGGGATATTAGGGTGTGCCGGTGGCACTCTAAACTTAGGAGCTGAACAACAGATAGGGTTAAGTGAATAGGATAAAAAATTAGAGACAAAGAGAGATACATAAGTCTCAGTTAGGTTTCGTAATTGAAAGTTAGGGATAAGAGAGTGTGCTGGTCGCACTCTAAAATTAGGAGCTATGCAACAGATAGGGTTAAGTGAATAGGATAAAAATTAGAGAGAAAGAGACAGACAAAAGTCTCAGTTAGGTATCGGAATTGAAAGTTAGGGATAATAGGGTGTGCTGGTCGCACTCTAAACTTAGGAGCTGTACAACAGATAGGGTTAAGTGAATAGGATAAAAAAAAATAGAGAGAAAGAGAGATACATAAGTCTCAGTTAGGTTTCGGAATTGAAAGTTAGGGATAATAGGGTGTGCTGGTCGCACTCTAAAATTAGAAGCTATGCAACATATAGGGTTAAGTAAATAGGATAAAAATTAGAGAGAAAGAGACAGACAAAAGTCTCAGTTAGGTATCGGAATTGAAAGTTAGGGATAATAGGGTGTGCTGGTCGCACTCTAACCTTAGGAGCTGAACAACAGATAGCGTTAAGTGAATAAGATAAAAAAAAAATAGAGAGAAAGAGAGATACATAAGTCTCAGTTAGGTCTGGAAGGACAGTAAAGTTAAGGAAAATGCATAAGAACATTTACAGAAGAAAATCTTAATGAGAAAGCGGTTGCTTCAGTACGTGAAGAGATAGTATTAAAAATAATAAGATTGTTTAATATTTTGGATACATGATCTTTCCTGATCACTTTATAAAAGCGAAATACGTAAATTACTGCTGCGTTAAGATTTGTGTTAGGGGTGCAGAAGATATGATAGCTAGGTTAGCTTTAGATAGGTTGCAGGTTAGGTTATGTGTAAGTCTCGTAGAGAATAAATTAGTTTGCCATATGGTTAAGTAACTGTCTCCATGGCATGGAATCTGTAGCCATCGTACTCGTTAACCATCATCACTGCAAGATTTCCAATTTCGGATTTATTGCATTTTGCCTTGTTCCTTGTCATCGTGAGGCTCAGGCATGGGTGTCTGCAGGGCGTTCAACTCTTTGGTTACATGCAACAAGTAAAACGAATGAGAGGATAGTGTAGGATATATCAAAGGCAATAAATAGATGAAAAAAATATTCATAATTGTAACTGAATTTTGAATTTGGTTTTGGTTTATTTTACTTCGCTTTTCTGCCACTTTTTGGCTAATCGCGAAGATGATGATGAGTGATGAGATTGATAAAGCAACACTAACAAAGAACACCCATGCCCAGGTCGGGATTCTAATGCGGGACTCCTGACCCCTGGCACCGTAGCCCATTGTGATAACCACTCCGCTACGGAAGTCGGCGTTGGGAGTAAAATTACAATGTTAGGGCATTGAGCATTAGCGTAAACTTGATAAAACGGGTATGGTGTAGTTCTAATGTCAGTTTTCTCAGTTTATTGATTGATTTTTTAAGTACACTTTATGCACTGTCAGACTAATCTGGACTGGACCTACAATTTAAAGTGGAATCCGAACCACTATGTGCCTTCACCTGGTATCGAACCCGGGAATTTATCTCAGTTCGAAGGTCATGAAATGCACAGAGGCTAATCAGGATTTGGTATAACAAATTGTATGCAACACTGACCATCAAATCTCTGCATTCCACTGAAAATAAAATCGGAAACATAAACTGACAGGTTGATTGATTTATTTGGTTTATTTTTCCTTCCGCTTCTGTAACTCTTGACTAATCGTGAAGATCAGGATGAGTGATGATGTGATGAAATTGATGAATACATACTCACGAGGAACACCCATGGTCAGGCCACGATTCGAAGCCAGGACCCCTATAGTCTCAGCATTCTGTGATAAGCACAGGCTTGACTATCCTATATGCATTGCAAATTATTTTACAACCCTAATGCGCAGATGGTATCAATGAACGGATAATTGAATAATGAAGTGAATGTCCATACCCTTCATCTGTTTCAAAGCAAGGACTTACCACTTTCGAGATATTAATGATATCAGTCCAAAGTGTGCATAGGTATTCCCCTCCTGCAGGCATCCATGGCCTCCAGCGTTGATAGATTCCAGCATCTATTATTGGTTAGGAGTAGCACTGCCATCGAGAGACAAGTGGGAATGGCGAAGAGGCTGGGTCTAAACATGCTGTTACACTAAAACCAACTCCACGCACCAGAGAGTTTCTGTGCTACCGCTATTTCTGAGGTAGAATATGGGTTACTTTAGTGAGTAAGGGGGTCTCCGGCTGCTTAGAGGTGGCTGGGGACCTCATAGTATGTAAGAGTGGTCTCCGGCTGCCTAGAGGCGGCTGGAGACCCTATTAGCATATAAGGGGGTCTCCGGCTGATTAGAGGCGGCTGGAGACCCTATTAGTAAATAAGGGGGTCTCCGGCTGCCTAGAGGTGGCTAGGGACCCCATAGTATGTAAGAATGGTCCCCGGCTGCCTAGAGGCGGCTGGAGACCCCGTATAGTATAAAGTAATAGTTGTTCTCGGCTGCTGTTCAGTGGCCGAGCCCATAGTACTTCACCCTCCAAGTCCCCTCTTAGTTCATGGTAGCTCATTGTTTATATTTTCTTTTTTGGTGTGTGTGCGTGCGAGTGTGTGTATGCGTATTTGTGTGTGTGTGTGTGCGCGCGTGTGAGTGGGCCTCTCTTGTCCCTTTCGGCGTTCACTACGGCGTATTGGGTACTGGGCGCCTCTCTTGCACGACACCCGGGAACTCGGGGGGACTCATTCCCACGTGGAGGGGGGTTTCGGAGGGAAGGAGGGTGGAAGGGATGGAGGTACCCCACGTCCCCCTCCGACCTGGGCTCCCCCATTGTCCAGGATCTTCTCTGCATGTTGGTTTTCCCCCTAGGGGAGATTGGGGGTTCAAAGGGGTCTCAGGGACCCTCGAAGGGCCTAGGGGAACCCTGAAAGGGCCCAGGGGGACTCAAGTTCCAAATTGGGCATTAAAGGGCCCAGGAGGCACTTAGGTCTTGGGAAGGGAGGCTCAACGAGCCAGGGAGGGAACATCGAAACCCATCAGAGAGTAGAACTCCAGTTCCGCGGGAGCATGAAAAAAAAAGAAAAAAAAAGAAAGAAAAAAAGAAATACAAGGATCAGGGCAGAGATCTGCGCCAAATTATGCAGCTATCCAGGAACAAGGAGTGCAGCACACACAGGTAAGTTTTGTAGTACTTTGTGTGGTACAATGTAATGTAATGTAACACGTGTAAAATATGTACTGCTTGAGAAGTTACACAGTTTGCACATAGAAACATAAGTAGTCCCATTGAATGTTGATTATGAATTCAAAAACATGCACGTTAGTTATATTTTTGAGTAACATTAGTTCTTAGTTTACAAATATATTTTGCATGATTTGAATCAACAAAATCAAATTCAATCTTGGAGTATTTGTCAACAAATTTTTGGTTTTGAAAATTCGTAACCACCACGTAGTATACTATCCTATATAAGGAACACTCAGCGTGATGTAATTTCGCCAGAAATTACAAAGACAAGATCATATATATATCTTTAAACTGGAAGCTTACATACGCGATTAGAGTGTATTTCATTCAGCTTACACTTTTCAGTAAAACATGCGTTGAAAATAATTTAAAGTTTTTCTTTCAGATTCATGAGAGAAAGATTCTGCAAGAAGAGAACATCAATGAATACGAAGGCCGCCTCGTTCAATCCCAGGTGCTACTGTACACGTCAAGGGAGAAATAAACGATTAACGTTTGTAAACAATGTATGCTTCACCTTGATTATTTATTGCTAGAGTAAGGTAAGAAGAAAACATGCACGGCGATTCAAGTATACTCTGTCCCAGCTAACTGTAGAGCAGGCAAACGAAAACAAGTTTCTCCGCAAGTAGTGACGCGAGACGGCTCCACCAATGAACACGTGAGAGGAACGGAATTGCGTGGAGTGGGGGGGGGAAGTGACTACCTTCCCAGCAGCGTGTACCGCTTTGCTCTGGCCACTCGATTTCTCTCGCTTCTCTGACGCTATGCGCAGCCTAGCTCCACAGTTAGCTGGAACAGGGTATAGGAAAGTCTGCGCTGCTGACCTACAGCATTACAGTTGCGAAAGCCTTTCATTAACCTTTACTTTTTTTTCCACTGTAATAACTCAACAAAATTAAGCTGTAAAATGAGAACTTGAATCATCCACTAAGAAGACACTTTATGTGGAACGAAAATATCCCCTTAAATACGGGTGCTAGGGCTAAGATCTCAGTGTTGCAAACAGCATGATTGATTGATTGATTTAGTTTATATTACTTCACATTACTGTCACTTTCGGCTAATCGTAAAGATGAGGATGAGTGATAATTTAATGAAATTGATGAAGGGACACTCACAAAGATCAACCTTGCCCAGGCCAGAATTCGAACCCGGGACCCTATGAACAGCACGATTAAGTGCTTACGTGCAGACATTTTTGTTATGCAAACGTGAAAAATTAAAGAAACGAGAATTATGTATATTTTAAAAGTGGCATACGCTGGGTTCAAAGCGTCGCATAGAAGCTGCTCTGGGGTTCACCTAGCGTCTAATAACTACATACCCGAGGAGGTAAAAGTGGGTGGAGGGTGATACTGATAGCATCACCTCCATGAAATGGCCTAGAATATGAATGTGTCTGTCTATATCCCCTTTATGTGTTCAAAATGGCACGGTGCAATGAGAACTGTATTATACCTTAACTTTATGCCAATCTTAATCCCCCTCCCCCCATATTTATTTAAAATATTTATTTATTTATTATCTTGAATGCATGCCACTATTGTACACAGATTTGCAGCTACCACTAGTGTGTTAAACGAAATAATTACAATAAATTGGCTCACCTTCTCATGACTCTTTCATCATAAAACTATTTTGTTTTATTTGAAAAGTTACGAAAGTCAGTATTGTCTTGATACTATCCCTAAATTCAATTTAGACGAGAACATTTTTCTTAACATTTGAGCTCGATAGAAATTCTACCGTGCAATGTGAAGAAATCATGTAGCATTTTGATGCCAAAGCATATTCCAGGCCATATTTCACAGATAGAACATTCTATTTTTTTTAATGTCAATAACTATTCAAACGAGAGGAAAATAAGTTTGCTACGAATCGGTTTCGGACACAAGTCAAATGGCGCATTCACACTTCGTAGAGCATTCAGTACACGTATCGAAGAATACATTAGTTGTTTGAATTAGATAGAAATGTCTCATTACATACAGTGTGTTCCAAAATAGTGTTTACACTTTTTGAACGTTAATAACAGGAACATTATTAACATCAAATATGAACATTTGGTGACACATACCTTAAAGTTATAGATTCAAATATGACCGCCATTGAGGGCCTCCCCGATGGCGCAGTGGTACCGTTGTTGCCTTGTAATCAAGGGGTCCCGGTTTCGATAACCGGTGGAGGCACAAGTGGTTCGGATCCCACTTTAAACTGTAGGTCCAGTCCCGATTAGCCTTACTGTGCATAAAGTGGACTTAAATCAACAAATCAGTCAAATCATGACCGCCATTGACAAAAATACATTGCCTGCAACGCTGACCAGATCTAGAAGCAACAGATATGGCTTCAAGGGGAGCGGAAGCGCAGCCCACACAGCACACAAATGTCCAAAATATATCCACTGGATATCTTTTGGATAATTATATCGCAAGTTCTTGATATCCAATAGATATCCAGCAATGTCCAAAAGACATCCACTGGATATCTGCTGGATATCCATTTGTCAGCATACGTGATATCCAGGAGATATCCAGAAATGAATATGTTTTGGACATTTTGGATCACTTTTGGACATTTTTTGGACATCAAGTGGGACGTAATCTGGACGTTATGCTTTGATTTAGACATTTTTTGTACATACTTTGGATATTATATGGACACGAAAAGTACATTTTTTGGACTACATAGTACGTTTGGATCTCATCTGGATTTTATTTCGATATGAAAGGATGCATGCAACAGATAACCACCAATGTTTGTTGTTAATTTTCTTGTTATTCCTTAAAATAGGCACTAGTCAAGTTGGATAGTTCAATGAACTAACCGATCCGTAACTACACACTGGTAATGAGCAAGTTGGAAAGTTCATATGAACTAACGGATCTCTGAGTAAGTGTGCCAGTTTTTCATCACTTTCTTTTTTCCTCATTTTCCATTTAGAAGGGTACACCTTCTCTTTGGTAAGTGAATTGTTTTCAGTATTAGGAGTGGTACATATTTACTTATTCTGAGGGCATTTCATTCAGATCTTATTTATTCAGTGACGGTAGTGCGAAATTTACTTCAGTGAGAAAAGTAATAATTTGCTATGGTGCGGCATGTGTTGGATATATCACGTGCCGTAGTTTCGAAGGAAGATGGATATTATACAGCTGATAGTCAGGATGCTGTGGATCTATCAGGAAGGTATACATGGTTAAGAGATGCTGTAATTGTGTGCAGTGGTATGTAGGAAGGCAGTCGTGAGAGCATCTTCGTACATTGTGCTAAGAAGTTGTGGATGGTGCGAGTTCATTCGACCAGTTATAAGGACGGCTTCGATGTGAGTTGTGATTTCGGGAAAGGTTATCCGTTCGTACAGTAGTCGTGTAGGACTTGGTACGACTACTCTGAGGGCCAAACGAAGAGCATGTCTTCCAAGAACTTGCAGTTTGTGATAGAATGAGTCTGGGGCTGATATCCATGCAGTGTGGCCGTAAGTAATTGCTGGTCGAAGGAAAGCCTTGTAGGTATGTAAGACGATCTGGGAGTTGAGTCCCCAAGAGGTTCCAATTAGACGTTTGAGTAACCTTAGCCGATTTGTAGCTTTCTGGACAATGTTGAGCAAGTGGGGTTTCCAGGTTAGCTTGGAGTCAAATATGACTCCCAGGTATTTTGCAATGGTAGTAGGCAGAGTGGGAGTTCCCCGTATTTTGATGTTTAATAATGTTGGGTTCCTTTGGATCTTCGAGCGACAGCCTGTCTGTAGAAACACCAATGTTTGTGTTTTTAGAGCATTAACTGTCAGACGCCATGTGTAACACCATCTTTGGAAGGAGTTTATAGCTGGTTGTAGAGCTTTGTTAATAGCTTTGATGGTTGAACAACATGCGAGAAATGCGGTGTGGTCGGCGAATTGGTAGATAGAAACTTGTGGAGGTGTTGGCATATCGGCAACGTATAATATGTAGAGTGATGGTGATAAAGCAGCAGCCTGTGGAACGTCAGAGAAAGGGAAAATGGGGTATGACATCGCTCCATTTACAGTGACATAAGCGACTCTATTTGTTAGGAAGCTGTGGACTAATCTGTCATATGAAAGCGGTAGGTGGAATTTATGGAGCTTGTAGATGAGTCCAGTATGCCATACTTTGTCAAATGCTTTCTCCAAGTCGAATAGTACTAGACAGGATGGTTTGGAAGTGTTGAAGTGATTTGTGATACGAGTCGTTAGTTTTAACAAATTATCTAGGACACTGTATTGAGGTCTAAAGCCTGCCTGGTGCGACGGAAGTAAATTGTGAGCTTGTAAGTGCATGTGTAAGCGTCGAACAATGATGCGCTCGAATATTTTGCTAAAGGTTGATGTGAGCTGAATATTTCAATAGTTTGCGGGATTAGTATTATCTTTGTTTGGCTTTGGGAACATTAGAATCTTCGAAAGCTTACAGTCTGTCGGGTAGTGTCCTGTGCAGAGAATCACATTGTAGATAATATCCACAAAGGACAGCAATGCAAGCGGGGCCTTATTAATCAATACGTATGTAATATTGTCCAAGCCGGAGGCAGTGTTTCTCTTCCTACGCACAGTATTGAGAATATCGTCTGTTGTAATATTAACAGTTAGAGCATTATTAGGATCAATAGCGTGCGCATTACTGGGTTGCAGTTGCCTGTTATTGGGATTGTTGACTCTGTCAATTTTGGTCTGGAGGCGGAGATTTGGAGCTAGTTGTGGCTGTGGAGTGAAAGTGTCTGGCAAGACATTTACGAAGGCATGAGCTTTTTCAGTGTCGGTGTTTAGAGCTGCGTCCTTAATTGTTATCGGATAAGGAGTACTACTGCATTGTCCAGTGAGCACCTTGAAACGTTTCCAGTATTTGGTGGAATGGCCTTCATCAATCAATTGGTTGCACGTTTCAATCCATCGACGTTGTTTATAAGCTTTTATGTAGATTTGAACTGTACGCAGCCATTGACGATGGAAGTTAAGGGATTCAGGATTTGTCGTCTGGTGGTAGTCCCTGTATGCTCGTCGTGATGCTGTGATTAGATGAAGATATTGCGGAGGTAGCTTTGGTTTGTAACTATTGAGAGTGGTCGTAGGTATGTTAGTGGTTGCCGCACTGGTAATCTGTACCGTAAGATGTTCCACCGCCGTATCAAGTTCCTGTTAATTGTTTGGTAGTGGATGTGGATCAGAAAAAGCATGCTGCAGCATTGCACTATATGCTTCCCAGTTCGCTTTGTTGTAACACCAGATTTTTCGAGGTTGGGATGGTTCAACTTTGTATCTGCGTCTGTATATGTATGCTCCACTGTGTAGTAGTGTGTCTACAGCATTTTGTGAGTCTGTTAGGACCCGCACCATGTATGTTAGAACCCGCACCATGTATGTGGGTCCGTTGTTATTGCGAATACGGATACATTTGCGGATTTGAACACCTTCGCATTCCAGTTCCTCAAAGATCTCTTCGTCTGTTAGGCTAGGTTCTACACCCCTGATGACAACTGATAATAGTGGGGATTTATGTGGTGGTGTTTTTTGTTTTTTAGTGGAAGCATTCAGTGTTTGGATGTTTGCTTTGGCTCCATAAATTTCAAAAGAAGCTTTGTTTCTAATCAGTTTTGCAAAGTCTGGATCTGGTGATTTCAATATGATGCCATTTCGGGTGAACAGCATTTGTGAAATTTGTGCCCCTGGCACATATTTAGATGTTTGTTGTTACACATGTTTTGCTGTATTGTATTTGGTGTCGTAGTTAGAAAGAAGGAAGTTGTATAGCACTGGTGTCTGTGTGTTTACTTCGGTCTTGTTCTGTCTGGAATCTGTTCGCTCTGGAAGTTTCTGCTTTTTGTTGGTAATTTGTGACCTAGATCGATCACGGGAATCCATGGAAGAGCTTCGGGAATTTGGGTTTTCAAGCTTGTTCCGGCCTCTGGCTCTGATATCTCTAGGGACAGTACCCCCAACTTGTTGGGGGAGCCCTTTATGCATCGCTTCCCTTGCACTACTTTGCAATCGGCGAGTGAATGTTGTAGCTGCACTTTGCACGTGAAGGAGAGTCAGAGTCAAAGTCTCGGAACAGACACTTACCAAACAAGATTTTGGAACCAAACAGCCAGTGAGAAACGAGAACAGAAACCAGAGCCAACGAAAGAAAGAAAGAAAGGATTGACTGCTATATAGCAGCATTCGCCAAAAAATGAGAAAGAGCTGAATCTCCTCCAGTGCCGTGATGACAACTGTCCGCCACTGAATGCCTATGAACGTGCGGTGCTCCCTGTGCGTATGCTACACAGGTCGAATCGGCAAAGCAAGTTCTTTACATTTTTTTTGTTCGTTGACAGGTCGTTTTTTTTTTCAGTTTCATATTTATTTACCTGAAATCTCATTATACAAATACAGTGGTATTTACATGATTTTCTGTTGGGCATTACATGAATTTTTTACACCTCCCGCAACTGTCGCAGGGAGGAAGAAATCTGTAGTGTTCCCCATGACGACACAAAAACAAACACAACATAAAACATATAATCATTTCAGATGTCAGCTAACAGTTCCTGAAGGATCTGAGGTCTGGCATCTGTATCTTCAGTGCGGCGGATGGCTTGAAGGCCCTCCACCAACACTCGTAGTGGTTGTATTATATCTGGATTCAGCAATGTGATTATCAGCCGACGTCATACCTCCAAGTTGTCAGCTCTCTGTGGCCGTGGTCTCCGCTTGGAGTCATGTGGTTGGCTGGGAGAAGAAACAGCTACAGTAGGTGTAGTTTCAGGCTCCTGTTGTTGAATGGCGCTATGCGGCGAAGTCGAAGTTGGTCGAATAGGTATCCTTTCCGTCAGGGGTAGAGGCGGGTTCTTCTCCTGGATGTTGGGTTTCCTAGTTGACTTAGCCGGGCCGGTGGAACTAGAAGCCTGAATGATGCGTAGGTATAAGGGACAACCCTTATAATTTGCAGTATGACTCCCACCGCAGTTCACACACTTTGGTGGGACGTCTGGAGATCGGTTCGGACAATCCTGGATCGAATGTTCTTGTGCGCATTTAACGCACCTTGGTAATGTATGACAACCACGTTGTCCGTGGCCGTATCGTTGGCACCGTTGGCATTGTAGCATCTGGTGCGATCAGAGTTTTTCCACCGTGACCTTAAAGTTTGCGATGGAGGCGAGTTTATAGTATATATCCGTAACAGGGCGTCGTTGGATGGCTAGTTCAAGTCGGCGCAGTGTTACAACCAACGTGGATGTGGGTACCCTAGTACTAGACGTATTTGTTGGACGTGTGTAAAGTCGTCTAACTGATTCTGGCACGAATCCTAAATCCTGAAGAGCTTCATATATTGCCCCTTCCGTATGATCCGGTGGGACATGACGAATCATGACTTTTAGGAAGCTTTTTGATGAGGATCCTATGGCGAAATAATTGAAGAGTTTCCTGTCTTTGCCCAGGAAGTAGCGGACGGAAATAAAATCCTCGCTCGTTTTGCAAAGTATCTTGAAATGATTTTGATTATAGACGAAAATTGGTGGTTCCGAGGTTATCTCGATAACCGCCTTTGCAAGTGGAGTGCACGATGTCGTGTAGACGAAGATCGGTGGAATGAGTTTGTCCATATAATAGGGCAGTAATCTCGAACGTACTACACCCTGGTCGGTGGTGACGTACTGTAATGGGCCGCGTCGATTACCCCCCCCCCCCCTTGTGGGGGAGTCGAAGAACGAGTAGAATGAGACATCCTTCCTCTATCAAGTCAAGTGCTGGGAATAGTTCTTTACATTTTTTTGATTTTTTTTTTTTGCTAGTGTTAACCCGTTGAGAGGGTTATGCCCTCACTTCGGTAAGTGATTTCATTGTAAGTTATGTGTCTTTCATCATTTTGGATGGTCTAAGTGCTTTTTTATATTGCAGAATATTTTTTTCTTATTAAGATTGGTGATTCGTATGTGTTATCTTACTTTTGGGCATGGTTGAGAAGATTGTAAATATGGATTTCGATATTTGGATTCGGAGTATTGTTGGTACTGCTTAGGCTGTAGTGGTGGGATAAATATGGCGTGATAACTGCGATGGATGATATATATAGTATTCGTGTTTCTGTGGGTCTAGATCATCTAGATAACATGAATACATGGTGAGCAGGTGTTGTAATGGAGTATAAATATGTGTAGGTGCTGCATCATGTCGGATATCAAGATGAATGGTATTCCAGAATACCGGGTTTTCGGATATCATGGCTTTGTTTATGTATCGTTGGCGAAGGCTCTCGATGTGATGATACAAAATAGTCGGGAAGGAAATTCTGTCATACAGTAATACTGCGGGATAAGGTAATTTAATCCGGAAAGCCAATCTTAATGCGTGCCGTTCAATGATTTCTATTTGGTCGTAAAAGGAGGCACAAGCGTCAATCCAAGCAATATGCCAGTGAGTGATGGCTGGGCGCAAGAACATTTTGTAGGTGGTTAGGACTGTTGTCGGGTGTAATCCCCAAGGTGTACCCACCAGTTTCCATAATAGGTTTAGGCGGTTCTTTACCTTCTTCTTTATCCTTTCTAAGTGTGGACGCCAGGTCAGTTTTTCATCTATGGTAACCCCAAGCTTTGTTACGTAATTTGAAGGTAATATGCGTCTCCCCTCTATTTTAATCTCCAAGAGTTTGGGGTTTCGGTGTATTTTGGAGCGACAGTGGGGAGGTAGAAAAACTACTGCCTGAGTTTTTAAAGAGTTTATTGATAGTTTCCATTGGTTGCACCAGCGAATTAAGGAGTCTACGGCCTTTTGGAGTGTTTTATTAATGGATTGAACTGTTTTCCCAAGAGTTAGGAAAGCAGTGTCATCTGCAAATTGGAATACGTGTGTGCTGGTATCCATGTTCGGCATATCTGTTACTGCTCAGCAAAGATGAGAAAGTCTCTATGGCGCTGCTGTTCTGTGAGCAACTTGTTTGTTCGAGGGTTGGGTCGGGTGGGAGGTGGGGGTAGCGAGGACTGCTCGACTTCTGACACCCTTTCAATGTTGCCAAACTTACATGGACGAAAGGTCATTGAGTTCGAGTGCGTCTGTTGTGTATGTTGTTTGTATCGAAATGAAGGGCAAAACCGTACATAGTGAGAGCCGAGAGGTGATTTCGAATGTTGTTAAATTTTTTGACAACGAAGCGAGAGAAGGATTTTACACGTTTCCGGTCACTCAAGCTACAAAGCGTGCGGCTGCTGCAGTTCGAATGTCGGACACTTTCATAAAGAAAATTAGGAAGGAAGGAAATTCCGGGGGGAAATTTACGACACCAGGTAAGCACAGGTCTGCCGAAAAGCGTAGAATTGTTGTGGGCGACTTTGACAAGTGTTTGATTCGAAGAACTATTGGTAATTTTTATACGATTGAACATGAAGTGCCAACAGTAAAAAAAGTGCTTTCGAAATTAAAGAAAGAAATTAATTTTCGGGGTAGTCGTGAAACTCTTCGCAACATCATTTGCAATGACTTAGGATTTCGTTTCCGAAAGTGCAAAAACGTCAGAAGTGCTTTGGTCGAAAGAAGTAACATCGTGTCCAATCGAACAAGTTTTCTGAGAGCATTGAGGCGAAATGAGAAGAGTAGAGTGAAAAGGCCAGTTATATACTTAGATGAAACATGGATTCACGAGAACTACACGATGAAAAAGTGTTGGCAGGGTGAAGGCAGTGTACATGGTGCTTTATCAAATACCAGTGCTGGAAGAAGGGTGATCATCCTTCACGCCGGGAGTGAAAACGGTTTCGTACCAAACTGTCTACTTATGTTCAAAGCTAAACAGAAAACCGGAGATTATCATGGGGAAATGAATGCTGAAAATTTTGAACGATGGTTGGAAAGTCAATTGTTACCGAATATTCCCTCCAACAGCATTATTGTCATGGACAATGCGCCTTACCATTCTGTGCAAGTCAACAAACCTCCCACAATAGGCAGCACTAAAGCTGCAATGCAGGACTGGATGAAAGACAATTCAATTGAATTTTCAGATAACCTTCGAAAGGCTGAGTTATATCATCTAATCAAAACCAACAAAAAGCTGATCCCCACAATATCGGGTCGACACTCTTGCAGCAGAAAACGGCCACACCGTACTTCGTCTTCCACCTTATCATTGCGATCTAAACCCTATTGAGTATGTTTGGGGTATCATAAAGGGTCGTATTGCATCAAAAAATGTGGATCGTAATTTGGGCAGAGTACTGGAAGTTGCAAGAGAAGAATTTCGGAACTTTCCCAAAGAAGAATGGAAAAGGTCTTGCGAAAAAGTAAAGGGGAAACAAGAGGAATATTGGGTCCAGGACGGAATTATTGAAGTAGAAGTTGACAAGTTGGTAATCGAAGACTGCTCGGAGGATGAAAGTCACATGAGCGGTGAGGATTCGGATTCAGACGGGAATGGTTCGGATTCAGACGACAATGGAAGTGCCATTGAGGTTGACAAACGGTGCGATAATGACAGTCAGGTGAATGTTAGTGACGAGTCGGATTTGGGTTGCACTCCACTGTAAATGGTAAGTTTACAAATATATATACTATATATATATATATATATATATATATATATATATATATATATATATATATATACACACACACACAGGGTGTCATTTTAATGGCGCCCACGGACCACGGAAACGTATAAAGGACATCAAAACAAACAACTTTTCTCAGTAACATTTTTCTCGTTGGTGCGTCATTTCGGCGCTACAGTCGTTCAAAAAAGCCCGTTTTGCCGCCTGAATGCTGGAAACCACACACAACATTTGATTGCATTTGTGACGTCATATCCCGTCGTGAAGCGATGCGTTCCAGGGTTGCCAGGAACACACATACTCTGTGAAAAATGACATAGCTACAATCAGCCACATTATGTACCGTTACACAAAACGAGAAAACACGTTCTGTAACCTAACAGGAAGTAAACAAACGATACGAAAAATGGTAGAAAGAAAATAAAATTCAAGTGGAAGTGGTCATATCGAATTTTGTCTCAGCTTACATGTCAAATATTTGCAAATCTAGTTACCAAGTTGGCATCTACAATTTAGTCTATCCACTTCGTCCTTCTGATACTAATTGTCTGTGACACACTGAACAGATGACAAAACAGAAATGAAAGAACTCAAAATTCCAAACGTAAGCAACAGATAATATAATGTATATTCAGAGCATTATGAGGCAAGTGGCAAAAATGATTGAAAATACAGGGATATAAGTAGTAGTAATACTACAAGCTCTAAGACGACTATGTGTTTATCTATGCACCGGATACACATGTAATAGTTTGCATCTGTGAACAGGGCAGTATATTCGGTACTGATTCATCATTAGATTGTTACTGTGGTTGTACGTGTTTTAGTCGTAATGATTGTTACTGTGGTTGTACGTGTTTTAGTCGTAATGTAACAACGTGAACCTCGGATACTTCCGTTATCAGCACAAAAGTACCGCATGGCATCTGGACACAAACCTGTAGATATCAACCTTGCAACGAGATTTACAAATATTTGACATGTAGTTGGGCGTAAACAGCCACGTGTAAGCTGTAAGTCCAATAAAATTTATAGTTCTTGATATTTTAGATGTAGGCTGAGACAAAATCCGACATTGACATTTCATTTTGAATACGTTTTTTACCATTTCTCATATCGTTGGTTTCATTTTCCCTTCCCCTGAGATGACTGCTGATCTTCTGGCTGGTAGGCTATGATGTTCGGTCTGCTGGACGCGTTTCTCGCTTCGTTTTACAGCTAATAATGTGGTTGGTAGTTTGTCATTTTTTACAACATTTGTGTGTTCTTTGCAACCCTGCCGTGCGCTGTTTCGCCGGAGGATATGACGTCACAGGTACGATCAAATGTTGTGTTGGGTTGCCAGCATCCAGGCGGCAAAACGGTCTTTTTTGAACGGCTGTAGCGTCGAATCGACGCACCAACGAGAAAAATGTTACTGGGAAAAGTTGTTTGTTTTGATGTCCTCTATACGAATCTGTGGTCCGTGGGCGCCATTAAAATGACACCCTGTATATATATTTATTTAATAATTCTTGCAGCTTTCCTGGCGGCAAATATTGAAGAGGTTACTCGGGCAATCAGCCAGGTGATTTCCGGATAGGCTTCCGAGCTTTCGAGAGCTAACGTCACTCACATCTTAAGGGATTCACTTCAATCCCTAAAGATGAGAGTGACGTTAGCTCTCGAAAGCCTATCCGGAAATCACCTGGCTGATTGCCCGAGAAAACCTCTTCAAATCATTCTTTCTTTTTAAAATGTAAGCTGTATGTATATTTGATGGGTTATTTATTTACATAAATATTGTTTATGCGAACCTTGTCCCCCAAATTTATCTTAAGTTAGCGCCTTTGGCCTGGTCCCCCCAATCGTCGCCACTGTCTCTAAGGATATAATTATAATTAATAATTAAATTGAAGATAAAAACAGTTTCTTAGATGGTAATATTTACTATCGCATAGTAAGAATCACAACCATGACAATATATTTTATTGTTATTAATTATTTAAATCGGGAATCGTGACGAACGCTATCCATTCTTCGTCAACCACTGACCGCGCCACCCTGAACATCGCATTTTGCGGCAGGTCCGCCAGAATTCCATCTGTCAGAGAACAGCTGTGAGGCAACGTGGCAACAACGTGTCATTTGAGAGTAGAGAAAAAGAAGGATTTTCCCCAGATTCTGGTCTGCTGCCGTTCACTGGGACAGAAGCAAGTGGGGGTGGATTTTAGTTCGCATATTTTCCGGAGGTTTTCTCTTCTTTGCTGAGCAGTACATACATTAAATATAACAGCGGTGACAAAACAGACCCCTGCGGGACTCCTGTGTGCAAGAAGATGGGATAGGATGTTGCCGAGTTCAGAGAGATGTATGCCATGCGGCCTGCCAGGAACGAATGGATAAGGCGAATGTAGCATTGTGGAAGTTGAAATTTGTGTAGTTTATATATTAATCCCGAATACCATACCTTGCCAAACGCCTTTTCCAGATCGAATAAAAGAAGACACGATGGCAAGGACTTGTTATAGTGGTTTGTTATAGTTGTTATCAATCTCAGAAGTTGGTCGTTGAGGGTGATGGATGGTCGGAAGCCTGCTTGATGTGCAGGAAGGAGCTTCTCGGATGCAAGGTGTCGGTGCAATCTGCGTACAAATACCTTTTCAAAGATTTTGCTGAGGGTCGATGTGAGCTGTATTGGTGTGTAAGAGGATATTTCGTGAAGAGGTTCCCCGGGTTTGCCGAAGAGCAGGATTTCGGAAACTTTCCATTCTGTCGGGAAGTAACCTGTTCGTAGTATATAGGTATATATGGTGGCTAGGATTAGTATAAAGTACGAGGCGCATCCAGAAAGTACGTTTCCCTATTTTTTTTAAAAAAAACCAACACAGTTTCAGGAAACCATTTATTGGCAACAGGTACAGCAAAGGTTCAGCTATTTTTCAACATAGCAACCACCAGAATTGAGACACTTGTCGTATCGTGGTATCAATTTTTGGATCCTACTGTCGTAGAACTCTGCCGCCTGTGAATGGAACCAGCGTGTGACAGACGTCTTCAGCTCTTCGTCGTTGCCAAAACGCTCACCGGAGGACAGGAATTTCTTGAGGTGCAAGAAAACGTGAAAATCGCTGGGAGCCAGATCAGGACTGTAAGGTGGATGATCAAACAATTCCCAGCCAAATTCCGTCAAAACAGCTGCTGTGCGCAGAGCCGTATGTGGACGAGCATTGTCATGGAGGAGCACACCACCTGCAGTAAGCATGCCACGCCTCTTGTTTTGAATGGCACGTCGCAATTTCCTTAGTGTTTCACAGTAATGGTCAGAGTTCACCGTTTCACCTCTGGGGAGGAAGTGAATGAGCAAAATGCCCTTCCTGTCCCAAAACACGGTGCACATCACTTTCTGTACCGACAGCGTCTGTTTGAATTTCTTCTTGACAGGAGATCCAGTATGCCGCCAATGCATTGACTGCTGCTTGGTTTCCGGGGTGAAGTGCGAAGTCCACGTCTCATCGCCCGTGACGATCCTGTCGAGGAAATCATCACCGTCAGGAATGCAGGAATGTCAGTGCTGCTCCTGAACGTTTCATTTTGTGTTCGGGTGTTAGGTTTTTCGGCACCCACCTGGCACACAATTTTTTGAACAGTAGGCGCTGCGTGACAATCTCATGCAACACGGATCGCGATATCTGCGGAAAAAGGCTACTCAACTCCGTAATCGTGAAGCGACGGTTCTCTACGATGCGCTGCCGCACCAGCTCAACCAGATCATCAGTGATGAGGGACGGACGCCCACTGCGCTCTTCATCATGGACACTTTGATGACCTTCCGAAAACTGCCGACACCAGCGACGCACCATCTGCTTACTCATGATGTTCGGCCCATAGACCTCACAGAGCTGACGATGAATGTCAATTGGCGCAATGCTTTGTGCATTCAGGAACTTTATCACCGACCGAACCTCGCATGCGGCGGGAGAAGGAATACGAGCTTCCATTTCGGACCACTGCTGCCTCGCTACTGGCATGCGGCGGGAGAAGGAATACGAGCTTCCACTTCGGACCACTGCTGCCTCGCTACTGGCGCCGGGCGGGATCTGTCCGCCTGGCATATGATTGATACGTCTTAGCTCTGCTGCGCATGCGCAATTTACACGGCTCATTATTTTTACTTTCACGGGAAAAAAATAGGGAAACTTACTTTCTGGATGCGCCTCGTATCTTGGGGCCTGTTTGACGAGTCGGTAGGTTACAGAGTCGAAGCCTGGAGCAGTGTTCCTTTTCCGAGATATGGCGCATGCGATATATTCTGGTGTTATAGGGGAGGTTAGAGGTTCGTTTTCATCCATACCCCGAATCACCATTGATAGCATTGGTGCTCGTTTAGGCGGAGGAGGTTGCTTTGGACGTGTAGAGGTTTGTGGTTTCATATTGGCATTTGTACCAAAAATTTGGTAGGAGGCCTTGTCTCTGATAATAGTGGAGAAGTGTGGGTCAGTAGATTTAATAAGTATTCCGTTTCTGGTGAAGATTATTTCATTAACTGAAACTCTTGGTACATATTTTAGGATTTGATTTAGGATATGTTTCGGCGTCTTGTATTTGGCGTCAAAGTTGGTGAGCAGGAAGTTATATAAGCTGGTATCCTGGTGTTTGGATTTTTAGTTGGTTTGCATGTGCTGTATTTGCTGCATCTCGTTTTATTGGTGATCGAGATCGTTGTCGTTGAGGTAATCCTTCATAGGAATTGCGACGTCGGTGTTTGGTGGAATAGCTGGACGTTTGCATTGGATCATTGGTAATTCGTAAATCGAGCATCGTCTCGGAGTTTGGACCGTCCGTCCGTTTAGTACCTCCGGTGAATTTTTTCACCCCTTCTCGCTATCGTAGCAGCGTTGCAGGAAGACCATGATGCATATCAGAAGACTACAACCGTTAGTTGTTTATATGATCTAATGGAACAAACTAAAATTCTGTGGGGAAAAAAACAACAACTGACAACTCGATCCAATGAAGCAATTCCAAACTAATTGTAGAGCCCAAGACAACCAAGAAGAGGAAGGATGAAGGTAATAAGGGAAAACAGTTTCAAAAAAATAGTGTAAGTCGTATGTCTACTCCACTTAACGTGTTCTTCGCAATCACCTAACCACCGTATAGGCACAATTGGTACCGTTTGTCCGTTCCAGACTTACGGCTTCCACCTGGAGTAATTGGCCCACGATGCGTGACACAAGAGAGACCGACTTACGAATACCTATACCTGATGTCTCCGCCACTTTTTTTTGTCCTCGTTTTCCATTTAGAAGGGTACATCTTCTCTTTGGTAAGTGAATTGTTTTCATATTTTTTTTCTTTGTGCAAAGAGATTGTCTAAGTGGTTTTCTGTATTAGGAGTGGTACATATTTACTTATTCTGAGGGTATTTCATTCAGATCTTATTTATTCAGTGCCGGTAGTGGGAAATTTACTTCAGTGAGGAAAGTAATAATTTGCTATGGTGCGGCATGCGTAGTTCCGAAGGAAGATGGATATTATACAGCTGATAGTCAGGATGCTGTGGATCTATCAGGAAGGTATACATGGTTAAGAGATGCTGTAGTGGTGTGCAGTGATATGTAGGAAGGCAGTCGTGAAGAGAATCTTCGTACAACGTGCTGAGAAGTTGTGGATGATGATAGTTCACTCGAGCAGTTATATATTTGTGGCGGATGGCTTCGATGTGGGTTGTGATTTCGGGAAAGGTTATTCGCTCGTTCGAAATCTTCCAGTGTGTCAGGTAGTATCCTGTGCGGAGGATACAATTGTAGACAATGGCCAGAAATGACAGCAATGCAAGTGGGGCCTGTTTAATCAATACGTATGTGATATTGTCCAAGCCGGGAGCAGTGTTTCTCTTCCTACGCACAGTATTGAGAATATCATCTGTTGTAATAGGAACAGTTAGAGCATTATTTGGATCACTAGCGTGCGTATTACTGGGTTGCAGTTGCCTGTTATTGGGATTGGTGGTGTTGGAGTGAAAGTGTCTTGCAAGACATTTTCAAAGGCATGAGCTTTTTCAGTGTCGGTGTTTAGAGCTGCGTCCTTAATTGTTATCGGATGAGTACTACTGGATTGTCCAGTGAGCACCTTGAAACGTTTCCAGTATTTTGTGGGATGGCTTTCGTCACTCAATTGGTTGCACGTTTCAATCCATCGACGTTGTTTATAAGCTTTTATAAAGTTTTGAACTGTACGCAGCCATTGACGGTGTAAGTTAAGGGATTCAGGATTTCTGGTCTGGAGGTAGTCCCTGTATGCTCGTCGTGATGCTCTGATTAGATGAAGATATTGCGGAGGTAGCTTTGGTTTCTAACTATTGAGAGTGGTCGTAGGTATGTTAGTGGTTGCCGCACTGGTAATCTGTGCCGTAAGATGTTCCACCGCCGTATCGAGTTCCTGGTGGATGTGGGTCAGAAAAAAGCATGCTGTAGCTTTTCACTATATGCCTCCCAGTTCGCTTTGTTGTAACACCAGATTTTTCGAGGTTGTATTGTACTGCTCGTATTGCGGTTACCAAGATTTAAGGTGATTTTCACTGGGTTATGGTCACTGCCAATGGAATCCAGAACAGATATGTTCAAACAGGTACTAAGAGATGTTGATGTTATAACGACGTCAGGGGTAGTGTTACTTATGGGACGTGTAGCTCTGGGGGGAACATGGAACTCCGCTGAAGTGTTTTGGTCCAGAATTGTAAAAAGTTTGTTTTGTCTTGCATGGAGCGACTATGATAATTGATGTCCGCTGTTATGATATAATGTTTACTAAGGTTTTGGATATGTTGAAAGAATTGGTATGGAATAGTCTCCCCTGGTCTTACATAGATGGTAGCAAATGTAACGACGCGGGATTGAAAGTAGATTTTACTAGCAGTATGTTCTGGCAAGTGGAAGTTTGGTGGGAAAGTAACTGTTCGATATGGTAATTTTCTATATATTCCAATTGCTGATCCGCCGTTTACTCTTAAGCCCGGCGGACCATCGTGGCGTAGAATGTTGTATGGTGGTATATGACAGATCATTTTTGGAGCAAGATAGGTTTCGTTCAGAGCAAAGCAGTGAACAGATTCTTCCACGAGCAGGTGTTGCAATAAAACTTTTCGTTTAGGAACGGATCGGATATTTAAAAATAGAAAATTATACATATTCCGTACAGCCATATTCAAAACCTTAAACCGCAGTTTCCAAGTGGGATATGTGGAAATGCACATGAGGACCAGAGTATGTTGCATGGAGTTGCAAGTTGAAAATGGTTTTAGCAGATGCTGTTACTTGGATTAATATGTGCGTTCTTAAAAATGGGTGCACATTTTGGAGAGTCAGTGTGAAGAAACGTATTTTAAATTCTCGAAAAGATTCTGGTAAAGAGACTCACTGCACACTTGACTACAAAAACTTACTTCCTCTCCAACAAGCAGGATTTAGACCTTGCTTTTGTATTAACGATCAAATCCTTCGTCTTACTACTATGATTACCAATCAATACAATGCCTTAAAACCGTCCTGCTTATTATTATTCGACCTAGAAAAGGCATTTGATAAGGTGTGGCATCCAGGTCTTATCTATAAACTAACCAAATTTCAGTTACCTTCCTGTTATATTCGTTTGATTTATAACTTCATATCAAATCGAATATCCTATGTATCTATCTACAATAGCTTATCACACCCAATATTTCTCCACTCGGGAGTCCCACAAGCTTCAGTACTCTCACCGTTGTTATATTTACTGTATGTGGCAGATTTACCTTGCCCCCCACCTGATGTAGATACATTCCAATATGCTGACGATACAGGCTTTCTGGCGTTAGGATGAACAATCCATTAACTGAATCAGCACCTACAAAGAACAGTCGATGTCTTCGTTTCCTGGTGCCGCCGTTGGAGACTCCTAATAAATTGTAGCAAGACAAAAGCAATAGTATTCCTGCCAAAGGGTTGTCGTTCACGGGTCCATAGAAATCCAGATTTGCTAGCTATCAAGGTGCAAAACTCCATAATAAGATCTTCCAAAACATTGACGTACCTCGGTGTTGTTTTCGATCAACACCTCACTTGGAAAGCTCACCTTGACATTTTCACCAGTAAAGCCAAAATAAGACTAAACCTATGAAACGAGTGTGTGGGACAACCTGGGGCTTGAAGGCTGAACTGGTTATCATGACATACAAAGCTATGCTCCGCCCAATTCTTACCTATGGTTTCACAGCCTGGACATCTGCAGCACCATCCTTCTACGAAAAACTTCAAATACTAGAAAGACATGCTCTTCGCACTGCCTATAGGATATTCTAACCCAGTCCCACCAGATTATTGTATGCCAGGATGACTTTTCCACACATCCTGTTCCATCTAGTAACACTTCGCATCCGCTACATAACGTCACGGGTCGCACAGGAATATCCACTACTGCAGAATACGGCCTATTATGATGCTCTTCACGACACTCCACCCCATTATTACCATACTCCGTTATCACTGCTCCTCACGCTTTATATTAATACCTTACCTCCAAATCATCCTGATAGAGACCGCTTCGAGATATATAATGTTGATGCACTCTTCCGCATATATACCCCACACTCGCCAAATATTCCATACGACCCTGTCTTCAAACCTGACAGACTTAATATTTTTCCTGACTCAAATATATAAAATTACACATTAACTTACGATGCACAGTTTTGTTCATTTTTTACTCAACCACGTTTTATTTAAAATACACATAGACCAACAATCGTATTTTCAAACACAAACTCGCTAAATATCACTTCCCTTACAGAGGGCGTAACCCTCTAACAGGTAGCTAGCCTGGCTAGCAAGGGAAAAAAAGTGATCGGTTACCCAAATCAGTGATCGGTTAGTTCGTATGAACTTTCCAGCCTGATCATTGCCTGTGTGTAATTAGAGATCGGTTAGTTCATTGAACTCTCCAGCCTAATTATTGCCCATTTTTGTGGGAGCAGGAAAAGGTTTATTATCCATTTTGCCTTGACTCATCTCACTCAACAGGTCGCTAGGTGCCGTGGCTTGCCGCGAGTTGATAGCTTCCTGGAAATGAGGCCTTGCTCGAAAAGGTTTATTATCCGTGATCGATTACCCAGGAGGACAGCGACGACAGACTTCGTTCCGATGTTGGGGAAGCAGTACCTTCTCCATCGAACTCCGCAGAGGTAGAAAGGAACTTCATTTGACTCTTTATACTCCAGCCATGGGAAATGAGGGAAGAAGAAAGCGACTCCGACAGCGTCGACCACCCAGAGAAGTAGAAGAGGTTTCTACCAGCAGCGAATCCGACAACGCTAGTCTTCCAGCACCGAAGCAACAAAGTTCGACCCAAGGTAACAAGCCCGTAGCAGACCCAACTGAGAAGACCTACAGGCCTCCCTGTATCTCCTCTTATAATACAATTTGTGAGATATCAAACCAAATATATGCTCTTGTCTGTGGCAGAGCTCGTTTTATCTATTTATCTATTTATTTATTTATTTAGGATGTTGTAGAGTGCAAGCACACGACCAGAAGGACTTCACAGCCATACGAGAATTCCTCCAGAAAACGAATATTGGATATGCTTATGGCTCGTCAGCCGCAGCAAAACTCAAAGTAATTCTACGACACCTCCCGGCTGATACGAGGCCCGAGGATGTTCAAGACTATCTGACCAAGCACTGTGGATTAAAAATCCATAGTGTAAGTCGACTTACAGCTCCAGCTCGTCGTCAGCAGAAGACAACTACAGTGGACCAGGTTTCCAATGGTTCCACCCCACCAAGGCGACCATTACCCCTTCTAATGGTCGTTCTGCCGAAAACAAGATTGATCAGCTAGGTCAATATACGATTCGAGTGGAGAAATACCTCTCGTATCAGATTCTGCAATACCACGCCTGCCAGAAAATCGGGCACAGCCAGCGCCACTGCTTCGCCCAGCCCCGCTGCGTTAAGTGTGTGGGGGCCCACGCATTCTCCGACTACCCACAGAAGGACCAGGCTACTCCACCAAAGTGTGCTAACTGCAATCAACCACATTACTCCAGCTACCGGGTGTGTCCCCTTTTCAAAAAGGTGAAACAAGAGAGACGGGCCCAATCGGACCGAAAACGCCTATATTTAACTCGACCAATTCGACAGGACACCACCATGACGTCAATAGTCATGGAACCTCGCCAAACAGCCCCGCACCGAGCGGCCAATCAGAAGCCAGCCTCCAGCCTGAGAGACCCTCTCACTCCAGTGACTCGACAGGCTTATCGCCCAGCAGCTCCCACAACCTCGCACCAAGCTTCGCTGTTGGATATCCTCCAACAACTAGCGCAACCTGACGTTAATGATAATGCTACTCAAGGGACTGCAGCAGATCCGAGGGACATCGGACTCCAAGACACAGCAACAGGTGATAGCAGGCCTCGGTGACGCCATGTTACCTTAGGGTATCCTGTTTTGTAATGTTTTGTCCTTTGTTACTATATGTTTGCATTGTAAGGAACAATTTTGATAATTTCTCCTTGCCATAGTAGCGGGAGGATTTGTTAGGATTGAAATTGTCATGTGAAGAATTCTTTTGATTCTCTTCCCTGCCGTAGTGCGGGAGGATTAGCAAAAATTGTCATATACCATAATGTAAGGTACTAAACTTTGTATAATAAGATTCCAGATAAATAAATTTGTGATACTGGAAAAAAGTAAGCCCTGTCAACGAACTAAAAAAAAAAGTGATCGGTTAGTTCGTATGAACTTTCCAGCCTGATCATTACCAGTGCATAGTTAGAGATCGGTTAGTTCATTGAACTCTCCAGCCTAATTATTGCCTATTTTTGTGGGAGCAGGAAAAGGTTTATTATCCATTTTGCCTTGACTCATCTCACCCAACAGGTCGCTAGGTGCCGTGGCATGACGCGAGTTGATAGCTTCCTGGAAATGAGGCCTTGCTCGAAAAGGTTTATTATCCAAGCCTGATCATTAACACCAGGGCTGTTTCAGTCTGTGTTTCTATCGTTCCTCGCGAACCGGTTGAAGTCAAATTCGTGTCCATATTCACGAACCTTTTCATCTACTAAATTTTATTGCGAGAATGTGAGTATAATACGTGTAATATTTACAAATAGTACCAGCAATGTACGTATTCTACAACTCTTTCATTTACACAATATTTAGTTTCTAATTTGGATAAGTATCTTTATCCGCCTACCAGTCTGCTTAAATTTTGAAATTGTGTCGTCTGATTCTTGTCATTGGAATATTTTTGGGGGGATGAGGTAAGTGTTGCCTAATGTAGTTAATGAAATCGTAATTTAACATTGTATGAAATCACTGCGTAATACGTATCAAAGCTTTTTTTCATAAGTGATAAAGAAGTATCGCCAAACATGAACCAAATTCCGTTCATTTCATACATCAGTACAGGCTGGAATTCAGTATCGAAATCGAACTTTCTGATTGCAATTGTGTATCATTTGTTGTTTAAAATAAAACGTCAATAATTTTAATGAAATGGTAATAATATTATATATTGTTCTGTAAGGGCCAAGTTCCATGTGTATAACTTAATCTGTGATGTTATACTTCTGCAATAACTTATTTTTTTAAATTCCTCTCGTATTTGCTTGGGCCCAAGTTCCTTTTGTTTTATTGCGATTTAATCATGCTACGAAAGCAATTTTTACATGGTTCGGTTTCGATGTACGTCTGTTAACACATACTGCGGAGTTTTAGCGATTACTTAAGTTTCAATATATGCTTCGTGGTTAGGTTAGGTTCCCTTAGCATTAAAATAAAGTCCTTAAATGCATTCTACTAAGGTTCCGATTTACTTCTGCATTCATTCCCACACTTCTACGATATTTACTGTCACTTCTCCACGGAGAATATCTTGTCCATGAGAAGTGCGTAAGGTAATTATCAAGGTTTTTTTTCTTTCAACATAAATAACTTTTTCGAGTCCAAACAGTGCTCATTACTTTAAGGAAGGTTCAAATTTCGTTCGACAATGATTTCCAAAATTTTACGATAATTAGTCTTTGTGCTAGGAGAAATCATAAAACAATCGGAACCGTTGCCGACAACCTCGTTTTTGTGCTATTTTCACCTAAATTCATGATTCCTCACTATGTGGGAATTATTTTATAAAACATTCACGTTCTCTTGGATTTTGTTTTGCGTTGCTTGTTAGGTTCTATGTCTCAATAATCATCTATACCATGTGATATCACTGCTCTCTCTAAAAAGTGGTAATAATAATCAATAATCAGCATTTTTAATTTGTGTTAAGCTCTATGGTTAGTTGAGTGATTTAACTTGCATAAATTTACAATGTGTGAAATATAATAGCATCTGTACTTATTAATAATAAAAAAAAACCTGGTGAAAATAACTTGTTCTGCCAGTCTCGAAACCTCATGAATGTAGTTGCACATTTCTTTTTATTTTGAGAATAATTACTGAAAATCATGGTTTCCATTGTGTGTTTTTTTTAGAAGCTATACAAGAGAATGAAAAGGTGCTTTCAGTACTGCAAACAACTGTGGGAATAACTTTGCAGTTCGGAGAAACCTTTCTGTGGGAAAAGAAACAACACTTCAGAGTGTGATCATTTCCACAATTTATCTATTTCAAGATGAACATTTTTGTGTTCAGTAACGTGCATGTATCATGATACACACAGTACAGTAGTTACTGATATAACAGATTAATCAAGTCAAGTGAGATGTATGAAAGTAAGTAGTCTCTGCTGCACACTGTTTATGCTGTACTTCATTAAATACTAGTTGCTCATGTTATAAAACTATGTGTAATAACTACAGAATGGAGGTATGGAGTAGCAAGGCCAATATGAATTTTTCATTTTTGTAATGGTGCTCCTTAGGATAAAGCAGCCAAAGTTTATAATGAAGTCATGCATTTCTTAAATTGAGTACATTATTTTTGTTTGCCATACTTCGGTCGACTTTATTTTTGCAAAGTGTACTCTCATTTATGTGGTGAGCACTCTAGCATGTTGGCTACTGAAATGTTAGTGTCACCAGGGAAACTATGTTACCCATTGGACAGTTCCCAGTACATATTTTTTTTAATAGTATTTGAACATGAAAATGCAAGACAATTAATCCCACTGTAGAGCATTTATTTAATTTCTAGGAATTATCCACCTGTGTGCGTGTTTTATGCACACATCAAGATAGAAGAGATACAAATGCAAAGTCCGGTATGGGACTTGGACGTGGGAAGTGTAATAAATATGGCACTTCTCTGTTTAAGTCTCGTATCAGCTGGCACAAAGTTCATCGTGGAGAGGGAAATAAATCAACATTTCTTCATTCATGTTCAACTATTTACAGTATGTAACATTCTTATTCGTACACACGGATTTTCAAAGAAAATGCTTTAATATCTGGAAGGAAATACACTCTTTTGAAATTGTTTCTTTACAATTCAATAACTAATATCATTAGGAACATAAAATCTTACCCAAATTCTGTATAACCAATGACAATAATAAATTAAATGAAACTGAAAGAGAAACATACCATTTTTTGTACAACTTTTCTATTCGTACACTTAATAATATAAAAGAAAAAAGTATATTCAGAGCAAATTGACTCACAGTTCTAATACTTTGATGTGTATCCTTTGGCTTTAATTACTGCTTGACGCCTGTTCTTCATAGAATTAACCAGTTTCTGACATGTTTCAGAGCTTATTTTATTCCACTCGGCTTGCACAACAGTTTTCAACTCTTGTTTGGACTTGACGACTGCTTTATGGACTCGCCTCTTCAAAATTGCCCATAAATGCTCGCTGGGATTTAAGTCTGGACTTTGAGCTGGTGTTTGTAGTAGTTTGGGCACATTTCATATTAGCCAATTCATGTTAACTCGCGCCTTATGCTTACTGTCATTGTATTGGTGGAATCTGTAGATAGGCGGCATGTCCATTTTTTGGACACTCTGCTTTACATTGTTCTTCAATATCTTCAAATATGTGATATAATGCACCCTGGAACACATGATTCACTAATTATTTGTGCCTGACATATGCATCCATGATACCATCAATAAACTGGATGGTACCAACACCTTTGGACGACATACAGCCCCAATTCATTAATGACCCACCACCGTGTTTAACTTTTGGAACTGTATTAATGAGATCATTGTCTTTATTTGATTTTCTCCAGACTCTATTTATCCCATCTGACCCGTATATATTAATCTTGGACTCGTCTGACCATATGACACTATCCCAAAATTCCTGGTCCTTGTGGATGTGCTCTCTCGCGAATGAAAGTCTATTCCTGCGATTCACCATACTTACATACGGCCTTTTTTGTGGTATTCTGCCATGTTATCCATGCTTCCACAAGGCATGTCGGACAGTTTGATCGGACATCATCTTGCCAGCAACATTTTCTACTAACGGTCGTAACTGAGGAACACTTAGTCGGGGGTTTTCTCGCATTCTTTTTAAAATAAAGAGTTCATTACGTTTATTCAACCTTCTCTCTTTTGGTTTTCTCGGCACATTCTGTGCTGAACCATCCTCTCTAAATTTGTTTACTATGTATTGAACTGTGGAGTGTGATTTATTGACTGTTTGTCCAATTTTTCTTAACGAATAACCTCTAAGGGCCAAATTATAATAACATCCTTCAGATCGGAACTAAATTCCTTCACCTTGCCCATTTCGAACACTCTGATAGATAGACGATAGGCCTACAACAATACTTACGCCAGCATTCTGCTTGACGGGGAGCGCGCCTGCATGTTCAAACTTGTTACGAAGTTGCAAACTGCACGAAATCACCCGAATATCGGTGGCGCTGTATGCGAGGAAGATTGAAGCTCTTGCCTGTACGAATAACAATGTTGCATGAAACAGCGTGTTTTTCTCTTTTCACTCAAATTATATGCTCTTTTTATATATTTTGAACATACAATTTTATTGACATTTGTTGCTGAAACCTTCATTAACATTAATTTCCAGGTACATATGAAAATGATTATATTTACTAGTAGATATGACATTTTTTCCTCGGAAATTCTATGTGTACGAATAACAATGTTACATACTGTAGTAAATGATGAGTATTTGGTTTTTAAATAAGCTGTTTTATGTAAGAGATATTGTAGATATTATATATATATATATATATATATAGATATATATATATATGTATGTATGTATGTATGTATGTATGTGTGTGTGTAGATATTATTTTTGTTACTATTTTCTGTGTATTTTTAAAGTAGAAATATTAATTTTCAATATTAGGGGTTTTTATTCTTTCAATTGCTTTAAATGCTGAAAGAAGTCTTCAAGGAACAATTAATTTTCCAAAATATGTTTTCATACTTTTCTTTCAGTGTAAAAAGCATATATGTATAGTAGGTGCTGCTGAACTTGCTACAATAAGGTATGAAATTTCACTTCAACTTAATGGTCAGTGCCATGAGAGTAAATTTGTGTTAAAGGCTGAACCTTTTCGTAACATTCAACCTAGTACTTTTTTTTTATTTGATTTTTTGAGAAAACTTTCGAGGATTCTCTTGGTAATTATTATATTCTTTCTGTGGAGACTAACCTATTTCTAATCAGTGCCATAAGGTATGTGAACTGATCCATGAAAGTATTGAAATTTTTATTACCGAATGGAGTCTACGTGCTGTACGCAGTCATTTTTTCCGTTTTAATATGTGGCAAACAAAATGTTTTTTTATTGATCTTTGTAAAATCTTGAAATACAATCCTATATAGCCTAAGGATCAATCAGGAAAAAAATATTTTTGCAAATATGGATTAGCATGGCATAAATCGTTCTGAGTTCTTGTATACTTATTTCATTCCATTTCTCCACCCAAGGGGGAAAAGTCACCTATTTTAAGACGGTCATTTTCGTATGATGAAGAATGTTTCTAAAAATGCCTTTAGAGGAAATTATATATTTCCGCTCAAAGTAATAGTGCAATTTCAGGAAGTTTTGGTAATAGAACGTTTTCCATATAATTTTCGTATACTTTTATTTTTGTCATAGAAATCAATTTTAATGCGAAAAGATTGTAATTAAACGAAAGCTTTGCATATATTTAGTTTCCGCCACTTCTAACTACGTTTAGTCAATTTGCACGTATAATTTATTATACGCGCAAATCGCCTGAACGCAGTTAGAAAGTAACGGAAAGCGAATGGTACGGCACACGATATTGTTTTGTCGTTTCGAGCAATCTGCGAGTTCTTGCGCATAGCGTTCGTCTTCTGTTTTTTCTCCGACGGTGCTGCCGTCGGTGGTCGCGAGGAAACGATCTTCCAGTGCCGCCATACTGTCAACCATTTTTAACCCGCAGCTGTAACATCTTGTAGTAGTATGTCTATGATTAACACAATCATCAGTGATCAGTTAGTTCGTATGAACTTTCCAGCCTGATCATTACCAGTGCGTAGTTAGAGATCGGTTAGTTCATTGAACTCTCCAGCCTAATTATTGCCTAGTTTTGTGGGAGCAGGAAAAGGTTTATTATCCGTTTTGCCTTGACTCATCTCACTCAACAGGTCTCTAGGTGCTATGGCTTGCCGCGAATTGATAGCTTCCTGGAGATCAGGCCTTGCTCGAAAAAGGTTTATTATCCAAAAGGAAACTAATTACCAGGTGTAGTTAGAGATTGGTTAATTCATCAAACTCTCCAGACTAACAATTGCCTATTTTGGTGGAAGGAAAAGTTTTTATAATATGTAAAGAGAAACTGTGACGTTACAAACATGTATTATATAAAATGATGCCTTTTACAAGATTGCTAATAGCTTACCATGCGAAATAACCATATTTTACATATGCATTGTTATTATAATAGTAAATTACACAGGCAGGGAGGTAATGTTGCAAAAATGTTGTGGCAACGTTAACCCTTTACATACCTAACGTTGCTACATATGTTCAGTATATGTTGCCACAACGTTGTCAGTAAAAGTTTAGTATCCTTCGGACACCTATAACTTCTTAGTTTCGTCAATTTTTGACATTCGTACTTACCTATTTGCTTCGCGGAACATTCCGTGAATGGTTTTTGGGGCTATCCATCCCATAATCGGTGGGAAATTTAAACTAAAAAATCATTTTCGTTTGAAATTTTTGAGTCCAAATTTCCCACCGATTCCGGGCTCCGCCCCTGGGGTAACTGACCTACCACTCCGCTCCGCTCCGGCTCCCCGGCTTTCTCTATAGACTCCCTGTTAATTGCATGTTAGAAATTTGCCGAAGGCACCTGCCACCAAATGAGTCCCAAACTTTTAAATTTGAAGAAATCCGTTTTCAGGATACGGAAAACGTACCTGAATTTCACACAAAACACCTTCCGGATGTTAGACGAACTTATTACGGTAAGTAGTTTCTTCTGTAGAAATGAAGAAATCTGTCCGAAGGATAGTAAACAAATAAAAGGTTGCCAACCTACGTTGCAGCAACGTTACAATAAATGACCCTTAAACATTGACACAACGTTTTCACAACGTTGTATCAACATATATTAAACATTGTAACAACGTTAGGTATGCTAGGGGCTAACGTTGTGGTAACATTACCCTGTCGACTGGGAAGAATTTATTTAGAGATTACTTAGATACAAACTTCACACACTCGATAATATTTGGTCTATAGTTTCTTCTGAACTTCGTGTTTCAGGGAAGAAGTAAGCATTCAAAAATATTTCCCTTGTTTTCCGTAGCGGTACAAAAATATAAACGGTCTTAATAGAAAGTATTCATATACAAGATTTTATTTAGAAATTTCTTAGATACTGTTCAGACGAATTGTCATTCTTATTAAGCTTGTTGCCATGCAGTGTGCGCATGCGCAATGTGAGTCCGAGTTGAGTCGTGAGGCGACGTACGCGTGTTGTACGCCTCGTCATATTCGTGTACATTTGTGTGGAAACCTTCATTATATTTAGTGTTATTTACGTGCTTCATGTTATTAAAGTATAAGTTAATCTACATATAGGTTTCATTTGCACCAGAGTGAACTGACATACTCGAAACCACACACCCAGGAACTAGGAAGCTATTCATGGTCCTCCGGGCCGGATAAATGGTTGATTCGATTCGTTACGGCCCGGTCATCCATTGTGTTCCCGCGGAGAAAGTGCGCCTTATTAACGGCTTTGTGTTTGAGCTTCGAGAGACGGTGTTTTTGTGCTTACCGGCAATTCTGTGCATCGTATCCTTGCCGGGTGTGACTGTGATCTTCGTGTATGTACTTTACGTGTTTTGAGACTTAAATATGGAGCAAATACTTTCAAACAAACGTCTCCTCAAACGTGACGTCACACGTTTGGAGAAGAAATTGGCGGCAGATGATCTCAACGAAGGTAATGTTTTAGTGTACATAGACAAAGCATTACAACTGACAGAAGACACTCAAAAACTGATCCGTGAAAGCTCAGAAAAGTGCACCGACGAACAGTTTGAGCAATATGATGAGGAAATTGGTTCAGTGCAAGACAGGCTCGACGAAGCATTGGCCAAGTTATACATCGCGAAAAAACAGCAAACTACCGTGACCGTGACCGAGACAAAGACAGTGAGTGATGTGCGTCTACCAAGATTGGATTTGCCTACTTTCACAGGTAATCTGCAGCAGTGGCTTTCTTTTAGAGACTTGTTCGTGGCGTCCGTACACAACATCGCGTCACTTTCGCCCGCGCAAAAACTGCAGTATTTGAAATCGAGCGTCCGTGGTGAACCCGCGTTATTGTTACAGTCTATAGCGATAACCGATTCGAATTACAAAGAAGCTTGGGACATTCTGACTAACAGATATGAACAGAAACACGCGCTAGTGAACGACACAATTAAGCGGCTTGTGTCTCAACCCTCATTACAAACTGAGTCTGCTGTCGGCTTACGCAAGCTTGTTGACGTGACGACAGAATGTGTTCGAGTTTTACGTGTGTTGGACATTCCAGTGCAGCATTGGGACGCTATCCTAGTGTTTCATACCGTGGAGAAATTGGACAGTACTTCGAGGCAACAATGGGAGCTGAGCGTGTCGTCAGAGCAACTTCCTACTTTCGAACAGCTGAGCGGCTTCCTGGACAACAGAGCGAGAGCGCTCGCAGCATCTGCATCTTCCAAGGACCCGAAACCAGGATCCCAAAGGAAACCCCCCACCCCCCACAGTGAACCCAGTGCTAGAAGAAGTGCTAATTCATTTCACGTGTCGTCCTCTTGCCCTATGTGTCGAGAATCGCATTTTTTGAGTAAATGTGAAGAATATATGAGCCTATCTGTGCCAGAGAGGGAAGTGTTTGTGAAATCGAAAGGCTTGTGTTTCAACTGCCTTGATAATTCCCATTTTGTGGATAGGTGTAAATCAGGCTCGTGTAGGTCTTGTGGTAAGTCTCACCACACGTCTATCCATCGTGAAACTTCGCAAAGAGCTAAGGTAAGTGGAAACTTGGCAACGCCGCAAGTGGTGTCGCACATAACAGCTGATACGCAGTGTGACGCAACGCGTGTCTTGTTACCGACTGCTGTTGTGAGAGTAAAGGGTAAACAAAATCAGCTTCACTCAATGCGAGCACTTTTGGATAGTGCTATCACATTGTTGTACAAGAAAATGATCTGAACGAAACTCTGAATAAGTTTTTTGAATCGGAGGAGATTCCTAACTTACGAGTGCCGAGTCAAGAAGAACAATTGTGCGAGGAACATTTCGTACGAACACATTATCGCGAGGATGATGGTCGGTACGTCGTACGCTTACCATTTAAGGTCAACCGCGACGAGTTAGGTTATTCAAAGGATAAGGCGATGAAATGTTTGCTTAGTCAAGAGCGTAGGCTTCGAGTTGATAGCCAGAGACTAGAGCAATACCAGTCATTCATGCAAGAGTACATTGCGTTGAATCATATGACACCAGTGGCGGACTGTGAACCACCCAGCACCCCCGCTGATTCTTATTTCATTCCGCATCATTCTATAACAAAGGAGACAAGCACAAGTACAAAACTGAGAGTAGTTTTTAATGGATCGAGTAAAACTAGCACAGGCGTGTCCTTGAATGACGTGTTAATGAATGGAGGTAAACAACAGCCAGAGTTACTATCCATTTTGTTACGTTTTCGTGGCCATCTTATTGCATTGACGAGTGATGTTCGTATGATGTATCGCCAGATAAAGGTGAATCTTCAGGACAGAGACTACCAATTAATATTGTGGAGAGAATCCCCCAATCAACCTGTGATTAATTATCGTTTAAATACGCTCACGTATGGCACGGCACCAGCTGCTTTTCTTGCTACGAGAGTGTTACGTCAGTTAGCAGATGATGAAGGTGAAAATTACCCGATTGCAGCAGAAGTCTTAAAGCAACAGTTTTATATGGACGATTTGTGCAGCGGAGCTGACAGTGTTCCAGAAGCAATAGAGATGCAGCAACAATTGACACAATTGTTGAGAAAGGGTGGATTTGAGTTGCATAAGTGGACGTCAAATCATACTGACGTGTTGAACAGTATTCCTGAGCATTTGCGAGAGAAACCTACAATATCTTCCATCCATAACAGCGAATTCATAAAAACTCTTGGCCTTGTGTGGCACCCGGATACTGATCATTTGAGTTTCATCATTAATCCACCTAGTGAACACCCTGTATTAACCAAAAGGTTGTTGTTGTCTGAGGTAGCTCGCATATTTGATCCACTCGGATTACTAGCCCCAGTCACTATGTTAGCTAAAATATTAATTCAATCACTGTGGAAGGAACAGTTAAATTGGGATGAACCTATTCCTAGTGACATAAGAGAAATATGGGAAAGACATTGTGCTGAATTACATGTGTTACAGAGCATACAGTTGCCACGATGCTTAAAATGTAGAGAACCAACTTTGTGTCAACTGATTGGTTTTAGTGATGCTAGTGAGAAAGGTACATGTGCTATTGTGTATCTACGAACAGTATATGATGACAACGCTGTTACAGTCAGATTGTTAGTTTCGAAAACAAAGCTTGCACCCATAAAACCTGTAACATTGCCACGTTTAGAGTTATGTGCTGCTGTGTTGTTAGCCAAATTGATTAGTGTTGTGCAGTCATCATTGTCATTGCATATAGACGATATTTTCCTTTGGTCTGATTCCCAGATCACCCTATGTTGGATTAAATCAGATCCATCCAGATGGAGTACATTTGTTTCAAATAGAGTTTCACTCATTCATGAACTGACGAATCCTCAACAGTGGTTTCATGTACGTTCCAAAGAAAACCCTGCAGACATTGGTTCTCGTGGTGCTTTCCCTACACAGTTGTGTGAAGCTCATTTATGGTGGAATGGTCCATCATTTCTTTATTTGCCCGAGTTGCCTATGCATGAATCATCTACAGTGGAAAGTGAAGAAATAAAAAGGGAGGAAAGAAAAACAAGGATTCGGGTGCTGTTGACTACAACCTTTAACACTAAGGAGTTATTGCAGAGATTCTCATCATTCTTGAGATTAATACGTGTTACTGCTTGGATGTTTAGATTCATAAGCAACTGTAGAGCGCCTTCCATGCAGCGAGACGAGCAAACGTTGACAACCGAAGAGTTATCAGCTGCGACTGAGTTTTGGGTCAAGGTCACCCAACGTGAAGGTTATGAGAGCGAGGTTAACTGTTTACAAACAGAACAGGAGCTCCCCTCATCCAGTAAACTTCTTTCGTTGAGTCCATTCATTGACAATAATTGTGTGTTACGAGTAGGTGGGCGTTTACACAATGCTGATGTGTCTTCAGATAAGAAACATCCTATAGTGTTACCCAAAAATCATCCCTTTACTGAACTATTATTGAGACATGAACATGTGAAAAATCTCCATGCAAATCCGCAACTGTTACAAGCTATTGTGACACAAACATATTGGATAGTTGGGCTTCGAGATATGGCTCGTAGCATAGTGAACAAATGTGTTATTTGTAGACGTGTCAAGGCTATTACAGCTAAACAATTGATGGGAAGTTTACCGCCTCCTAGAGTAAACGAAGCGAGACCTTTTGTTAACACAGGCACTGACTTTGCAGGTCCGATTTCAATTAAGTCTGGATTTTTGAAATCACATAAAACAATCAAGGGTTACATTGTTTTGTTTATATGTCTTTCTACTAAGTGTGTTCACATTGAAGTTGTATCTTCAGCAACTACTAATACTTTTATTGCATATTTGAGACGTTTCATATTTCGTAGAGGAAAACCTGCTAACCTGTATTCTGATTGTGGTACTCAGTATGTAGGAGCTGACAAACTATTGCATAAAATGTTGTATTTTAGTAGTTGTATTGATGATATAACCAGGACAACAAATGATGAGCTCCTCAGATTGAATTTGTCCACACTTAAAACAATGGCAAATCGGGCATATGCCCCAATCGGCCAAGTGTGGAACCCTGTCTAATCCAAGATTTTTGTAAAAATGCCTTGAAACTACAGTGTACAAATGATGAGGGACCTCAGATTGATTTGCCCATACTTACAAAAGTTGCATCAGCCAGATTTTTGTCCATAAACTTGTCAAAAATTGATATTTTTTTGGCTACACCAGAAATTAAGCCACCCTCACCCATACCCATACATATTTACTTCAGGTTTAAGTTTAATTGGATACCAGGTTCAAATTGTTTATCTAATATTAAAACAATGTAATATGCAGAGACCCTCTAGAATTGCTCCGTGACAATGTATGCAATTCCCGAGACGGTAGTATTGATTTTTTGGTTTGCATGTTCTCCTCAGCGCCAGTACTTACAGAAATTCCCGAGTATTGCATCAGCTAGTATTGTGAGAGTGGTTTAGGAGAACAGATGTGTTGTTACAGTGCTTCTCATACTTACAGGCCTGTTTGATTTAATATGAATATTAAATATATATTGAACAATATTTTGCCTGATATTTGTTACATCTAGCTTGTTTGTTGTAATCCACTCATATTTAGGGTCAGGCATATATCTATCCCAGCTTGTTATACAAAAATCAATACATAATACTCAGTGCTGGGTTATTGCCATTCAAGATATGCATGTTGGTGCAGGTATTTGCGGAAGGTCAGTGTGAATGAATATTTATTCTTTTTTTCCACTTGTAGGCCATTGGCTTTACAACCTGTCATAAGATAAGCATAGAGATTAGATTTAAAACCCAGGAAATTTTATATAAATACCAAAGCCAAAAATATTAACACACATACACACATACACACATACACACACACACAAAGCACAGTGCTGAACCCAACTGATATTTTTATCCAGCATAGAGTTTTGAATTGAAGCCCAGAAAATATATATAATAAACCAATAACAAAAAATGCCGAATCAAAAATATTGCAATCAGTGTAATAAGAATATATCCAGCCCCAATTGGGCCAGACACCAAAGGAATTGTAACCCAGACAAATGCAGAACTCCCATTAAAATATGCCCCAAATGCAATAAAATATTTAGCAAGGCATATTTCAATAGACATGTGGGCTCTTGTTCTGTACAGTCATCAATATTGCCCCCACAACCATCCACATCTGGTATGAAAAGGAAGCATGAAGCACCTCTTAATGCCAGAGCAGCAAAGCAGCCACGCTATGAACCCATCCATAGCAGTTTTAATGCCCAACTTAGGGATTATCGGTTTGTATCAGAGCCAAGATGCGGTATTAACAATTTTTTGAGCAGTGTAAATCCTGATCTGCAGGCAATTCTAAATACACAAAATGGCTCTTATAAGCTGTCCCTCAAATTGTATACACAATATAAGAAGCCAAATGGCACAAAATTTACACAGCCCCACAAAACAGAAACTGTATCGGTATATTCAAATGCAAATTCAGACACAATAATAAGCAGTTTAATAGATCAATTGAATATTAAACACTTTGAATTTGCAGCAAAAGAGTCTGGATGGAGCCTATGCGGCTCTCCACACAAGTTATATGTTAATATTTCTGAATTCAGCCCATTACAAGGATCTACATATCTGCCATTACCTGCCAATATTAAAAACAAAACAGCCGTGGTTAATATTGAAAATAATGATGAGAAATGTTTTTTGTGGTGTATTTTAGCTGCTTTGTTTCCAGTTTTAAGGCATCCTGAAAGAATAAGTTATTACAAACAACATGTACATTTTTTTGACGATGCAATGGAGGGTTTGGAATATCCAATGTCTGTTCAGAATATTGATAAATTTGAAAAAAAGGCCCGGGATATTAATGGCAAACAATTATCTATTAATGTATTTATTTGTTCCACTGGCAATTGCCCGATAGAACCTCTCAGAATCAGTACAATTGATGATGAATCTGCTATTCCAATTGATTTGCTCTTAATTGAAGAGGATGGCACATATCATTACACTCTGATACATAATCTTCAAGCTTTAGTGAGAACACAACTAGACAAATCCAATAGAATATTTAAGTTGTGCAGAAGATGTTTATGTGTATTTGATGGTCAAAAAATGGCAAATAGGGTTCCGGAAGAAAATGCAGAAATTGCAAAAAACAAGTTAATTGAGCATCTGAAATATTGTGGCAACCATAAACCTGTTCATATGGTGATGCCCAATCCAAGTGAAAATTGCAAATTCAAAAAGTTTGAAGCCTTGTTGGAACACCCAGCACAGTCTGTGATTTTGAATCAATTCTCAAATCTCTTGCATCCTGCAATCCAGATCCTGAAGAATCTTCAATTACACCATACCAGCTACATGAACCTTCCAGCTTTTATTATGTGGTTGTACAGGATGGTGTTGTTACCAAAAAAGATTCATACATGGGACCAGATGCCATCAAAATATTTGCACATAAAATAGAAAATGAGTGCCGTGACATAGCATCTAATATTTTATTAAAATCAAAACCCATGTTGCCTTTAACAGAGAAACAGATTGAGGATTTCAACAATGCAGAAAAATGCCCGGTATGTGATTGTGAATTTTCAGATACAAATATCAAGGTGAAACACCATTCTCATACAGATGGTAAATTCTTAATGGCCCTGTGTAATAGCTGTAATATTAAGATCAAGAGACCAAGATTTGTCCCCATATTTTGCCATGGAGCATCCAATTATGATTTTCATCATCTGATCAGATATGAGGGGTTTGACAAGCAGAATTTAAATATTTTAGCTGAAAATGATGAGAAATATATATCAATTAGCAAAATAATTAAAGTTAATGGTGCTCCTATTCACATAAGATTTCTTGATTCCTACAGAATTTTATCTGCTAGCCTGGCTACACTGGCCACTCAATTATCTGATGATCAATTCAAAATCACATGTGCCTTGTTTCCAAATCAGGACCTGAAATTAATTAGGCGGAAGGGTAATCCTTATGATTATGTCACAGATTTTTCTAAATTTGATGAATGTTCTTTGCCACCACAAGAAGAGTTTTACAGCAAAATCAGAGGATCTGGAATCACTGATGATGATTATCACCATGCCCAATTGATGTGGAACAATTTAAAATGCCAGACATTTGGTGATTATCACATGGCATATTTGAAACTTGATGTGACCCTCTTAGCTGATATATTGCAGGCATTCAGAAAATCTTCGATGCAAAATTATAAACTGGACCCAATATATTTTTACAGTGCCCCGGGCCTAGCATGGTCTGCAATGTTTTTGAACACTAAAATGCAATTGGATCTGATCCAAGATCAAGATATGTATCTGTTCATGGAGCAATGTATAAGAGGAGGCATGGTGCAATGTTCTCAGAGATATGCCAGAGCAAATAACAAATATATGCCTGATTATGATCCAGCACGGCCATCAAATTATATAGTGTATGTATATGCCAACAGCCTCTATGGTCACGCTATGATGCAAAAACTGCCATATGCAGGGCTTGAATGGGTTGAAGATTTCAATATTGAGGATCTTCAGAACTATGATGACCGTGAATATGGCCTCTTCTTAGAGGTTGATCTGGCAATTCCAGATCATTTACACAACAAATTTTCTAATCTGCCCCCAATTCCTGAGGTTCAGTGCTCACCTGGCTCTAAACAGAAGAAGCTCATGATGACACTGGATCCAAAACAAGGCTATGTCATATATTACAAAAACCTCCAGTTCCTGATGAAACATGGTGTTCAAGTGACCAAACTTAGAAAAGTTTTGAGGTTCAGGCACTCAAGATGGTTGAAATCATATATTGATACAAACACGGAGCTTCGAACATCTGCAAAGAGCCAATTTGATAAGGCCTTGTTTAAATTGATGGTTAATTCTGTATATGGCAAAACAATTGAAAATGTCAGAAAACATACCGATGTTAAAATAATTACTGACCCCAGCCTGAGCAAAAAATTGGTTGCAAAGCCTAATTTCAATTACAGAAGAATTTATGATGAAAATATGGCACTTTTCAACATGAAAAAAACAAAAATTAAGTTTGATAAACCTATTTATGTAGGGGCTGCAATATTGGAATTGGCCAAATTACATATGTTAATATTGTATTATGATGTGTTGAAACCTTTTTATGGTAATAATATAAACTTGATGTACATGGACACGGATAGTTTTATTCTTGATATTAAAACAGAAGATGTTTATAAAGATATGACCCAGCCTGAATTGTTTAAATATTTTGATACCAGTGAATTGCCAGGCCATTTGAATATTCAACCCCACAACAAAAAGGTGCCCGGCAAGTTAAAAGATGAGACACTTGGTGATGTTATTGTGGAATTTGCTGGGTTAAGTGCCAAGATGTACAGTTTTAAAACATGTAGTGGTGTTGCTGCTAAAAAGGCCAAGGGTATTGGCAAAGTAACTGTGGAAAAAAAGCTTGAATTTGAAGATTATAAAAATTGCCTCAAATCTCAGAGTTTAATCAGAACATCAGAATCCAGAATTCAGAGTGTGGATCACTTATTGACTTCAAATGTTGTAAGAAAAGTGGCTCTGGACCCACATGATGATAAGAGATGCATTTTGTCATGTGGTATACATACTTTACCATGGGGTCATTGTGATTTGAAAAATGGCAATCAATGCCCAAGCACAGAGCATGATTTGAAATAAATAAACATGCCTATGAACTTATTTGGGTTCAAAAAACGGGCTATTATGGAGCTGCCAACACCACAAGCCTCTTCTGATATGCAGTCTAAACTGAGTGGTTTCTTAATTATTCATCTGAACAGCATATTTACAGATGTTGATGATGAAACAGGCAAAATATTGTACATATTTAACAATAATTTAAATTATTACCAATTACCTGTAGGTGGGCAATTGCAATTTATTACAACTCCTGAGGGCGATGTTAAAATTTCAGTAGGGAGAAATATTTACAGAATTAAGCACTCAAACATGGTTTCTGGCACTGTTTATACTGTTTCTGCTGGTGACTGCTTATATATTGAGGTCCCTGGATCCTATGATAAGCTTATACCCTTTTTTATAGAATTAAGAATCAGATACTCTATAATAAATAACTACTAAATAAAATGCCTAATGATATTTTTGGCCATACAAGACATGAAGATCACAGTGATGAGATTCTGATGCTTGATGTCAGAGTCAAGAAATTAAGAAGTGATTTACAAGCTTTACAAACCACACTCAATGCCAGTCTTCAATTAGAAATTACAAATTTACAATCACAATGCATGGACCCTCTTCTTAAAATTGATTCTGAACTCAAATTGCTGCTTCAGAAATATACTGATTTGGCCACATTAGATAATTTTCAAAGTTTGGAAGAAGCTGTTGCAGCTCTTCAAGCCAAATTTAAGACCCAAGCCACCAATTCTGAGCAATTGAAACAGCAATTGGAAGAGCAAATAAATAATGTCCAGACACAACTCCAAACAATTGTCAAAAGCATAAAATCACAAGAAGATTTTGATCTAGTGATTTCCACTCTAAAAGAACAGATTCAATCACTCCAAATACCTAATCTGGATCCTCTGAACAATGCCATAGCCGAGGTTAAAGAAAAAATTGAGACACTTGAAAATTTTATGAACAACTTGCCATCTTCTGATGCTTTAAATGCAATAACTCGGAGTGTTGCAAATATTAAGCTGCAACTTGAAACATATGAAGATTTTGGAAAAATTCAAAGTTCCATAACCCATCTTGAAGGTACAATAGCAGCAGTGCAAAGTGATTTGGCAAATGTACTAGAATCCCGCCTGCCCGGTATTGTAGATACACTTGTCAGTGTCCAGCAACAAATCACAAAGCTTGAAAACCTCAACACTGAATCTGAACTATCTCATTTTCATCACTTGATAGATGATATCCAAACAAAACTTGAAATTTTACAACAATCCACACCCTCTCAGGCAGATATAGCCCTGCTCCAAAATGCTATGCAAAATGTGGCTGATGCTTCTGAATTAAACACTGTGAAATTGGCACTTGAATTTTTATAAAATACTGTGTCAAATCTGCCTACATCACAGGAACTTAAAAATATTAAGAGAGCAGTGAATAGGATATTGAAATCAGAAGATATCAAGAATATCCAGGCAGAGATCAAACATCTCACACAGACAGTGGCCACTCTTCCAACAAATCAACATATTAATGAACTGCATGCCCTGTTTGAGGATATCAGAAGGCAGGTCCATGATCTTACTGCTCAAAATTCAAAATTGGCAATTGTTGAAAATTTGCAACAAATTGTAGCTAATATCAAGCAACAGCTAGGGACCATGGAATCCAATCAAGCAAATGCTCTGTCTGTTTTTGCCACCCAGCTACAAGAAATTGTGCAACAATACAAGAAACTTGTTGTGGACATAAAAATAAAGCCGGGCCGTGATGATGTTGTTAGGACCATCAATGAGCACCTTGAATCTGTAACAAGCAGATTGCTCACAGCAGAAAAGGAAATAACAGGCATAATCGAGAATCCAAAACATTCAGTAATTCTTGAATTGTACAGCATCCCCAACAAAGAATATGATTCTCCATTTACACCAGGAGGCAAAATATATATGCTGTCCCCTGCACAATTTTATTATCAATTTTTTGTTGGGGGCACATTGAGACCAATCAAGATCAAATATTGGCTTCAACCACAGGCACACCACTACCCCACCTTATCAATAACAAATGCTGATAACAAAGTGAAAATCACCAGTGTAGAATTGGAGGATTTTACAGATCCCAATACATTGGAAACAGCCTATACTGAAGATGATGGCTCTTTGGAATTTAAAATACATATTGGGGACAAATTATATTTAGAAAATCCTGCAGTCTCAGCTGCTGAACACCCCATAGTTGCAATATTCTTGTTTACATATTATGTCTAGAGAAATTATTGTTGATGAATTACACAGACAGGCCAGACATAATTTTAAGAGACTCCCAGTAGTCACAAAAAGCATAGATGATTTATGGCAGAGCGACTTGATTGAAATGGCAAGTGGGCAGTTGAAAAACTTAGACAAAATCAACAAGGGCTACAAGTATCTACTCACTGTAATAGACACATTTTCAAAATTTGCCTGGGCTGTGCCACTCAAATCCAAGACTGGGGCATGTGTTACAGAAGCCATCAAAACAATTATCAATCAGAGTGGAAGATCCCCGCGCTATTTGCAAACAGATAATGGCAAAGAATTTTATAATTCAGTGTTTCAACAATTTATTAAAAGCCAGGCAATAAAACATTATTCGAGTTACAGTGATCTCAAGGCCTCAATTGTAGAGAGATTCAACAGAACCTTAAAAAATCTTATGTATAAACAATTTACACTGCAGGGTAATTATAAATGGATTAATATTCTTCCAGAACTTCTACATAAATATAACAACTCGGTCCATTCCACAATCAACATGAAACCCTCTGAAGTAACTTCATCTGATGAGCAAAAATTAATCAGCACTGTTTATTATCCAAGATACCAGCCAACAACAAGAAAGGCCAAATACAAGGTGGGGGATCAGGTAAGAATCAGCAAATATAAGCACTTATTCAAAAGAGGCTTTACAAGAAACTGGAGCACTGAATTATTTACAGTGGTTCAGGTTAAACCCGGGACCCTTAACACATATATAATAAAAGATCATAGAGGAGAAATTCTCAAAGGCAGGTTCTATGAACAAGAGCTCAGCAAAACTAAACAGCCTGACACTTATCTCATAGAAAAAATTATCCGCAGAAAAGGCAACAAGTTACTTGTCAAATGGCTAGGACTTCCAGAACACAGCTGGATCGATGCAAACAAAATAATAATATGAACACCTGGGATGTTATAAAAATGCTCCCAGAACCTGAACAACAGAATAAGAGAAATGGCAAATTGCTACCTGATAATATTAGGTGTCTTATTGTTGGGCCATCTGCTTGTGGCAAAACTACACTAATGGTTGATAATTTTTTATTGGCACCCAACTGGTTAGACTGGAAAAACAGGCACTTGTATGTTTTTTCTAAGAGCTTGGAACAATTAAAATATCAGCAGCTGATGAAGCTATATGATGGATTGGATATTGCCACTTTTGAACCAGATGTTAAGCCACTCCATGACTGTCTCGATAATTCTGTTGTTGTGTTTGATGATATTATATTGGATAATCAAAACAAGGTTAGGAATTTCTTTACACAGGGCCGGCACAAAAACATTGATTGCTTCTACCTGGCACAGACTTTTTCAAAAATACCCAAGCAACTGATCCGTGACAATAGCAATTTTATATGTGTGTTTCATCAAGACCATACCAACCTCAAACACATACATGATGAATATGTAGGTGGGGACCTGAGCTACAATGATTTTTCCAAGTTTTGCAGCAGGTGCTGGAACCAGGACAGTTATGGGTTTGTCACAATTGATATGACAAGAACACCCAGTAGTGGCAAATACAGAAATAAAATCAACAATTTTCTAGACATTGAAACATAAATAAATAACCATGAAAAGGCCAATCATTGATGATCTTAAGTTAAGAGATTATCTTGTAAAAAGATTTAAGGGATGGAAATCAGAGAACCGTGGAATTTATGAAAAACACAAACAAACAGAACAGCCTGTAATTGATGCTATTAATAATTTAGGTAAGAATATTAAAACTGTTACAGAGCAAAATCAAAATTTGCTCACAGAGCTTGTACCTGTAGCTGCTAGGAACATATTAGATTATCCATTCACCCCACTATCCAGTATTCATACACCTAGTCCTATTGCTCCTAGAAGAATTGAGGCTAGTCAGGATCCTATTGAATTGGGTCTTCTTGCTCAAAAATATTTAACCACACCTAAAGACAATAAAGATGAGGTTTTTGGCTTATATGCTGACACAGAGCTTGATGGCAGCATCATACATAGAATTGGCAATTTCAGAGTAACATTTATGGGAGATGATATAATTGTATATTCAGAATCTCGACTTGGAGAAAAAGGTGCTTTTGTTAAGTACTCCGGAACACCTGGATTGTGGGAATTGATGACTAGGAAAAGGCCTGGCAGCTATACAGATCAAGATTATGAGGATTACAAAGAAATATTAATAAAATCAGATGCTCTATACCAGAACAATGATCCCACACAAAAAAGGGTTAAGTCTAGCAGTGGGGCAAAATACAATAATTTAATCAAGCCCATATGGTCACAAATTAAGACTGGCAGTGGAATCAAACAATACAACACCCTGCCTAAAAAATTTGTATGGGTTGATGATGTCAGGAAACTTGTAGATAGGTTATTAGTGATAGCTGGGGAGGAAAATGCTGGGAACCACAATTTTTACAATGAAAAGGTTGGAATTATGGACATGATAAGCACCAAATTGTCTAATTTTATAGTGAATGACACTAAGGGGATTGAATATCTCATAAAAATTATTAATACTCTACCCCCCAAATTTTGGAATATTTCTGAGGGTCGGGGCCTTGTTAATGACATTATAAACAAGCTGCCATTTGAACTACACATTCCAGGCTATCAGTATTGTGGTCCAGGCACAAAATTGGATCATAGATTAAACAGAGGTGATCCTGGTGTTAATCCTTTAGATGCTGCTTGTAGAGACCATGATATTGCATACAACACACATTCTGATCTTGACAAGAGACATGTTGCAGACAAGAAATTAGAAGAGGCTGCATTTGGCAGATTTGTAAGCAAAGATGCTTCTTTGAGTGAAAAAATAGCAGCATTGGGAACCACCATAGCCATGAGCACCAAACAAAAATTGGGGTGGGGGTTGTGAATATGTATATAATAAACCTACAATGAAGGCCAAGGGTGTTATGTATCAAGTACCTTATGCAGGTCTCAAATCTCTTAAAACTATTGACAGTCTTTTGACCAAAAAGCAGCGCAAGAAAAAAAATTCTTGTATTGCAAAAGGGCATGGAATGAAATTGTTGCTTAGTACCCCCCAATTAAAAAAAATTACAGCAATCAAGAAAAAAATCACATGTGGGGGGATTCATATTTACCATCCCTGCCATCTTAGCTGCTCTCGGGGCTGTTGGGAGCTTGGCAGGGGGATCAGCTGCCATAGCAAAAACAGTAATAGATGCCAAGAAGAATAGGGCAGAATTAGATGAGCAGAAGCGCCATAACCTGGCAATGGAGAAACAGGGCAAAGGTGTTAAGAGAGCCATGAATAAGTTTAAAAAAAACAAGAGCCGCTTACAAACCAAGATATTGAAGCTTTAATCAAGCCACTGGGCATCAAACATTTTAGAGGTGTGTACATGTCTGATTCTTTGCCGGAACAACCACTCAACAAAGAGTGTGGCATTGTTAATTTGGATAAGTTAAAAAATCAGGGCACTCACTGGATTTGTTATCTTAAGTATTTAAAAAATAAGGCATTTGTATTTGATTCATTTGGAGGTGTTCCACCTGAAAATTTAATAAAATATCTAAATTCAGTTAATCTTTATTACAATAATGCCCGTGTTCAAAACTTCAAAGATGTTAATTGTGGACATTTGTGTTTATTTGTTCTTAGATACATGTCTCAAATAAATAAACCATCAATTGAAGATTTTCAAAAGGCCTTGTGGTATCTGAAACATCATGGGGGTATTCCATCTCACCAGCCAAAATTCAATATTGAAACTCAAATTGCATGATGACATAGTGTATCCCAAAACAATAGCTCTCAGAGCATTTTACGGCATGTACTTGATCCCCAATATTACACACCACAACAACAAAATTGCAGTTGGGGATCAAAAAATTGTCATCACTCCAGGGCAATATAATCTGTCCACTCTAAATGCTCAATTACCCAGAGGTGTAGTGTTAAGTCAAAATTCTGTCACTCACAGAGTAGAGATTGTATCTGCCACAGAAACAGTGGATCTGGGTACTATAGGAGAGCTGTTAGGATTTGAGAACAACACAAAACTTGAAGCAGGCATCAAACACACTGCTATGAATATACCTAAATTCTTAGCCATAGAGACTCTGAATATTCACTGCAATGTGGCTGAGGGTATGATCACCAAATCAAATGGCATAGGCACTCACAAACAAACAGGCATTATTGCAACATTCAAACCTAATTCTGAATTCATGGAGCCCATCATCTACAATCCATCACCAACATTATATTTTCCTGTGTGCCATAATAGAATAGATAATATTGAATTGATGGTCACTAATGAAAAAGAAGAATTAGTTGATTTTGCTGGAGCCACAACAACTGCAATCATAGAGATTAATATTTAAATAAAAATACATACAAGAAAAAAATGGAAAATATTGAGAGTTATGAGCTACAATCATTCCCCCCAAACAGGAGGACATTTGCAAATTTAAATCAACCCAACACAGAGATTGAGGTTGATCTTGATGTAGGGGATGGATTTATACACCCTCACAGAGCAGATCTATACATCAAATTTGATGTTGTAAAGCTCGATGGAACAGATTATCCGGCAAATTCAAATATAAGATTGGTAGATAATTTTGTGCCTCATCTATTCTCTGAAATTGAGATCAGAAAGCATGGCGTTGTTATAAACAGAGTGGATTATCCCGGCATTACCTCCACAGCTTTGGCCACATTAAAATTATCCAAAACCGAGGCTTCATACTACAAAATCGGTGGATTTGAGGCTGGTGATAAGATATTATCTAAGAACCACACAGTGCTGTTCCCTATGCGCCTGTTGCCAGGATTCTTCTCAGATTTCAAAGATATTATGTGAAAGGGTGGGTTAAGAATCACATTTAGAAGAGCTGCAAATGATAATAATGCTTTGATGAGGTACAGTGCAATAAACCCTACAGGGGAAGCTCTGCCTAATACCCTGCCAGATGCAGGCAAATGCATTATTCAGACTATGGAGTTAAGAATCCCAGTTGTTGAATACGAGGCCAGTTATGCTCTTAAATACAAAGCTGATATAATAAAAAATCCACAGGTTCCTCTACAATTTTATACATATCAATGTGTACAGAAGCCCGCAACTGGTTCTTATTATGAATTTGATGCCACAAATTCATTCTCCAGTATTCAATTTGACATGCCTGATTTTGTAGTGGTATTGTTTCAGACTGGAAGACACAATAATCAGGAAAAAAATTCAAGCAAATTTGATAACTGCAACATCAAGAACATATATCTTAAAAATGGCAGAAATGAGGTATTTCCTAGAGAAAATTACAATTTAGACATGTCCAAGAATGATTTCCTCAAATTATATGAGGCCTTTTCGGCTTTCAAGAGGGTCACTACAGGCAATACTGACATGTATTACACACCAGATGAATTCAAAGCACAGAGACCCATGTTTGTAATCAATGCTTCAAAAAGAAAACAAGTTGTGGTTAATGACAGGACAAATATTAAAATTATCTGTGAATTCCATGAGGCATTACCTGATGACACCATATGTAGTGTTATTCTCATAGGTGAAAAATCATATGTTTATGATGTAAGAAATGAGAGAGTCACGGAGCAATTCTAGAGGGTCTCTGCATATTACATTGTTTTAATATTAGATAAACAATTTGAACCTGGTATCCAATTAAACTTAAACCTGAAGTAAATATGTATGGGTATGGGTGAGGGTGGCTTAATTTCTGGTGTAGCCAAAAAAATATCAATTTTTGACAAGTTTATGGACAAAAATCTGGCTGATGCAACTTTTGTAAGTATGGGCAAATCAATCTGAGGCCCCTCATCATTTGTACACTGTAGTTTCAAGGCATTTTTACAAAAATCTTGGATTAGACAGGGTTCCACACTTGGCCGATTGGGGCATATGCCCGATTTGCCATTGTTTTAAGTGTGGACAAATTCAATCTGAGGAGCTCATCATTTGTTGTCCTGGTTATATCATCAATACAACTACTTATTTTTTGAGAGAATCGAACCATAGAGAAACTGTGCATAACTTTCTGACAAATGAAGGAATCAAGTGGCATTTTAATCCCCCTTCCTCACCTTGGTTTGGCGGAATTTGGGAAAGTAACATAAAATGCATAAAATATCATTTGAAACGTGTTGTGGGCAATGCTGTGTTGAATTTTGAAGAGCTTTACACAGTATTAGTGCAGATAGAAGGTTGTTTGAACTCTCGTCCAATCACAGCCATGTCAAGTGACCCCAATGACCTGACAGCACTTACGCCAGGGCATTTCCTGATTGGCGACAACCTACTTAACATTCCAGAAGATGATTTCACCAAGAGCAAAATTAACCGCCTGACGCGTTGGCAAAGGTGTCAACAAATCGTGCAGCATTTTTGGAGAAGATGGCATTTGGAGTACATATCTGGACTTCAAAGTAGACCGAAGTGGCAGAAGAGATTGCCTAACCTTCAAGTCAATGATTTAGTGTTGATAAAGGAAGATAACGTACCCACATTAAAGTGGAAATTAGGTAGAGTTATCGAAACTCACAAAGGACAAGATGGTTTGGTAAGAGTTGCAACTGTTAAAACTAAAGACGGTGAACTAAAGAGGCCTATTATGAAGCTTGCACCTCTACCAATTGAGAAAGTGTAAATGTGTAACCAGAAAGGAAAATTGTGTTTATTGTAATCTATGTATTCAAGTGTAATATGTTATACTGTAAAAGGTAATAATTATTGTGTATTCTAATTTTGGAAGCTGATCTTCCAAGAGGGGCCGTGATGTTCAGACGAATTGTCATTCTTATTAAGCTTGTTGCCATGCAGTGTGCGCATGCGCAATGTGAGTCCGAGTTGAGTCGTGAGGCGACGTACGCGTGTTGTACGCCTCGTCATATTCGTGTACATTTGTGTGGAAACCTTCATTATATTTAGTGTTATTTACGTGCTTCATGTTATTAAAGTATAAGTTAATCTACATATAGGTTTCATTTGCACCAGAGTGAACTGACATACTCGAAACCACACACCCAGGAACTAGGAAGCTATTCAGATACAAAACCTCACACACTCGATAATATTTGGTCAGTAGTTTCTTGTGTATTTCATGTCTCAGCGAAGAAGTAAAAATTCAAAAATATTTCCCAGGTTTTCCGTGATGGTACAAAAATCAGAAACGGGCTTAATAGAAAGTAATTATACACATGACTTTAAATAAAGATTACTTAAATACAAACCTCACACACTTGAAAATATTTCGTCCATTTTCCCTTGTGGATTTCGTATCTCAGCGAAGAAGTAAGAAATAAGAAATATTTCCCGGATTTTTTGTGACGGTACAATCAAAAACGGGTCTAATAGAAAGTAACTATATAGATGACTTTATATAAATATTACTTAGATACAAACGTCACACACTCGAAAATATTTGGTTTAGAGTTTCTTGTGAATTTCGTGTTTTAGCGAAGAAGTAAGAATTAAAAAATATTTTTCGGATTTATCGTGAAGATACAAAAATAAAAAACGAGCTTAAATGAAAGTAATTATATAGATGATTTTATATAAAGATTACTGAGATACAAACCTCACACACTCGATAATATTTAGTCTATAGTGTCTTGTGAACTTCGTGTCTCAGCGAGGGAATTGCCCACGAGACGAGACTTTGGCCTGTCTCGTCTCGTGGAGTCTCGTGGAAATGCTGTCTCGTCTCGAAAATATTCGTTTGTCTTATGACACATGGTCAATCTCGTCTCGTCTCGAATTATTAAAAGCCTGTCCCGTCTCGTCCCGTGGGCAACACTAGAATTCTAAATATTTCTCGGTTTTTCGTGACGGTACAAAAATGAAAAATGGGCTCAATAGAAAGAAATCATATATTAGATATAATTTAAAGATTATTTAGATACAAACCTCTCACACTCGATAATATTTGGTCTATAGTTCCTTGTGACCTTAGTGTATCAGCGACGAAGTAACAATTTAAAAATATTTTTCGTGTTCTCCGTGAAGGTACAAAAATCGAAAATGGGCTTAATAGAAAGTAACTATATAGGAGATATAATTTAAAAATAACTTAGATACCAACCTCACACACTTGAAAATTTTTGTTCTATAGATTCTTGTGAACTTAGTGTCTCAGCGAAGAAGTAAGAATTCATAAATATTTTCCGGGGTTTCCATAGCGGTATAAAAATAAAAGAAACGGTCTTAATCGAAAGTAATCACATGGAAGAATTTATTTAGAGAGTTCTTAGATACAAACCTAACACACTCGATAATATTTGGTCTATAGTTTCAAGTGAATCTCGTGTCTCAGCGAAGAAGTAAGTATTGAAAAATCTTTCGCGGGTTCTCCGTGACGGTACAAAAATCAGAAGCGGGCTTAATAGAAAGTAATCACATACAAGATTTTATTTACAGAATAGTTAGATACTGACGCAACATATTCGATAATTTCTTTATATAGTTTCTTGTGAACTTCGTGTTTCAGCGAAGATGTAAGAATTCAAAAAATATTTCTGGGGTTTTCCGTAGCGGTACAAAAAAAACTGTCTTCATAGAAAGCAATCATATAGAAGATTTTATTTGGAAATTATTTAGATACAAACCTCACACACTCGATAATATTTGGTCTATAGTTTCTTGTGAATTTCGTGTCTAAGCGAAGAAGTAAGAATTAAAAGAAATATTTCCCGGATTCTTCGTGGCGGTACAAAAATAAAAAACGAGCTATTTTCAAAGTAAGTATACAGATGATTTTATATAAAAATTACTTAGATACTGACCTCACATATTCGATAATATTAGGTATATAATTTCTTGGGAACTTTGTTTCTCAGCGAAGAAGTAAGAATTCAAAAATAATTCCTGGGTTTTCCTTGACGATACAAAAATAAAAAACGGGTTTAATAGAAAGTAATCATAGAGAATTTTATTTGCAAAACAGTTAGATACTGACCTCACACATTCAATATATTTTTATATAGAGAGTTTCATGTGAACTTCGTGTCTTATCGAGGAAGTAAGAAACAAAAATTATTCAAGGATTTTTCGTGACAGTACAAAAATAAAAAAACGGGGTTCTTTGAAATTAATTATATAGGTGATTTTATATAAAGATTACTTAGATAGAAACCTCACACACTCGATATTTTTTGTGAACTTCGTGTCTCAGCAAAGAAGTAAGAATTCAAAAATATTTCCCTTGTTTTTCCGTAGCGGTACAAAAATAAAAACGGTCTTAATAGAAAGTAATCATATACAAGATTTTATTTACAAATTACTTAGATACAAGCCTCACACACTCCATAATATTTTTTCCATGGTTTCTTGTGAATTTCGTGTCTGAACGAAGAAGTGAGAATTAAAATATCTTTTCCGGATTTCTCGTGGCGGCACAAAAATAAAAAAACAGGCTATATTGAAAGTAATTATATAGATTATTTTATATAAAGATTACATAAATACAAACCTCTCACACTCGATAATATTTGGTCTACAGTTTCTTGTGAACTTCGTGTCTCAGCGACGAAGTAAGAATTAAAAAATATTGGAATTATGTAGATGACTTTTATAACGATTACTTGGATACAAACCTCACACATTCGATAATATTTGGTCTCTAGTTTCTTGTCTCAGCGAAGAATTAAGAATTGAAAAATATTTTCAGGGTTTTTCCTGACATTACAAAAATAGGAAACGGGCTTAATGGAAAGTAATCACATAGCAGATTCGATTTACAGAATACTTAGATACTGACCTCATACATTCGATAAAATATGGTTTATAGTTTCTTGTGAACTTCTTGTCTTAACGAAGAAGTAAGAATAAAAGAAATATTTCCCCGAGTTTTCGTGACCGTACAAAAATCTAAAATGGGCATAATTGAAAGTAATTATATTAGTGACAATATATAAAATTACTTAGGTACAAACATCACACTCATGATAATATTTTGTCCATTGCTTCTTGATTTTGTTTCTCAGCGAAGAAGTAAGAATTAAAAAAATATTTCCCTGGTGCAAAAATAAAAAAAACGGGCTTGTAATCAAATAGAACATTTTATATAAAATTACTTATATACAAAATTGACACGTTCGATAATATTTGGTCCACAGTCTGGTGAACTTTGTGTCTCAGCCAGGAAGTAAGATTTAAAAAATATTTCCCTGGTTTTCCGTGGCGGTACAAAAATCGAAAATGGGCTTAATAGAAAGTAACTATATAGGAGATATAATTTAAAAATAACTTAGATACCAACCTCACACACTTGAAAATTTTTGTTCTATAGATTCTTGTGAACTTAGTGTCTCAGCGAAGAAGTAAGAATTCATAAATATTTTCCGGGGTTTCCATAGCGGTATAAAAATAAAAGAAACGGTCTTAATCGAAAGTAATCACATGGAAGAATTTATTTAGAGAGTTCTTAGATACAAACCTAACACACTCGATAATATTTGGTCTATAGTTTCAAGTGAATCTCGTGTCTCAGCGAAGAAGTAAGTATTGAAAAATCTTTCGCGGGTTCTCTGTGACGGTACAAAAATCAGAAGCGGGCTTAATAGAAAGTAATCACATACAAGATTTTATTTACAGAATAGTTAGATACTGACGCAACATATTCGATAATTTCTTTATATAGTTTCTTGTGAACTTCGTGTTTCAGCGAAGAAGTAAGAATTCAAAAAATATTTCTGGGGTTTTCCGTAGCGGTACAAAAAAAACTGTCTTCATAGAAAGCAATCATATAGAAGATTTTATTTGGAAATTATTTAGATACAAACCTCACACACTCGATAATATTTGGTCTATAGTTTCTTGTGAATTTCGTGTCTAAGCGAAGAAGTAAGAATTAAAAGAAATATTTCCCGGATTCTTCGTGGCGGTACAAAAATAAAAAAACGAGCTATTTTCAAAGTAAGTATACAGATGATTTTATATAAAAATTACTTAGATACTGACCTAACATATTCGATAATATTAGGTATATTATTTCTTGGGAACTTTGTTTCTCAGCGAAGAAGTAAGAATTCAAAAATAATTCCTGGGTTTTCCTTGACGATACAAAAATAAAAAACGGGTTTAATAGAAAGTAATCATAGAGGATTTTATTTGCAAAACAGTTAGATACTGACCTCACACATTCAATATATTTTTATATAGAGAGTTTCATGTGAACTTCGTGTCTTATCGAGGAAGTAAGAAACAAAAATTATTCAAGGATTTTTCGTGACAGTACAAAAATAAAAAAACGGGGTTCTTTGAAATTAATTATATAGGTGACTTTATATAAAGATTACTTAGATAGAAACCTCACACACTCGATATTTTTTGTGAACTTCGTGTCTCAGCAAAGAAGTAAGAATTCAAAAATATTTCCCTTGTTTTTCCGTAGCGGTACAAAAATAAAAACGGTCTTAATAGAAAGTAATCATATACAAGATTTTATTTACAAATTACTTAGATACAAGCCTCACACACTCCATAATATTTTTTCCATGGTTTCTTGTGAATTTCGTGTCTGAACGAAGAAGTGAGAATTAAAATATCTTTTCCGGATTTCTCGTGGCGGCACAAAAATAAAAAAACAGGCTATATTGAAAGTAATTATATAGATTATTTTATATAAAGATTACATAAATACAAACCTCTCACACTCGATAATATTTGGTCTACAGTTTCTTGTGAACTTCGTGTCTCAGCGACGAAGTAAGAATTAAAAAATATTGGAATTATGTAGATGACTTTTATAACGATTACTTGGATACAAACCTCACACATTCGATAATATTTGGTCTCTAGTTTCTTGTCTCAGCGAAGAATTAAGAATTGAAAAATATTTTCAGGGTTTTTCCTGACATTACAAAAATAGGAAACGGGCTTAATGGAAAGTAATCACATAGCAGATTCGATTTACAGAATACTTAGATACTGACCTCATACATTCGATAAAATATGGTTTATAGTTTCTTGTGAACTTCTTGTCTTAACGAAGAAGTAAGAATAAAAGAAATATTTCCCCGAGTTTTCGTGACCGTACAAAAACCAAAATGGGCATAATTGAAAGTAATTATATTAGTGACAATATATAAAATTACTTAGGTACAAACATCACACTCATGATAATATTTTGTCCATTGCTTCTTGATTTTGTTTCTCAGCGAAGAAGTAAGAATTAAAAAAATATTTCCCTGGTGCAAAAATAAAAAAAACGGGCTTGTAATCAAATAGAACATTTTATATAAAATTACTTATATACAAACCTGACACGTTCGATAATATTTGGTCCACAGTCTGGTGAACTTTGTGTCTCAGCCAGGAAGTAAGATTTAAAAAATATTTCCCTGGTTTTCCGTGGCGGTACAAAAATCGAAAATGGGCTTAATAGAAAGTAACTATATAGGAGATATAATTTAAAAATAACTTAGATACCAACCTCACACACTTGAAAATTTTTGTTCTATAGATTCTTGTGAACTTAGTGTCTCAGCGAAGAAGTAAGAATTCATAAATATATTTTCCGGGGTTTCCATAGCGGTATAAAAATAAAAGAAACGGTCTTAATCGAAAGTAATCACATGGAAGAATTTATTTAGAGAGTTCTTAGATACAAACCTAACACACTCGATAATATTTGGTCTATAGTTTCAAGTGAATCTCGTGTCTCAGCGAAGAAGTAAGTATTGAAAAATCTTTCGCGGGTTCTCCGTGACGGTACAAAAATCAGAAGCGGGCTTAATAGAAAGTAATCACATACAAGATTTTATTTACAGAATAGTTAGATACTGACGCAACATATTCGATAATTTCTTTTTATAGTTTCTTGTGAACTTCGTGTTTCAGCGAAGAAGTAAGAATTCAAAAAATATTTCTGGGGTTTTCCGTAGCGGTACAAAAAAAACTGTCTTCATAGAAAGCAATCATATAGAAGATTTTATTTGGAAATTATTTAGATACAAACCTCACACACTCGATAATATTTGGTCTATAGTTTCTTGTGAATTTCGTGTCTAAGCGAAGAAGTAAGAATTAAAAGAAATATTTCCCGGATTCTTCGTGGCGGTACAAAAATAAAAAAACGAGCTATTTTCAAAGTAAGTATACAGATGATTTTATATAAAAATTACTTAGATACTGACCTCACATATTCGATAATATTAGGTATATAATTTCTTGGGAACTTTGTTTCTCAGCGAAGAAGTAAGAATTCAAAAATAATTCCTGGGTTTTCCTTGACGATACAAAAATAAAAAACGGGTTTAATAGAAAGTAATCATAGAGGATTTTATTTGCAAAACAGTTAGATACTGACCTCACACATTCAATATATTTTTATATAGAGAGTTTCATGTGAACTTCGTGTCTTATCGAGGAAGTAAGAAACAAAAATTATTCAAGGATTTTTCGTGACAGTACAAAAATAAAAAAACGGGGTTCTTTGAAATTAATTATATAGGTGATTTTATATAAAGATTACTTAGATAGAAACCTCACACACTCGATATTTTTTGTGAACTTCGTGTCTCAGCAAAGAAGTAAGAATTCAAAAATATTTCCCTTGTTTTTCCGTAGCGGTACAAAAATAAAAACGGTCTTAATAGAAAGTAATCATATACAAGATTTTATTTACAAATTACTTAGATACAAGCCTCACACACTCCATAATATTTTTTCCATGGTTTCTTGTGAATTTCGTGTCTGAACGAAGAAGTGAGAATTAAAATATCTTTTCCGGATTTCTCGTGGCGGCACAAAAATAAAAAAACAGGCTATATTGAAAGTAATTATATAGATTATTTTATATAAAGATTACATAAATACAAACCTCTCACACTCGATAATATTTGGTCTACAGTTTCTTGTGAACTTCGTGTCTCAGCGACGAAGTAAGAATTAAAAAATATTGGAATTATGTAGATGACTTTTATAACGATTACTTGGATACAAACCTCACACATTCGATAATATTTGGTCTCTAGTTTCTTGTCTCAGCGAAGAATTAAGAATTGAAAAATATTTTCAGGGTTTTTCCTGACATTACAAAAATAGGAAACGGGCTTAATGGAAAGTAATCACATAGCAGATTCGATTTACAGAATACTTAGATACTGACCTCATACATTCGATAAAATATGGTTTATAGTTTCTTGTGAACTTCTTGTCTTAACGAAGAAGTAAGAATAAAAGAAATATTTCCCCGAGTTTTCGTGACCGTACAAAAATCTAAAATGGGCATAATTGAAAGTAATTATATTAGTGACAATATATAAAATTACTTAGGTACAAACATCACACTCATGATAATATTTTGTCCATTGCTTCTTGATTTTGTTTCTCAGCGAAGAAGTAAGAATTAAAAAAATATTTCCCTGGTGCAAAAATAAAAAAACGGGCTTGTAATCAAATAGAACATTTTATATAAAATTACTTATATACAAACCTGACACGTTCGATAATATTTGGTCCACAGTCTGGTGAACTTTGTGTCTCAGCCAGGAAGTAAGATTTAAAAAATATTTCCCTGGTTTTCCGTGGCGGTACAAAAATCGAAAATGGGCTTAATAGAAAGTAACTATATAGGAGATATAATTTAAAAATAACTTAGATACCAACCTCACACACTTGAAAATTTTTGTTCTATAGATTCTTGTGAACTTAGTGTCTCAGCGAAGAAGTAAGAATTCATAAATATTTTCCGGGGTTTCCATAGCGGTATAAAAATAAAAGAAACGGTCTTAATCGAAAGTAATCACATGGAAGAATTTATTTAGAGAGTTCTTAGATACAAACCTAACACACTCGATAATATTTGGTCTATAGTTTCAAGTGAATCTCGTGTCTCAGCGAAGAAGTAAGTATTGAAAAATCTTTCGCGGGTTCTCCGTGACGGTACAAAAATCAGAAGCGGGCTTAATAGAAAGTAATCACATACAAGATTTTATTTACAGAATAGTTAGATACTGACGCAACATATTCGATAATTTCTTTATATAGTTTCTTGTGAACTTCGTGTTTCAGCGAAGAAGTAAGAATTCAAAAAATATTTCTGGGGTTTTCCGTAGCGGTACAAAAAAAACTGTCTTCATAGAAAGCAATCATATAGAAGATTTTATTTGGAAATTATTTAGATACAAACCTCACACACTCGATAATATTTGGTCTATAGTTTCTTGTGAATTTCGTGTCTAAGCGAAGAAGTAAGAATTAAAAGAAATATTTCCCGGATTCTTCGTGGCGGTACAAAAATAAAAAAACGAGCTATTTTCAAAGTAAGTATACAGATGATTTTATATAAAAATTACTTAGATACTGACCTCACATATTCGATAATATTAGGTATATAATTTCTTGGGAACTTTGTTTCTCAGCGAAGAAGTAAGAATTCAAAAATAATTCCTGGGTTTTCCTTGACGATACAAAAATAAAAAACGGGTTTAATAGAAAGTAATCATAGAGGATTTTATTTGCAAAACAGTTAGATACTGACCTCACACATTCAATATATTTTTATATAGAGAGTTTCATGTGAACTTCGTGTCTTATCGAGGAAGTAAGAAACAAAAATTATTCAAGGATTTTTCGTGACAGTACAAAAATAAAAAAAACGGGGTTCTTTGAAATTAATTATATAGGTGACTTTATATAAAGATTACTTAGATAGAAACCTCACACACTCGATATTTTTTGTGAACTTCGTGTCTCAGCAAAGAAGTAAGAATTCAAAAATATTTCCCTTGTTTTTCCGTAGCGGTACAAAAATAAAAACGGTCTTAATAGAAAGTAATCATATACAAGATTTTATTTACAAATTACTTAGATACAAGCCTCACACACTCCATAATATTTTTTCCATGGTTTCTTGTGAATTTCGTGTCTGAACGAAGAAGTGAGAATTAAAATATCTTTTCCGGATTTCTCGTGGCGGCACAAAAATAAAAAAACAGGCTATATTGAAAGTAATTATATAGATTATTTTATATAAAGATTACATAAATACAAACCTCTCACACTCGATAATATTTGGTCTACAGTTTCTTGTGAACTTCGTGTCTCAGCGACGAAGTAAGAATTAAAAAATATTGGAATTATGTAGATGACTTTTATAACGATTACTTGGATACAAACCTCACACATTCGATAATATTTGGTCTCTAGTTTCTTGTCTCAGCGAAGAATTAAGAATTGAAAAATATTTTCAGGGTTTTTCCTGACATTACAAAAATAGGAAACGGGCTTAATGGAAAGTAATCACATAGCAGATTCGATTTACAGAATACTTAGATACTGACCTCATACATTCGATAAAATATGGTTTATAGTTTCTTGTGAACTTCTTGTCTTAACGAAGAAGTAAGAATAAAAGAAATATTTCCCCGAGTTTTCGTGACCGTACAAAAATCTAAAATGGGCATAATTGAAAGTAATTATATTAGTGACAATATATAAAATTACTTAGGTACAAACATCACACTCATGATAATATTTTGTCCATTGCTTCTTGATTTTGTTTCTCAGCGAAGAAGTAAGAATTAAAAAAATATTTCCCTGGTGCAAAAATAAAAAAAACGGGCTTGTAATCAAATAGAACATTTTATATAAAATTACTTATATACAAACCTGACACGTTCGATAATATTTGGTCCACAGTCTGGTGAACTTTGTGTCTCAGCCAGGAAGTAAGATTTAAAAAATATTTCCCTGGTTTTCCGTGGCGGTACAAAAATCGAAAATGGGCTTAATAGAAAGTAACTATATAGGAGATATAATTTAAAAATAACTTAGATACCAACTTCACACACTTGAAAATTTTTGTTCTATAGATTCTTGTGAACTTAGTGTCTCAGCGAAGAAGTAAGAATTCATAAATATTTTCCGGGGTTTCCATAGCGGTATAAAAATAAAAGAAACGGTCTTAATCGAAAGTAATCACATGGAAGAATTTATTTAGAGAGTTCTTAGATACAAACCTAACACACTCGATAATATTTGGTCTATAGTTTCAAGTGAATCTCGTGTCTCAGCGAAGAAGTAAGTATTGAAAAATCTTTCGCGGGTTCTCCGTGACGGTACAAAAATCAGAAGCGGGCTTAATAGAAAGTAATCACATACAAGATTTTATTTACAGAATAGTTAGATACTGACGCAACATATTCGATAATTTCTTTTTATAGTTTCTTGTGAACTTCGTGTTTCAGCGAAGAAGTAAGAATTCAAAAAATATTTCTGGGGTTTTCCGTAGCGGTACAAAAAAAACTGTCTTCATAGAAAGCAATCATATAGAAGATTTTATTTGGAAATTATTTAGATACAAACCTCACACACTCGATAATATTTGGTCTATAGTTTCTTGTGAATTTCGTGTCTAAGCGAAGAAGTAAGAATTAAAAGAAATATTTCCCGGATTCTTCGTGGCGGTACAAAAATAAAAAAACGAGCTATTTTCAAAGTAAGTATACAGATGATTTTATATAAAAATTACTTAGATACTGACCTCACATATTCGATAATATTAGGTATATAATTTCTTGGGAACTTTGTTTCTCAGCGAAGAAGTAAGAATTCAAAAATAATTCCTGGGTTTTCCTTGACGATACAAAAATAAAAAACGGGTTTAATAGAAAGTAATCATAGAGGATTTTATTTGCAAAACAGTTAGATACTGACCTCACACATTCAATATATTTTTATATAGAGAGTTTCATGTGAACTTCGTGTCTTATCGAGGAAGTAAGAAACAAAAATTATTCAAGGATTTTTCGTGATAGTACAAAAATAAAAAAACGGGGTTCTTTGAAATTAATTATATAGGTGATTTTATATAAAGATTACTTAGATAGAAACCTCACACACTCGATATTTTTTGTGAACTTCGTGTCTCAGCAAAGAAGTAAGAATTCAAAAATATTTCCCTTGTTTTTCCGTAGCGGTACAAAAATAAAAACGGTCTTAATAGAAAGTAATCATATACAAGATTTTATTTACAAATTACTTAGATACAAGCCTCACACACTCCATAATATTTTTTCCATGGTTTCTTGTGAATTTCGTGTCTGAACGAAGAAGTGAGAATTAAAATATCTTTTCCGGATTTCTCGTGGCGGCACAAAAATAAAAAAACAGGCTATATTGAAAGTAATTATATAGATTATTTTATATAAAGATTACATAAATACAAACCTCTCACACTCGATAATATTTGGTCTACAGTTTCTTGTGAACTTCGTGTCTCAGCGACGAAGTAAGAATTAAAAAATATTGGAATTATGTAGATGACTTTTATAACGATTACTTGGATACAAACCTCACACATTCGATAATATTTGGTCTCTAGTTTCTTGTCTCAGCGAAGAATTAAGAATTGAAAAATATTTTCAGGGTTTTTCCTGACATTACAAAAATAGGAAACGGGCTTAATGGAAAGTAATCACATAGCAGATTCGATTTACAGAATACTTAGATACTGACCTCATACATTCGATAAAATATGGTTTATAGTTTCTTGTGAACTTCTTGTCTTAACGAAGAAGTAAGAATAAAAGAAATATTTCCCCGAGTTTTCGTGACCGTACAAAAATCTAAAATGGGCATAATTGAAAGTAATTATATTAGTGACAATATATAAAATTACTTAGGTACAAACATCACACTCATGATAATATTTTGTCCATTGCTTCTTGATTTTGTTTCTCAGCGAAGAAGTAAGAATTAAAAAAATATTTCCCTGGTGCAAAAATAAAAAAACGGGCTTGTAATCAAATAGAACATTTTATATAAAATTACTTATATACAAACCTGACACGTTCGATAATATTTGGTCCACAGTCTGGTGAACTTTGTGTCTCAGCCAGGAAGTAAGATTTAAAAAATATTTCCCTGGTTTTCCGTGGCGGTACAAAAATCGAAAATGGGCTTAATAGAAAGTAACTATATAGGAGATATAATTTAAAAATAACTTAGATACCAACCTCACACACTTGAAAATTTTTGTTCTATAGATTCTTGTGAACTTAGTGTCTCAGCGAAGAAGTAAGAATTCATAAATATTTTCCGGGGTTTCCATAGCGGTATAAAAATAAAAGAAACGGTCTTAATCGAAAGTAATCACATGGAAGAATTTATTTAGAGAGTTCTTAGATACAAACCTAACACACTCGATAATATTTGGTCTATAGTTTCAAGTGAATCTCGTGTCTCAGCGAAGAAGTAAGTATTGAAAAATCTTTCGCGGGTTCTCCGTGACGGTACAAAAATCAGAAGCGGGCTTAATAGAAAGTAATCACATACAAGATTTTATTTACAGAATAGTTAGATACTGACGCAACATATTCGATAATTTCTTTATATAGTTTCTTGTGAACTTCGTGTTTCAGCGAAGAAGTAAGAATTCAAAAAATATTTCTGGGGTTTTCCGTAGCGGTACAAAAAAAACTGTCTTCATAGAAAGCAATCATATAGAAGATTTTATTTGGAAATTATTTAGATACAAACCTCACACACTCGATAATATTTGGTCTATAGTTTCTTGTGAATTTCGTGTCTAAGCGAAGAAGTAAGAATTAAAAGAAATATTTCCCGGATTCTTCGTGGCGGTACAAAAATAAAAAACGAGCTATTTTCAAAGTAAGTATACAGATGATTTTATATAAAAATTACTTAGATACTGACCTCACATATTCGATAATATTAGGTATATAATTTCTTGGGAACTTTGTTTCTCAGCGAAGAAGTAAGAATTCAAAAATAATTCCTGGGTTTTCCTTGACGATACAAAAATAAAAAACGGGTTTAATAGAAAGTAATCATAGAGGATTTTATTTGCAAAACAGTTAGATACTGACCTCACACATTCAATATATTTTTATATAGAGAGTTTCATGTGAACTTCGTGTCTTATCGAGGAAGTAAGAAACAAAAATTATTCAAGGATTTTTCGTGACAGTACAAAAATAAAAAAAACGGGGTTCTTTGAAATTAATTATATAGGTGACTTTATATAAAGATTACTTAGATAGAAACCTCACACACTCGATATTTTTTGTGAACTTCGTGTCTCAGCAAAGAAGTAAGAATTCAAAAATATTTCCCTTGTTTTTCCGTAGCGGTACAAAAATAAAAACGGTCTTAATAGAAAGTAATCATATACAAGATTTTATTTACAAATTACTTAGATACAAGCCTCACACACTCCATAATATTTTTTCCATGGTTTCTTGTGAATTTCGTGTCTGAACGAAGAAGTGAGAATTAAAATATCTTTTCCGGATTTCTCGTGGCGGCACAAAAATAAAAAAACAGGCTATATTGAAAGTAATTATATAGATTATTTTATATAAAGATTACATAAATACAAACCTCTCACACTCGATAATATTTGGTCTACAGTTTCTTGTGAACTTCGTGTCTCAGCGACGAAGTAAGAATTAAAAAATATTGGAATTATGTAGATGACTTTTATAACGATTACTTGGATACAAACCTCACACATTCGATAATATTTGGTCTCTAGTTTCTTGTCTCAGCGAAGAATTAAGAATTGAAAAATATTTTCAGGGTTTTTCCTGACATTACAAAAATAGGAAACGGGCTTAATGGAAAGTAATCACATAGCAGATTCGATTTACAGAATACTTAGATACTGACCTCATACATTCGATAAAATATGGTTTATAGTTTCTTGTGAACTTCTTGTCTTAACGAAGAAGTAAGAATAAAAGAAATATTTCCCCGAGTTTTCGTGACCGTACAAAAATCTAAAATGGGCATAATTGAAAGTAATTATATTAGTGACAATATATAAAATTACTTAGGTACAAACATCACACTCATGATAATATTTTGTCCATTGCTTCTTGATTTTGTTTCTCAGCGAAGAAGTAAGAATTAAAAAAATATTTCCCTGGTGCAAAAATAAAAAAAACGGGCTTGTAATCAAATAGAACATTTTATATAAAATTACTTATATACAAACCTGACACGTTCGATAATATTTGGTCCACAGTCTGGTGAACTTTGTGTCTCAGCCAGGAAGTAAGATTTAAAAAATATTTCCCTGGTTTTCCGTGGCGGTACAAAAATCGAAAATGGGCTTAATAGAAAGTAACTATATAGGAGATATAATTTAAAAATAACTTAGATACCAACTTCACACACTTGAAAATTTTTGTTCTATAGATTCTTGTGAACTTAGTGTCTCAGCGAAGAAGTAAGAATTCATAAATATTTTCCGGGGTTTCCATAGCGGTATAAAAATAAAAGAAACGGTCTTAATCGAAAGTAATCACATGGAAGAATTTATTTAGAGAGTTCTTAGATACAAACCTAACACACTCGATAATATTTGGTCTATAGTTTCAAGTGAATCTCGTGTCTCAGCGAAGAAGTAAGTATTGAAAAATCTTTCGCGGGTTCTCCGTGACGGTACAAAAATCAGAAGCGGGCTTAATAGAAAGTAATCACATACAAGATTTTATTTACAGAATAGTTAGATACTGACGCAACATATTCGATAATTTCTTTTTATAGTTTCTTGTGAACTTCGTGTTTCAGCGAAGAAGTAAGAATTCAAAAAATATTTCTGGGGTTTTCCGTAGCGGTACAAAAAAAACTGTCTTCATAGAAAGCAATCATATAGAAGATTTTATTTGGAAATTATTTAGATACAAACCTCACACACTCGATAATATTTGGTCTATAGTTTCTTGTGAATTTCGTGTCTAAGCGAAGAAGTAAGAATTAAAAGAAATATTTCCCGGATTCTTCGTGGCGGTACAAAAATAAAAAAACGAGCTATTTTCAAAGTAAGTATACAGATGATTTTATATAAAAATTACTTAGATACTGACCTCACATATTCGATAATATTAGGTATATAATTTCTTGGGAACTTTGTTTCTCAGCGAAGAAGTAAGAATTCAAAAATAATTCCTGGGTTTTCCTTGACGATACAAAAATAAAAAACGGGTTTAATAGAAAGTAATCATAGAGGATTTTATTTGCAAAACAGTTAGATACTGACCTCACACATTCAATATATTTTTATATAGAGAGTTTCATGTGAACTTCGTGTCTTATCGAGGAAGTAAGAAACAAAAATTATTCAAGGATTTTTCGTGACAGTACAAAAATAAAAAAACGGGGTTCTTTGAAATTAATTATATAGGTGATTTTATATAAAGATTACTTAGATAGAAACCTCACACACTCGATATTTTTTGTGAACTTCGTGTCTCAGCAAAGAAGTAAGAATTCAAAAATATTTCCCTTGTTTTTCCGTAGCGGTACAAAAATAAAAACGGTCTTAATAGAAAGTAATCATATACAAGATTTTATTTACAAATTACTTAGATACAAGCCTCACACACTCCATAATATGTTTTCCATGGTTTCTTGTGAATTTCGTGTCTGAACGAAGAAGTGAGAATTAAAATATCTTTTCCGGATTTCTCGTGGCGGCACAAAAATAAAAAAACAGGCTATATTGAAAGTAATTATATAGATTATTTTATATAAAGATTACATAAATACAAACCTCTCACACTCGATAATATTTGGTCTACAGTTTCTTGTGAACTTCGTGTCTCAGCGACGAAGTAAGAATTAAAAAATATTGGAATTATGTAGATGACTTTTATAACGATTACTTGGATACAAACCTCACACATTCGATAATATTTGGTCTCTAGTTTCTTGTCTCAGCGAAGAATTAAGAATTGAAAAATATTTTCAGGGTTTTTCCTGACATTACAAAAATAGGAAACGGGCTTAATGGAAAGTAATCACATAGCAGATTCGATTTACAGAATACTTAGATACTGACCTCATACATTCGATAAAATATGGTTTATAGTTTCTTGTGAACTTCTTGTCTTAACGAAGAAGTAAGAATAAAAGAAATATTTCCCCGAGTTTTCGTGACCGTACAAAAATCTAAAATGGGCATAATTGAAAGTAATTATATTAGTGACAATATATAAAATTACTTAGGTACAAACATCACACTCATGATAATATTTTGTCCATTGCTTCTTGATTTTGTTTCTCAGCGAAGAAGTAAGAATTAAAAAAATATTTCCCTGGTGCAAAAATAAAAAAACGGGCTTGTAATCAAATAGAACATTTTATATAAAATTACTTATATACAAACCTGACACGTTCGATAATATTTGGTCCACAGTCTGGTGAACTTTGTGTCTCAGCCAGGAAGTAAGATTTAAAAAATATTTCCCTGGTTTTCCGTGGCGGTACAAAAATCGAAAATGGGCTTAATAGAAAGTAACTATATAGGAGATATAATTTAAAAATAACTTAGATACCAACCTCACACACTTGAAAATTTTTGTTCTATAGATTCTTGTGAACTTAGTGTCTCAGCGAAGAAGTAAGAATTCATAAATATTTTCCGGGGTTTCCATAGCGGTATAAAAATAAAAGAAACGGTCTTAATCGAAAGTAATCACATGGAAGAATTTATTTAGAGAGTTCTTAGATACAAACCTAACACACTCGATAATATTTGGTCTATAGTTTCAAGTGAATCTCGTGTCTCAGCGAAGAAGTAAGTATTGAAAAATCTTTCGCGGGTTCTCCGTGACGGTACAAAAATCAGAAGCGGGCTTAATAGAAAGTAATCACATACAAGATTTTATTTACAGAATAGTTAGATACTGACGCAACATATTCGATAATTTCTTTATATAGTTTCTTGTGAACTTCGTGTTTCAGCGAAGAAGTAAGAATTCAAAAAATATTTCTGGGGTTTTCCGTAGCGGTACAAAAAAAACTGTCTTCATAGAAAGCAATCATATAGAAGATTTTATTTGGAAATTATTTAGATACAAACCTCACACACTCGATAATATTTGGTCTATAGTTTCTTGTGAATTTCGTGTCTAAGCGAAGAAGTAAGAATTAAACGAAATATTTCCCGGATTCTTCGTGGCGGTACAAAAATAAAAAACGAGCTATTTTCAAAGTAAGTATACAGATGATTTTATATAAAAATTACTTAGATACTGACCTCACATATTCGATAATATTAGGTATATAATTTCTTGGGAACTTTGTTTCTCAGCGAAGAAGTAAGAATTCAAAAATAATTCCTGGGTTTTCCTTGACGATACAAAAATAAAAAACGGGTTTAATAGAAAGTAATCATAGAGGATTTTATTTGCAAAACAGTTAGATACTGACCTCACACATTCAATATATTTTTATATAGAGAGTTTCATGTGAACTTCGTGTCTTATCGAGGAAGTAAGAAACAAAAATTATTCAAGGATTTTTCGTGACAGTACAAAAATAAAAAAAACGGGGTTCTTTGAAATTAATTATATAGGTGACTTTATATAAAGATTACTTAGATAGAAACCTCACACACTCGATATTTTTTGTGAACTTCGTGTCTCAGCAAAGAAGTAAGAATTCAAAAATATTTCCCTTGTTTTTCCGTAGCGGTACAAAAATAAAAACGGTCTTAATAGAAAGTAATCATATACAAGATTTTATTTACAAATTACTTAGATACAAGCCTCACACACTCCATAATATTTTTTCCATGGTTTCTTGTGAATTTCGTGTCTGAACGAAGAAGTGAGAATTAAAATATCTTTTCCGGATTTCTCGTGGCGGCACAAAAATAAAAAAACAGGCTATATTGAAAGTAATTATATAGATTATTTTATATAAAGATTACATAAATACAAACCTCTCACACTCGATAATATTTGGTCTACAGTTTCTTGTGAACTTCGTGTCTCAGCGACGAAGTAAGAATTAAAAAATATTGGAATTATGTAGATGACTTTTATAACGATTACTTGGATACAAACCTCACACATTCGATAATATTTGGTCTCTAGTTTCTTGTCTCAGCGAAGAATTAAGAATTGAAAAATATTTTCAGGGTTTTTCCTGACATTACAAAAATAGGAAACGGGCTTAATGGAAAGTAATCACATAGCAGATTCGATTTACAGAATACTTAGATACTGACCTCATACATTCGATAAAATATGGTTTATAGTTTCTTGTGAACTTCTTGTCTTAACGAAGAAGTAAGAATAAAAGAAATATTTCCCCGAGTTTTCGTGACCGTACAAAAATCTAAAATGGGCATAATTGAAAGTAATTATATTAGTGACAATATATAAAATTACTTAGGTACAAACATCACACTCATGATAATATTTTGTCCATTGCTTCTTGATTTTGTTTCTCAGCGAAGAAGTAAGAATTAAAAAAATATTTCCCTGGTGCAAAAATAAAAAAACGGGCTTGTAATCAAATAGAACATTTTATATAAAATTACTTATATACAAACCTGACACGTTCGATAATATTTGGTCCACAGTCTGGTGAACTTTGTGTCTCAGCCAGGAAGTAAGATTTAAAAAATATTTCCCTGGTTTTCCGTGGCGGTACAAAAATCGAAAATGGGCTTAATAGAAAGTAACTATATAGGAGATATAATTTAAAAATAACTTAGATACCAACCTCACACACTTGAAAATTTTTGTTCTATAGATTCTTGTGAACTTAGTGTCTCAGCGAAGAAGTAAGAATTCATAAATATTTTCCGGGGTTTCCATAGCGGTATAAAAATAAAAGAAACGGTCTTAATCGAAAGTAATCACATGGAAGAATTTATTTAGAGAGTTCTTAGATACAAACCTAACACACTCGATAATATTTGGTCTATAGTTTCAAGTGAATCTCGTGTCTCAGCGAAGAAGTAAGTATTGAAAAATCTTTCGCGGGTTCTCCGTGACGGTACAAAAATCAGAAGCGGGCTTAATAGAAAGTAATCACATACAAGATTTTATTTACAGAATAGTTAGATACTGACGCAACATATTCGATAATTTCTTTATATAGTTTCTTGTGAACTTCGTGTTTCAGCGAAGATGTAAGAATTCAAAAAATATTTCTGGGGTTTTCCGTAGCGGTACAAAAAAAACTGTCTTCATAGAAAGCAATCATATAGAAGATTTTATTTGGAAATTATTTAGATACAAACCTCACACACTCGATAATATTTGGTCTATAGTTTCTTGTGAATTTCGTGTCTAAGCGAAGAAGTAAGAATTAAAAGAAATATTTCCCGGATTCTTCGTGGCGGTACAAAAATAAAAAACGAGCTATTTTCAAAGTAAGTATACAGATGATTTTATATAAAAATTACTTAGATACTGACCTCACATATTCGATAATATTAGGTATATAATTTCTTGGGAACTTTGTTTCTCAGCGAAGAAGTAAGAATTCAAAAATAATTCCTGGGTTTTCCTTGACGATACAAAAATAAAAAACGGGTTTAATAGAAAGTAATCATAGAGGATTTTATTTGCAAAACAGTTAGATACTGACCTCACACATTCAATATATTTTTATATAGAGAGTTTCATGTGAACTTCGTGTCTTATCGAGGAAGTAAGAAACAAAAATTATTCAAGGATTTTTCGTGACAGTACAAAAATAAAAAAAACGGGGTTCTTTGAAATTAATTATATAGGTGACTTTATATAAAGATTACTTAGATAGAAACCTCACACACTCGATATTTTTTGTGAACTTCGTGTCTCAGCAAAGAAGTAAGAATTCAAAAATATTTCCCTTGTTTTTCCGTAGCGGTACAAAAATAAAAACGGTCTTAATAGAAAGTAATCATATACAAGATTTTATTTACAAATTACTTAGATACAAGCCTCACACACTCCATAATATTTTTTCCATGGTTTCTTGTGAATTTCGTGTCTGAACGAAGAAGTGAGAATTAAAATATCTTTTCCGGATTTCTCGTGGCGGCACAAAAATAAAAAAACAGGCTATATTGAAAGTAATTATATAGATTATTTTATATAAAGATTACATAAATACAAACCTCTCACACTCGATAATATTTGGTCTACAGTTTCTTGTGAACTTCGTGTCTCAGCGACGAAGTAAGAATTAAAAAATATTGGAATTATGTAGATGACTTTTATAACGATTACTTGGATACAAACCTCACACATTCGATAATATTTGGTCTCTAGTTTCTTGTCTCAGCGAAGAATTAAGAATTGAAAAATATTTTCAGGGTTTTTCCTGACATTACAAAAATAGGAAACGGGCTTAATGGAAAGTAATCACATAGCAGATTCGATTTACAGAATACTTAGATACTGACCTCATACATTCGATAAAATATGGTTTATAGTTTCTTGTGAACTTCTTGTCTTAACGAAGAAGTAAGAATAAAAGAAATATTTCCCCGAGTTTTCGTGACCGTACAAAAATCTAAAATGGGCATAATTGAAAGTAATTATATTAGTGACAATATATAAAATTACTTAGGTACAAACATCACACTCATGATAATATTTTGTCCATTGCTTCTTGATTTTGTTTCTCAGCGAAGAAGTAAGAATTAAAAAAATATTTCCCTGGTGCAAAAATAAAAAAAACGGGCTTGTAATCAAATAGAACATTTTATATAAAATTACTTATATACAAACCTGACACGTTCGATAATATTTGGTCCACAGTCTGGTGAACTTTGTGTCTCAGCCAGGAAGTAAGATTTAAAAAATATTTCCCTGGTTTTCCGTGGCGGTACAAAAATCGAAAATGGGCTTAATAGAAAGTAAATATATTTAGGAGATATAATTTAAAAATAACTTAGATACCAACTTCACACACTTGAAAATTTTTGTTCTATAGATTCTTGTGAACTTAGTGTCTCAGCGAAGAAGTAAGAATTCATAAATATTTTCCGGGGTTTCCATAGCGGTATAAAAATAAAAGAAACGGTCTTAATCGAAAGTAATCACATGGAAGAATTTATTTAGAGAGTTCTTAGATACAAACCTAACACACTCGATAATATTTGGTCTATAGTTTCAAGTGAATCTCGTGTCTCAGCGAAGAAGTAAGTATTGAAAAATCTTTCGCGGGTTCTCCGTGACGGTACAAAAATCAGAAGCGGGCTTAATAGAAAGTAATCACATACAAGATTTTATTTACAGAATAGTTAGATACTGACGCAACATATTCGATAATTTCTTTTTATAGTTTCTTGTGAACTTCGTGTTTCAGCGAAGAAGTAAGAATTCAAAAAATATTTCTGGGGTTTTCCGTAGCGGTACAAAAAAAACTGTCTTCATAGAAAGCAATCATATAGAAGATTTTATTTGGAAATTATTTAGATACAAACCTCACACACTCGATAATATTTGGTCTATAGTTTCTTGTGAATTTCGTGTCTAAGCGAAGAAGTAAGAATTAAAAGAAATATTTCCCGGATTCTTCGTGGCGGTACAAAAATAAAAAAACGAGCTATTTTCAAAGTAAGTATACAGATGATTTTATATAAAAATTACTTAGATACTGACCTCACATATTCGATAATATTAGGTATATAATTTCTTGGGAACTTTGTTTCTCAGCGAAGAAGTAAGAATTCAAAAATAATTCCTGGGTTTTCCTTGACGATACAAAAATAAAAAACGGGTTTAATAGAAAGTAATCATAGAGGATTTTATTTGCAAAACAGTTAGATACTGACCTCACACATTCAATATATTTTTATATAGAGAGTTTCATGTGAACTTCGTGTCTTATCGAGGAAGTAAGAAACAAAAATTATTCAAGGATTTTTCGTGACAGTACAAAAATAAAAAAACGGGGTTCTTTGAAATTAATTATATAGGTGATTTTATATAAAGATTACTTAGATAGAAACCTCACACACTCGATATTTTTTGTGAACTTCGTGTCTCAGCAAAGAAGTAAGAATTCAAAAATATTTCCCTTGTTTTTCCGTAGCGGTACAAAAATAAAAACGTCTTAATAGAAAGTAATCATATACAAGATTTTATTTACAAATTACTTAGATACAAGCCTCACACACTCCATAATATTTTTTCCATGGTTTCTTGTGAATTTCGTGTCTGAACGAAGAAGTGAGAATTAAAATATCTTTTCCGGATTTCTCGTGGCGGCACAAAAATAAAAAAACAGGCTATATTGAAAGTAATTATATAGATTATTTTATATAAAGATTACATAAATACAAACCTCTCACACTCGATAATATTTGGTCTACAGTTTCTTGTGAACTTCGTGTCTCAGCGACGAAGTAAGAATTAAAAAATATTGGAATTATGTAGATGACTTTTATAACGATTACTTGGATACAAACCTCACACATTCGATAATATTTGGTCTCTAGTTTCTTGTCTCAGCGAAGAATTAAGAATTGAAAAATATTTTCAGGGTTTTTCCTGACATTACAAAAATAGGAAACGGGCTTAATGGAAAGTAATCACATAGCAGATTCGATTTACAGAATACTTAGATACTGACCTCATACATTCGATAAAATATGGTTTATAGTTTCTTGTGAACTTCTTGTCTTAACGAAGAAGTAAGAATAAAAGAAATATTTCCCCGAGTTTTCGTGACCGTACAAAAATCTAAAATGGGCATAATTGAAAGTAATTATATTAGTGACAATATATAAAATTACTTAGGTACAAACATCACACTCATGATAATATTTTGTCCATTGCTTCTTGATTTTGTTTCTCAGCGAAGAAGTAAGAATTAAAAAAATATTTCCCTGGTGCAAAAATAAAAAAACGGGCTTGTAATCAAATAGAACATTTTATATAAAATTACTTATATACAAACCTGACACGTTCGATAATATTTGGTCCACAGTCTGGTGAACTTTGTGTCTCAGCCAGGAAGTAAGATTTAAAAAATATTTCCCTGGTTTTCCGTGGCGGTACAAAAATCGAAAATGGGCTTAATAGAAAGTAACTATATAGGAGATATAATTTAAAAATAACTTAGATACCAACCTCACACACTTGAAAATTTTTGTTCTATAGATTCTTGTGAACTTAGTGTCTCAGCGAAGAAGTAAGAATTCATAAATATTTTCCGGGGTTTCCATAGCGGTATAAAAATAAAAGAAACGGTCTTAATCGAAAGTAATCACATGGAAGAATTTATTTAGAGAGTTCTTAGATACAAACCTAACACACTCGATAATATTTGGTCTATAGTTTCAAGTGAATCTCGTGTCTCAGCGAAGAAGTAAGTATTGAAAAATCTTTCGCGGGTTCTCCGTGACGGTACAAAAATCAGAAGCGGGCTTAATAGAAAGTAATCACATACAAGATTTTATTTACAGAATAGTTAGATACTGACGCAACATATTCGATAATTTCTTTATATAGTTTCTTGTGAACTTCGTGTTTCAGCGAAGATGTAAGAATTCAAAAAATATTTCTGGGGTTTTCCGTAGCGGTACAAAAAAAACTGTCTTCATAGAAAGCAATCATATAGAAGATTTTATTTGGAAATTATTTAGATACAAACCTCACACACTCGATAATATTTGGTCTATAGTTTCTTGTGAATTTCGTGTCTAAGCGAAGAAGTAAGAATTAAAAGAAATATTTCCCGGATTCTTCGTGGCGGTACAAAAATAAAAAACGAGCTATTTTCAAAGTAAGTATACAGATGATTTTATATAAAAATTACTTAGATACTGACCTCACATATTCGATAATATTAGGTATATAATTTCTTGGGAACTTTGTTTCTCAGCGAAGAAGTAAGAATTCAAAAATAATTCCTGGGTTTTCCTTGACGATACAAAAATAAAAAACGGGTTTAATAGAAAGTAATCATAGAGAATTTTATTTGCAAAACAGTTAGATACTGACCTCACACATTCAATATATTTTTATATAGAGAGTTTCATGTGAACTTCGTGTCTTATCGAGGAAGTAAGAAACAAAAATTATTCAAGGATTTTTCGTGACAGTACAAAAATAAAAAAAACGGGGTTCTTTGAAATTAATTATATAGGTGACTTTATATAAAGATTACTTAGATAGAAACCTCACACACTCGATATTTTTTGTGAACTTCGTGTCTCAGCAAAGAAGTAAGAATTCAAAAATATTTCCCTTGTTTTTCCGTAGCGGTACAAAAATAAAAACGGTCTTAATAGAAAGTAATCATATACAAGATTTTATTTACAAATTACTTAGATACAAGCCTCACACACTCCATAATATTTTTTCCATGGTTTCTTGTGAATTTCGTGTCTGAACGAAGAAGTGAGAATTAAAATATCTTTTCCGGATTTCTCGTGGCGGCACAAAAATAAAAAAACAGGCTATATTGAAAGTAATTATATAGATTATTTTATATAAAGATTACATAAATACAAACCTCTCACACTCGATAATATTTGGTCTACAGTTTCTTGTGAACTTCGTGTCTCAGCGACGAAGTAAGAATTAAAAAATATTGGAATTATGTAGATGACTTTTATAACGATTACTTGGATACAAACCTCACACATTCGATAATATTTGGTCTCTAGTTTCTTGTCTCAGCGAAGAATTAAGAATTGAAAAATATTTTCAGGGTTTTTCCTGACATTACAAAAATAGGAAACGGGCTTAATGGAAAGTAATCACATAGCAGATTCGATTTACAGAATACTTAGATACTGACCTCATACATTCGATAAAATATGGTTTATAGTTTCTTGTGAACTTCTTGTCTTAACGAAGAAGTAAGAATAAAAGAAATATTTCCCCGAGTTTTCGTGACCGTACAAAAATCTAAAATGGGCATAATTGAAAGTAATTATATTAGTGACAATATATAAAATTACTTAGGTACAAACATCACACTCATGATAATATTTTGTCCATTGCTTCTTGATTTTGTTTCTCAGCGAAGAAGTAAGAATTAAAAAAATATTTCCCTGGTGCAAAAATAAAAAAACGGGCTTGTAATCAAATAGAACATTTTATATAAAATTACTTATATACAAAATTGACACGTTCGATAATATTTGGTCCACAGTCTGGTGAACTTTGTGTCTCAGCCAGGAAGTAAGATTTAAAAAATATTTCCCTGGTTTTCCGTGGCGGTACAAAAATCGAAAATGGGCTTAATAGAAAGTAACTATATAGGAGATATAATTTAAAAATAACTTAGATACCAACTTCACACACTTGAAAATTTTTGTTCTATAGATTCTTGTGAACTTAGTGTCTCAGCGAAGAAGTAAGAATTCATAAATATTTTCCGGGGTTTCCATAGCGGTATAAAAATAAAAGAAACGGTCTTAATCGAAAGTAATCACATGGAAGAATTTATTTAGAGAGTTCTTAGATACAAACCTAACACACTCGATAATATTTGGTCTATAGTTTCAAGTGAATCTCGTGTCTCAGCGAAGAAGTAAGTATTGAAAAATCTTTCGCGGGTTCTCCGTGACGGTACAAAAATCAGAAGCGGGCTTAATAGAAAGTAATCACATACAAGATTTTATTTACAGAATAGTTAGATACTGACGCAACATATTCGATAATTTCTTTTTATAGTTTCTTGTGAACTTCGTGTTTCAGCGAAGAAGTAAGAATTCAAAAAATATTTCTGGGGTTTTCCGTAGCGGTACAAAAAAAACTGTCTTCATAGAAAGCAATCATATAGAAGATTTTATTTGGAAATTATTTAGATACAAACCTCACACACTCGATAATATTTGGTCTATAGTTTCTTGTGAATTTCGTGTCTAAGCGAAGAAGTAAGAATTAAAAGAAATATTTCCCGGATTCTTCGTGGCGGTACAAAAATAAAAAAACGAGCTATTTTCAAAGTAAGTATACAGATGATTTTATATAAAAATTACTTAGATACTGACCTCACATATTCGATAATATTAGGTATATAATTTCTTGGGAACTTTGTTTCTCAGCGAAGAAGTAAGAATTCAAAAATAATTCCTGGGTTTTCCTTGACGATACAAAAATAAAAAACGGGTTTAATAGAAAGTAATCATAGAGGATTTTATTTGCAAAACAGTTAGATACTGACCTCACACATTCAATATATTTTTATATAGAGAGTTTCATGTGAACTTCGTGTCTTATCGAGGAAGTAAGAAACAAAAATTATTCAAGGATTTTTCGTGACAGTACAAAAATAAAAAAACGGGGTTCTTTGAAATTAATTATATAGGTGATTTTATATAAAGATTACTTAGATAGAAACCTCACACACTCGATATTTTTTGTGAACTTCGTGTCTCAGCAAAGAAGTAAGAATTCAAAAATATTTCCCTTGTTTTTCCGTAGCGGTACAAAAATAAAAACGGTCTTAATAGAAAGTAATCATATACAAGATTTTATTTACAAATTACTTAGATACAAGCCTCACACACTCCATAATATTTTTTCCATGGTTTCTTGTGAATTTCGTGTCTGAACGAAGAAGTGAGAATTAAAATATCTTTTCCGGATTTCTCGTGGCGGCACAAAAATAAAAAAACAGGCTATATTGAAAGTAATTATATAGATTATTTTATATAAAGATTACATAAATACAAACCTCTCACACTCGATAATATTTGGTCTACAGTTTCTTGTGAACTTCGTGTCTCAGCGACGAAGTAAGAATTAAAAAATATTGGAATTATGTAGATGACTTTTATAACGATTACTTGGATACAAACCTCACACATTCGATAATATTTGGTCTCTAGTTTCTTGTCTCAGCGAAGAATTAAGAATTGAAAAATATTTTCAGGGTTTTTCCTGACATTACAAAAATAGGAAACGGGCTTAATGGAAAGTAATCACATAGCAGATTCGATTTACAGAATACTTAGATACTGACCTCATACATTCGATAAAATATGGTTTATAGTTTCTTGTGAACTTCTTGTCTTAACGAAGAAGTAAGAATAAAAGAAATATTTCCCCGAGTTTTCGTGACCGTACAAAAATCTAAAATGGGCATAATTGAAAGTAATTATATTAGTGACAATATATAAAATTACTTAGGTACAAACATCACACTCATGATAATATTTTGTCCATTGCTTCTTGATTTTGTTTCTCAGCGAAGAAGTAAGAATTAAAAAAATATTTCCCTGGTGCAAAAATAAAAAAACGGGCTTGTAATCAAATAGAACATTTTATATAAAATTACTTATATACAAAATTGACACGTTCGATAATATTTGGTCCACAGTCTGGTGAACTTTGTGTCTCAGCCAGGAAGTAAGATTTAAAAAATATTTCCCTGGTTTTCCGTGGCGGTACAAAAATCGAAAATGGGCTTAATAGAAAGTAACTATATAGGAGATATAATTTAAAAATAACTTAGATACCAACCTCACACACTTGAAAATTTTTGTTCTATAGATTCTTGTGAACTTAGTGTCTCAGCGAAGAAGTAAGAATTCATAAATATTTTCCGGGGTTTCCATAGCGGTATAAAAATAAAAGAAACGGTCTTAATCGAAAGTAATCACATGGAAGAATTTATTTAGAGAGTTCTTAGATACAAACCTAACACACTCGATAATATTTGGTCTATAGTTTCAAGTGAATCTCGTGTCTCAGCGAAGAAGTAAGTATTGAAAAATCTTTCGCGGGTTCTCCGTGACGGTACAAAAATCAGAAGCGGGCTTAATAGAAAGTAATCACATACAAGATTTTATTTACAGAATAGTTAGATACTGACGCAACATATTCGATAATTTCTTTATATAGTTTCTTGTGAACTTCGTGTTTCAGCGAAGAAGTAAGAATTCAAAAAATATTTCTGGGGTTTTCCGTAGCGGTACAAAAAAAACTGTCTTCATAGAAAGCAATCATATAGAAGATTTTATTTGGAAATTATTTAGATACAAACCTCACACACTCGATAATATTTGGTCTATAGTTTCTTGTGAATTTCGTGTCTAAGCGAAGAAGTAAGAATTAAAAGAAATATTTCCCGGATTCTTCGTGGCGGTACAAAAATAAAAAACGAGCTATTTTCAAAGTAAGTATACAGATGATTTTATATAAAAATTACTTAGATACTGACCTCACATATTCGATAATATTAGGTATATAATTTCTTGGGAACTTTGTTTCTCAGCGAAGAAGTAAGAATTCAAAAATAATTCCTGGGTTTTCCTTGACGATACAAAAATAAAAAACGGGTTTAATAGAAAGTAATCATAGAGGATTTTATTTGCAAAACAGTTAGATACTGACCTCACACATTCAATATATTTTTATATAGAGAGTTTCATGTGAACTTCGTGTCTTATCGAGGAAGTAAGAAACAAAAATTATTCAAGGATTTTTCGTGACAGTACAAAAATAAAAAAAACGGGGTTCTTTGAAATTAATTATATAGGTGACTTTATATAAAGATTACTTAGATAGAAACCTCACACACTCGATATTTTTTGTGAACTTCGTGTCTCAGCAAAGAAGTAAGAATTCAAAAATATTTCCCTTGTTTTTCCGTAGCGGTACAAAAATAAAAACGGTCTTAATAGAAAGTAATCATATACAAGATTTTATTTACAAATTACTTAGATACAAGCCTCACACACTCCATAATATTTTTTCCATGGTTTCTTGTGAATTTCGTGTCTGAACGAAGAAGTGAGAATTAAAATATCTTTTCCGGATTTCTCGTGGCGGCACAAAAATAAAAAAACAGGCTATATTGAAAGTAATTATATAGATTATTTTATATAAAGATTACATAAATACAAACCTCTCACACTCGATAATATTTGGTCTACAGTTTCTTGTGAACTTCGTGTCTCAGCGACGAAGTAAGAATTAAAAAATATTGGAATTATGTAGATGACTTTTATAACGATTACTTGGATACAAACCTCACACATTCGATAATATTTGGTCTCTAGTTTCTTGTCTCAGCGAAGAATTAAGAATTGAAAAATATTTTCAGGGTTTTTCCTGACATTACAAAAATAGGAAACGGGCTTAATGGAAAGTAATCACATAGCAGATTCGATTTACAGAATACTTAGATACTGACCTCATACATTCGATAAAATATGGTTTATAGTTTCTTGTGAACTTCTTGTCTTAACGAAGAAGTAAGAATAAAAGAAATATTTCCCCGAGTTTTCGTGACCGTACAAAAATCTAAAATGGGCATAATTGAAAGTAATTATATTAGTGACAATATATAAAATTACTTAGGTACAAACATCACACTCATGATAATATTTTGTCCATTGCTTCTTGATTTTGTTTCTCAGCGAAGAAGTAAGAATTAAAAAAATATTTCCCTGGTGCAAAAATAAAAAAAACGGGCTTGTAATCAAATAGAACATTTTATATAAAATTACTTATATACAAACCTGACACGTTCGATAATATTTGGTCCACAGTCTGGTGAACTTTGTGTCTCAGCCAGGAAGTAAGATTTAAAAAATATTTCCCTGGTTTTCCGTGGCGGTACAAAAATCGAAAATGGGCTTAATAGAAAGTAACTATATAGGAGATATAATTTAAAAATAACTTAGATACCAACTTCACACACTTGAAAATTTTTGTTCTATAGATTCTTGTGAACTTAGTGTCTCAGCGAAGAAGTAAGAATTCATAAATATTTTCCGGGGTTTCCATAGCGGTATAAAAATAAAAGAAACGGTCTTAATCGAAAGTAATCACATGGAAGAATTTATTTAGAGAGTTCTTAGATACAAACCTAACACACTCGATAATATTTGGTCTATAGTTTCAAGTGAATCTCGTGTCTCAGCGAAGAAGTAAGTATTGAAAAATCTTTCGCGGGTTCTCCGTGACGGTACAAAAATCAGAAGCGGGCTTAATAGAAAGTAATCACATACAAGATTTTATTTACAGAATAGTTAGATACTGACGCAACATATTCGATAATTTCTTTTTATAGTTTCTTGTGAACTTCGTGTTTCAGCGAAGAAGTAAGAATTCAAAAAATATTTCTGGGGTTTTCCGTAGCGGTACAAAAAAAACTGTCTTCATAGAAAGCAATCATATAGAAGATTTTATTTGGAAATTATTTAGATACAAACCTCACACACTCGATAATATTTGGTCTATAGTTTCTTGTGAATTTCGTGTCTAAGCGAAGAAGTAAGAATTAAAAGAAATATTTCCCGGATTCTTCGTGGCGGTACAAAAATAAAAAAACGAGCTATTTTCAAAGTAAGTATACAGATGATTTTATATAAAAATTACTTAGATACTGACCTCACATATTCGATAATATTAGGTATATAATTTCTTGGGAACTTTGTTTCTCAGCGAAGAAGTAAGAATTCAAAAATAATTCCTGGGTTTTCCTTGACGATACAAAAATAAAAAACGGGTTTAATAGAAAGTAATCATAGAGGATTTTATTTGCAAAACAGTTAGATACTGACCTCACACATTCAATATATTTTTATATAGAGAGTTTCATGTGAACTTCGTGTCTTATCGAGGAAGTAAGAAACAAAAATTATTCAAGGATTTTTCGTGACAGTACAAAAATAAAAAAACGGGGTTCTTTGAAATTAATTATATAGGTGATTTTATATAAAGATTACTTAGATAGAAACCTCACACACTCGATATTTTTTGTGAACTTCGTGTCTCAGCAAAGAAGTAAGAATTCAAAATTATTTCCCTTGTTTTTCCGTAGCGGTACAAAAATAAAAACGGTCTTAATAGAAAGTAATCATATACAAGATTTTATTTACAAATTACTTAGATACAAGCCTCACACACTCCATAATATTTTTTCCATGGTTTCTTGTGAATTTCGTGTCTGAACGAAGAAGTGAGAATTAAAATATCTTTTCCGGATTTCTCGTGGCGGCACAAAAATAAAAAAACAGGCTATATTGAAAGTAATTATATAGATTATTTTATATAAAGATTACATAAATACAAACCTCTCACACTCGATAATATTTGGTCTACAGTTTCTTGTGAACTTCGTGTCTCAGCGACGAAGTAAGAATTAAAAAATATTGGAATTATGTAGATGACTTTTATAACGATTACTTGGATACAAACCTCACACATTCGATAATATTTGGTCTCTAGTTTCTTGTCTCAGCGAAGAATTAAGAATTGAAAAATATTTTCAGGGTTTTTCCTGACATTACAAAAATAGGAAACGGGCTTAATGGAAAGTAATCACATAGCAGATTCGATTTACAGAATACTTAGATACTGACCTCATACATTCGATAAAATATGGTTTATAGTTTCTTGTGAACTTCTTGTCTTAACGAAGAAGTAAGAATAAAAGAAATATTTCCCCGAGTTTTCGTGACCGTACAAAAATCTAAAATGGGCATAATTGAAAGTAATTATATTAGTGACAATATATAAAATTACTTAGGTACAAACATCACACTCATGATAATATTTTGTCCATTGCTTCTTGATTTTGTTTCTCAGCGAAGAAGTAAGAATTAAAAAAATATTTCCCTGGTGCAAAAATAAAAAAACGGGCTTGTAATCAAATAGAACATTTTATATAAAATTACTTATATACAAACCTGACACGTTCGATAATATTTGGTCCACAGTCTGGTGAACTTTGTGTCTCAGCCAGGAAGTAAGATTTAAAAAATATTTCCCTGGTTTTCCGTGGCGGTACAAAAATCGAAAATGGGCTTAATAGAAAGTAACTATATAGGAGATATAATTTAAAAATAACTTAGATACCAACCTCACACACTTGAAAATTTTTGTTCTATAGATTCTTGTGAACTTAGTGTCTCAGCGAAGAAGTAAGAATTCATAAATATTTTCCGGGGTTTCCATAGCGGTATAAAAATAAAAGAAACGGTCTTAATCGAAAGTAATCACATGGAAGAATTTATTTAGAGAGTTCTTAGATACAAACCTAACACACTCGATAATATTTGGTCTATAGTTTCAAGTGAATCTCGTGTCTCAGCGAAGAAGTAAGTATTGAAAAATCTTTCGCGGGTTCTCCGTGACGGTACAAAAATCAGAAGCGGGCTTAATAGAAAGTAATCACATACAAGATTTTATTTACAGAATAGTTAGATACTGACGCAACATATTCGATAATTTCTTTATATAGTTTCTTGTGAACTTCGTGTTTCAGCGAAGATGTAAGAATTCAAAAAATATTTCTGGGGTTTTCCGTAGCGGTACAAAAAAAACTGTCTTCATAGAAAGCAATCATATAGAAGATTTTATTTGGAAATTATTTAGATACAAACCTCACACACTCGATAATATTTGGTCTATAGTTTCTTGTGAATTTCGTGTCTAAGCGAAGAAGTAAGAATTAAAAGAAATATTTCCCGGATTCTTCGTGGCGGTACAAAAATAAAAAACGAGCTATTTTCAAAGTAAGTATACAGATGATTTTATATAAAAATTACTTAGATACTGACCTCACATATTCGATAATATTAGGTATATAATTTCTTGGGAACTTTGTTTCTCAGCGAAGAAGTAAGAATTCAAAAATAATTCCTGGGTTTTCCTTGACGATACAAAAATAAAAAACGGGTTTAATAGAAAGTAATCATAGAGAATTTTATTTGCAAAACAGTTAGATACTGACCTCACACATTCAATATATTTTTATATAGAGAGTTTCATGTGAACTTCGTGTCTTATCGAGGAAGTAAGAAACAAAAATTATTCAAGGATTTTTCGTGACAGTACAAAAATAAAAAAAACGGGGTTCTTTGAAATTAATTATATAGGTGACTTTATATAAAGATTACTTAGATAGAAACCTCACACACTCGATATTTTTTGTGAACTTCGTGTCTCAGCAAAGAAGTAAGAATTCAAAAATATTTCCCTTGTTTTTCCGTAGCGGTACAAAAATAAAAACGGTCTTAATAGAAAGTAATCATATACAAGATTTTATTTACAAATTACTTAGATACAAGCCTCACACACTCCATAATATTTTTTCCATGGTTTCTTGTGAATTTCGTGTCTGAACGAAGAAGTGAGAATTAAAATATCTTTTCCGGATTTCTCGTGGCGGCACAAAAATAAAAAAACAGGCTATATTGAAAGTAATTATATAGATTATTTTATATAAAGATTACATAAATACAAACCTCTCACACTCGATAATATTTGGTCTACAGTTTCTTGTGAACTTCGTGTCTCAGCGACGAAGTAAGAATTAAAAAATATTGGAATTATGTAGATGACTTTTATAACGATTACTTGGATACAAACCTCACACATTCGATAATATTTGGTCTCTAGTTTCTTGTCTCAGCGAAGAATTAAGAATTGAAAAATATTTTCAGGGTTTTTCCTGACATTACAAAAATAGGAAACGGGCTTAATGGAAAGTAATCACATAGCAGATTCGATTTACAGAATACTTAGATACTGACCTCATACATTCGATAAAATATGGTTTATAGTTTCTTGTGAACTTCTTGTCTTAACGAAGAAGTAAGAATAAAAGAAATATTTCCCCGAGTTTTCGTGACCGTACAAAAATCTAAAATGGGCATAATTGAAAGTAATTATATTAGTGACAATATATAAAATTACTTAGGTACAAACATCACACTCATGATAATATTTTGTCCATTGCTTCTTGATTTTGTTTCTCAGCGAAGAAGTAAGAATTAAAAAAATATTTCCCTGGTGCAAAAATAAAAAAAACGGGCTTGTAATCAAATAGAACATTTTATATAAAATTACTTATATACAAACCTGACACGTTCGATAATATTTGGTCCACAGTCTGGTGAACTTTGTGTCTCAGCCAGGAAGTAAGATTTAAAAAATATTTCCCTGGTTTTCCGTGGCGGTACAAAAATCGAAAATGGGCTTAATAGAAAGTAACTATATAGGAGATATAATTTAAAAATAACTTAGATACCAACTTCACACACTTGAAAATTTTTGTTCTATAGATTCTTGTGAACTTAGTGTCTCAGCGAAGAAGTAAGAATTCATAAATATTTTCCGGGGTTTCCATAGCGGTATAAAAATAAAAGAAACGGTCTTAATCGAAAGTAATCACATGGAAGAATTTATTTAGAGAGTTCTTAGATACAAACCTAACACACTCGATAATATTTGGTCTATAGTTTCAAGTGAATCTCGTGTCTCAGCGAAGAAGTAAGTATTGAAAAATCTTTCGCGGGTTCTCCGTGACGGTACAAAAATCAGAAGCGGGCTTAATAGAAAGTAATCACATACAAGATTTTATTTACAGAATAGTTAGATACTGACGCAACATATTCGATAATTTCTTTTTATAGTTTCTTGTGAACTTCGTGTTTCAGCGAAGAAGTAAGAATTCAAAAAATATTTCTGGGGTTTTCCGTAGCGGTACAAAAAAAACTGTCTTCATAGAAAGCAATCATATAGAAGATTTTATTTGGAAATTATTTAGATACAAACCTCACACACTCGATAATATTTGGTCTATAGTTTCTTGTGAATTTCGTGTCTAAGCGAAGAAGTAAGAATTAAAAGAAATATTTCCCGGATTCTTCGTGGCGGTACAAAAATAAAAAAACGAGCTATTTTCAAAGTAAGTATACAGATGATTTTATATAAAAATTACTTAGATACTGACCTCACATATTCGATAATATTAGGTATATAATTTCTTGGGAACTTTGTTTCTCAGCGAAGAAGTAAGAATTCAAAAATAATTCCTGGGTTTTCCTTGACGATACAAAAATAAAAAACGGGTTTAATAGAAAGTAATCATAGAGGATTTTATTTGCAAAACAGTTAGATACTGACCTCACACATTCAATATATTTTTATATAGAGAGTTTCATGTGAACTTCGTGTCTTATCGAGGAAGTAAGAAACAAAAATTATTCAAGGATTTTTCGTGACAGTACAAAAATAAAAAAACGGGGTTCTTTGAAATTAATTATATAGGTGATTTTATATAAAGATTACTTAGATAGAAACCTCACACACTCGATATTTTTTGTGAACTTCGTGTCTCAGCAAAGAAGTAAGAATTCAAAAATATTTCCCTTGTTTTTCCGTAGCGGTACAAAAATAAAAACGGTCTTAATAGAAAGTAATCATATACAAGATTTTATTTACAAATTACTTAGATACAAGCCTCACACACTCCATAATATTTTTTCCATGGTTTCTTGTGAATTTCGTGTCTGAACGAAGAAGTGAGAATTAAAATATCTTTTCCGGATTTCTCGTGGCGGCACAAAAATAAAAAAACAGGCTATATTGAAAGTAATTATATAGATTATTTTATATAAAGATTACATAAATACAAACCTCTCACACTCGATAATATTTGGTCTACAGTTTCTTGTGAACTTCGTGTCTCAGCGACGAAGTAAGAATTAAAAAATATTGGAATTATGTAGATGACTTTTATAACGATTACTTGGATACAAACCTCACACATTCGATAATATTTGGTCTCTAGTTTCTTGTCTCAGCGAAGAATTAAGAATTGAAAAATATTTTCAGGGTTTTTCCTGACATTACAAAAATAGGAAACGGGCTTAATGGAAAGTAATCACATAGCAGATTCGATTTACAGAATACTTAGATACTGACCTCATACATTCGATAAAATATGGTTTATAGTTTCTTGTGAACTTCTTGTCTTAACGAAGAAGTAAGAATAAAAGAAATATTTCCCCGAGTTTTCGTGACCGTACAAAAATCTAAAATGGGCATAATTGAAAGTAATTATATTAGTGACAATATATAAAATTACTTAGGTACAAACATCACACTCATGATAATATTTTGTCCATTGCTTCTTGATTTTGTTTCTCAGCGAAGAAGTAAGAATTAAAAAAATATTTCCCTGGTGCAAAAATAAAAAAACGGGCTTGTAATCAAATAGAACATTTTATATAAAATTACTTATATACAAAATTGACACGTTCGATAATATTTGGTCCACAGTCTGGTGAACTTTGTGTCTCAGCCAGGAAGTAAGATTTAAAAAATATTTCCCTGGTTTTCCGTGGCGGTACAAAAATCGAAAATGGGCTTAATAGAAAGTAACTATATAGGAGATATAATTTAAAAATAACTTAGATACCAACCTCACACACTTGAAAATTTTTGTTCTATAGATTCTTGTGAACTTAGTGTCTCAGCGAAGAAGTAAGAATTCATAAATATTTTCCGGGGTTTCCATAGCGGTATAAAAATAAAAGAAACGGTCTTAATCGAAAGTAATCACATGGAAGAATTTATTTAGAGAGTTCTTAGATACAAACCTAACACACTCGATAATATTTGGTCTATAGTTTCAAGTGAATCTCGTGTCTCAGCGAAGAAGTAAGTATTGAAAAATCTTTCGCGGGTTCTCCGTGACGGTACAAAAATCAGAAGCGGGCTTAATAGAAAGTAATCACATACAAGATTTTATTTACAGAATAGTTAGATACTGACGCAACATATTCGATAATTTCTTTATATAGTTTCTTGTGAACTTCGTGTTTCAGCGAAGAAGTAAGAATTCAAAAAATATTTCTGGGGTTTTCCGTAGCGGTACAAAAAAAACTGTCTTCATAGAAAGCAATCATATAGAAGATTTTATTTGGAAATTATTTAGATACAAACCTCACACACTCGATAATATTTGGTCTATAGTTTCTTGTGAATTTCGTGTCTAAGCGAAGAAGTAAGAATTAAAAGAAATATTTCCCGGATTCTTCGTGGCGGTACAAAAATAAAAAACGAGCTATTTTCAAAGTAAGTATACAGATGATTTTATATAAAAATTACTTAGATACTGACCTCACATATTCGATAATATTAGGTATATAATTTCTTGGGAACTTTGTTTCTCAGCGAAGAAGTAAGAATTCAAAAATAATTCCTGGGTTTTCCTTGACGATACAAAAATAAAAAACGGGTTTAATAGAAAGTAATCATAGAGGATTTTATTTGCAAAACAGTTAGATACTGACCTCACACATTCAATATATTTTTATATAGAGAGTTTCATGTGAACTTCGTGTCTTATCGAGGAAGTAAGAAACAAAAATTATTCAAGGATTTTTCGTGACAGTACAAAAATAAAAAAAACGGGGTTCTTTGAAATTAATTATATAGGTGACTTTATATAAAGATTACTTAGATAGAAACCTCACACACTCGATATTTTTTGTGAACTTCGTGTCTCAGCAAAGAAGTAAGAATTCAAAAATATTTCCCTTGTTTTTCCGTAGCGGTACAAAAATAAAAACGGTCTTAATAGAAAGTAATCATATACAAGATTTTATTTACAAATTACTTAGATACAAGCCTCACACACTCCATAATATTTTTTCCATGGTTTCTTGTGAATTTCGTGTCTGAACGAAGAAGTGAGAATTAAAATATCTTTTCCGGATTTCTCGTGGCGGCACAAAAATAAAAAAACAGGCTATATTGAAAGTAATTATATAGATTATTTTATATAAAGATTACATAAATACAAACCTCTCACACTCGATAATATTTGGTCTACAGTTTCTTGTGAACTTCGTGTCTCAGCGACGAAGTAAGAATTAAAAAATATTGGAATTATGTAGATGACTTTTATAACGATTACTTGGATACAAACCTCACACATTCGATAATATTTGGTCTCTAGTTTCTTGTCTCAGCGAAGAATTAAGAATTGAAAAATATTTTCAGGGTTTTTCCTGACATTACAAAAATAGGAAACGGGCTTAATGGAAAGTAATCACATAGCAGATTCGATTTACAGAATACTTAGATACTGACCTCATACATTCGATAAAATATGGTTTATAGTTTCTTGTGAACTTCTTGTCTTAACGAAGAAGTAAGAATAAAAGAAATATTTCCCCGAGTTTTCGTGACCGTACAAAAATCTAAAATGGGCATAATTGAAAGTAATTATATTAGTGACAATATATAAAATTACTTAGGTACAAACATCACACTCATGATAATATTTTGTCCATTGCTTCTTGATTTTGTTTCTCAGCGAAGAAGTAAGAATTAAAAAAATATTTCCCTGGTGCAAAAATAAAAAAAACGGGCTTGTAATCAAATAGAACATTTTATATAAAATTACTTATATACAAACCTGACACGTTCGATAATATTTGGTCCACAGTCTGGTGAACTTTGTGTCTCAGCCAGGAAGTAAGATTTAAAAAATATTTCCCTGGTTTTCCGTGGCGGTACAAAAATCGAAAATGGGCTTAATAGAAAGTAACTATATAGGAGATATAATTTAAAAATAACTTAGATACCAACTTCACACACTTGAAAATTTTTGTTCTATAGATTCTTGTGAACTTAGTGTCTCAGCGAAGAAGTAAGAATTCATAAATATTTTCCGGGGTTTCCATAGCGGTATAAAAATAAAAGAAACGGTCTTAATCGAAAGTAATCACATGGAAGAATTTATTTAGAGAGTTCTTAGATACAAACCTAACACACTCGATAATATTTGGTCTATAGTTTCAAGTGAATCTCGTGTCTCAGCGAAGAAGTAAGTATTGAAAAATCTTTCGCGGGTTCTCCGTGACGGTACAAAAATCAGAAGCGGGCTTAATAGAAAGTAATCACATACAAGATTTTATTTACAGAATAGTTAGATACTGACGCAACATATTCGATAATTTCTTTTTATAGTTTCTTGTGAACTTCGTGTTTCAGCGAAGAAGTAAGAATTCAAAAAATATTTCTGGGGTTTTCCGTAGCGGTACAAAAAAAACTGTCTTCATAGAAAGCAATCATATAGAAGATTTTATTTGGAAATTATTTAGATACAAACCTCACACACTCGATAATATTTGGTCTATAGTTTCTTGTGAATTTCGTGTCTAAGCGAAGAAGTAAGAATTAAAAGAAATATTTCCCGGATTCTTCGTGGCGGTACAAAAATAAAAAAACGAGCTATTTTCAAAGTAAGTATACAGATGATTTTATATAAAAATTACTTAGATACTGACCTCACATATTCGATAATATTAGGTATATAATTTCTTGGGAACTTTGTTTCTCAGCGAAGAAGTAAGAATTCAAAAATAATTCCTGGGTTTTCCTTGACGATACAAAAATAAAAAACGGGTTTAATAGAAAGTAATCATAGAGGATTTTATTTGCAAAACAGTTAGATACTGACCTCACACATTCAATATATTTTTATATAGAGAGTTTCATGTGAACTTCGTGTCTTATCGAGGAAGTAAGAAACAAAAATTATTCAAGGATTTTTCGTGACAGTACAAAAATAAAAAAACGGGGTTCTTTGAAATTAATTATATAGGTGATTTTATATAAAGATTACTTAGATAGAAACCTCACACACTCGATATTTTTTGTGAACTTCGTGTCTCAGCAAAGAAGTAAGAATTCAAAAATATTTCCCTTGTTTTTCCGTAGCGGTACAAAAATAAAAACGGTCTTAATAGAAAGTAATCATATACAAGATTTTATTTACAAATTACTTAGATACAAGCCTCACACACTCCATAATATTTTTTCCATGGTTTCTTGTGAATTTCGTGTCTGAACGAAGAAGTGAGAATTAAAATATCTTTTCCGGATTTCTCGTGGCGGCACAAAAATAAAAAAACAGGCTATATTGAAAGTAATTATATAGATTATTTTATATAAAGATTACATAAATACAAACCTCTCACACTCGATAATATTTGGTCTACAGTTTCTTGTGAACTTCGTGTCTCAGCGACGAAGTAAGAATTAAAAAATATTGGAATTATGTAGATGACTTTTATAACGATTACTTGGATACAAACCTCACACATTCGATAATATTTGGTCTCTAGTTTCTTGTCTCAGCGAAGAATTAAGAATTGAAAAATATTTTCAGGGTTTTTCCTGACATTACAAAAATAGGAAACGGGCTTAATGGAAAGTAATCACATAGCAGATTCGATTTACAGAATACTTAGATACTGACCTCATACATTCGATAAAATATGGTTTATAGTTTCTTGTGAACTTCTTGTCTTAACGAAGAAGTAAGAATAAAAGAAATATTTCCCCGAGTTTTCGTGACCGTACAAAAATCTAAAATGGGCATAATTGAAAGTAATTATATTAGTGACAATATATAAAATTACTTAGGTACAAACATCACACTCATGATAATATTTTGTCCATTGCTTCTTGATTTTGTTTCTCAGCGAAGAAGTAAGAATTAAAAAAATATTTCCCTGGTGCAAAAATAAAAAAACGGGCTTGTAATCAAATAGAACATTTTATATAAAATTACTTATATACAAAATTGACACGTTCGATAATATTTGGTCCACAGTCTGGTGAACTTTGTGTCTCAGCCAGGAAGTAAGATTTAAAAAATATTTCCCTGGTTTTCCGTGGCGGTACAAAAATCGAAAATGGGCTTAATAGAAAGTAACTATATAGGAGATATAATTTAAAAATAACTTAGATACCAACCTCACACACTTGAAAATTTTTGTTCTATAGATTCTTGTGAACTTAGTGTCTCAGCGAAGAAGTAAGAATTCATAAATATTTTCCGGGGTTTCCATAGCGGTATAAAAATAAAAGAAACGGTCTTAATCGAAAGTAATCACATGGAAGAATTTATTTAGAGAGTTCTTAGATACAAACCTAACACACTCGATAATATTTGGTCTATAGTTTCAAGTGAATCTCGTGTCTCAGCGAAGAAGTAAGTATTGAAAAATCTTTCGCGGGTTCTCCGTGACGGTACAAAAATCAGAAGCGGGCTTAATAGAAAGTAATCACATACAAGATTTTATTTACAGAATAGTTAGATACTGACGCAACATATTCGATAATTTCTTTATATAGTTTCTTGTGAACTTCGTGTTTCAGCGAAGAAGTAAGAATTCAAAAAATATTTCTGGGGTTTTCCGTAGCGGTACAAAAAAAACTGTCTTCATAGAAAGCAATCATATAGAAGATTTTATTTGGAAATTATTTAGATACAAACCTCACACACTCGATAATATTTGGTCTATAGTTTCTTGTGAATTTCGTGTCTAAGCGAAGAAGTAAGAATTAAAAGAAATATTTCCCGGATTCTTCGTGGCGGTACAAAAATAAAAAACGAGCTATTTTCAAAGTAAGTATACAGATGATTTTATATAAAAATTACTTAGATACTGACCTCACATATTCGATAATATTAGGTATATAATTTCTTGGGAACTTTGTTTCTCAGCGAAGAAGTAAGAATTCAAAAATAATTCCTGGGTTTTCCTTGACGATACAAAAATAAAAAACGGGTTTAATAGAAAGTAATCATAGAGGATTTTATTTGCAAAACAGTTAGATACTGACCTCACACATTCAATATATTTTTATATAGAGAGTTTCATGTGAACTTCGTGTCTTATCGAGGAAGTAAGAAACAAAAATTATTCAAGGATTTTTCGTGACAGTACAAAAATAAAAAAAACGGGGTTCTTTGAAATTAATTATATAGGTGACTTTATATAAAGATTACTTAGATAGAAACCTCACACACTCGATATTTTTTGTGAACTTCGTGTCTCAGCAAAGAAGTAAGAATTCAAAAATATTTCCCTTGTTTTTCCGTAGCGGTACAAAAATAAAAACGGTCTTAATAGAAAGTAATCATATACAAGATTTTATTTACAAATTACTTAGATACAAGCCTCACACACTCCATAATATTTTTTCCATGGTTTCTTGTGAATTTCGTGTCTGAACGAAGAAGTGAGAATTAAAATATCTTTTCCGGATTTCTCGTGGCGGCACAAAAATAAAAAAACAGGCTATATTGAAAGTAATTATATAGATTATTTTATATAAAGATTACATAAATACAAACCTCTCACACTCTATAATATTTGGTCTACAGTTTCTTGTGAACTTCGTGTCTCAGCGACGAAGTAAGAATTAAAAAATATTGGAATTATGTAGATGACTTTTATAACGATTACTTGGATACAAACCTCACACATTCGATAATATTTGGTCTCTAGTTTCTTGTCTCAGCGAAGAATTAAGAATTGAAAAATATTTTCAGGGTTTTTCCTGACATTACAAAAATAGGAAACGGGCTTAATGGAAAGTAATCACATAGCAGATTCGATTTACAGAATACTTAGATACTGACCTCATACATTCGATAAAATATGGTTTATAGTTTCTTGTGAACTTCTTGTCTTAACGAAGAAGTAAGAATAAAAGAAATATTTCCCCGAGTTTTCGTGACCGTACAAAAATCTAAAATGGGCATAATTGAAAGTAATTATATTAGTGACAATATATAAAATTACTTAGGTACAAACATCACACTCATGATAATATTTTGTCCATTGCTTCTTGATTTTGTTTCTCAGCGAAGAAGTAAGAATTAAAAAAATATTTCCCTGGTGCAAAAATAAAAAAAACGGGCTTGTAATCAAATAGAACATTTTATATAAAATTACTTATATACAAACCTGACACGTTCGATAATATTTGGTCCACAGTCTGGTGAACTTTGTGTCTCAGCCAGGAAGTAAGATTTAAAAAATATTTCCCTGGTTTTCCGTGGCGGTACAAAAATCGAAAATGGGCTTAATAGAAAGTAACTATATAGGAGATATAATTTAAAAATAACTTAGATACCAACTTCACACACTTGAAAATTTTTGTTCTATAGATTCTTGTGAACTTAGTGTCTCAGCGAAGAAGTAAGAATTCATAAATATTTTCCGGGGTTTCCATAGCGGTATAAAAATAAAAGAAACGGTCTTAATCGAAAGTAATCACATGGAAGAATTTATTTAGAGAGTTCTTAGATACAAACCTAACACACTCGATAATATTTGGTCTATAGTTTCAAGTGAATCTCGTGTCTCAGCGAAGAAGTAAGTATTGAAAAATCTTTCGCGGGTTCTTCGTGACGGTACAAAAATCAGAAGCGGGCTTAATAGAAAGTAATCACATACAAGATTTTATTTACAGAATAGTTAGATACTGACGCAACATATTCGATAATTTCTTTTTATAGTTTCTTGTGAACTTCGTGTTTCAGCGAAGAAGTAAGAATTCAAAAAATATTTCTGGGGTTTTCCGTAGCGGTACAAAAAAAACTGTCTTCATAGAAAGCAATCATATAGAAGATTTTATTTGGAAATTATTTAGATACAAACCTCACACACTCGATAATATTTGGTCTATAGTTTCTTGTGAATTTCGTGTCTAAGCGAAGAAGTAAGAATTAAAAGAAATATTTCCCGGATTCTTCGTGGCGGTACAAAAATAAAAAACGAGCTATTTTCAAAGTAAGTATACAGATGATTTTATATAAAAATTACTTAGATACTGACCTCACATATTCGATAATATTAGGTATATAATTTCTTGGGAACTTTGTTTCTCAGCGAAGAAGTAAGAATTCAAAAATAATTCCTGGGTTTTCCTTGACGATACAAAAATAAAAAACGGGTTTAATAGAAAGTAATCATAGAGGATTTTATTTGCAAAACAGTTAGATACTGACCTCACACATTCAATATATTTTTATATAGAGAGTTTCATGTGAACTTCGTGTCTTATCGAGGAAGTAAGAAACAAAAATTATTCAAGGATTTTTCGTGACAGTACAAAAATAAAAAAAACGGGGTTCTTTGAAATTAATTATATAGGTGACTTTATATAAAGATTACTTAGATAGAAACCTCACACACTCGATATTTTTTGTGAACTTCGTGTCTCAGCAAAGAAGTAAGAATTCAAAAATATTTCCCTTGTTTTTCCGTAGCGGTACAAAAATAAAAACGGTCTTAATAGAAAGTAATCATATACAAGATTTTATTTACAAATTACTTAGATACAAGCCTCACACACTCCATAATATTTTTTCCATGGTTTCTTGTGAATTTCGTGTCTGAACGAAGAAGTGAGAATTAAAATATCTTTTCCGGATTTCTCGTGGCGGCACAAAAATAAAAAAACAGGCTATATTGAAAGTAATTATATAGATTATTTTATATAAAGATTACATAAATACAAACCTCTCACACTCGATAATATTTGGTCTACAGTTTCTTGTGAACTTCGTGTCTCAGCGACGAAGTAAGAATTAAAAAATATTGGAATTATGTAGATGACTTTTATAACGATTACTTGGATACAAACCTCACACATTCGATAATATTTGGTCTCTAGTTTCTTGTCTCAGCGAAGAATTAAGAATTGAAAAATATTTTCAGGGTTTTTCCTGACATTACAAAAATAGGAAACGGGCTTAATGGAAAGTAATCACATAGCAGATTCGATTTACAGAATACTTAGATACTGACCTCATACATTCGATAAAATATGGTTTATAGTTTCTTGTGAACTTCTTGTCTTAACGAAGAAGTAAGAATAAAAGAAATATTTCCCCGAGTTTTCGTGACCGTACAAAAATCTAAAATGGGCATAATTGAAAGTAATTATATTAGTGACAATATATAAAATTACTTAGGTACAAACATCACACTCATGATAATATTTTGTCCATTGCTTCTTGATTTTGTTTCTCAGCGAAGAAGTAAGAATTAAAAAAATATTTCCCTGGTGCAAAAATAAAAAAAACGGGCTTGTAATCAAATAGAACATTTTATATAAAATTACTTATATACAAACCTGACACGTTCGATAATATTTGGTCCACAGTCTGGTGAACTTTGTGTCTCAGCCAGGAAGTAAGATTTAAAAAATATTTCCCTGGTTTTCCGTGACGGTACAAAAATCGAAAATGGGCTTAATAGAAAGTAACTATATAGGAGATATAATTTAAAAATAACTTAGATACCAACTTCACACACTTGAAAATTTTTGTTCTATAGATTCTTGTGAACTTAGTGTCTCAGCGAAGAAGTAAGAATTCATAAATATTTTCCGGGGTTTCCATAGCGGTATAAAAATAAAAGAAACGGTCTTAATCGAAAGTAATCACATGGAAGAATTTATTTAGAGAGTTCTTAGATACAAACCTAACACACTCGATAATATTTGGTCTATAGTTTCAAGTGAATCTCGTGTCTCAGCGAAGAAGTAAGTATTGAAAAATCTTTCGCGGGTTCTCCGTGACGGTACAAAAATCAGAAGCGGGCTTAATAGAAAGTAATCACATACAAGATTTTATTTACAGAATAGTTAGATACTGACGCAACATATTCGATAATTTCTTTTTATAGTTTCTTGTGAACTTCGTGTTTCAGCGAAGAAGTAAGAATTCAAAAAATATTTCTGGGGTTTTCCGTAGCGGTACAAAAAAAACTGTCTTCATAGAAAGCAATCATATAGAAGATTTTATTTGGAAATTATTTAGATACAAACCTCACACACTCGATAATATTTGGTCTATAGTTTCTTGTGAATTTCGTGTCTAAGCGAAGAAGTAAGAATTAAAAGAAATATTTCCCGGATTCTTCGTGGCGGTACAAAAATAAAAAAACGAGCTATTTTCAAAGTAAGTATACAGATGATTTTATATAAAAATTACTTAGATACTGACCTCACATATTCGATAATATTAGGTATATAATTTCTTGGGAACTTTGTTTCTCAGCGAAGAAGTAAGAATTCAAAAATAATTCCTGGGTTTTCCTTGACGATACAAAAATAAAAAACGGGTTTAATAGAAAGTAATCATAGAGGATTTTATTTGCAAAACAGTTAGATACTGACCTCACACATTCAATATATTTTTATATAGAGAGTTTCATGTGAACTTCGTGTCTTATCGAGGAAGTAAGAAACAAAAATTATTCAAGGATTTTTCGTGACAGTACAAAAATAAAAAAACCGGGGTTCTTTGAAATTAATTATATAGGTGATTTTATATAAAGATTACTTAGATAGAAACCTCACACACTCGATATTTTTTGTGAACTTCGTGTCTCAGCAAAGAAGTAAGAATTCAAAAATATTTCCCTTGTTTTTCCGTAGCGGTACAAAAATAAAAACGGTCTTAATAGAAAGTAATCATATACAAGATTTTATTTACAAATTACTTAGATACAAGCCTCACACACTCCATAATATTTTTTCCATGGTTTCTTGTGAATTTCGTGTCTGAACGAAGAAGTGAGAATTAAAATATCTTTTCCGGATTTCTCGTGGCGGCACAAAAATAAAAAAACAGGCTATATTGAAAGTAATTATATAGATTATTTTATATAAAGATTACATAAATACAAACCTCTCACACTCTATAATATTTGGTCTACAGTTTCTTGTGAACTTCGTGTCTCAGCGACGAAGTAAGAATTAAAAAATATTGGAATTATGTAGATGACTTTTATAACGATTACTTGGATACAAACCTCACACATTCGATAATATTTGGTCTCTAGTTTCTTGTCTCAGCGAAGAATTAAGAATTGAAAAATATTTTCAGGGTTTTTCCTGACATTACAAAAATAGGAAACGGGCTTAATGGAAAGTAATCACATAGCAGATTCGATTTACAGAATACTTAGATACTGACCTCATACATTCGATAAAATATGGTTTATAGTTTCTTGTGAACTTCTTGTCTTAACGAAGAAGTAAGAATAAAAGAAATATTTCCCCGAGTTTTCGTGACCGTACAAAAATCTAAAATGGGCATAATTGAAAGTAATTATATTAGTGACAATATATAAAATTACTTAGGTACAAACATCACACTCATGATAATATTTTGTCCATTGCTTCTTGATTTTGTTTCTCAGCGAAGAAGTAAGAATTAAAAAAATATTTCCCTGGTGCAAAAATAAAAAAACGGGCTTGTAATCAAATAGAACATTTTATATAAAATTACTTATATACAAACCTGACACGTTCGATAATATTTGGTCCACAGTCTGGTGAACTTTGTGTCTCAGCCAGGAAGTAAGATTTAAAAAATATTTCCCTGGTTTTCCGTGGCGGTACAAAAATCGAAAATGGGCTTAATAGAAAGTAACTATATAGGAGATATAATTTAAAAATAACTTAGATACCAACCTCACACACTTGAAAATTTTTGTTCTATAGATTCTTGTGAACTTAGTGTCTCAGCGAAGAAGTAAGAATTCATAAATATTTTCCGGGGTTTCCATAGCGGTATAAAAATAAAAGAAACGGTCTTAATCGAAAGTAATCACATGGAAGAATTTATTTAGAGAGTTCTTAGATACAAACCTAACACACTCGATAATATTTGGTCTATAGTTTCAAGTGAATCTCGTGTCTCAGCGAAGAAGTAAGTATTGAAAAATCTTTCGCGGGTTCTCCGTGACGGTACAAAAATCAGAAGCGGGCTTAATAGAAAGTAATCACATACAAGATTTTATTTACAGAATAGTTAGATACTGACGCAACATATTCGATAATTTCTTTATATAGTTTCTTGTGAACTTCGTGTTTCAGCGAAGAAGTAAGAATTCAAAAAATATTTCTGGGGTTTTCCGTAGCGGTACAAAAAAAACTGTCTTCATAGAAAGCAATCATATAGAAGATTTTATTTGGAAATTATTTAGATACAAACCTCACACACTCGATAATATTTGGTCTATAGTTTCTTGTGAATTTCGTGTCTAAGCGAAGAAGTAAGAATTAAAAGAAATATTTCCCGGATTCTTCGTGGCGGTACAAAAATAAAAAACGAGCTATTTTCAAAGTAAGTATACAGATGATTTTATATAAAAATTACTTAGATACTGACCTCACATATTCGATAATATTAGGTATATAATTTCTTGGGAACTTTGTTTCTCAGCGAAGAAGTAAGAATTCAAAAATAATTCCTGGGTTTTCCTTGACGATACAAAAATAAAAAACGGGTTTAATAGAAAGTAATCATAGAGGATTTTATTTGCAAAACAGTTAGATACTGACCTCACACATTCAATATATTTTTATATAGAGAGTTTCATGTGAACTTCGTGTCTTATCGAGGAAGTAAGAAACAAAAATTATTCAAGGATTTTTCGTGACAGTACAAAAATAAAAAAAACGGGGTTCTTTGAAATTAATTATATAGGTGACTTTATATAAAGATTACTTAGATAGAAACCTCACACACTCGATATTTTTTGTGAACTTCGTGTCTCAGCAAAGAAGTAAGAATTCAAAAATATTTCCCTTGTTTTTCCGTAGCGGTACAAAAATAAAAACGGTCTTAATAGAAAGTAATCATATACAAGATTTTATTTACAAATTACTTAGATACAAGCCTCACACACTCCATAATATTTTTTCCATGGTTTCTTGTGAATTTCGTGTCTGAACGAAGAAGTGAGAATTAAAATATCTTTTCCGGATTTCTCGTGGCGGCACAAAAATAAAAAAACAGGCTATATTGAAAGTAATTATATAGATTATTTTATATAAAGATTACATAAATACAAACCTCTCACACTCGATAATATTTGGTCTACAGTTTCTTGTGAACTTCGTGTCTCAGCGACGAAGTAAGAATTAAAAAATATTGGAATTATGTAGATGACTTTTATAACGATTACTTGGATACAAACCTCACACATTCGATAATATTTGGTCTCTAGTTTCTTGTCTCAGCGAAGAATTAAGAATTGAAAAATATTTTCAGGGTTTTTCCTGACATTACAAAAATAGGAAACGGGCTTAATGGAAAGTAATCACATAGCAGATTCGATTTACAGAATACTTAGATACTGACCTCATACATTCGATAAAATATGGTTTATAGTTTCTTGTGAACTTCTTGTCTTAACGAAGAAGTAAGAATAAAAGAAATATTTCCCCGAGTTTTCGTGACCGTACAAAAATCTAAAATGGGCATAATTGAAAGTAATTATATTAGTGACAATATATAAAATTACTTAGGTACAAACATCACACTCATGATAATATTTTGTCCATTGCTTCTTGATTTTGTTTCTCAGCGAAGAAGTAAGAATTAAAAAAATATTTCCCTGGTGCAAAAATAAAAAAACGGGCTTGTAATCAAATAGAACATTTTATATAAAATTACTTATATACAAACCTGACACGTTCGATAATATTTGGTCCACAGTCTGGTGAACTTTGTGTCTCAGCCAGGAAGTAAGATTTAAAAAATATTTCCCTGGTTTTCCGTGGCGGTACAAAAATCGAAAATGGGCTTAATAGAAAGTAACTATATAGGAGATATAATTTAAAAATAACTTAGATACCAACCTCACACACTTGAAAATTTTTGTTCTATAGATTCTTGTGAACTTAGTGTCTCAGCGAAGAAGTAAGAATTCATAAATATTTTCCGGGGTTTCCATAGCGGTATAAAAATAAAAGAAACGGTCTTAATCGAAAGTAATCACATGGAAGAATTTATTTAGAGAGTTCTTAGATACAAACCTAACACACTCGATAATATTTGGTCTATAGTTTCAAGTGAATCTCGTGTCTCAGCGAAGAAGTAAGTATTGAAAAATCTTTCGCGGGTTCTCCGTGACGGTACAAAAATCAGAAGCGGGCTTAATAGAAAGTAATCACATACAAGATTTTATTTACAGAATAGTTAGATACTGACGCAACATATTCGATAATTTCTTTATATAGTTTCTTGTGAACTTCGTGTTTCAGCGAAGAAGTAAGAATTCAAAAAATATTTCTGGGGTTTTCCGTAGCGGTACAAAAAAAACTGTCTTCATAGAAAGCAATCATATAGAAGATTTTATTTGGAAATTATTTAGATACAAACCTCACACACTCGATAATATTTGGTCTATAGTTTCTTGTGAATTTCGTGTCTAAGCGAAGAAGTAAGAATTAAAAGAAATATTTCCCGGATTCTTCGTGGCGGTACAAAAATAAAAAACGAGCTATTTTCAAAGTAAGTATACAGATGATTTTATATAAAAATTACTTAGATACTGACCTCACATATTCGATAATATTAGGTATATAATTTCTTGGGAACTTTGTTTCTCAGCGAAGAAGTAAGAATTCAAAAATAATTCCTGGGTTTTCCTTGACGATACAAAAATAAAAAACGGGTTTAATAGAAAGTAATCATAGAGGATTTTATTTGCAAAACAGTTAGATACTGACCTCACACATTCAATATATTTTTATATAGAGAGTTTCATGTGAACTTCGTGTCTTATCGAGGAAGTAAGAAACAAAAATTATTCAAGGATTTTTCGTGACAGTACAAAAATAAAAAAAACGGGGTTCTTTGAAATTAATTATATAGGTGACTTTATATAAAGATTACTTAGATAGAAACCTCACACACTCGATATTTTTTGTGAACTTCGTGTCTCAGCAAAGAAGTAAGAATTCAAAAATATTTCCCTTGTTTTTCCGTAGCGGTACAAAAATAAAAACGGTCTTAATAGAAAGTAATCATATACAAGATTTTATTTACAAATTACTTAGATACAAGCCTCACACACTCCATAATATTTTTTCCATGGTTTCTTGTGAATTTCGTGTCTGAACGAAGAAGTGAGAATTAAAATATCTTTTCCGGATTTCTCGTGGCGGCACAAAAATAAAAAAACAGGCTATATTGAAAGTAATTATATAGATTATTTTATATAAAGATTACATAAATACAAACCTCTCACACTCGATAATATTTGGTCTACAGTTTCTTGTGAACTTCGTGTCTCAGCGACGAAGTAAGAATTAAAAAATATTGGAATTATGTAGATGACTTTTATAACGATTACTTGGATACAAACCTCACACATTCGATAATATTTGGTCTCTAGTTTCTTGTCTCAGCGAAGAATTAAGAATTGAAAAATATTTTCAGGGTTTTTCCTGACATTACAAAAATAGGAAACGGGCTTAATGGAAAGTAATCACATAGCAGATTCGATTTACAGAATACTTAGATACTGACCTCATACATTCGATAAAATATGGTTTATAGTTTCTTGTGAACTTCTTGTCTTAACGAAGAAGTAAGAATAAAAGAAATATTTCCCCGAGTTTTCGTGACCGTACAAAAATCTAAAATGGGCATAATTGAAAGTAATTATATTAGTGACAATATATAAAATTACTTAGGTACAAACATCACACTCATGATAATATTTTGTCCATTGCTTCTTGATTTTGTTTCTCAGCGAAGAAGTAAGAATTAAAAAAATATTTCCCTGGTGCAAAAATAAAAAAACGGGCTTGTAATCAAATAGAACATTTTATATAAAATTACTTATATACAAACCTGACACGTTCGATAATATTTGGTCCACAGTCTGGTGAACTTTGTGTCTCAGCCAGGAAGTAAGATTTAAAAAATATTTCCCTGGTTTTCCGTGGCGGTACAAAAATCGAAAATGGGCTTAATAGAAAGTAACTATATAGGAGATATAATTTAAAAATAACTTAGATACCAACCTCACACACTTGAAAATTTTTGTTCTATAGATTCTTGTGAACTTAGTGTCTCAGCGAAGAAGTAAGAATTCATAAATATTTTCCGGGGTTTCCATAGCGGTATAAAAATAAAAGAAACGGTCTTAATCGAAAGTAATCACATGGAAGAATTTATTTAGAGAGTTCTTAGATACACACCTAACACACTCGATAATATTTGGTCTATACTTTCAAGTGAATCTCGTGTCTCAGCGAAGAAGTAAGTATTGAAAAATCTTTCGCGGGTTCTCCGTGACGGTACAAAAATCAGAAGCGGGCTTAATAGAAAGTAATCATATACAAGATTTTATTTACAGAATAGTTAGATACTGACGCAACATATTCGATAATTTCTTTATATAGTTTCTTGTGAACTTCGTGTTTCAGCGAAGAAGTAAGAATTCAAAAAATATTTCTGGGGTTTTCCGTAGCGGTACAAAAAAAACTGTCTTCATAGAAAGCAATCATATAGAAGATTTTATTTGGAAATTATTTAGATACAAACCTCACACACTCGATAATATTTGGTCTATAGTTTCTTGTGAATTTCGTGTCTAAGCGAAGAAGTAAGAATTAAAAGAAATATTTCCCGGATTCTTCGTGGCGGTACAAAAATAAAAAAACGAGCTGTTTTCAAAGTAAGTATACAGATGATTTTATATAAAAATTACTTAGATACTGACCTCACATATTCGATAATATTAGGTATATAATTTCTTGGGAACTTTGTTTCTCAGCGAAGAAGTAAGAATTCAAAAATAATTCCTGGGTTTTCCTTGACGATACAAAAATAAAAAACGGGTTTAATAGAAAGTAATCATAGAGGATTTTATTTGCAAAACAGTTAGATACTGACCTCACACATTCAATATATTTTTATATAGAGAGTTTCATGTGAACTTCGTGTCTTATCGAGGAAGTAAGAAACAAAAATTATTCAAGGATTTTTCGTGACAGTACAAAAATAAAAAAAACGGGGTTCTTTGAAATTATTTATATAGGTGACTTTATATAAAGATTACTTAGATAGAAACCTCACACACTCGATATTTTTTGTGAACTTCGTGTCTCAGCAAAGAAGTAAGAATTCAAAAATATTTCCCTTGTTTTTCCGTAGCGGTACAAAAATAAAAACGGTCTTAATAGAAAGTAATCATATACAAGATTTTATTTACAAATTACTTAGATACAAGCCTCACACACTCCATAATATTTTTTCCATGGTTTCTTGTGAATTTCGTGTCTGAACGAAGAAGTGAGAATTAAAATATCTTTTCCGGATTTCTCGTGGCGGCACAAAAATAAAAAAACAGGCTATATTGAAAGTAATTATATAGATTATTTTATATAAAGATTACATAAATACAAACCTCTCACACTCGATAATATTTGGTCTACAGTTTCTTGTGAACTTCGTGTCTCAGCGACGAAGTAAGAATTAAAAAATATTGGAATTATGTAGATGACTTTTATAACGATTACTTGGATACAAACCTCACACATTCGATAATATTTGGTCTCTAGTTTCTTGTCTCAGCGAAGAATTAAGAATTGAAAAATATTTTCAGGGTTTTTCCTGACATTACAAAAATAGGAAACGGGCTTAATGGAAAGTAATCACATAGCAGATTCGATTTACAGAATACTTAGATACTGACCTCATACATTCGATAAAATATGGTTTATAGTTTCTTGTGAACTTCTTGTCTTAACGAAGAAGTAAGAATAAAAGAAATATTTCCCCGAGTTTTCGTGACCGTACAAAAATCTAAAATGGGCATAATTGAAAGTAATTATATTAGTGACAATATATAAAATTACTTAGGTACAAACATCACACTCATGATAATATTTTGTCCATTGCTTCTTGATTTTGTTTCTCAGCGAAGAAGTAAGAATTAAAAAAATATTTCCCTGGTGCAAAAATAAAAAAAACGGGCTTGTAATCAAATAGAACATTTTATATAAAATTACTTATATACAAACCTGACACGTTCGATAATATTTGGTCCACAGTCTGGTGAACTTTGTGTCTCAGCCAGGAAGTAAGATTTAAAAAATATTTCCCTGGTTTTCCGTGGCGGTACAAAAATCGAAAATGGGCTTAATAGAAAGTAACTATATAGGAGATATAATTTAAAAATAACTTAGATACCAACTTCACACACTTGAAAATTTTTGTTCTATAGATTCTTGTGAACTTAGTTGTTGTATCCTCCGGAAGGAGAAAGGGGGGGGGGGTACAATGGTTCGAAGATACGTGTCCGTTGGTCCGGTGAAAGCTTGGTAGCTAACTTCAAATAAATAAAGTTCGTACTTAGGTTTTATATATATATATATATATGTATATTGGACAAAGTCACTGGAGACACCACAATTACAGTTTGGTTACAGTTACCGTCACTCACATGTAGGTATTCACAAAACACTGTAGACACTTAGTTTTACAGACAGTCCTTCAGACAGAGCACAAGGAATAATTTCCAAAGATATTTACCCGGCAGCTCCACAGTAGACTTGAATCGTGTATGGATGTACAACTGTGTCCTAACACAGAATTTTGGGCTTTTTATACAAAACTTAGGTTATTTACGTGATCTATTACAAGTCATTAAGTTCTTTCTGTTTTTCTATTTCGACGGGTCTACGTGCGGAGCGCCATACCATGTTTTGACATTTGAAATAGTTTACCGACACCTGAGGGTTACCTGGTCAAGGTTACCAAAACATGTTTTGAACTTGACAGTTCCAGGTCCCGTTAAGCAAGAGGACGAAGCCTCTGAACTATAATTACATTAAATCACTTTCGCTTCCCTTTTACCTTAAATCTAACACAAACATTGACACATAAATTGACAGCTGTACTTCTCTTCTTTTTTAACTAAGAATAATTGTATCTCAAAAAGGATGGTTAAATCAAAATATAAACGGAAAAGGTTGTCACCTACAACACCTCCCTCCTTTTTTGATGAATTTTCCTTTTTCTTGTAATGAAAATTCAACAGTAATGCACCTTTATCTTTCTTTTCTTACAACTGAACTTGGGTTTGAGTCTACAGTTAACGCTTCTGTTAAATCACTCATTTGTATGTCAGAATCATCTTTCTTTTGGGTTACCTTGTTAAATGTCAGAGGTTTTATACATATTTGCGGACAACATAATTTATCATTGTTACACCACCTTTTACACATATTCATACAATTACAACTGTAGCAGCAACAATATAATATTATTACAATAATTAAGATTATACCAACGTAAGTTATCCAAGATAATTTATCAATTTTTGTAGAGTGGAGTATTTTCCACTGCTGTTCTTTAATTTTATCTTCTATTTCCTGAATTTTCGAACTTGCTAGATGCAACTCCGTTGCCGAGTTTGCAATGGGCTTTATTGGTAACTTTACCTCTACTTTATCTAAGGAAAATGATACATTATTAATCTCACAACAGTTCATTGATATATTAATTTTTGGAATAATATCCTTTTGAGTAATATTTCTTGCATATACTGTGTGTGCTTGAATTTGGGATTTTGAAGTGTAGGCTTTGCACTTATTTTCTAAATGAATTATACCAGAATCTTTTAATACGACATCATAAGGTTCCCGATGTTCGCATATTACTGTTACCTTTTCATTATTTGGGGTTACATATATCCAATCATTCCATTTTAGTGACAAAAATATGCAATATTCGATTTGTGTAATATGTCGATTACAATCTGATGGAACTGTATGTGATGCTTGAAGTAATTTGACTTCGCATTCTACATGGTTATGCGTATTTTGAATAGCAAATACATGTCTACAAAGTTTCCAATTTTCTCTTACCTCTTTACATGCCTTATATTCGTTTTCTGAAATTTTAGCATAATATTGTTTTGTCTCATCTATCAATAAGTATGGTTTCTCTGGTTGAATGAACATGAACTTGTTAGTAGTGTTCTGAAGCTTACTTGGGAAAGGCACTAAGTTATAAACTTTATACCGTATGTTGTCGGTTAAAGGCAACTTAATTACATAAGCCAAAATTCCATTTTTGAGGAATACATCTAATGATATAATTTTCAGTAACATATACCCATGAGATTTGGTCAAACCTGTAGGTATTGATAACCCGTTGCTTATTGTGCTTTCGCTAGCCTTAAACTCTTTGAGTATTTCATAGGGAGTTATGATTCGAACTTGTAAAGTACCCTTTTGAGCTTCAAGAATAGCTTGTAATACATTTTCATATTTGTCCTCTAATTCTCTTAAATAACTATTAATATTCTGAATTTGGGTATTAATAGCTATCCTTAAATCTAAAGAGAGGAATGATTCTGACAATTTCTTTTCATTTTCTGTAACTTCTTTTGTTAAATTCTCTAAACCAGAGGTGATCATTTTTTCATTTGCGTCAATTGCAACTAGAGTGTCGTTTACACCTTTTAATGCAGATTTCACTACAGTTAGTTCCTCTTTACTTAATCTAAGAAAATCTAATTGTTCATTTTCTAACTTGTGAATCTGTTCGGAATAGAAGTCTGCATCTTTCTCGTCTAGAGTACCAAATAGTACTTTAGAGATTTCTCCTACAAAATTGAAAACACCTCTTTTCCTTCTTTCATGGTTTGACATATGAGTTACTTCTAAAATTAATTGTTTAGTTTCTTTGATTTCATCGATTCTGATTAATACCTGGTTTGCAAATACTGTTGAACAGGGAGTTTTATTATTACGGACAATTGGATTCATGCATAAGTGTTTTGTCCGTTCTACAATCTTTTGTACCTTTAAGAAACTATTATCTAACTCCGTAAGATTTACAAAGGTCAGCAATTTCCATTCTGAGGAATATAATTGGACTTCTCCTATATGGTCGTAGTATAGTCCTGAAGTGTCCTTGAAGTGTTCTATTCGAACTCCTACACAAATAACTGCTCTTGCCAAATAAACTATTAACACTATGTGCAACCACATCTTCCTGTAATAGAAAGAAAATACACTAATTATCTAACGTGCTACTTGTTAATAGTATAACTTTAATCGATTTGCATGTACTGTGGTAACCGTTTTACCTTTCTGCAACGTACAATTAACACCTTTCACTGCTACGATTTTAAAAGGGCCTCTCCACTGAGAGTCTAATTTCTTCGACCTTCCTCGTCGAACGGCTTCATCATATAACAAGACATTGTCTCCTTTCTGAAAGAGATATTCATTCTTGTTTTTGTCATATGATTCTTTACTTTTCTCCTTTGCTTTGATCAATTTTGATTTGGCTAAAGCATGCATTTCCTGAAGTTTTTTCCGTAAGTTCTTCACATAGTCTTCGTAATTGTAGTTGACTTCTGTGGGTCGTTTTTGTAATATGCCTGGTATGTTAGCATGTCTTCCAAAAAGAAGATAAAATGGGGTGTACCCGGTAGAAGAATGAGGGGTAGTATTATAAGTAAATGTAGCAAAATGAATCCATGTATCCCAGTCATCCTGATTAACTGATACAAAATGTCTGAGAAATTCCGTAAGAGTTCTGTGGCTGCGTTCAATGGATCCGTTTGATTGTGGGCAATACGGAGTAGTGTGAAGTTTTTGAATTTGTAACAGTTTACAAATACGTACCAGAACTTCACTCATAAAATTGCTTCCACAGTCGGTCAGAATTTTTTGAGGTATGCCATACTTCAAAATCAGATTATTAACTATGGTTTTACCAACCGTGTCAGCATCTTGGGTCATTATTGGACTGGCTATGATGAATTTTGACAAGTCGTCCTGCATGGTTAACAAATACTTGTTCCCATTTTGTGTCAACGTCAGCGGACCCATAATATCTAAATTTATACGTTCAAAGACAGTTTCAGGGGTATCAGTTATCCTCATTGGCATCTTAGTTTTACACTGGGTGATTTTATTCCGTTGGCAAGAGTCACAAGTTTTTATGAAGTGCTCTAGATCTTCCTTTAGTTTGGGCCATTTCTGTAGGCTTATGTTGTTAAGATCGAGATATGTCTTGATTTTCTCGTAACATCTCGTCATTCCTACATGTCCTCCTAAGGGCTTACTATGAAACTCTTCCAATATTTTCTGTTTGGTTTCAAATTCTAAAGGTGAGTCATCATTATCTTCTACTACATACATTCTGCTCAGACAATCTGCGTTGGTATTTCTTTTTCCTTTCTTATAAACAATTTCGTAGTCGTACTCTTCCAACAAGATTTTCCACTTCAACAGCCTCGAACTGGGGTCCTTTACGCGAAAAACCCAAGTGAGTGGTTTACAATCAGTAACAAATGTTACTGGTCTCCCGTATATGTAAGGATGAAAAAGCTTCGATGCCCAGACGATTGCTACTAGTTCTCTTTCTGTTGCACTGTAACGTTGTTCTGCTTGGTTGAACTTTCGACTAGCATAGTGGATGGGTAGGTCGTTTCCTATTTTTCCTTGAGATAAAATGGCACCACAAGCCATGCCACTGGCATCAGTTGTTATGATGAATGGCTTGCTGAAATCTGGATATTGCAATATTGGAGGATTTGTTAGTCTTTCCTTTAGTGTTTCAAATGCTAATTCTTCCTTCGTTCCCCATAGAAATTCCACATTTTCCTTCAATAGATTTGTCAAGGGTAATGCAATCTGGCCGAATGAGTGGATGAATTTCCTGTAATATCCTGCTAATCCTAAAAATCCTTTAACTTGCTTTTTGTTCCGTGGTTCTGGAAAATTCTGAACCTTTTCCACTAACCTCGGATCAGGCTTCACTCCCTCACTCGTGACTACGTGCCCTAAGTATGTCAATTCTGTTTGGAGAAATTCACATTTGTCTGGTCCAAGTTGTAAATTATGTTCTCGAAACCTTTGCAACACTTCCTTTAATCTGTTGTTGTGTTCTTCTAGCGTTGAACCAAAGATCACACAGTCGTCTAAATAAATAAAGCACCTGTGTCCCTGTATTCCAGCAAGAACTGAGTTCATCAACCTTTGGAATGTTGATGGCGCTGTTCTTAATCCAAAACACATCCTCTTAAATTGGTAATGGTTATAAGGAGTACTGAATGCTGTGATGGGCCTATCTTCTTCTCTAATGTTCGTCTGTAGGTATCCTTGCGCTAGGTCCAAGATAGAGAAGTATCGTGCTTTTCCCAACTGACTTATGATGTCGTCAATATTTGGTAAAGGAAATCTGTCATGAGATGTTAATCTGTTGACATGTGAAAGGTCAATTACTAACCTATACTTCTGTTTTCCTGATGCATCAATATTCTTAGGAACCAAGAAGATTGGACTGTTCCATGGGCTAATCGAAGGTTCTATTATATCTTGTGCCAACATTTCCTGAATTTGCTTTTCAATTTCTTCCTTCTGCATTTCAGGAAGTCGGTATGGTTTCCTGTTCACAACTGTACCTTGGTGCTGTGGTTGAATTCTAATGTGATGTTCAATTGTAGGTGTAGGTGTTAGCTGATCACCTGGTAGGAAAAATACATCATGGAATTCCTTACAGATTTCCAGGATACTACTTCTTTCTTCTGAAGAGAGATGGTCTAATCTAAGAAGCTTTTCCAATTTCTTCACTCTGTTCAATATCCCTGTTGATCTTTTGTCTTTATGTCTTTCATTCACCATGAATATATTTCCTTCAAATGTAATATGGTCTATTTGAACTAATTCTACTGGATCTAACATTACTGTTTCCTCCTTTTCGTTAGTATTCAATATTAAACAATAACACATGTTATTTTCTGCTTTGGTTATGCATTCCCCTAGATAAACACCTTCTTTCAAAAGTTTCTTTTCGACCATGCCTGTTCCGTTTGTTTTACTAGGAACCAATGATATTTGTTCACATCTAGGATGTATGGTAACCTTCCTTGGAACAACTAGGGTACCATGGCTTTGATCCTTAGAATCCGTTCCTGCAGAATTAAAGGTGAGTGTACAGCGGTTCTGAGACAAAAAATCTCTTCCTAATAGGATTCTATGATTTGACAAACATCCCTTATTAATCACATGAAACAAATGCGGAAATTCCGATCCTTGTATATTTACAGTTACAACAATTGTACCAATGGTTTTTGTCTTTTCTTCACCGACACCCCTTAATGTAATAGCCTCTTCAAACCTTATGCTTTGTTGCAATTCATTATCTAATACGTCGATTGAAAGGAGAGATAAGTCGGCTCCGGAGTCCAAGAGACATTGAAATTTCGTTGAACCTATTTCTCTTATACCGATCTGGATTGTACTGTCAGTTTGCACCTCACAAATGTTTTCAATGTGGTTTTGGCAACCCTGTTTCTCCCGAACGTGAAATGGCTGCTTATTCACGCCGTTCGTTTCCCGTTTCCCGACGAGGGATTTTCTTTAGAAGTCGAACCTCTCTGATGAAAATGTTCACTGTGACGTTTTTCATCCTCACACGTGCAACAATGGACCCTCCTGTTTACTTGACCTCCGGTCACGTTATCTTTTCGTTTCTTCAGTCGGCAATCCCTGCTGATATGCCCCTTTAAATTACAATTGTAGCACACTACATTACTTTTGTCTTTTAGGTGATTAATTGTCATTTTATCCTTGGGTCTCGCACCCAGGTTCATCGTGTTCGCTCTCTGCGACAACATTTGTATCTCCTCTTGAAGAGCCAGTTCTACAATTGATCCTAACGATGTAGAATCTTTCGCTTTACTCCATACTATCATCTGAATTCGATCATTGCAGAGCCCTTGCATAAAACTTGCTTTGGCGAGAATTTCAACTAATGACATTGCCCCTGATAGTTTGGCAGGTTCTAAAACTCTAACTATTGCATGTCTTAGGTCTGATTGTAGCTTATCTACTTTACTAGCCCAATCAGCAACACTTTCTGCCCTACCCTGTCTAGTGTTAAAGAGTTGACAGGCATAAAAATCTATAGTTCTGCGATCTGAGTAATTTTCTATCAGAATTTCTTTAACTTCCTTATAGGTGGTTGTACCACTACGGACTAATAATTTTGATTTCGCATCACCTGTAATTCTCGCCTTCACAAATTTTAGCAGTTGGTCATGCTTACTAGAGTGAACTAATTCAAAGGCTGAATCACAATTTGATAGGAACTCTTGCAAATTTTCTCTTTTTCCAGAAAACGGAGTCGTAATCAGTTTCAACGCTTCAGGAATACTACAATAATCGGAAAGATCATTAGGAGCACGTGTGTCCGTTTCTTCCCTATTCCTTGGCATATTGCTCGACACTTTAAACCTTTGTATATCTTACAGACTGCTAATAAATATAAATATATTTACTTACTTTCTTTGTTTACACTACCTTCTTATTCGTAGACTAAAACGTAAGAGTAGCTCCCCCCATAAACTAAGTTATGGAACACTTTCTCCTTAGAGCGTGACAAGGGTAACAACTCCTCCCTCGGGACACGGATATAATCTACTACTTCGGTCCAAGTCCATTTACACCTTAACTGGCACTTAAATTCGAAAGTTATAGATGTAATTTTGGCTTTCTTCCCAACAAGCACAAAGAGACTTAAGTTGTTGTAAAAGTTATTGGTTTGCTTACTCGTTAGTTTGCACTTTCTTTGCGGACCACCAGGTTGGTAACTGCGGCGATTAATGATGTTTTAAAAATTGGTACCTGGTCGCTCTCTCGTCACCAAGCTGGCGGTTAGTTGGCTTCAGGCTGGCCTTGCCTGAGTTTGAAATCCTGTCTGGAAGATGGCGTGAAACTGTCCGTCGTTCACCAAAAACTGAAGCTGGATATCTCGTAGTCGTCTTTGTGGGTTGAATTCCACCTTCAACCACCACCGTGTCTCGTAGTGGGAAGCTTCTGCACTCCTTCTTGTGGTAACAAAGATAGCTTTGATAAGATGCTGTGGATATTCTGCTTACGGTAGAAATATGGGCGATAGGATATCGTGGCGTTCTGGAGGATATCCTACTGCGGATATAGCTGCAGATGTCCTGTGAAGCTGCCGGGGAAAGTTTTATTCGAAGTCCGGACACATCCCGTCGCTGCCACCAATTTTTCCTGTTGTATCCTCCGGAAGGAGAAAGGGGGGGGGGTACAATGGTTCGAAGATACGTGTCCGTTGGTCCGGTGAAAGCTTGGTAGCTAACTTCAAATAAATAAAGTTCGTACTTAGGTTTTATATATATATATATTTATATTGGACAAAGTCACTGGAGACACCACAATTACAGTTTGGTTACAGTTACCGTCACTCACATGTAGGTATTCACAAAACACTGTAGACACTTAGTTTTACAGACAGTCCTTCAGACAGAGCACAAGGAATAATTTCCAAAGATATTTACCCGGCTGCTCCACAGTAGACTTGAATCGTGTATGGATGTACAACCGTGTCCTAACACAGAATTTTGGGCTTTTTATACAAAACTTAGGTTATTTACGTGATCTATTACAAGTCATTAAGTTCTTTCTGTTTTTCTATTTCGACGGGTCTACGTGCGGAGCGCCATACCATGTTTTGACATTTGAAATAGTTTACCGACACCTGAGGGTTACCTGGTCAAGGTTACCAAAACATGTTTTGAACTTGACAGTTCCAGGTCCCGTTAAGCAAGAGGACGAAGCCTCTGAACTATAATTACATTAAATCACTTTCGCTTCCCTTTTACCTTAAATCTAACACAAACATTGACACATAAATTGACAGCTGTACTTCTCATCTTTTTTAACTAAGAATAATTGTATCTCAAAAAGGATGGTTAAATCAAAATATAAACGGAAAAGGTTGTCACCTACAACATAGTGTCTCAGCGAAGAAGTAAGAATTCATAAATATTTTCCGGGGTTTCCATAGCGGTATAAAAATAAAAGAAACGGTCTTAATCGAAAGTAATCACATGGAAGAATTTATTTAGAGAGTTCTTAGATACAAACCTAACACACTCGATAATATTTGGTCTAAAGTTTCAAGTGAATCTCGTGTCTCAGCGAAGAAGTAAGTATTGAAAAATCTTTCGCGGGTTCTCCGTGACGGTACAAAAATCAGAAGCGGGCTTAATAGAAAGTAATCACATACAAGATTTTATTTACAGAATAGTTAGATACTGACGCAACATATTCGATAATTTCTTTATATAGTTTCTTGTGAACTTCGTGTTTCAGCGAAGAAGTAAGAATTCAAAAAATATTTCTGGGGTTTTCCGTAGCGGTACAAAAAAAACTGTCTTCATAGAAAGCAATCATATAGAAGATTTTATTTGGAAATTATTTAGATACAAACCTCACACACTCGATAATATTTGGTCTATAGTTTCTTGTGAATTTCGTGTCTAAGCGAAGAAGTAAGAATTAAAAGAAATATTTCCCGGATTCTTCGTGGCGGTACAAAAATAAAAAAACGAGCTATTTTCAAAGTAAGTATACAGATGATTTTATATAAAAATTACTTAGATACTGACCTCACATATTCGATAATATTAGGTATATAATTTCTTGGGAACTTTGTTTCTCAGCGAAGAAGTAAGAATTCAAAAATAATTCCTGGGTTTTCCTTGACGATACAAAAATAAAAAACGGGTTTAATAGAAAGTAATCATAGAGGATTTTATTTGCAAAACAGTTAGATACTGACCTCACACATTCAATATATTTTTATATAGAGAGTTTCATGTGAACTTCGTGTCTTATCGAGGAAGTAAGAAACAAAAATTATTCAAGGATTTTTCGTGACAGTACAAAAATAAAAAAAACGGGGTTCTTTGAAATTAATTATATAGATGACTTTATATAAAGATTACTTAGATAGAAACCTCACACACTGAGATATTTTTGTGAACTTCGTGTCTCAGCAAAGAAGTAAGAATTCAAAAATATTTCCCTTGTTTTTCCGTAGCGGAACAAAAATAAAAACGGTCTTAATAGAAAGTAATCATATACAAGATTTTATTTACAAATTACTTAGATACAAGCCTCACACACTCCATAATATTTTTTCCATGGTTTCTTGTGAATTTCGTGTCTGAACGAAGAAGTGAGAATTAAAATATCTTTTCCGGATTTCTCGTGGCGGCACAAAAATAAAAAAACAGGCTATATTGAAAGTAATTATATAGATTATTTTATATAAAGATTACATAAATACAAACCTCTCACACTCGATAATATTTGGTCTACAGTTTCTTGTGAACTTCGTGTCTCAGCGACGAAGTAAGAATTAAAAAATATTGGAATTATGTAGATGACTTTTATAACGATTACTTGGATACAAACCTCACACATTCGATAATATTTGGTCTCTAGTTTCTTGTCTCAGCGAAGAATTAAGAATTGAAAAATATTTTCAGGGTTTTTCCTGACATTACAAAAATAGGAAACGGGCTTAATGGAAAGTAATCACATAGCAGATTCGATTTACAGAATACTTAGATACTGACCTCATACATTCGATAAAATATGGTTTATAGTTTCTTGTGAACTTCTTGTCTTAACGAAGAAGTAAGAATAAAAGAAATATTTCCCCGAGTTTTCGTGACCGTACAAAAAACTAAAATGGGCATAATTGAAAGTAATTATATTAGTGACAATATATAAAATTACTTAGGTACAAACATCACACTCATGATAATATTTTGTCCATTGCTTCTTGATTTTGTTTCTCAGCGAAGAAGTAAGAATTAAAAAAATATTTCCCTGGTGCAAAAATAAAAAAAACGGGCTTGTAATCAAATAGAACATTTTATATAAAATTACTTATATACAAACCTGACACGTTCGATAATATTTGGTCCACAGTCTGGTGAACTTTGTGTCTCAGCCAGGAAGTAAGATTTAAAAAATATTTCCCTGGTTTTCCGTGGCGGTACAAAAATCGAAAATGGGCTTAATAGAAAGTAACTATATAGGAGATATAATTTAAAAATAACTTAGATACCAACTTCACACATTTGAAAATTTTTGTTCTATAGATTCTTGTGAACTTAGTGTCTCAGCGAAGAAGTAAGAATTCATAAATATTTTCCGGGGTTTCCATAGCGGTATAAAAATAAAAGAAACGGTCTTAATCGAAAGTAATCACATGGAAGAATTTATTTAGAGAGTTCTTAGATACAAACCTAACACACTCGATAATATTTTGTCTAAAGTTTCAAGTGAATCTCGTGTCTCAGCGAAGAAGTAAGTATTGAAAAATCTTTCGCGGGTTCTCCGTGACGGTACAAAAATCAGAATCGGGCTTAATAGAAAGTAATCACATACAAGATTTTATTTACAGAATAGTTAGATACTGACGCAACATATTCGATAATTTCTTTATATAGTTTCTTGTGAACTTCGTGTTTCAGCGAAGAAGTAAGAATTCAAAAAATATTTCTGGGGTTTTCCGTAGCGGTACAAAAAAACTGTCTTCATAGAAAGCAATCATATAGAAGATTTTATTTGGAAATTATTTAGATACAAACCTCACACTCTCGATAATATTTGGTCTATAGTTTCTTGTGAATTTCGTGTCTAAGCGAAGAAGTAAGAATTAAAAGAAATATTTCCCGGATTCTTCGTGGCGGTACAAAAATAAAAAAACGAGCTATTTTCAAAGTAAGTATACAGATGATTTTATATAAAAATTACTTAGATACTGACCTCACATATTCGATAATATTAGGTATATTATTTCTTGGGAACTTTGTTTCTCAGCGAAGAAGTAAGAATTCAAAAATAATTCCTGGGTTTTCCTTGACGATACAAAAATAAAAAACGGGTTTAATAGAAAGTAATCATAGAGGATTTTATTTGCAAAACAGTTAGATACTGACCTCACACATTCAATATATTTTTATATAGAGAGTTTCATGTGAACTTCGTGTCTTATCGAGGAAGTAAGAAACAAAAATTATTCAAGGATTTTTCGTGACAGTACAAAAATAAAAAAAACGGGGTTCTTTGAAATTAATTATATAGGTGACTTTATATAAAGATTACTTAGATAGAAACCTCACACACTCGATATTTTTTGTGAACTTCGTGTCTCAGCAAAGAAGTAAGAATTCAAAAATATTTCCCTTGTTTTTCCGTAGCGGTACAAAAATAAAAACGGTCTTAATAGAAAGTAATCATATACAAGATTTTATTTACAAATTACTTAGATACAAGCCTCACACACTCCATAATATTTTTTCCATGGTTTCTTGTGAATTTCGTGTCTGAACGAAGAAGTGAGAATTAAAATATCTTTTCCGGATTTCTCGTGGCGGCACAAAAATAAAAAAACAGGCTATATTGAAAGTAATTATATAGATTATTTTATATAAAGATTACATAAATACAAACCTCTCACACTCGATAATATTTGGTCTACAGTTTCTTGTGAACTTCGTGTCTCAGCGACGAAGTAAGAATTAAAAAATATTGGAATTATGTAGATGACTTTTATAACGATTACTTGGATACAAACCTCACACATTCGATAATATTTGGTCTCTAGTTTCTTGTCTCAGCGAAGAATTAAGAATTGAAAAATATTTTCAGGGTTTTTCCTGACATTACAAAAATAGGAAACGGGCTTAATGGAAAGTAATCACATAGCAGATTCGATTTACAGAATACTTAGATACTGACCTCATACATTCGATAAAATATGGTTTATAGTTTCTTGTGAACTTCTTGTCTTAACGAAGAAGTAAGAATAAAAGAAATATTTCCCCGAGTTTTCGTGACCGTACAAAAATCTAAAATGGGCATAATTGAAAGTAATTATATTAGTGACAATATATAAAATTACTTAGGTACAAACATCACACTCATGATAATATTTTGTCCATTGCTTCTTGATTTTGTTTCTCAGCGAAGAAGTAAGAATTAAAAAAATATTTCCCTGGTGCAAAAATAAAAAAACGGGCTTGTAATCAAATAGAACATTTTATATAAAATTACTTATATACAAACCTGACACGTTCGATAATATTTGGTCCACAGTCTGGTGAACTTTGTGTCTCAGCCAGGAAGTAAGATTTAAAAAATATTTCCCTGGTTTTCCGTGGCGGTACAAAAATCGAAAATGGGCTTAATAGAAAGTACCTATATAGGAGATATAATTTAAAAATAACTTAGATACCAACCTCACACACTTGATAATTTTTGATCTATAGTTTCTTGAGAACTTCGTGTCTCAGCGAAGAAGTAAGAATTCAAAAATTATTCCAGGGTTTTCCGTGACGGTACAAAAATAAAAAAAAACGGGCTTAATAGAAAGTAATCACATAGAAGATTTTATTTACAGAATATTTAGATACTGACCTCACACATTCGATAAATTTTGGTTTATAGTTTTTTGTGAACTTCGTGTCTTAGCGAAGAATTAAGAATAAGAAAAATATTTTCCGGGTGTTCAGTGATTGTACAAAAATTGAAAACGGACTTGATATAAACTACGAGTCTATATCGTTATTTTAAGGATTAAAGAGCTCTAAACCTCACTAATATAATAACATTTTGTCCATGGGTTCGAAGGAATTTGTACATCGAAGTGAAAAAAACAAAGTTTGAGATTTTTTTTTCCGTGACGGTACAAAAATGAAAAATGAACCTAATTGAAAGTATCCATTTAGAATATTTATTTAAACATTGAACAGATATAAACCTCACACATTTGTTAATATTTGGTCTATATTTTGTTGTGAAGTGCTTGTCTTTGCGAGGAAGGTGAAATTTATAAAATATTTCCAGGGTTTTTCGTGACTTTACAAAAACTGAAAAGGGACTTGATACAAAGTACATGTCTATAATGTACTGGACAGCTCTGAACCTCACCAATATAATAATATTTTGTCCATGTATTCATATGAATTAGTACATTGATGTGAGATACGGTACAAAAATAATAAATGGAAAGTACCCATTCTAGAGATTTTTTTAAAATATTAAGCAGTCGAAAACCTCACACATTAGATAACATTTTGTCCAACTTTTCCGTGAATTGCTGCCTCTAAGAAATAAATACAAATTCAATTTTTTTTTGGGGGGGGCGATTTTTAAGAACGGTATAAAAATCTGATATCCACTTATTGCAAAGTAGTGTGTATAAAGTTTAATTTTAAAAATTAGAATAAAATAGCATAATATTCTTCGAAGCAACTCAAGACGGTACTAAAATATATGGTTGCAAGGTTCAAATTTTTCTGGCTGTTTCTAACAGGTACAAAATTTTTAAATAGTGGTGCAAAATGGTACATAAATAGTACAATATTTTGATGTGGATAACCGATGATGAGGTTGAGATGTTCAAGGTAACTTAGCTGCCGTTTTCCACACTATGTTATTCAAGGCGCTGCACAGTGGGATAGAATCGAAAAAAGCTGGCCATTGGGGAAAAATCGAAAGTCCCAGTTTAACGTTGCCTTGTGTACCGACCGTTAGTTGGAACCCCAAAACACAAGGAAAACCGGTTTTCAAGTGTTTGATGCCACTCAGCAGTGAGTCAGGTCATTTCAAAGTTCAACGTGCAAGCGGACGCGTCTAACAAAAATACAGCGTGTATATAAAGTGCCGGAGAAATAGTGCGCTATTATCGGCATAATATATGATTTTAGTATAAATTGTTTCGGATTCTTTTCTGCAAGGTATGTGTAATACGATAATTAAATCCAAGTTTATTCATAATTAACTGTAAATTAGTTATTAATAATTAAAGACACTCATGTTTTCTTCATTTTATTGAGAACATTTTTATAAACATTGAGCAAAAAGTTAACCACTCGACTTCACTCGATCGATGATTCTCACTGGAAAATGTTTGTTGAACCCTTAACTTTCGATATTACAAAGAATTGGCTGCTACAACCTGCTACCCTAGTATTAAGACTAATTGTTTAAACAATGTGCAGTCATAAACAAAATATAAAGAGAACGTACGTGGGTGGAAAATCGGTTAGATATTAATAAATGTTGTTGAAAATGGATACTCGGAGGTTTTTGAGGTCGCTGATTACGAATCTGACAATATTTTTCCCAAAAACAAAATGTTGGATACAATATGGCGGCCAAAAATTCACAAATGTTGATAAATATTAACAAAAATTGTTACCCGGGGGTTTTCGGGACCGCTGATTACGAATCTGACAAAATTTTTCCGAAAAAAAAATGGCGGATCCAATATGGCGGAAAAAATTCACAAATATTGAAAAATATTAATTTTGATTATAATTATTTATAATCAAATAATAAATAAATCGATTATTACTTAGCTCCGATCCATATGTTTCAAGTGTTCGGAAAATCCTCCCAAAAAATAAAAGATCACTGTCACTAGAAGCTCGTCAAATGATAATTAATGATAGCTACCGATACCGACACCGAAAGTGAAGTAGAGTCATCAGATGTTGGAGATGGCAGCAATTACGAAATTGAAAGCGATTAAATGTATTAATAATTTCTTTACTTTAAATCATTTAGTAATAAAAATTAAACAACATTCCTTTGTCATTTTAAAATTATATATATATGTAATAAAATCTTTCGCTTAAATAAATTTTCGCGGTAGAAACTGTATACTGCAATAAAAATTGTTTTTAATAAATTATTTTTAAATTTATACACTTTTAAAACCCACGAGTAACAATTTTCGTTAATATTTATCAATATTTATGAATTTTCGGCCGCCATATTGGATCCGCCATTTTGTTTTTCGTAAAAATATTGTCAGATTCGTAATCAGCGGTCCCGAAAACCCCCGGGTAACGATTTTCATTAATATTTATCAACATTTGTGAATTTTTGGCCGCTATATTGGATCCGCCATTTTGTTTTTGGAAAAAAATATTGTCAGATCCGTAATCAGCAGTCCCGAAAACCCCCGGGTAACGATTTTCATTAATATTTATCAACATTTGTGAATTTTTGGCCGCCATATTGGATCCGCCATTTTGTTTTTGGTAAAAATATTGTCAGATTCGTAATCAGCGACCCCAAAAACCCTCGAGTAACGATTATTGTCACGATTTTTCAATTCTGTCTCGAGTTATTTGATGATGACCACCTTTTTCGAATTTTATCCCACTGTGCGCTGTAACTGTGGTAAGGAGGGCGGAAGCAGTGAACGTCTTTACTTTGTGCGTTATGTGGGACTCTGTACGTCAATAATACGTAGCGATAGTAACAGAAGAAAAGTCTTGCACGTAATTTTGACGTGCATGTAGTAATAACGGCATTTGTATTCAATTAAGATTTGCATGCGTTAGAAATACGCGTAGTGAAAATGTCTGAAAAACGTCTGACAACTGATAAAATTTGCTAACTTTTGTTCGGAACAATAAAAAAAATAAACGAGAACTGCCACCAGAGTACAAAGATTTAGATTTTCAAGAGAGAAAGACTGGGTCAAGCCTCTTCCTGTTTCAAGACGATGTAACTGCAGTATCATATAAGGTCAAACAAAACAAAATTGTAGCTTTAATTTCAACAATACACAAGGATGCAACAATCAACAGTGAAAGTAGGAAACCCGAAATCATTTTGAAATACAATTCTACAAAGTAGAGGTGTGCGGTATCCCGAAAAGTCGGGACCGGGATCGGGGAAAAAATTTCCCGTCCCGATCGCGACTTCGGGAAATTACTTCCCGACTTTTCGGGATCCCTAGCAGTCCGGAAATACCGAATGGCCATTTTAAAAAGTCGTTAATTTTCGACGTTTTCTGCATTCTAAGTTTCTGGAACTTACTGGAAATTGTTAGTTTTTATTCCAGATATGCAAAAATAATCCCTTAAAGTGAAAATGACGTGTAGAATTCGAGATTTTCAGAGCTTCGGGAAATTTCGATCATTTCCCGTCCAGAATAGTTCCCGACTTCGTCGGAAAATGGTGAATATTTCCCGTCCCAAATGTCGGGATTAAAAAAAAAATCCCGTGCCGACGAAAAAAAATCTGTCCTGCACACCCCTACTACAAAGGGTGGAGTAGACGCTTTTGATCAAATGTGCCAACGTATGAATGCTGGAAGAAAAACCAAGCGATGGCTCCTCTCATTTTTCTATAATATGATCAACATCGCAGTGATCATTGGATACATTATTCACACTCACAACTTCTACAACAATCAGGGCAACTCAGAAAAGAGACCATTCTCACGAATTCAGTTCATGTTTCACCTCCATGAGAACTTGACCAAGATCTGGTAGGACCAAAGGCTAAAAAATCCGGGACTGTCACAGGAGTTAAGAAAGCCATTTTTGAAGGTCCTGGGGAAGGAAGAGACAAGTACAGTACAGTGAAGTACAAGTACAGTAGCAGCCACGTCACAAGGGAACAGAAAGTATTGAAGTTTCTGCAACTACAAGAAAAGGAGGATGACAACTACGCACTGCTCCTGTGGGAAACCAATTTGTGATGAGCATCAAAAGAAAAAGTGCCCTGACTGTGGAAAATTCCAGAAATGCACTATTTTGTTCTAAGGTGTCTTTTTATTCCCTGTTAACAATGTCATAATTATTTGCAAAATTTGTTTTTATTGTGTATTTTTCGTATTAATTCTTAATGTACTTAAGTACAAGTTTGTCAACTACATTATTTTCATATATTCTGTATTTAATAAAGCCATGCTCATATATTTTATAAAGAATAAAAACTCCAAAATGTAGAAAACAAACAAAATAATATTAAAAAAATATTTGTCACTTTGATTTTATAAACTAAGGTATATGTTAAAAATAATTCACTGCATGTACGTAATATTTATGTAGCGGTAGTTATACAGTAATAAGGGAACACGGTAGTGTCCTAGGATTAATCTCTGCATATAATCCCATAGGCTATACATGGCGATCATTTCTGTCTTTCGCCTTTATCCTTCTCCATTATTAAGCTGAGTTCATAAGTTTAGGTAAACACAGTTAGTTTCAGCATTCCTAAACACTTTCATTCAATTCCCATGCACATTGTTGTATTAATCTGCGATCCTAATATTTCTTCCGCATGCTGCCATCTATGATTCGTTATTTCAATCGTTCGCCGTATGTTCCATTCATGCGGGCACGTAACAGTCTGTTTACCATAACTTCCTCCACCCCAAAAATTCCACGAGTCGCCACTGCTACTGCCTACAGAACGCATATCATGAAACAGAACACGTTTCAGTGCAGACGACGCCATAGTAGAGGAGTATTCACTTACTTCTTCAAGCTATATTCCGGTTTACATAAATTACGATCTTGATGATATACATCACGTGAAAGAAATATAATGTAGTGGGATCCATGAGAATTACCATGCAAATTGTCCATGGCTATTTTCATTATTTTTTCTCTTACATCCTATATGTTTATAAGCGATGGAGTTTTATGTATGTTGGTGCAGAAGTTGTCAACAGCTTGTTTTGAGTTTTCGTTTAATTCTTGAAACTCTTATTGGGACAAATAAAGTGCACGAACACGGTGGTGGACAATTTACACGGTGATACTCATGGATCCCACTGTACGTACATCAATGGAATTTTACGACTTCGTTCAATTCTAATAACCTATTTCACAAATACATTGTGGATAATTTTATACCTTTGTACTCAGTAATGGATGTTATACAGAGTATAAATTGAAATAAAGCAAATAGGTTACATGAAATCACAATGACTGACTGTGCAAGTGTAGGAGACGAATCGTTATTCAGATTCTATATAAACTAGTAAATTTTCACTTTAGCAATGTATACAGATTTTCGTTCTACCTTTCCAATTGCCTTAAATGCTGGTGACCAGCGCGTCCACCGGTGGATTCTGGAAACCGCGGTTAGATTATACTCCAAGGATAATATATATTATATAAACTTATAGTGTACGGCACATCACTGATTAATTGTGAGAGAACATCATACCACAGAGAAAATATCTTTATACAGTTTCGTCCGTGGTAAAGTTAAAAGTCATGTCTTTAACATCTAATTTACTATGTAGCCACCGTAGATTTGATATTTTAAGTCCACCTTGTTGACAATCCTTAACGGTAACCACTACCCTACAAGATTTTTTTTTCTGGAACGAGGTAAAAGGAGCTGACCAATGTGAAATGTAGATGCAACTCGCCTCCTACGTGTATTGTGTAAAGAATACTTGATTGTAACAGAGAAATCGAAGCTAGTATGAATCGGTATAACATTTGATGGAAACAAGTCATTTGATATTTGCGCATGAAGCCTTTCATTGAGCTTGAGTGTAATTATAGGGGTGAAATTAGAACGTGTTGAAGTACCACAAATATAAATAGTTATTTCATTGTTTCTTGTCAATGTCTTTGAATACGTATACAATTTTCATCAAAGTATCATAATCTAACGATCTTATAACCTTTATTTTCCACATGAAAATATACCTTTAAACTCGAATGTAATTTTCATATTTATGAGAATTAACCAATTTTTCTCCACTTTTGAGTTCGTTGAAGTGGAGACTTTATTATTTAATATTTCCCCCATCGTTAATTTCAAACAGAATCATTCCATTTCGCACGGCGTGGACAATGAACGCAATGGGATATGTCCAAAACTTACGAAAAGTTTCTGCGATCGGAGGAGTTTGAACCTACGACCATCAGGTTGACGATCACAATAACACGTGGTTTTATTCCCTTCGCGTATTTCATAAATATCTATTGTGCATGTGGCAACCCTGAAATTGAGCCTAACTCTACACGCAACCCACCAACGCCTTCTGTAAGTTTGGTTGCCTAGTTTAAAATGTTGCTGTCATAAAACTTTTGTGAGACGCTGTACATAAAGTGGACTTAAAACAAGGGTTTGGGAGGGGAGCGGATCAACGGTCCGGCTGCTGCCCACGCTCCGGAGCGAGGAGCGAGATTGTAAGAAATGGTTCGCTCCGCTCCGGAGCGGAGCAGCGGGAATCGGAGAATTTCTCGCTCTGCTCCGGAACGAGGAGCGAAATTTTAGGAAATGGTTCACTCCGCTCCGGATCAGAGCAGAGGAAGTTGGAAAATTTCTCGCTCCGCTCCGAAGCGAGGAGCGAAATTTTAGGGAACGGTTCACTCCGCTCCGGAGCGGAGCGATACCTTGTGACGCTCCGCTCCGGAGCGAGGAGCGATATTCTAAGAACTTGCTCCGAGCTTGGATAATACGAGTGTATACAGAAAACTAACGATCAAAGGTTCCGAGTACATTAGTAATTTTGTTTGTAGAATTTGTACGGCATTTGAACATCACTCGTTATTGTTGTTATAAAACTGATTATTACTAAAGCTAACGCCACGAAAACAGTCCATTCAAGATCACGTCACTCACCTACAGTGTTGCCAATAAGCAAGAAATAATCCTTACACAATACACCAGGGAAGGTACAATCAACCGCATACGTACAACGCGCAATGTGTCAACTATGAAGCGTAGAATAAGTGTGGCAAACCTGGAGGGCCAGGGGTGTGGAGGAGGCAAGGGGAAGCTTCGACCTTCACTGGATTGTTTTCCTGAAGAGAGCGATATTATTATTATTACTATTTTCATTATCACTTTTACTACTCTACAACTACTTCTGGGGGCAATATATTTCAATAGCAAGTGTGCCACCTGTGGTTTTATAAGTTGAGAGAATGGAACCACTCTCTCATTTCCTGCCACCAGGGATCGCGACTAAAACTCATTTCGGTTCAACTTCTGGTTCAGGCTAAGCACTTCGGCATATCGGCCCGACGTTACGGTCCACGCCACGGGAGAAGTGAGTTATTCCGGAATATTGGTTCGAGTAACACTGGCGAAACTACTGCAGAGAATCCATTCGACCTTCTAAAGGCCAGGAGCGCGAAGAGGAAAGGCGAAGCAACGTGTACGGAGGAAGATAAAAGGCAGACAGGTGATCATGCAAAACACTCGCTGGTGCGTGATTGCCATATCTAACTTTTTTTCCGCAGGTTATGTATGATACTTTGAATGTAGCGAAAGGGGAAAGTTTAAAGTAATTGGAAATTCAGGTCGCTAATTTTAACTTTTCGATTTTTGAATGTAAGAATCATGCTTATTAATGTTACCGTAAACACGGCCAATTAGGAAACGTTTTAATTTGAAATACAAAGTCGTCATATGTAACTTTTTTTTAAAATCCTGACACTAGAAAGTTGAAAATCGGCTTACTAAAAAGTAGGTTGCCACATTTGGTTTAATTTTATGAAGGTATAAAGTCGAAAGTCGGAATGCTGTTTGTATACAGCCGAACGGGGGAATTTAAATAGTATGAACTACAGGGTTGTCATATCGATTTTTTCCCAAATTTAAAGACAGGAAGTTAAAATAGGTATTTAATGGTTACATACGTATACTACTGCAAAAATTACAAAATAGGGAACTTATAAAAGACAGAAATGTCTCGTTGCCATATCTAACATTTTAAGTTTGTAAGTAGTAACCTGGAAATCGGCATGGTCATTATAAGAAAATTGCAAAACTTTTGGAAAAACGACGAATGAAATGTTGCTATATTTAACTTTCTGAGTCTAGAAAGCCAGAAAACATATACGTATAAAATTATTATTATTTTTTATTGAGTACGTTGTACACAGCAAACTGAAAGCAAGATTTCAGTAATGAACAATGTTTAATCAGCAGATAAGTCAAAACAAGATGCAAAAACCTTAATAAACTTGATAAACACAAAATTTAATATTATCTACTTGGATAGGTGCATGTCCTGAATTTTTGGTTTCATTTTGAAAAACAGAGCTGCGAGCAATACGTGCCTCACTGATGGCTTTGATTTGATTTTTGTTACTTAGCGTTGAATTTTGGCCATTTTTGGCTAATCGCGACGATAATAATGAGAGAATTGAAAAAAAAAACAACAACAAAAGAACATGATGTAGCGCGTTGTGTCCCGATAACATAGTGGTAATAACGTCGCCTTGTAATGAAGGGGCACTGGGATCGATACCCGGTGGAGGGACATAGTGGCTCGAATCCCACTTTAGGTAGGATTTAAACAGTAGGTCTATTCTCGATAGCGTATTGTTGAGTCTTAAATCCACCAAAAGTCCATAAAAGAATGCATTGTTTAAACATATGTTGAATGTATAATTGCAATGTACATTGTGATAAATTAATCCTTAAGCAATTATTAGGGAGAGAAATTTATGGTAAATAAAAACTGAGGAGAGCGGTAAATAAAATGTAAGATCAGCGGTATATACCAGCGGTGGAAAAAAAAAAATGGCGCACACTTTTTCATTATGAGAGGAAACAACATACAAAAGAGCTATAAATTGATAACTACTTCCTTTTTATATACTGTACACATACACAAGTACATGATTAGATTTCAACTGTAATTGCCAGTAGCGGCGATTGGGTTGGGCAAGGATAGTTTACTTTTCTTGCTAGACAAGGCTTAGTATTTAGAGGGCAAAGAAAGCTAGCAAGTTCAATGAAATTGGAAGTTTAGTAGACATTCGAAAGGAATGCAGCTTGACAGGGAGCGAAGTTTTCGAACTGAGATTATGTGCATGGGAAATCCCAATTTGCAGCGTCTTCCTGATGTGATCGAAGATAAAACGTTCTTCAGCTGCAAGTGGTAGGAAACTTTAGGCAAACGATTCGTTACAAATCGACAGTTTGCGCGCACAACCTTGATTGCCGGTTTTTGCGTGTTTTCTACTTAATTTGATGCTGTATTTCACGGTTATTTCCCGAAAAAACATTCATTTCGTGGAAAAGCATACATTTTGCATTACTTCGCGAATGAAACTAATGCATATTTCATCACTGGGGGTGTAGTTACGTGCAGAATGTTAAAAATTGCCCCCCCCTTTTTTTTTTCACATTTCGCGATTTCGCGCATCGCGAAAATTCAATGTCCCTAGCAATTACACATTTTTAATTCTGTTTAACAATAAGTGACTTCACTTTCCTTTACATCTATTCACAGTCGTCGTCGCCTTGTAATCAAAGGGTCCCGGGTTCGATACCCGGTGGAGGCACATAGTGTTTCGGATTCCACTTTAAACTGTAGGTCCAGTCCAGATTAGCTTTACAGTGCACAAAGTGGACTTAAAACACCAAATCAATCAATCAATCAATCTATTCACAAGGGCATAAAAATAACAACTTGGAAATTCATTTCCAAATGAACAATCTCTTATTCATATCTTTTTACGTATGTGTGTGTGTGTGTTTTCTGAAATCTGGCAAGGTCCTAATAATGTACTCACTTCATATGTGTCTATTATAGTATAACAGAAAACATCATTGGGTATTCAATATCAGTTGAATAACGAATTCCATGGGAATATTTCTGCGAGTTCGTGGATGTGAGTTCAGCTCTCAACGACAAATGGTGTTGTTTTGACCCGCGTTAATGTCATTGGTGTTTCCTTTGTGTTTGTATCTCTATCACAGTATATTTCTTTCCCATAGTTTCGGTGTCCTATATTTTTACCAACTTATCTAGTATTTGTTTAAAATTAAGTTTCATGAGAAATATACTATTAAAGGCAAGGCAACGTTTATAGCCGGAAAAGACAAATTGAAACATATACTTTGTTGAAAGGACAATTACAATTATTGAAATAACTTGATCGAAATACTTGGTTTTCTTTTACATACATATTTGTAACTCTCTTTGTGCACCTTTGCATTCCTACTTGAACAGGTAGCCTATAAATGATTTCCTTCAATTCATTATTTCAGTATAGATCTCCCATGATTCTCGAGGCTTATGATGCATAGAACTAACAATTAAAGATTTTTCTTTGTTGTTCTTGTATATTGATTTAATAAATCTAGTTAGTCACCTTATAATTCCATTAACCGAGACTGGTTGGAATGATTTCTCCATTCGCATGGACGTCCGGAAGGGAGGTGGCCAGGCCACCCGGAAATGAAAGTCAATCAGAAAGTATATATTTCATGCATATAATTTCATTTCAGTCACAGTCACACATTTCAGTCATATGTTAATTATTGCAAGGGCGTTGAAGGAACATGATAACTTCAAACTGAATATTTTTTTTAAAGAGAGTAATACTATTTTGGGGAAATTCTACCTCACTGTCGTCGTCCCCCTTCCCTTAGAAAAATACCTTGCTTGTCCCTTCCTGGAAAAAATCCTGAAGACGCCCATGTATCAGCGGCGTTAAAAATTTCATTAAATGTCCTATATCACCGTTGACAAGCACACATAATATGCATGTAATGATACAAGATAACACAGCTTTTAAAGGCTTCTTTTTATGACAGTGAAGAGAAGAAGAACAACGCACAAATAATGCTATTAAAAGAGAACAATCTAGCCAGATTTGGTGTAGCATAATTCTAATACAACTGGCAACACTGGATCTGTCTGGCAAAGGCGATGTCCAGGCCCGTAGCCAGGAATTCTTTGTAGGGGGGCGAAGTCAATCCTAGAGGGGGCAAATTTTTAATATACGGTGTCGCATTGGCAGATATAGCAAGGTACACAGAGGCAGTTGCCCCCTCCCCCAAGAGAGATAAGTAACAGAAAAGGGATGATATCTTGAAACTCCAACGAACAAAAAAAAAATTCGAGCAACATCAAATAACAATATTTCGATAATGACCTTTCCAGATTGCCAAAGAATATAACGTTTTGCATAAATAGGCTAATAGGGACTGTATCTACTTGATATTTACAGGTCAATAATGTTAATGGACGATTAATATGTACCAACAGCTTTGGGCGCCTTTGCAGAACTGATTAAGGGAGCACTTTATAAATCATGCTTCATGATGATTCCCTCTAGTTTCCAGCATGAAATATTTTTACGCACAAAGGAATCTAACGAGAATCCAACAACACCATTGTGTTGTGTTATGAAAGAAAAATTGAATTAATTAAATAATAATGGTTACATATTATCTACACTTCGATGAATTGTGTAAAAATTTGTAATACTTTTTTTTGTACTTGCTAAAACATTAAAACATGGGTCCCTTAGTCCACCACGGACTCTATTTCCTTCAAAGGGGAGACTCTTGCATCACTACAGACAATGTTTGCCTACTGGTTATGTTAACCATTTGGCAAAATATTGTGTGAATTATAGGTGAAATACATGTGTTTGACACCTGACAAACAAAATAGGAATAACTTGATTGATCCACGACTTCTTGGATTACAGTGTCATCATTAATATTTCATATTAAGTTTCATAGAAAGAAATTGTTTTAATAGGGCGCAAATAATTTTACGGGGTGCGATGGCATTCTCTTTAACATTTTTCTTTCATGTAGATCGTTTGGCCCCCTGGCCGACTCCCGCCGCCCCATAGCTATGCCTCTGAACTTGGACTATAAGAATAGCAGGGATTGGGAGCGGAGCGAGCAAGAAATTTTTACGAAATGTACTTTTACTTATATAAAATTTGTGCCCCTTGCAAGTGCCCTTGGCCGTCTGGAAGAATAATACAAGGAACACGTGAAAACTATAATTCCATCACGAGTATCCAATTATTCTGCTATTCTTAGATTTTCCTAGTCTTGTTTCTTTACTTCAATGTTTGCTTCCCCTAGAATGGACTTCCATCCAAGTTCTGGGGGAAAGGACAATGCCCCAGCCTCCTGTGGTTGCGGCACTGTTTATGAGTGTCTCTTCGTTAATTTCACGTCATCATTCATTGTTGCGATTAGCTATAAGTGGCAGAAAAGCAACGCTAAGTAACAAAAATCAAATATCCATTCCCTCTCTCTACCACATGAATCATTATTACCAAAAGGTAGACTTGGGAAACATAAATTTAAGCAGTTGCAAGTAACACACCCAAGAAAAACATCCGAACACATTAGGCACCTTTAATACAAGACTACCTTACTCAAAATGTCACAACTGTTCTAGATACTGAAAATTACGAAATCATATCCCGAAGTCTGAACCTGGAAGGGAATCCCCACCCAATCCTGATACATTATACGGAATCCCATACACCCTAACAAATCACAAAATCAATAAGTGTCTTTGTTATGATGCTAGAGTAACACACGATATAATTGTAAGGATTATTGAGAATTTCAGGTAGGAATGTGTTCCGTATTTTTCACAAGGGACCAATGCAGGCTCTCAGGTTGGCAAGGGGGGGGGTCAACTGCTCCCCCTGCCCCATCTAGCTAAGGGCCTGGCGATGTTTCTACCATGTACGGATAAGTCGGACGCAACGTACAGCGCAGCAAACGAAGTACTCAACCCCGAAAGCACACACAAACAAGCTAAGTACCAGTTTCACCCTCCTCCCCTCTTAAAACGGGCACAAGACCAATGCACTAGACGATTGCACTGACGTCAGTCACCTGCAAGGAACACGGAATGCGGCACAAAACGAAGCTGTTGTATGGGGAAGGTGGGTCGGACAAATCTGCAAAGCAGAAAAACTGATTGCTTGAAATGATTCGTAACCCATTCAACACATAACATTCAAACTCTTATACAGGGTGACTCGTAATTAGATGTATTCACTGAAAAGGGTTAAAGTAGAGACAATTTGCAATAAATTTGACCATATGATACCCCGTCTGAAAATTAGTAGTTTTCGAGATAATCGAATTTCAATTGTTTTTATTTTTATTTTAAAAATGACAATTTTCCACATAAAAAGATGAATTGAGCAAAAACTGCTCATTGTATGGAACTTATTTCAGCGTTTTCTGATAGCTAACAAATAAGTGGTTCGTTTAATAAAAAGTTTTTCCCAAATAACAATCACATGTAAGTAACGGGTGGGACTAAACTTACAAGTGATGATAAAAAAATGCACTCTTAGTTTACTTGGCAACGTATTAATAACAAAAATGGTATGACACGAAGCGTACAAATTACTTAAATTACTTCCTTGTGACATCTGCTATCCAACAAGGTACAAATGTTGCTAACATTCACATTTGTGTACAAGAAATAATACTTCATTCATCTTCATGTGAATGGAATCAATGAACAATACAATTAAAGAACATTACACGTCTTGCTCAAAGTGGTCACTTCCGTTACGAATGCAGGCACACAGGTTTTTACGGACATTTGGTCTCTTAACTCGTGATGTGATGGTGTCCTTGATGTGTTGACCAGCTGTTAAGATCCTCTCCCTGAGCTCTTCTTGCGTGTTTACCGGTGTCTCGTCATGTGGCTCCAAATGTAAAAGTCGCAAGGCTGCAAATCGGGGTTTCGAGCCGGCCAGGGAATCGGGCGGCCTCGGCCAATCCATTTCTTTGGGTAATTTTCATCCACCCACTGTCACACGCCCAGGCAGACGTATGGATGGGCGTAATCAACAATCATTTGATCGAGCCATTTTTCCTGACGCAAATATTAAATGGCATCACTTATGAACATTTTTTGAGGAACGGGATGGCAATGTTGTTGGAGGATGTGCCTCTAGCTACAAGATGTGACATGATTTATTAGCATGATGACTGCCCAGCTAGATCCTCCGATCGATTTGACGCCTTGCGACTTTTACATTTGGAGCCACGTGACAAGACATCGGTAAACTCGCAAGAAGAGCTCAGGGAGAGGATCTTAACAGCTGGTCAACACATCAAGGACACCATCACATCACGAGTTAAGAGACCAAATGTCCGTAAAAACCTGTGTGCCGGCATTCGTAACGGAAGTGACCACTTTGAGCAAGACGTGTAATGTTCTTTAATTGTATTGTTCATTGATTCCATTCACATGAAGATGAATGAAGTATTATTTCTTGTACACAAATGTGAATGTTAGCAACATTTGTACCTTGTTGGATAGCAGATGTCACAAGGAAGTAATTTAAGTAATTTGTACGCTTCGTGTCATACCATTTTTGTTATTAACACGTTGCCAAGTAAACTAAGAGTGCATTTTTTTTATCATCACTTGTAAGTTTAGACCCACCCGTTACATACATGTGATTGTTATTTGGGAAAAACATTTTATTAAACGAACCACTTATTTGTTAGCTATCAGAAAACGCTGAAATAAGTTCCATACAATGAGCAGTTTGCTCAATTCATCTTTTTATGTGGAAAATTGTCATTTTTAAAAAGACAATTGATATTCTATTATCTCGAAAACTACTAATTTTCAGACGGGGTATCATATGGTCAAATTTATTGCAAATTGTCTCTACTTTAACCCCTTTCAGTGAATACATCTAATTACCAGTCACCCTGAATATAAGAGTCACAATACAAAGTAGTACATCTCAATACAGAAATACTATTTACGTAATTCATATTTCAACTGATATCTAATGAACAATTTACGGACTATACCTCTCTCTCTCTCTCTCTCTCTCTCTCTCTCTCTATTGAGCCAAAACAGCATCTTGTATTGTTTTACCAATGTTTAATGTGCATGATTGATTGATTGATTTGGTTAATTTTACTTCTCTTCTTTGTCGCTTTTGGCTAATCGCGAAGATGGGGATGATCGATGTTATGATTAAATTGATGAACGATACACACAAAGATTGTACACTCGCCTCACTTAGTACTCCGGCAGTTTGTTTCTTTATACAGCATATTTGCAGAAGATACAATTCAACATACAAGTGTATCAATGTAACCTCTATAAAAAAACTTATTACTAACTTCGTTGACCCTGTACAAGTCCATGCCGAGATTTGAACCACCCCCACGGATCCCTGACGTCGTAGGGTGCTGTGCTGTAGAGCGACAATAAACAAAAAAGCTTCGGCCAAAAGTCCCCGCGCACCTCCCCCTTCATCCGTTCTACTAGGGCCATAAGGAAGCATGATCCACTCTGCCCCTTCCCTCCAAGCGGGGGTTATTATACAGACAAACAACTAAAGTACGATGCACAGGAGTGCAGGCTCCTTTCCGTGTGGTTCCTGTAACCACTCCGTCATAGAAGTCGGCTTTAATGTACTGTACATTACCATTATTCATAGTTGCATTACAGCATTCGTGTAAAAAAAACCTCCTAACCGGATCGGAGCCTGCTGTCAAAAGCACCACGCTCCGGAGCGGAGTGCTGTTGTCTCCCGCTCCGCTCCGAATCGGAGCGTGCGCCCAAAAAAGCTGAACCACTCTGTTCCGGATCGGAGCGTGTGTTTCAAAAAGCCGAATTACTCCGCTCAGTGCTGTTATATCACGCTCCGCTCCGGATCGGAGCGTAAGACTCAAAAAGTCGAACAATTCAACTTATTACGTAAGGAAGATTACGTAATCGTGCTTCAAAATTTTAACATAGAGCCCAACATAAAAACAAATATAAAATCACTCTGGGGTGGTGCACCACCCCTGTACTATCAAAGAGTTAAACAATTAAGAATCATTAGAAAAACAGTACAGAACAAGACAAAACCGAACCAAGATCAACAGAACTCATTTTCACAATATTCTATGGTTACTTGTGTACACACTTTTTTTGTAGGTTCGTGATACATAGGTTGCTATTTATGTATCCGGAACTGGCAACACTAATGTTGCTAGGTAACATCTAATATATCCATCGTAAAGTTGGACATTTCTATGGTATATGTACCCAGAACGTTGTGCTTACGGATGCTATTTTTGTTTGTTACAGGGACTTGAAAATTTCATCGGAGGCCAACAATGGAATTAACTCGAGAACATTTTCGAGCAATCATTTTCTACGACTTTCGACGTGGATTATCTCAACAACAGTACATCGATCAACTCACTTCAACTTTTGGCGATGAAGCACCATCTAAAAGCACTGTATATCACTGGTTTAGTGAATTCAATCGTGGCCGTCGTTCGCTCACGGACGAATCTAAAGAAGGCCGTCCAAAATCGGTTGTTGTGCCAGAAAACATTGATGCTGTGCAAAAACTGGTAATGCAAGATCGTCATGTGACATATCGTGAGATTGAGGCATCTCTGGGCATTAGTATGACTAGCATACATAAGATATTGCATGAACATTTTAGCCGTGAAGAAGATTTGTTCGCGTTGGATCCCGCATAATTTGACAATCGCTCAAAAAAAGGCTCGTGTCGATTGGTGCAAACAAATACTCACATAATACAATCGTGGTGCTTCAAAAGCTGTGTATAACATCTACACAAGTGACGAATCTTGGATCTATGCATATGAGTCCGAAAGCAAACAGCAGTCGACGGTGTGGGTGTTCCAAGATGAACCAAACCCAACAATAGTTGTTCATGCAAGAAGCACTTCGAAGCAAATGGTCGCCTGTTTTTTTGGGAAAAATGGACATGTGGCTACAGTGCCACTAGAGAATCATAGTTTGCCATAAGTGTTTGGGAAAATCAGAAAAAACAACCAGCGACGCAAGATCATTCTTCACCATGACAATGCGAGTTCTCACACATCGGTCCAAACAACTCGGTATTTGACCGGTGAAAACATTGAATTAATGGGTCATCCGCCGTATAGCACTGATTTAGCACCCAATGATTTATTTTTGTTCCCATACGTGAAGAATAAGCTACGTGGTCAATGATTTTCGATGCCAGAAGAAGCGATTGATGCGTTCAAAATGCATGTTTTCGAGATACCTCAATCGGAATGGACAAAGTGCTATAATAATTGGTTCAAACGTATGCAAAAGTGCATCGATCATCATAGAGAATATTTTGAAAAACAATAAAACCATTTTCAATGATACATTTTTTTTGTTTGTTATTCCGGATACATAAATAGCAACCCTCGTAAAAGACGAATAATAAATGAAGATATATACTTGGTTTGAGATGTTGTTGAACTAATTGGGTAGTTCATGGAACGTTGCATGAGAGAGTCTGGAATTTAGAATGTGGAAAGTTTCGTTGTTCCGTGTTTTATGTCCAGACAAAATCGTCTCAGTGGACACTTATGTCAAACCGTCGGAACGCGAGCTAAACTCCGTACCAGCTAACTGTAGACCAGGCGAACAAAAACAAGTCTCTGCGCAAGTAGTGACGCGAGACGGCTCCACCAATGAACAGTGAGAGAAACGGGAATTTATAATGGGCGATGGGAGTTACCCGTTCTCTCTCTAAGCGTTGCAAACTTTTGAAAATAATAATACGGAACGCTCATGGAAAACGGACCGTATTTTTATCTCCAGGTCCGTACGATTGGTTTAAGAATTTCTTAGGGAAATATTAGGGAGAAAACTGCAAGAGCAAATTTTGACAAGCCGTGAATTTAGCATACGGACTAAGGTCTGGACCGTACGTCCGTGCATGTACGGTCAGAAACGTACGGTTGGCAACGCTGCGCTCTCACCACTCGATTTTCCTCCTCCTCCTCTGCCGATATGCGCGGCCCTGCTCTACAGTTAGCTGGGACACGGTATAGTCGAGCAAGAAAATTTGAAACCGACATTTTCTCTTTTCGCTAGGTCATGGACCTTCTTTTCTCAAAACAATGATTATATGAACCATATCGTTATTGTTGTACTAGCAACCATTGTTGCTACAATTGCCATGGCTTCAGGAACTACCATGTCCAATTCATTCACACAGGATTATGTTCAGGAAATGCTAAAAGGTGTAAGAAAGAATTTATTTATTTTTATTAGAATATTCAACTACATAAAGAAAGCAGAGAGAATAGTGGTATGTTTAAGTTAATAAGCTACCATGTAATGATTTAAAAGTTCGAGATTAAGGAACTGGAAATATAACTTGGAGCTGCCAGTAAGGCATCAGGTGACTAATCAACTAGTTTTCAATGAACAAAAAGAAATATCAACCCAGAGACTGATCTTTCGATATTTTACGAGTTCCTCTAACGTTTCATGAAATTCATTTATCCAACTTCCATACTTTTATGCTGATACATAAAGGTGAATCAAACATAATATTTAAGAGTTCTTGATTGTCAAAATGTGGGATTAGTTGGCCTACAAAGGAGTACGATTAAGCATCATAATTTTATTTCTGATTCTACGACGGTTTTATACCATTTTTAGCTAATCATTCCGATGAGGATGAATGATGATCAGAAGGAAATTGATGACAACTAACAAATAAATTTCTAAGACAAAAATCGGTTATTTCAATGTCCACAGCTTGAGTGTGCCACTGGCTACCGAGGCGCTAATGTATAGCCTAATAATTATATACAAAATATTAAATTGCAGAAATTAATATAATACTAACTAATATAATATGATAAAACAGGTGTTAGTTGGTCTATCAAATTACAGTCAAGCTGAAGAAAAAGTGCATGTTGATTTTGAATCACATTTGGATTGTTTAAAGGAAATTGTTTTAAGTGCACTTCATGCTCAGATATGCTAATTGGAACTGAGCCAAGTGTTACATACGATATGAACCACTGAGCAATATACCTCTACCCAGGAAACAAATCTGGCACCCCTTGACTATAAGTGGACAGTGTAATCAGTAAATTGTTTCATGTACATTCTATTATAAGATAAAGCTGGAAGATATTGCAGAGAATTTGAAAACATTACAGCTGTCGAAGTTCTGTTTCCTTTGAAATTAGCTTCTTCAAAATGTAATCGTCTGTAGCTATTTAATGAACCACTTATAAATTCTCATACCAGTGTTTATAAGATAATGCATTGGCAGCCCATTTACTCCCGATTTTGATAAACAAGTTTTATAATCAAGGAACTAACTTGGAAACTAATTGATGTTCAAATATCGAAAAGTGAAACATTTCTTATGTAGATACGCAAAATAATTTTTAAAACAATTATGCGATTTCATTGTTCTATGAAGGTAATCTTTCTGAGAGTACTTTTGTGCTATCTGTTCTAGCTATTTCCTTATGTAAGTTTATATTTGCTTTAATTTTTATTCAGTTTTTAAAATGCTCTTCTATTTTACAGGATGTGCACTTTCAGGTTGTCATTCAGAAAGCCTCATTTTCTAACACGTCATTGGAGGGTATTTTTTTTTATATTAATTAGATTAGACGAATCTTGTTTAAACACTTTCTGAGACAATGAAAGTTTAGAAAATGGGGAATTGTCTTGAGATTTGATGCATTTTCAACCACTACTATCACTTTCAATTTAGTTTTCTGAATTTTATTTTGCATTTTTGATGTTTATACTTAACTACATTTAAAACAAGAGCCGACATTGACGTTAAATTTGATTATATTGTTGAAATTTTAACAGAATTTGGATACCACGCGAAATAGGCTAGGTAATTTGGCCAACATGAGAGAGAGATAGATAGAGAGAGAGAGAGATAGAGTGAGAGAGAGAGAGATAGAGAGATAGAGAGAGAGAGAGAGGGAGAGAGAGAGAGAAGATACTTACCAAACGATTTTATTGCAAGAAGGTCGAATAATAAGAATAACTTACCACTTACTTTTACAGAAACCAGTAATTAGTTGATTACAATGTAACAACTTGAAATTACAAGTATAATAAAATTTGCAATTTTAATTTCATTTTCTACAGATATTTAAAAAAGTACTTAAAATTTTAGATAATAAACATTTTACTTAATACTGTTTACAAACTAAATTGAAACTCTAAAAGTATCCAAAGTAAAGTAATTCGAGTTGTGTTCCAGGATGAAAATCTTGACTTTCTACCAGTTATATGTAGTTCTATTTGACATACACACTTTGGATTTTGAAATTAATTTAAAGAGAAGTATCCTGAATATATCAAGATAGGGCAGATTAAACAAGTGGCACAATTATCACGAGCAAACGAGAGGGGGAATTATTTTGAGAGAGTCAACCAGTTATATTTATTATTTCTAATTTCCGAATATTTATCCAGACTGACTATGAGGAGCGAATTAAGAAATCTACTGTTATTTTAGTCTTTTTTGAAATATTCAGGATGCAGAATTTGTGTTTTCATTATTGATCAATGCAAGGAAAATACAATTTCTATTATGAATGTTTTTCATTCTGGAACATGCTTGATGGCATCACTTCTTTTTTCTGGTGCTTATTTGAGTTTAATTAGCTGTGTATTCATCCATATTCTTCAAGATATATTGTCATTAAATACATTTCAATAAATTTAAAACCAATTAAATCATCCTGAATTAAAAAAATATTTTATTATATTCAAAGTAGTCACAAATGGGTAAAATATTTACAACCTTCAATTTTTTATTAGTAACCAATTTAAAATTCATAGTATCCGCATTTAATAGATTTTGGAATTCAAATAAAAATTATATCTAGGAATTAGAAGTGAAAATTTAGAATGTCAGTATTATCTTCTGTTTGATTTTATCATGAAATAAATATTTTACATAAAATCTGGTAAATAAAACCCGTATCCAATAATATATTTGGCTATGTATAGTATGTAACTATGTTACATTTTTAATGAAAGCACAATTAAATTGTGACTTGTTCTGATTTAGTGCATGCTTGGATAAAAGCAATTTAATACAAGTGGTATCATAAAGATTAGACTGTAATAATAATAATAATGATAGTAATAATAGCGACTATAATTAACAAACGTTCCCATCATTTTTCCACAACATGAAACACGCTGCACAACACAAATGTTTCAAAATGATACCAACTTGTATTTCTTTAGAAAAAGGCATTAAACTTTGAAAAGAAGTAACCTTACATTCCGAACTCATATTCTCATTTGGCGAAATATCCTGAATATATCAATGTAGGACACATTAAAAGTGGCACAATTATCACGAGCAAATGGGGAAATAATTTGAGAGTGTCAACCAATCGAATTAAATATTTCTAATTTCCGAATAATTTCTCGCATCAGAATTATCGAATTGCCTGAATTCAGACTGACTATGAGGAGCGAACGTAGGACACCTACTGTTCATTTGAAATATTCAGGATATGTAATTTCTAAAAATAAATGGAATAATATAGGAAGTGAAGATGTTACTTCATATATATTTTGTTTCATTTTGAAACATGTCTTATGCATTGACAGGTGTAATTTGTACTGTTTCATTTTTTCGTATTGTATCTACATTTGAGCCCGTTGATTTTCAATGTACGAGCTCAGGTAGCCTATATTCAACACTGAACTACGTCCATGGAATTTAATTATTGACTATTCTAATCAGGAGGCGTTATAATATATGATTCCTAATAATACGTATTGGAAATATTTTATCAGCTTAAGTCAGCAAATTTTATAACGTTCTTAAATAGAAATTTGAAATCAAATTATAGATAAATTAACAATTCTTCTTCATAACTTGTAGGCGTTCGAATTAAAATCTAATAACATTAGTTAAAGTTATTTTGGGGAATCTTAATGTTCCCATCTGTGCTAACTTTTAATGACAAATGAGGAAGTGTTGAATTTAAAACGGTTCATTTATGTTTCGGAGAGTGTGAGTGTAATATTTTACTTAGTGTATTCACTTTAATGTCTACAATTAGTCCAAATCAAGATTACAATTAGGCTATCTCTTTTGTAATGTTCTTCACTTTATCTAATATTAATTTTTCTTGAGGGTTTTGTTTATCGTATTCTCTCTCTCTCTCTCTCTCCCTCCCTCTTTGGGTTTGGTAAGGCTTGTAATTATCCCATGTGACAGACGAATAAATGAATATACGCCACGAAGATTTTCAGATTGTGTACTTTTTTATAACTTTTCCCTCGATTTTTACTTTTGACTTTTGTGCTGTGTTTATTACGACAGCAAATCATAATTTTTAACCACACCAGATTAAACTGCAGTCTATTTACAAAAGCAATATTTGTTGCAAGGTGTCTTATTGACGATAAAAGTGCCAAACCTGTACAAGTTCTTTGACCTCATTTCAACCACTCTCACTAAAGTGGCCGCGGTAACTCAGTAGTTAGGGCGTCTGACTACCATGCTATAGACCTGGGTTCGATCCCCGGCGGGGGAGAACCGGGAATTTTTCCACCTGTTCAAGCGGCTCCGGCACCCACCCAGCGTCGTATGTAAAGTGGGATCACATCACCCCCACCTTCGGCCGTGATCAAGGAAGTGTGGGGTCCTAACCCCACACCCCCTATATGCCTTCATGGCGTGGTGCATAGCAGAGGGGAGCACTATAATTTACTTTACGCACTAAATATAATAAAACGCAGAAATTTTGGATTCGCAGGTCTAAAAAACGATACGCTCACCATGTGTTACTTAACGAAAAGCCACACTTGATGATCTGTTGTACTTTGGAGTTTAGCTTCATTGAAATTCAAAGCAATGCATCCATAAGTTCAATTTTAACTATTACTGTTGCTGATTTTTAAGACTCAATCACGGAAGCTACAGCACACACATTTTGTATTGCACAACGTTTGAAGTTTAAAAATACATAGCAACATTGATATCTATCCTCAAAAACTTTCAAAAATAGATTTGAATCTTGTATTTACTATCAATAAGACACCCATTCACATTAAAGGAAACTAACTTATGCAGTTTAATCTGACAGTCCTAAGTCTGTTTAAAGTGGGAAGGAAGATTATGATTCCTGTCGAAACGACTCTCTTGCAATAATTAGATCTGTTATTAATTAATTAATATTAGATATGCTGACTGTTCCAAGCAGGGCCGCTGTTAGGGGTGTGCGATGCGTGCCACCTCACAGGGCCTCGCGCTTAGATGGGCCTAGCGCTTCCGAAATATTTAGATAATATTATTCAATTCTTTAATTCGCATTCATTTCTTGTTCAAGCGTGATCGCTTTAGAATAGAAGAAAGAAAAGAAAGGAAAGCTATATTAGCGATAGAAACCGATTTAATTAAGTTTACGTAGTGTAGTGTAGAAAAAAGGAAACCTAATTTTCCAACGCCGGCTGCAAGGTGCAAGCCTGCTGTGCCCTATGCAACGCAGTTGCATTTCTTCTTTGTGACCACAACCTTCGACCGCATTCCTGCCATAAACTATTGCCCGAGAGAAGCGTTTTACGATTTGGTAAATTGAGAAAAGATGAAAAGGAGAGGATTGACCTTGACAGGAAAACTTGTCCGGAGTCGATATTCCCTTTTCTGTGAAAAACATCCGCAGCTGAAATCAAAATAAAGATCTGGAGACACTTTTATTTTTATTCCCCGGCCGGTTCAAATCCGGGAACTTTTCTAACGATGGAAGCGGCCCCGGCGCCCACCCAGCGTCGAATAACATGGGTACCTGGGGGAAACCCTGGGGGGTAAAGGCGGTCAGGGGCGTGATGCTGATCACATCACCCCCACTCACGACCGGATCAAGAAAGTGTGGGGCGTTACCCCCACACCCCCTATACGCCTTCATGGCGTGGTGCTAAGCACAGGGGAGTACTTTACCTTTTTTTTATTCCTGAAAACCCCTCCTAGAGAAGGAACGTTTACAGATTTTGCCAGGTATTACTATACCAGTCGGCCTACAAGTTTTAAAACCTGAATCACACGGAACTGGATTTACAGTAGGAATGCCCTAGTTGGCGCTGGATTTCGCTTCACACGATACTTGTTACCGTACTTGTCGATAGGCTTTTCTTCCCATAAGACATTGCGCAGAGCAGACAATCTCTGTAAAGATGGACGAGCAATTTGAAGAATGTTGGAGAATTACTGCTTTGTGCTTTTATTAAAAACTAAAAAAGAAAAATAGTACCGAACAAGCTTTTTAATTAACTCGAGTATGCATATTCATACAAAGATTCGCAGGACTCATTCACAAATTAAAAAAAAAATCAAACATTTAATTTAATACACTTGTAATAATAAGGTTGGTTGGTTGATTTTGGTGTTTTAAATCCACTTTATGCACAGTAAGGCTAATCGGGACTGGACCTACAGTTTAAAGTGGGATCCTAACCACTATGTGCCTCCACCGGGTATCGAACCCGGGACCCATTGATTACACGGCTACGACGCTATTGTAATAATAAGGATTTTCATTTTTGGCTAATCATATTTGTCACGTACACATCTCATCGCTTTTCATAAACACCTAAATATTAATGAACTGAACACGAATGCACTGCACGTCATCTCTTTCCATTTTTTATTATTGAGAAACTAACAAAAACAGGCAACACTCGGAAACCACAGACAAAAAACTACCCTTTACAAACTCCCAGATTATCTTCACATGGCCAAACTTTGCTCTGATTGGCTGTTCCACACAATCCAGTCGAGGAAAGCCAGTAGCAATTAGAACATGTCCTATTCCTCCAAACCAGTCAAGCAGCCAGCCAGTCAACCATCACATCCGGGCAGGTGGCTAGTTCAGCGCCAACTAACTGGATATCCAGTTCCGTGTGATTCGGCCAAGTCAGATAAATTATTATCGTTTGAGGCATTAGTGCGTGTGGCTACAATCAAAATATTTCAATTCCAGTGTACTAAAAAGATATTAAGAAAAAATCGCCTAACATCACCGATAAAAGTAGAAAGTGGCGAAATGGGCTTCTGTCGTTTGAAATCAATCAAGACGTATTTCAGACAAGAGCGCCCGCAGAGGGGGACCAAGGGGGCACTTGTCCCACCCTCTCCTCAGATATCTGGAAACGCCAGTTTGGGGAAAGTTCGGGAATGTTTACATGGATCAACATGGATAAAATGCAGTGGGTGGGGGTGCAAGGTCATCCCACGTTCCTCAAACTGACCCCCTCTCCCCCCTCACAAAGACTCCTGCGGGCGGCCTTGATTTTGAGAATCAACATGTCTTTTTAAAAACACTCACCACAGTAACGTGACCGAAGACTTTGATACACAAAAGGCGAGAGATTGTGAGTGTGAAAGGCAAACTAAACGATTTTTGCCTTTATTGTATTCTACATGTTTTCTAAATTAATTTCGTCCTACGATACTTTCCTAAACCATACGGAATATTCACATTTTACAATGCCAACGTGTGAAGACTGCGTAACACACACACACACACACTCTCACACACACACACACTCTCACACACACACACACATATTTATGTAGCAATTATATGGATATACACAGATATAGTGTCACCGACCTCTGTGACAGAGTGATTAGTATTGAAACATCGCGTTACAACGCCAGGGCTTAAGGGTTCGAATCCCGGCTTGGGCATGGTTGTTCTTTGTGAGTGTCACTTCATCAATTTCATCTTGAGCTGTTTAAAGGTGACTTTTCCTCGTTTTTTGCATATATCTCTGTAACTATCAACCCTACGGAAAAATTATGCATACACAAAATTCAAAAGGACAAAATTTCCTAAAAAAGGGGTCCAATTCATTTTTGTCGTAGGAGGGATACTTTCAAAGTTGTAGGGTAGACAAAACATGGGCATTTTTTTAAAAAAAGCCTTTCTTGGCATTTCATAAGTAAATTTACAGAAAATGTGTATTTGAATGAAATTATGACAATTACCGAGCACCATATTTATGTTATACATTAAACTTCAAGTAAAATCAAATTGTTTTTGTGGAAACTCATTGGTCTGGGCCTTCGGCTACATCTTCATCGAACTCCTCTTCTTCTGGAGGAGGGCTATTCGTGCAGCTGTCCTCACAATTGCCACAGACTGAAGTGCATGTTATCCCAGCCTTACGACACTCGCATCCTACCCCACAACCAGCTGTACATTTGCAAAATATGGTTTTCATGATTGAGTCAGGAGCTGCAGGGATATTGGTCATGAAGGTTCGAGGGTTCCATCCATGCCTCGTTTCCATCCCCAGGCCTCAGGTGCTGGTTGCCCAACCATATTTGCACTTGCAGAAAGACTCTGTATGCATGCTGCTGGGCAGAGCCTCTTGTTGGTCGCAAAGACGCAAGGTCTGGCTTCAGCTTGTTAGCAGATCTGCGTAGATCAAGAGATACAATTGGGGGGACATGTTATATTCCTAAATTGAGAGCTTTAGTTACAACAAACTCTCCGTGGTTACAATTTTCTCTCTCCAAAATAATAACTATGGAGGAGTGACATCGAGTGTAGAAAGGTTGTGGCAATTTTTATTTAAGGATCTATGCTTAAATTAAAAATTATTTTCGTATAGGAATGCAAGTTCGACAGAACACCCAATTTTTATTTTGTGGCTGTGTGTCACCTTATCGGTTGTAAACCTTTGTTATAACATACGTTACACTAAATATGAAAGATAGATTAATTTCGAAAACGTGCTTTGGAATGAGATCGTTATTCCTAAATAGTTTCATGCCATTGTTAATAGGACAATAATGGTTTTATTTAATTTTTGTTATTTAGTGTCTCTTTTCTGCCACTTTTGGCTAATCACGACGATAAGAATAACGTAAGGGATGACATGATGAAATTGATGAAGGGACACTCACAAAGAATACCGATGCCCAGGCAGGGATAGAAAGCCAGGGACCCTGACGTCGTAGCACGCTATGCTAACCCCTTCGCCACGGAGGGCGGCTTAAGAACAGAAATGTTAATCAGTGAGCATAATTTGCAAAATTGTATAACGGTGTTGTGTTTATAACTAAGCATCTAGTTTTGACGTAATAATGTTTGACATAGTTAAAATTTGCTTTCGTAGCTGAGAAAAAAATCTTTAAATAAAAGGAATACAAATATATATATATATATATACAGGGTGATTTTTTTTAAAACTCATGGTTTTCTTTGTTGTGTAAAATTTGTAAATGAAGTATTATTTCCATGCGGTTTGTGGCAAATGAATAAGGAAGGATGGGAGATTTATTGGAGTATGTTTACCGGTTTATATGCATCCCGGGTAATATCGCCCACGCCTCAACAAAAACAGCAAATATTCACCAGTGTACCTTTCGCGTCTATATGGTCTGGGGGTTTGAATGCAGTGCGGAGGTTTAAGTTTCCTCCTGTAGATAGCACCGTTGTCATTGTCAGCAATAACCAGGAAACTGAGCTGTTATATTGTGCTGGAAAGGTGTGTGCTTTTGCATAATTGCTGTGCTGAAAAGTTGCGTTATTGTGATCAGGACACACAGTAAGAATGGTGTACTTGCAGGAACGTGTGTTTATCGTGAAAAGTTTTTGGAAAACTGATTCTGTTGTTGCTACGCAAAGGGCATTTAGAAACAAATTTGCCTCACGTTCTGCCCCAGACAGGAACACAATATTGTCGCTAGTGAAGAAATTGGAATAAACAGGATCGCTTTGAGTGAGACAGGGAAGCATCGGACCCCGCGGGCAGGTATTGAGGTCGCCCAACAAATCTCTCCGTCGTTTGTCACAAGAAATCGGCTATAGCTATTCAACATGTCAAAAGGCAGCGAAAACTGCGAAACTAAGGGCGTACAAAATTACAGCTGTTCAAGAATTGAAGGATCCAGATTAAGTTAAACGTGTAGATTACTGTAATTGGTTTTTAATGTTTATTGTGCGTAATCCTGATATCCTGAAAATAACGTGGTTTACTGATGAAGCCTGGTTTCATCTCTCTGGGTATGTTTATTCTCAGAATACACGGATATGGGCAGCTGAAAATCCACATAGTGTAATCGAAATTCCGTTCCACTCACAGAAAGTTGGGGTATGGTGCGCTGACTCAGCATCACGTATAGTGGGTCCAATCTCCTTCAATGAAACAGTGAACACAGAGCGGTACAAGGCAATATTCATGGAATTTGTTGAAAGTTTGGACGACATTGAACTCACAAAGGGTTATTTTCAACAGGATAGTGCTACATGCCATACATCGCATGACAGTATGGCACTGATTGAAAGTTTCTTTGCGAATAGGGTTATTTCAAAGGGATTGTGGCCTCCGAGGTCTCCAGACTTAACTTCACTTGACTTCTTTCTGTGGGGCTTCCTAAAGGGACATGTGTACACAAACAACCCTACATCCCTGGAAATGTTGAAACAGAACATTATCACTGAAATTGCGAACATTAGCGCAGAAACACTATGTCAGACAGCCCTTAACATGGAACGGCGTGTTCGACTTTGTTTACAGGAAGGAGGTCGACACTTTCAGCACCTTCCTTAAAGGTGAGATGTTATGTCATATGTCTGTGCCATAATTTTTATGTTTTATTTATGTTTGAGTGAATACAAAAAAAAAGAACTAATTTTCATTAATTCAGTTTAGCAAAAATCCAATACTTGAATGTTATTGTAGGGTACACTGGTGAATATTTGCTGTTTTTGTTGAGGCGTGGGCGATATTACCCGGGATGCATATAAACCGGTAAACATACTCCAATAAATCTCCCATCCTTTCTTATTCATTTGCCACAAACCGCATGGAAATAATACTTCATTTACAAATTTTACACAACAAAGAAAACCATGAGTTTTAAAAAAATCACCCTGTATATATTTAGTTGTCTTTATGATTAACTTTGCATGATCATCGCCTAAGTTATTGTAATACCCTCTTCGTCCAATGTATTTTCAAATATCACACTTCTTAAATTAACGGTGCATTTCTTGATATCACGCTCCCTTGGAAAGTATGTATTTCACACACAATATAGGCTCGATACTTAATACCATTTTTGCTTCCAAAAAGAAACTGGACACGTACTTAAAGGAACATTCACAAATATCATCCCGGAGAATTCAACACAGCACATTAGCTATGATGACGCCAGGAGTACCGGGTTCGAATCTCGGCCTGGCCATGGGTGTTCTTTCAATTTCATCATTTCATCTCTAATCGCGATTAGCCAAAAGTGGCAGAAATACGAAGTAAAATAAACCAAATCAATCAACCAAATCCATATTTCGGAGTCGAACCCGGAACATAGGCATCGACATTAAAAGTCGACCACTTAACGTTTTCTTGGCCTCAAGCTGGATACGTAATTGCATCAGCATGCTCATCCCTCTCTCCAAATAAACGATGTAGTGAACAGTATCTGGGTTCAGTATATTTTTTTAACTGCGGTATTTGGTTGGTTGTGCATAATTATCCGTAGACAAATTACTGATTCTCCGAGAATATAGTGGCGGAATAGTTATTACTATTTATTTAAGTCCATCGTATACGCGACCTAAATGCACGCTTGGGCTAAATCAGGGGTTCTCAACCTGGGGAGGCATTGGAGAATTTCAGGGGAGGCGTGGTGAGCAATGAAAAATGTATACATGAATTAGCCCCCCCCCCCCAAGTTGTGACAAACACAAACCCCTTGTGTACGTCTCAGAAAAGAAACTTCTGCACCGCTAGATGTAACTGCATTCACACACACGTCTTATTTACACTGCCCTATACCTAAATCGTTTGCCCCGATATCGCTTGATCCCTCTGCATCTCTGTTGGAAGCAGATGAGCAGTGTTCCTGGGAAAACTTTTACCGTGGCTAGGGTCATTTTACTACAGGTTGGTGGCTACACTGCACAGGACAGACGATTGAGGTTTGTTATTGTGTTCCAAGTGATTGTCGTATTCCGAGTGATTGTCGTGTGTAGTAGTGCTAAACATGGCTAAATCGTTACCAAAGAAAATATGGTACAGTGATGAGTATATAAGATTAGGCTTTATGTACATTGAGAAGAACGATTGTCATTTACCTCAGTGTGTTATTTGTCACAATGTTCTGAGTAATGACGCAATGAGACCAGGGCGTTTGACTACCAATCATCCCAGCTTCAAAAGACAAACCACGCGAGATTTTTGATGGGATGAAAAGTTAGCTTAAACGAATGAAACTTGATTCAACTGGAAGTTTTCAAGTGGAGAACGAAAAGGCCGTTTAAGCTTCTTACAAGCTAGCTTTGCTTATAGCAAAAGACAAGAAACAACATAACATTGGTGAGTCACTTATAAAACCAAGTTTACTAACTGCATGCAGTAGGCTACTTTACTTGGAGAGTAAATACCGCTCTCAAATGGCACAGTAAAATGTAGAATTGATGAGATGGCACATGATTTAAAAGAACAAGTAATAGAAAAGTTAAAGAAATTTCCGTTCTTTTCTCTGCAATGTGATGAGACAACTGACATTTCAAAGCACTCTCAGTTGCTGTTTTACTGTAGATATATTGACGGAAAAAGCTTCATAGAGGAAATATTATTTTCCCAAACTCTTCAGACAACCACAACATCTGAGGATGTTTTTTCTGCTCTGTGTAACTTTTTGGCAGCTAACAATCTTCCTTGGGAGAACGTTGTTCGAATATGCACTAATGGCGCAGAAGCCATGATAGGATGCCGTTCTGAATTTGTTCATCTTGCAAAAAAACATAAACCTAACATCATTGGTTCTCATTGTATCATACACAGACAAGCTTCGGCTTGTAAGACTCTGCCTGAAACACTTACAACTGTTTTGAAATTAGTAATCAAAGTAGTGAACTGTCAAATCTAGTGCTCTGAATACTAGACTTTTGGAGGTTTTATGTCAAGAGTTGAATAGTGACCAACAAACTCTTCTGTACCACACTGAAGTTCGTTGGCTCTCAAAACGTAACATGTTCGCTCGACTATTCAATCTGAAATCTGAAGTTGAAATATTCTTGATGAGTTCAAATAAAAAAGATCTGTACGTACATGCAATTTACAGATGATAAATGATTTAAATGATAGCACTTGGAGTATTTATCAGACTTCTTTGAATCGATCAACCTTTTGAATTTGAAACTGCAAGGACAGAAAACCATTTTCAAAGGCTCATGATAGCATGAAAGGTTTTCGTGGAAAAAATATCTTTGGGGCAACGTCGCCTTCAGAGTTCAGAACCCAACATTACGTCCTTCCCACATCTCAACGAACTTCTTGATGACACACAAAATCTTACAAATTTGAAAGGTGAATTGAAGAACTTGATTTCAGAACATTTGTCATCCTTGAAAACTGAAATTGGATGCTACTTTCCAGATATCTCTTCAGATAGCTGGCAATTTCAGTTAACACGAGATCCGTTCAAAATAGAAGTGGACTTGCTTCCTTATTTCCTTCAGGAGAAGGCAATCGACCTACAATATGATTCTCAAGCTAAAGCAGAGTTCCCAAACATGACTGTTGAAGATTTTTGGTTAAGCTATTTTCCTATGTATCCACAAGTTGCTACGGAAGCTGCAAGGTTGTTGGTGCAGTTTTCATCAATGTATGTATGTGAGTCTGGGTTTTCTATGCTTGCTTACATTAAATCGAAATACCGAGCAAGGCTGGATGTTGAACGTGATCTGAGGTGTGCATTATTGCAGTTGGAACCAAACATTCAAAAACCTGTGAAAGAAAAACAGCGCCAACCTCTCATTAATTGTGAAATAAAACCAAATGATGTAGCTTGTAGTTTTAACTTCAGTGAGGGCAGAATCTTTTGTAATGTAGACAATATTAAGACCTTTTTTAATTAATGAAAATGTTCTATCAACAAAACAAGTATTAGTATTTTTTAATATCTGTAATAATAAAAGCATTATGAAATATTCTTTGAGTTAGATTTATTAACCCTAACTATTGTACATCAATAATTCATTACGCCTAGAGGAAGGGGCGTGGACTAATTTATGGACGCAAAGGGGGGCGCAGGACCCTGGGCTAAATAATCAAATTTGCAGCTAACGGGTATATGCGTTGGATTCAACGCATCTGCACGCATCTTCGTTCTGCAGCCCGTCTTGCAACTAGCAGACGACTATGTTGACCGCAGGTGGATTCCCATTCCACTTTGACATGAAAAACGTTTTAAATCCATTCATTTTACAGATAATGACACAAACATGAGATGTGCAAAATATCTCGGCGATATTTGTTTCGGTTCTTGAGAAACACGCCTTCAAACACCGCTGAAATTCACCTACTACGTCACGGATTTGAAAACGTCCTCTCCACAGACAAGAGGTCCTCTGACGTCATCACTTAGAAATGCGTGCAGGCGGGGCTTCTGCTCGTCCCGACAACTTAGCATGAGCCGCGGAAGCGACAGAAAATTCACTTGCTACTGTGTAAAACAAGTATCTTACAACTTCCAGTGCAAAAAATCTGGGCTCCATTTCTTGGAGATGAATTATGCCCTAGCAGTATAGTAGTATTTACTATAATTCAGCCACTCGGTAGAGGGTTTTCCCATTAGGGTGACAAAGCAAACCTTGTAACAGTCAATGGCTGAACACGTGAAGAGCCTTGTTCATTGCGAATACATAGGTTAGTTCTGACTGGCAAGAACTTAATATTATGGGAATGCCTTTTCTGGAATTACAGTTATTTTCGTCATAATATTTTCTTCACAAATTTTAAGATAATACTTTTAGAACACAATGGTTTACACGCCAATTTCTGCAATATAAGAGGTGATACGGTATAAAAAGGTACAGTGAGGTTTTCAATTTCCTGCAGTAAATGACAGTTTTCTTCAGTTAATATATATTGCAACCTACTTTTACGTTGCTTTTCCGTTCACTTTGTTTAACCACAACGATGAGAACGCATGGTTAATTTATTATAATTTATTTATTAATTATCATCTCTAACATCACATTTCTTCCCACTTTTGGCTATTCGCTACAATGAAGATGAATAACTACAAGCTGTATTCGAAGTCGGGGTGCAGGAGTACACCCCCCACACACACTTTATGGAAAAGAAAGTTAAATAGGCTTTATAAATAAAGTGAAGAATGTGAAAATTCCTATTTTGCACTACATAGGTTACGGTAAATATCGATAAATATAAGTTTAAAAAATATTTTTGAGTGTCTGGTCAGCAACCAATTTTATAAGCAATATTTTTCGCATGGCCTGAGAACACACACGCAGCTGAACCCTTTCATTCATCTTGCACGTGAGCAGCACGGATATTTCATAGAAGAATGATCACTACAAAACATAGCTTTCCTTTCTCCTATCGCTCCTTCTTCCATTATTTAAATCGGTACAGATTTGTAAAACTGCTGCACGTGTTCGCTCACCGTGGGCTACCCATCCGGAACTGGACGCTCGAAGCAGACGACAAACAAGCTCTCCCTAAGGAGTGACGTAGTAACATGGCGGCGGCGTGTTTTCAGCGCAACGCTAGCTTCCCAACTTTGGAAGTCTCGTTTCTGCCTTAAACTGGACGCAGAGAAACGCGAGAACTTGCAGGGGTAATTTTTCCAGGGTGTAGTTTTTAAAATTGTTGTAAAAAAAATTGAGTGGAAATGTCCATTGCTTCCTCCCAACCAGTGGCGTGCGCAAGGGGCGTTGGTGGGGTTATAACCTCCCCTTTTGGCCCAGTGTTTCTAAAAAAGGAACATCAAACGCAGGAAAAGATGGCAAAATGAAGGCTGACTTCTAAAAAATGTATACCTAACACCTCCTTTCGAATATCCTGGGCACGCCAGTGCTCCCAACACCCAGGTAGCAAGTGCTTCCAGGACGCTTACTACCCCGTTGTGCTCCAACCTTGAGCGTTTCTGGATGCGCCCAATGTTAACAAATAGAAGCATACCCACTGCACAGATTACTACATATTCGGTGAGGTGTCTCACTTATCGAACAAGTCTCAAGCAACCTTTGGATGAAGCTCCACCAGGGTTGGCAAAGTTTGTGTTTTTTTTAAAAAGAACAAAACAAACTGTTTTTTTTTGTTTAAAACATGTTTTTTTTTGTTTTAAACATAGTTTTAAACATGAGCTAAAAAAACATGTTTTAAACATGTTTTAAACAAAACAAATTCAACTTTTTCCCAGTAAATTATAGTTAAAGTCGTTAAAGAGAAAAAAAATACTCATTTTTATGAGTACAATGGCGACAAGGACAGTTTATTTACCTTTGGAGATAAGGTTTACCATACTGCAGGTTGTGCGGGACATAATTTTTTGGGTCGGGACGGGAAATTCTTTAAATCCCGGCATTCGGGACGGGGAATATTCTCAATTTCCCGATAAAGTCGGGAAATTATATGGACGGGATATGTTCGAAATTTCCCAAAGCTCTTGAAATCTCGAATTCTACACGTAATTTCCATCTTAAGTGCTTGTTTTTGCACTTCTGGTACAAAACTAACAATTTCCGATAAGTTCCAGATATTTACAATGCAGAAAACGTCGAGAATTGACGACTTTTTAAAATGACCATTCGGTATTTCCTGACTGCTTGGGATCCCGAAAAGTCGGGAAATCATTTCCCGAAGTCGCGAACGGGCCGGGACGTAGGCACGTAGCCAGGAATTCTTTGTAGGGGGGGGGGGCGAAGTCAATCCTAGAGGGGGTAATTTCTTAACATATTGTGTCACATTGGCAGATATAGCAGGGTACACAGAGGCACTTGCCCCCTCCCCCAAAAGAGATAAGTGGATGATATCTTGAAACTGCAACAATCAATAAAAACTTCGAGCAGCATCAAATAGCAACATTTCGATAATGATCTTTCCAGATTGTCAAAGAATCAGTGGCGTGCCCAAGGGGGGACTAGTGGTCCCTTCTAGTCCAATATTTTAAAAAAAATAACGTCAAAGGCAGGAAAATATGGCAAATGAGGAATGACTACTTAAAAATACAGACATAACCCCTCCCTTTCGAAAATCCTGGGCACGCCACTTCAAAGAATATAAAGTTTAACATAAATAAGCTAATAGAGACTGTATCCACTTGATATCTACAGGTCGATAATGTTAATAGATGATCAATATGTACCAACAGCTTTGGGCCTCTCTGCAAAACTGATTAAGGGAGCCCTTTATAAATCATGCTTCATAATGATTCCCTCTGGTTTCCAGGATGCAAGATTTTTACTCACAAAGGTATCTAATGTGAATCCAACAACACCATTGTATTGTGTTATGTAAGAAAAATCGAATTAATTAAATAATAATGGTTACATATTATCTACACTTTGATGGATTGTGTAAAAATTTGTAATACATTTTTTGTACTTGCTAAAACATTAAAGCATGGGTCCCTTAGTCCACCACGGACTCTATTTCCTTCAAAGGGGAGACTCTTCCATCACTACAGACAATGTTTGCCTACTGGTTACGTTAACCATTTTGCAAAATATTGTGTGAATTGTATTATATTATAGTTGAAATACATGTTTTGACACCTGACAAACAAATAGGAATTCCTTGACTGATCAATGACTTCTAGGATTACAGTGTCATCTTTAATATTTCATATTAAATGTCATAGAAAGAAATTGTTATAATAGGGCGCAAATAACTTTACGGGGTGCCATGGCATTCTCTTTAACATTTTTTTTACTATAGATCATTTGGCTCCCAGGGCCGACTCCCGCCGCCCCATAGCTATGGCTCTGAACTTGGACTATAAGAATAGCAGATATTGCGAGCGAAGCGAGCAAGGACATTTTACGAAATGTATTGTTATTTGTATAAAATTTGAAATGGAGGGGGGCTATCGCCCCTTGCAAGTCCCCTTGGCCGTCTATAAGAAAAATGCAAGGAACACGTAAAAACTAATTCCATCATGAGTATCCATTTGTCCTGCTATTCTTAGATTCTCCTAGTCTTGTTTTTTTACTTCCCATAGAATGGACTTCCGTCCAAGGTGGGGGGGGCAATGCCCATGCCCCCCTGTGGTTTCGACACTGTTTGAGAGTGTCTCTTCATCAATTTCACGTCATCAGTCATTGTTGCCATTAGCTAGAAGTGGCAGAAATGCAACGATACGTAACAAAACTCAAATATCCACTCCCTCTCTCTATCACATGAAGCAAAAATTTAAGCAGTTCCAAGTTCATAGCAACACATCCCAAGAAAAACATCCGACACCTTTACGCACTTTTAATACAAGACTACTCAAAATATCACAAGTCTTCTAGATACTGAAAATTGCGAAATCATTTTCCGAAGTCTGAATCTGGAAGGGAATTCCCCCTTCCCCCAATCATGATACGACATTATAGGAATCCCACACACCCTAATAAATCACAAAATCAATAAGTGTCTTTGTTATGTTGCTAGAGTAACACATGATATAATTGTAAAGATTATTGAGAATTTCAGGTAGGAATGTGTTCTGTATTTTTCACAGATGTGCCACTGCAGGCTCTCAGGGACGGGCAGTTGCCCCCTGCCCCCCTCTAGCTACGGGCCTGTTTTGCCTCCGATCCCGGTCCCGACTTTTCGGGATCCCGCACACCTCTACTGCAGGGACAAAGGTTGGGGGTAATAGCCCCCTTTTCCCGTCACTGTTGAAGTAGGTTAGGATTCATATTGATCTAAATTTCAAGAAACTAAATATTATTGAATTACTATCCTCGTCCTGGAAAAATCAAGGTGAAATATTTCCTGCTACCTGAACAGTTTATATAGCAGAAAACAACCTGCAGTGTCATAATAAATTCTCCAGATCAAATTATCTTTCCAAGTACAAAATTATGTTACCAAAAGTAACCATCTGCGCTTCATTCAATTATACAAACCAATGAATCGTATCCAAAGAGAAATAAAAATCACGTCATGATCAAAATCACGCATTGTGTATTCAGATATTAGTTTCCAGCTTCCACCTGTCTCAAACTTACAGGACGGTAGGAAACAAAGAACTGAGAAGTTTCGATGTCTACACTAAAGCACGGGTCTTTGTAGTCGCACACAGTAGCGTACACAGGATTTCATCAAGGGGGGGGGGGGTTATTTCTAAAACTGTTAAGCCAAATTCATATTACCAGTGTTTTATTATAGTTTACTTAATACTACTATTACTACTAATGCTGCTGCTGTTACTACTACTATTAAGTAGTAGGGATCTACATAAATATACTTATGAAAGCAAGAGAACGAAATTATTTTCTAGTCATTCGATTTTTAACAAATTCCAGGAACATGTTAACTTCGTTATGAAATAATTGTCTAGTCAACGGTTAGTTGTATATGAAAACATTTTAAAAGTGAAGAAAATCCATCAGAACAAGCAAATATATTAAAACAAATTTAAATAATCAAAGTATGGAACTCACCCAGCAGGAGGATAAAGAGGCACGATGTAGAATTCAAACTCACTATATACATGTAGATCAATTTCACTGAGTCTATTTTTGGGTTCAAAAGTAAATTTAAACTAATATATAAATCAAATAATATGTACGTATTTGTCCCTACACATTGGAAATCACAGCACAATGTCCAAACGACGACTTTTTTTCATTAGTTCATTCAACACATCTTCTGCAGTTGGAGTGTGCTTCTTATGTATGTTCAGGAGTGCCAATCCATTTAATCGTGTATTTACTGTAGAATTGCGCAAATATGTCTTTAAGCGGCGCAATGTTGAGAAAGATCGTTCGTTTGTGCACGTGGACACGGGCAGCACAGCCAATATTTCTAGCAATGCAAATATATTTGGCATTATGTTTGGATTGCAAATGTCTAATCCATCTATAGCAGTTTTTGGTTGGTCTACCTTCTCATGACGTGCAATTTTTCTGTACCATAATTTTAATTCAGTGTTCAGGTCTTCTTGGCAATCGCTTCGTACGTCGCTGGCATAGAACTCCGTGAGCGAAGTGAAAGCAGCAACTTGAGAAGGCAGAGGGACTGGGTTGCTAGGTAAAAGACACTGAAAACTCTTTAAAATGTCCTTATGTTTCAAGAAACGAGAATCCAATTGGGACATAAAGGCATCCAGAAATGGGATAAAAGTAGAGACGCGAAAGTAAATTTCTGGCGTCGCAGATGGTAAGTCCAAGTTTACACGGTTTCTCTGTCGTGCTGCCATGCGGGGGATTTGAACCTATCTAAGACTTCGGAAGCACAAGTGAAGATTTTTAGAAATTCTTCATTGACATTTTCGCGCAAGGATTTCATTTCATTGTTAATATCTTCAGCGAGGTTTACGGCTTCCAATAAATCAATGGTCGAATTCTGCAGGAATTTACACAATGGCAGACTTAAAGAAAACAGCTTTTGAATACAAAACAGAGATATAACAAATTGACAATCACTCAGAGCACATAAAATTGAACTTGCCTGTGTCGACGAGTCTTTGTCTTTCCATTCTGATATGTTTTGGAGTGTTGCAATAATAGGGTCATACAATTCCACCACCGCGGCCACCGAGTCATACCTTTCCAACCAACGCGTTGCACAGAGTTTAATTAATTTTTCACGCCGTGAAGTTGTAGTTTCCAATTCATTTATCGCCGATTTTAAAACATGTTGCCTTTTAGGTGTATTAAGAAATTCATATAGTCTCGATATTGTGCCCATGCAGTTTCTAATAGCAGCAACTTCACAAGCACTGGATACAGCTAAGTTGAGACTGTGAGCAGAGCAGTGAACATACAAGGCTGATGGAATTATTTCCTTTACATGTGCCTGGACTCCGTTCAGTTGTCCCGACATTGACGCAGCTCCGTCATATCCTTGTCCACGAATTCTATTTAAGTCTATATTTAATGAACGCAACTTGTCCAACATAGCCTTTGCGATTCCCTTTCCGGTCACATCAGACAATGGTATGAATTGTAAAAAGTTTTCTCTCACAACGAATTCTTTTGTGTCAACATAACGAACGCACAGTGATAATTGTTCTATGCCTGCTATATCTGACGTCTCATCGGCAAGGATAGAGAAGAAGCTGGAGGAGTTAAGTTCGTTAACAAGATCTCGAACAATCAGGTCGTTGCACGCTTCAATTATTTCGTTCTGTATTCTAGGACTTATATATTGAGCATTTCCGGCACTACTAGTCAATGTACTTTTTAATGCGGAATCAGTCTTACTTCGAAAGCGAAGAAGTGCCCTGAAGTTGCCGTCATTCTCTTCTGGTTCTTGATCAACTTCTATTCGCCCCGAATCCCTGTGGCCTCGCAGTGCGAGACACTGTTTGCCGCAGAACAGAACAGTTTCAATTATAGGAACAACTTTTTTCCTGTTTTCAAGTTTTTTATGCATAGCTGCAGTATCTATTAAAACATCGATAGACTGTTTCTTACCACACGAGATATCGGCCAAAGTACTTGCAACCTCCAAACTTTCCTTGTGATAGAGACACTTTTCATGTTCTGAAAACCGCTCGACGGCGTCCTTCCAATTTTCAAACTTCACACTACACAGTTGACCTAAGGGCTGCTTACCTGATCCAGCACCATCACTTGTAGCGAAGAGGGCGCAAAATTTACAAAAACTTCCTTCCTTAAATTCGGAATATGCAAGCCACTTCCAGCGATAAAGCCACTTAAACTGAAATCGCAAATTTCGCTTTCCTTTTGGTGGAAACACAAATCCTGGATCTGGTTCCCAGACATTGTTCAAGACGTCCAACTTTTTCTCATTGGACAAGTTTCTTCCTACGTAAAGTCCAATGTCATAAGCGTGTGGTTCATTAGAACGTGGAGATGTAGATGATTCCTGAACAAAAACAACACATTTATCATTTCCACGCGATTCACGAAGCACTTCGACATTATTTAGCGATGTAGATGTAGGTTCAGCATCACTTGATAGTTCACATGGGGATGCGAAATCGTTACCGGGAAGAATGTTCGCAGTAACGTCACCACACGAAGCACTCTCCGATGGCGTGGAATTTTCACAATTCTTGCGAGAATCACAACGCGACTTTTTGCAAAAAAAATTCAAAATTGAACTTTGCGATCGCTTAGACATATCGTCGGATCCAAAACGACACGACACTGTAAAGGGTTTATGTTCAAATGAGAAACGCGCCAATACCGTTCTCAAAATCTACTATGCACGTGCACGGTAATTCACATCTAGATTGTCTCGCTGTTCTTACCAACAAAAGTTCCAGGGCCGCAGAAAGGGAAGACAAACATAATTGCTTTGAAAAGAAAAATTCCGCTATAACAAAGTTGAATTTCTCGTAACGGACAACTGTGTGCCACTCTTGTGAAGCCACCAGTCAAAGGTCGCCGACAAGGAACAGCGATGCATTTGTAAATCCAGCTTTCCTTTATTTCCTGCCGTATAGTATTGCTCGACGGAGGACAGGCGTCATAAAATGGTCATTTGTCTACTCTTGAAGCCGAGGACAACAAATTTGAGGGTGTGCCGCTCCGCGCTCTTGGAATTTACGATGTTGCTAAATTGAGAAAAGATGAAAATAAGGTCTTGAAAGTCCGCTGGGTTCTTTGACGGCAAGATGAAACTGTCTTCCGAGTGTCTGATACCCCACCCCATTAGTGCAAGGAATGAAAGAAAGGTTTGTTGACACGTGTTTGCCGCCTGCTTTGACCCAGCGTCGTGAGGACAATTGAGCAGTTACTTGTAAAGAGATTAAAGCTTATTGTTGTTCGAATTCAGAAAATCAAACGTGCCGCGGTAAACAATGGGAAGGCGGACTGTTGACTGTGTATTTTTGTCGGCTTAGCCTTTGTCTCCATTAGCTGCTAGTACAACGAACCAAGTATTTTTCCTTACTTTCTTACTGGTAATTATTGCAGCTGATACAAAAACAACTTTTTTTCTCTTGAAAATCATAGGGGCTCTCATATTTTATTTTAAAGAATTTGTGTTTGTTTTCAAGGCATTCTTCACTCTTTAAAGACGTGCGTGTTTGGAATGCAATACTTTCCTCCGAACTGCATGGCAATAATTATTTAAATGTTTATTGTTATTATTATTGTCACAGCTCTTTTACTGTGATAAATTGGCCATTTCTTGAAAAAAAATCGTATTTCAAAAGCCAAAGGGGGGGTTTAAACCCGGTAACCCCCCCTTGCGTACGCCACTGGTCGCACAACAGTTTTGCTACCTTGTGCATACAATGGGTGCGTTCCGAAAGTCTTAACGAAACGAACGCATTCAACGAAAATAACTGGGCTCGTGAATCTGGTGAAACCAGTTATTTTACAGACTTATGGGACACGCTAGGCGAAAGCGCAGGCGCAGCGTTTTGTTTAGAGAAAGTTTCCGCATGGCGTCAGCGGAAGGGATGTCCTTATGGCAAAAATAAACTCTTATTATGGCCACTGTTACTCATTTTAATCACATTCTAAGAACGGTCAAGGCATACTTATCTTGTGCATGTTGCTTCATATCGCTATCTGTTAAAATTATAATACATTTTCCGAACTAGTGCAGTTTGAATCCATCAACACGCGCTTTGTCTGCAAGGAGCAGACGATTTTCACGGAACAAACCAGCATCCTGGCCCGTGCGTTTGGTGAATCTCGTTCTTGCATGAAACGCACGGAATGCGACTTTTGGGACAGCATAATGAAACTCACGAAACGCACGGAAGCACTTATGGAACGGCCAGTTACCATAACTCGTTTAACGCGTTAAACTCGTGCGACTTTCGGAACGGGCCCAATGTAGGCATGTGCCCTAAAATTAAAAAGCTTTCTCCCGTGACGTCAGAACAAAAGGTTGGTCAAGTGTTGTGCGATAAGTGAGACCCATAAAGCACGGATTAATTGACACAGATTCAATGAAAAAACAGGGTTGCCAAACAAAAAAATATCATAGATTATAAAATATCAAGTACCAAAATGTGTTTTAAACACTTCTAAAAAAAACATGTTTAAAACACATTGTTTTAAACGTTTAAAACATTTGTAAAAAAAAACAAAGCCGTGTGTTTTAAACGTTTAAAACAAAGTGTTTTACAATTGTCACTTTTGTTTTAAACATGCCAACCCTGAGCTCCACCCATCGCCTTTTGTTTTGACGTCTTCTTGACTGTAGGTTGTTAGGTTAGGCTTATTAAGGTTTACAATTGTAATATAAATAAACCCTTCTGGTGAAGCCCACAGAAATTTTAGGAAATTTGTTATATTTATACTATAACAACGAAGGCTTTCTGCATTTTATGTCAGAGGCTGTGTCCAAAAGGTACAAAGTACATACTTGAAGTACAGTCTTGACGGAAGTAACGTCACCTAGTGCAGTTCGAAAGCGCCAAGCACACGAGTGTACAAGACCAGAGGACGCAGCACACGAGCGGTGCACACTTGCGATCTGTGCTTGCTTTTCATTTGTTAAAAAAATGGACGTCTGAAGTCAATCAGCTGGTAGTTGTAGTTCTTCCATTGTGTGGAAATGTAAGTAAACAAGTTTTTAAAATACTATGTAATTTTATTTATTGGTTTTATTCATATATGCGTGGTTTCTTTCTTCTATAGTGAGAAGGTGTTTAAAAGTGAGAAAACAATTTCTTTTCCCGCGATCGTAAACCATGTTGCGGAATGTGTGAAAATTAATTTGAAAGAGCAAATTTCTTTCATATTTCTATAATTAATAACGTGCTGTGTTATATAAACTGCACGCCGAGTCATGTGTGTGTTGTTCACGGAAAACAAGAGTGGCACATACAGTCGATGTTTGATAATTTTTGTTTCGAAGCAACTTTTGTTGCATTCCTCACTTGTGTTGGCGCTGCAGTCGAAGTGCAGTTCGAAAGCTTTCCGCTTCCAGGCTTCAAGACCGCACTGCGAGTATGCTCTCGAAGTATGCTCGCTTCAAGTATGGTCTTGCAGCTTTCGGACATAGACAGAAGATGAAGTGCGGGGTTTGGCGAAACGTTGCTTGGTTCTTGTGCGCTCAGGTACACCCACCAGAAAAAAAGTGAATCTGTGCCTGTGTGTACCGAACGGGCCGCAGAACAGAAAGAAGAAGAAGGAGAATGCGTGATCAACACCAGCAAAGCATGGATAATCGTAGATGGTGTAATTTTGAAAAAGCTCGAAAAAGAAAACACGTTGTAAGACAGGACAATTTAGATATTGAACGTTTACATAATACCGAAACAATCAGTGTACGTCCTCTGTTCTCCAGGGATGGAAGGTGCGTATGGTGTTAGTTTTAGCTTGCACAAACTAGGCCTATATTAGTTTCGGTAACAGTTTCATACGTCTGAGACACATTTCTTAAATTTTACACAAGAAACTACTTACGGAAATGAGTTTCTCCAAGGTTTACAACGTTCGTCGAGGTATTTTCTTTCATCGTGGAATACATTTGACCGGGAAATCATGTATTTTTCGAGAGAAATATCTCACCGACGCACAATTGCCATTGCTTTCATTTGCCTGCCCTACGACAACCGGATGCTGCGTACGTTTGATGACGTTAACCCCTGTCAGTGTTTCAACCCCCCTTTTTTTTACTATGCTTGCCTAACTTAACCAAACCTAACCTAACCTTATCGGAAATGGTTCGAGGGGCTATTGGTCAGCTACCATGCATAATGGTTCGTGGGGCTATCCGTATATGGGTAACATTATAGTGTAGGTGAGACTGATTTCTTCAAATTTACAGGAGAAAGCAAGGTCTCACTGCAGAACATGGGCTGCTGTTTTCCTCTAAATAGACGAACAAAATTTATATCCCCTGAAAGTACGTACCTTCTACATCCATTTCCCGGTGTTCCTTTTACGATTACTATTATATTATTACGGGTAAAAATGTTTTTCCTGGTACTAAAAGCAATACATTTGTCAATTCGTTCGCGTCCATATTCTTTACGAACAGTTGCTTTCATTTGTTTCGGGGTTTTCCTCTCCGCACAACAGTTTGGCCACCTTGTGTTCCGACGTCATATTCTTTACAAACAGTTCCTTTCAGTTCTTTTCACGAGGAATGCCTACAAGGTTAGGTTAGGTCTGTTAGGTTAGGTTTCATTAGCATAAATACAAAACACATTAAATTAACAACCTTTTTCCCATGTGCTCAATTGTTGTGCGATAAGCATTTGTCTTGTGTTCCGATGTCATATTCTTTAAAAACAGTTGCTTTCATTTATTTTCACGAGGAATGCCTATAAGGTTAGGTTAGGTCTGTTAGGTTAAGTTTCATTAGCATAAATACAAAACCAAGATAGTCTAACGTGACAAAGTAGCCATCCGGCATTAAATTAAGGAGCTTTTTCCCGTGTGCTCAAGTGTTGTGCGATAAGCGACAGGTTTTCGAAACTTTTAAATGCAGTGAGATACGTTTATCCGCAGTAAGGATAAAGTTCAACGGCATTGCGTGAAACTGCACAGATAGCCTTACTTTTTCTACTTTTATTACTTTTTCCTATGTTCTGTTAAATTACATTATTGATTACCTTACCATTTTCTTTATTTCCATGCAGGAACGTGGGAAACAATGTCGCTTTCTCGATCGTTTCACCGCTTCGGAAAGCATCTAGCCTGGACATGTATTTTCCATTTTTTTTTAAATAAAAATTTTTTCCGCACTTTCCAACTTACTTTACTCGAATACTTACTTCAATACCTTACCAAAAATTTAGGAACCACATTCCTTCTAAGCAGCCCATATTCTGCAGTCTTACCGAAAGCAATTACGGAAATCATTTTCTGTAGCTTTGTGGAAGTTCGGGAATGTAGTTTTGATCCATTTTAATGCGAATACATGTTGTTTTCTGCCAAAATCTCAGTCCACACGCTGTTTCTGCTGTCGCCATTTGCTTTCTGCATGAGAGCACAATGTTCCATGTGGTAGACGACGTAACCACTTAGTGTTTCAAACTCGCAGTGTTTTCACTAGAACATGACGTTTCGAGTATTTTTAATTTTTAATTAACTATGCTTGCCTAACCTAACTTAACCTAACCTTACGGAAAATGGTTTTTGGGGCTAACATCAATGGTTTGTGAAGTATTAGCATAATTTCAAATCCGGCAAGAAAGTAGGTATTTTCCGGTGAACGAGGTTGAAACACTGCATAAATCGGCAAACCACTCGCACAACACACCCTGAACCAGTACACATCGCCCGCCATAATGTGTTACAGAATGGAAATAACAAATATCAGTAAGTACTCGTAAATGTAAGAAATATACATTATCTGGTAACACTTTACTATACCGGAGACGGATTTCTTCAAATTTACAGGAGAAAGTACTTACGCAAATCATTTTCTGTAGCGTTGTTGATGTTCGGGAATGTAGTTTTGATCCATTTTAATGCGAATGCATGTGCTTTTCTACGAAAATCTATTTCCAACGTGCTATTGCTGCTGCCGCCATTTGCTTTCTGCACGAGAGCACAATACGCTCCCGTATTGTCCGTATATGCTAAATTGAATGAAAGAAGTGCTAATGAAACCTAACCTAGTAGGCATACCACGTCCCCGTGATGGTTTGTGGGGCTGTCGTGAATTTTTGGGCTAACGTCAATGGTTTTTGAGGTTGCCCATGGAAGGTTTGTGGGAAATAAGGAATAACAGTAAGTACTCGTTATTGTAAGAAATAAGACATTATTTTCGTTAGAAATTCATTTTTTCACCTAAAGAAATGTTCCGCAATGCAGAATAGTATGTTAGCAATGTAAAAAATTGCGAAATAAATCATTGATAGGTGCCTCTGGTATAGTAAAGTAGTACCCATTATCTTACTTAGAAATGCATTATTTCACCTTAGGAAATGTTCCACATTCCAAAATAGTACGTTAGCAATGTAAAAAAGTGTGAAATACATGATTTATAGGTGTCACCCCCATACTATAATACGGTATGCGCCAAAATATACAGTACTGAAACTCGCACACCTCGAACGCGCATGTGCGTTTGTCGATAGGGCATAGCTCCAGCCGCTTGTGTTCTCAGTAGTAAAAAGGAAGTTATAACTCGCTAATAGTGTGTATGTTAGTGTTTCTTTCATGATAAATAAACTGACAGATGACAACAATGTAATGTTCGTCTTTTTATTTCAGTACTGTATATTTTGGCGCATACCCGTGTATGGTTCGTGGGGCTATCCATCAGCTACCCATGCATAATATATAATTTCCACCGATGCCAAACATAATAGTAGGTATTTTTCGGTGAAGAAGGTTGGGCTAGACTCTACTTTACGTCCTTATTGCCTTTTGGTGGTAACCGATGGGAGTTAACAACACTGCAGGCTTGTCTTTGTGTCCACGTTGTGAATGTGTGTGCTTTGCTCGTTTGCATTCTGCGTGGTGATTGCTTCTTTGCGTTCGCGGTGCATTGTGCGTGTGTATGGTGCGTGAAGAACAGGTTCCAATAACTTGTAGATAGTGTAAAATACGTTTATCCCCAGTAATAATTTAGTGCATCGTTCAAAACCGTTCTTGGAGACAGCTGGCATCTCTTCGGGAAGTACCTTTTTCTTTTTACCCTTTCTGTTCACGATAACCCCACTAACCATTCATGAGTAGCCCCACAAACCATTCACGTTAGCCCCAAAAACCATGCATGGGTAGCTCCGAAAAACATGCATGGGTAGCCCCACAAACCATTCACGTTAGCTCCAAAAACCATGCCCTGGTAGTCCCACGAACCATTCACTACGAGGTATGCCTACGAGGTTAAGTTAGGCTTGTTTGGTTAGTTTCCATTAGCACTCATTTCACCCCTAAATATGTGCTTCATCATCGAAAAATTTCCTCAGTACGTTCAATTATGCATATCCGAATAACATCGGTTTTCATCGATTTGCTCCTCCAGGTAATTTTTCCTCACTTTCGAATTTACGTTGTTGAATTCCTTTTACAATAACCTTTCCAACGATATATGGCACGTATTCCTTAGGAAAAGGACGTAAAGTAGAGTTACCGAGGGTTGAAACACTGCATACCTACAACGTGAGTCAAGATGTGCCCGCCATAACATGTGTTACGGAAGCGAAGAAAGGAATAAAAAAAAAGCACTCAGAATGTGAAAAATTGCGTTCGTTTTCGTATAAAAATTGCGTTTGTTTTCGTATGTATTGCGGAACATGGTTCAAGGTGCCATTATGCTTTTTACACGAAGACAAATGCAATTTTTCACATTCTGAGTGCTTTTTTTTGGGGGAGCAAATTTACAATAACGGACCCCTACCTGATTTTTGTAATATTTCGCATACTCACTAATTGAGGCCTCCTAATCACAAATTTGAAGTTAAAATTTTGGGGGTCAATGTATATGATTTAGATTGTGATGTTTACAAATATCAGAAGATAGTCCCTTTTTCAGACACTTTTTTCCACCCCAATTTCTATTCAAAAGCCATCAATTTATTGAATTTACTTGCAAAATTTGTTAAACATTTCACTTGATTTACTGTGTAAATACACTGCCCTCCAGAAATTAAGCAGCAACAAGAAAATGTGAGGTAAAAGAGAAAACAGTTGGAGAAAAGAGAAGAAGAGTGGTGGGCACGCTGAAAGAAAGCAACGAATGCGTTAGGGATCATATCCCTTATTAGTGTCAGACAACGGTCACTTTCGTTACAAATAAAATATGTACACCCTGCAGCCTTGTGTTTGATTCTATTGGATGATCACCATTTGTTGCTTAATTTATGGAGAGCAGTGTAATTTGACAGTTGCCAACACTGGTGACGTAATCCGAGCTGGGTGCACACATTCCTCTTCCCGGAAACACAAGCGTTCGCCCTTTCCACCTTTGCCTCAACCCCTAATGTCAATTTTTTGACGCGTTTTAAAATTAGCGAAATACAAAATAATTTGTAATTTAAGTGACCTACATGGAATTTAGAGAAATGATAATAGTTTCTCTCAGTAATTTTTATGATTATTATCAGTATCCTTGTTATCTTCTTTATGTGTTCATGAAGACACACATTGGTTTTTGGTCTGTGAGGGTTGAGCCAACAATATTTCAGTCGCCATATGATCCTTTGAGTGCATTGATACCCCATGTCGGCAGCTGCAAGCAGAGAGTGCTGCTTGCAACGGGCTGCTGAAGGAGTTTGAGGCTGTAAAATCTTGTGAAATCGATTGCGATGGAAACTAAATAAGGCTAAGACATTAAGTACATTAAACAATATTTTAATAGTGCAAGCAGAGCTTGCATTGCTTGTACTATATCTTCGCCGCTGCTGGACATACATAAATGAGAATCAACTGTTGGATAATAAAAATGTCAAAATAGTGGGTAAAATGTAGGAGAGGCTGTTGAGAAAGTTCTACGTGTACGTATATATCTGATTCATTCCAGTTTTTATTTACAGGACATTGTTCGTGGCATGTTGTAATGTTATTAAGGTGTACGTTGTGGAAACAGGATTATTACTCCATACATTCGAAGGCCACAGCTCCAGAGTGGTCGGGATACAAATCCATCCAGAAAATTCAACAGAATTGCTGTCATTCTCAGAGACTGGAAACTTATGTATATGGGATATAGAAAAAAGAACATGCACAAATCGTGTGGTAAGTATGAATGTAGCAATTCCTGAAGCTTTCCTGGTGGTGAATAATAAAGAGGTTTTCTCAGTATACCACTCAGTTGATTTCCGGATAGGCTTCCTGGCTTTCGAGAGCTAATGCCACTCTCATCTTCATGGATTGAAGTGCAGAAATGTGTCAGAAGTAAGTTTGTATGGAAGGAGTCCGGTGTTAGTGGTGAACCAATTAGGTGTCATCTCTCCGATATCAGTGTTCCAGTTGACTACGTATCTCTAATCAGGCTGGGACCAGTTCGAGTCATGAATTCCCTGTGAATGGCTCCTATTGCTTCTTTCAGGATGTGGTCCTAGTAATTCGATGGCTTATTGATAATCTTAGTTGTTGTTGTATAGTCAATTCTATGACCCTCTTGGATGAAATGTTCTGCTAACCATGATTTTTTCGGAAGAAAATTCTTCATGCAACTGGCGTGCTCTTTGCAATGTTGTTCGATGTTCCTCCTTGTTTGTCTAATGTAGGCTTTACTGTAGGAACAGGTTATAACAGTAAAATCCAGGTGTCTTCTGTCCTAAGTCATTCATAGGACAACAAATAAGCAATAGCTATGCAAGGGGAAGGAAAACCTCAACAGGGACATGAGATTTGAACTGGTTAGCAAGAGTCGACTGGGAGCATGGACGTTGGAAAGATGACACCTAATTGGCTGCCTCCTACACTGAACACCTTCCATACAAAATACATACAAGCTTACCTCTGACACCTCTCTGAGGATAAAAGTGGTGTTTGTTCTAGAAAGCTCGGAATCCTTTCCAGAAATCCCCTAGCCCGAGAAAACCTCTTTATTTCAAATGTAGTGTTGGAAAATATTATTATAGGTGATTCATTCAGGAAAGTAGGATGGAACATATTTTTTTATTAATGCTAATCTGTAGCCAATATACACTAATTGAGATTGACTCAGTATGAGGGTCATTCTGAAAGTATTGAGAATCGACAACAATAAGCCAACGCAACATGCTGCTGGTGTTTCTATATTTAGATTGCCATTTCAATACGTAGCAAATTCTGCAAGTTTCAACTTGGCTTCAACAATGGGCTGAGTTAGCATGATAGTTTACAGAGCAGCAGTGAGGTTTCGTTTCGAGCAAGGATGGATCTGAAATGAGAGAATTTCCGTGCTATATTTTTTTATGACTTCAAAGTTGGTTTAGGCAAGAGTGAGTGTCATGAAAGATTGCACCATGTATTTGGGGATCTTTGCCCTTCACAAGCCACCATCTATCAATGGTTTGCAAAATTTAAGAGAGAAAGGGACTCCTCTGAAGATTGTTCAGGGCATGCTGCAACAGCCACAAGAGATGAAAATGTGGTGAAAGTTGAACAAATGTTGAGAGAAGATCAGCGATGTACATATGTGCAGATTCAGACAAGCGTAAATATTGGATTGGCAGCAGTTGCATCCTGGATGAAAAACTTCACATCAGGAAGATTTGCAGTCAGTGGATTGGTGCCGGGAAATGTTGGACAAATTCAGTGGAAGAAGAAAAAAAAAAATTAACGTCATAACAGGTGACAAAAGCTGGATATACCAATATGATCCTGAAACAAGTGGCGGTCATCAGTCTGGGTCTTCCCTGGGGAGGATCCTCCAACAAAAGTGAAGAGATCAAGAAGTGTCGGCAAAAGATGATGTGTTCTTTTTCTCTGCTAGTGAGCACATTGTGACAGTTCCACTTGAAGAACAAAAAAACAGTCACTGCCAGATGTTACCCAACAAAATGTCTGCCCAAAGTGTTCGATGCATTGAGGAGGAACTATCCAAACACAGGCCTGTGCGGAATCATGCTGCATCATGACAATGCCTCTTCTCACACCGCAAGGGAGACAACAGATTTTCTGAATGAGTCAAACCATTACACCATCCCTCTTACAGCCCAGATCTGGCCCCATGTGATTTTTTTATCTTTCCTAAAGTGAAAGAAAACATTCGTGGTCATCGATTGACACCTGAAGCTGTGGTTGCTGCATATGAACAGTGTCTTTGTAGCTTGATGCATGGTGTTCAATATTCAAAAAGTGGTTTGAATAAATGACACGTTGTATAGTGTGTGGTGAAGAGTACTTTGAGAAGATGTAATGGAAAGAATATTTTCATTTTAAGGCTTCCATTCTCAAAACTTTCAGAGTGACCCTCGTAGCCGTGTATCATGACTCTTTATTTTTCACTACAATACAGATGCAAATGGTTCAGACATTAAATACAATTTATCTGACATGTAAGCAGTTCCAAATGACCTTAGAAAGAAAATAAAATATGATTTTACTAACAGGTAGGCTATCTTGAAATAACTCAAACACGAAGTTTCTGCATGATTAAATTTCTTGTATGCCAAATCTGAAAATATGTAAGTAAGTAAGTTTTCTACAAGTCTGAAAATACTGAAAATTTCATGAAAATTTACTCTTTTTTTTTCTGGAAAAATTAGGAATTTGGGAGTAGTGCAGTAAAAGTTTGTTTCTGAACAAACACAAACAATTTTGGCAGCAAGAAATTTAAGTTCATTGTGCAAACAATGTTTCAGTTTGATATACAGTATATTCCCGGTAATTACGGTAGAAATAGATCCTGCCTAATGCATAGTAATAATATCATCGCCTTGGAATTGAGGGGTTCTGGATTTGATACCCAATGGAGATTCATTGCTCAGTGGTCCAGATCCCATTTTAAACTGTAGGTCCTGTCCTATTTAACCTATCTGTCCATATAGTGGACTTAAAAATTACATAGAAACTCCCTCCTCCTAGCCAACAAGTCAGCTTCTCTTCACATTATTACCCTTAAATGGGAAGTGAATATTTGAACAACATACAGTATACTCGACGTTGCCTGCTTCCTCCCAGCGTAGAGATGTTACTTATTGAAGACCAGGCATGCACAGGAAATGTACTACGTAGTAATTTTCAGCGAAAAATGCATTAAAATCTCTACGCTGGGAGGAACCAGGCAATGTCGAAGTCTACTGTGTTTCAAAGGCAACAGATCCCGTTGCCGTTGCACTGGCAGAGACAATTTCACACAGGTAAAACAGCGATATCGAAAAATCAGGTGAAGCCAGGCCTGCTCAGTAGCTCAGTGGTTAAAGCAATGGCTCGGTATATCAGAGACCCGTGTTCGAGTCTTGGTCGAACCTGCATTTTTCGCTGAAAATTTCTACGAAGTACATCTTCTGTGTGTGCCTAATCTTCAGTAATACGTAATACCAACTCTTAACAATTTGTAGGATCATTTGTTGGTGTTTGACTAGTTGTAAAACAGTTGCTTTGTGAGGTACAGCAGAAGCAGGGGATGTTTCTTGGAAAACCTCTTGCACATGACTGTGAGAATGAGTAGTAAAATAATCTTCAGCAATGCACAGGTGCTGCTCCAAAGAATACGCCATGCTGAATCAATTAAAAGAACAGGCATAGTAGCGTCGAAAGTGAATAAAGAGAATTCAGTGTAAACCAGAGGCAGACTAGGATTCTCTCAAGAGTCCAATTTTGGCACATAAATGTATAGCCAATACTTAGGCACATGTGGCGTGCGTCTGTTGACAATATTTCGACCTGCTAGCATTGCCATATGTCCCAAAAATGGCACTTTTTCACTCAACCCATAAAATTTCCAATAAAAAATCCATCAAATGTTGCACATGAGCAATATTGTTCGCAAATGACACATTGACATGGCATCAGTCATCAGCCATCTAATTATGACCCTTCGATAATTTCTTATGTATTTTTCTCATTCAAAGTGCATTTCTGGAAAAATTTTAACGCTGCCTTCCGCCAGTTATTAATTTATCTAAATTTTCTGTATGGAGAAAACTGATAATTTTAAGCATTGAAAAATATCTCAATGGATGAGACTTTATAATGCAGAAAACCCGATGTAAATATCTCTTACGGTTTTCATGATATACATTTTCAAAGTTTGGGATGTGCAACTTTTGAAACACTGTATAAGAAGCTGAGCATCACGGTATTCAAAACATCGCTAAATCATTCGAGAAAACAGGAAATGGGGTGTTGGGGGACAAAGAGTAAGAAATTATTACTGACTCGCTGGAATGTATGCAACATTGATTTAAAAAAAAAATAATTTGCTGACTTACACTGTACTGCAATTTGAACTTAGAATCATCAAAATTTCGTACATATTACAGCATAAGGTCACAGTCGCCAGGCTGAAATTTTTAGTCGCCATGGCGACCTGGCGACTGGGATTTTTCAAGCCCTGTTCAAGATGATATAAAATTAATCAACTGATATTCCAAGTGCCAAAGGGATGATGCTATTTACCACTGTGGAATGAAAACATACAGCAAGTGATCATTTTCAATACTATTAATTTTGAACTTTAATTAGAGGCGTACACTGAAAAAGCATAATGTTCTTAGTATTTAATTGAGTTGATTACTTTTTCTTGGTCTAAAATTCTGTTACTACATGTACAGAATGATAATTTTGAGATAGTTGTAGCATTTTAATGTGAATGTCTCATTTAAGATTTTCATTTTTACATGATGTAAATATGTTAATTTTTCAGTGTTCATACTTGTTTCTAGTTAAATTTAATATAAAATACATTAGCATTTTTTATACATTAATGTGGTCCTACATGTCCGTGATAAACTGTATTCAAACTTGTAACATAACATGTCTTTTTTTTTTTTCTTTTTTTTTTTTTTCAGAATTTGAATTTGATGTTTCGGACTGGGATGTTCACAGGTTTTGTGTTTACACCAGAAGGAACTTATGCTACAAGCTATAATGGATTAGGAAAGAGAGAAGATCTTTCCTACTACCCTAAAGGCTCAACAAATGGATTCATACGTGATGTGGAATTAACAAGAATGCCCCATAACTTTGATTACAGTTTTGGCCTCCAGTTCTGGGCAGCAATCGATGGAGCAAGACTGTGTATCCAGTTTGATGGACAAAAAGATGTTTACAGGTAATTTGCCGTGTAGAATGATTCGTTACCAAGTTTGTACATTAATTTAGTTATTAATGTTTGTTTTCTGTGTGAAGAGAAGTAAACATTTTCAGATTTTATTAACAACTGTGGTATTAACAAATTCAGGTTGAGGATATTTAGTACATATTGGCTGAACCAGACCCCAATTTACTTTGAAAGTGAGCAAGTTTTGTTGTTTGTTAATACACATTCAGACATATTCTACATTAAAGAATCATTAAATTAATTCTAATTTTAATTAGTTCAAACATGTGAGGAAAAATTTTGAACTAAATTTTTGTACTGTGCTAAAATAATTCAAACACACTATTAGTTTCTGTTCCTCAAGGTCTCAAAAATACAAGTAAAACTTCTTTCCTATTAAAATGGAAGATTTTCTTTGCATTTTGTATCCAGTGCTGCCTTTACCGTTGTAGGCTCTCGTTACAACCACTATGGTAATGAAGATTACCTGGGATGTAAGATTTCACTAACTGGTAGCTGCTGGATTCAAACATATATCCCTCATCACTTGTCCCATATAAGTCACTGTAGAGTCAAGAACTAATTTTAAACAGGCACAAACAATAGCAATTATCTAAAAAAATATTCTAAGCAACTACGTGAGAACTTAATAATTACAACTGGAGAAGATTAGTGAGTGATTTAGAACAATACATTTGTGCAATAACAGGGGCCTCATCGTAGACTTCTGGAAGGAAAGTAAAAAGCAATTATCTTCTGTAGTTTTAGTCTATAAGTGGGACAACTTGCAGCAATATCTAGAGGTTGTCTAGCCTATATTCCTGCAACTTGTCCAAATCTAGAAGGAGCTTCTATCAGTAGTTCCTGCAAATTTAGAACACTGCCAGCCCCCGCTACCACTTGAAAACATTCGCATTGCAAGCGTGCTCAAGTTCTAACCTCTGTCACTTCCGGTTCCCCACTGCTTTCTGACGAAATACATTCCCCTGTATGAAAATCACTTTCCAAATCTTCAAGTGAATTCTTCTTCAGAGTCTTCATTTAGGAGCATATTCTTGATTTGTTCTGCAGTCAAATCCTTTTTGGAAGCTGAAGTAAAAGAATGTTCAGACTGACATTTTTTTAAAAAAAATAGTAACTAGAGCAGAGCCGATACCAATGCTCTTACCGATTCCCTCCGATACCGATACTTGAAAATTGTAATAATTGAAAACTGTTCAAAATATTGATCAATATGAGAGTGTAAGTATTTTAGTACTCATTTTGTATGCATCAATTTACCATGAATTTTGCTTTAAACCATTCAAGAATTACATCAATTTTAAAGTACATTTTACATTATCACAAAATCCAATTTATTGGTGCAAAATAAAAAGGAAGTTCGAGTTTTGCATAATTTCCAGGATAATTAGGACTCCGCAAAAGTGTTGTGCATAATTTTTTGCAGACCCTGTGAAAGATCGAATTGCACTGCATACATCGATTTGCATTCTCTCTGTTTTATCACCACTAAGAGAGAGAGAGAGAGAAATGAACAAGCACATGTTTGGCCATTGCGAAGCTACTTGTGCAATGAGCTGCAATAAATAAGTGTGAATTTTAAAAATTTACTGTCGGTATGTTTTTTGTCATCTTAATTTACTGCCGGTATGCCATACCGGCTCATACTGGCCCAATTCGAGCACTGAATACCACTAGTATTGGCCGATGCATCAGTATCAGCTCAGCCCTAATAGTGACTATTAATAAATGAAGGTCGTAGTTTCTTTACTTTGATAACTTCACAATAGGTGGCAGGTAACTTCCATTGCTTACAAATAGGAAGCAGCAACTTCTGACTGAAAGCGAGAGGACAAGAAAACTGAAAGATGGGTATCAAAAGAAAGAAAGAAGGGGAGAGGGAGAAAGAGAATGAAGGAATCTCAGGGGGAGAGAGAGAAAACCGATTTGAGCAGAGAAAAGAGTGGGCAGAAGGAGCCAGAAGAAAAGTGGCAAGGGAGAGGAAAGAAGGAAAGAAAAGAGAAGAGAAAGGTCACATTTCTCTTTTTCTCCCTCTTATCTTTCTCTCTCCTCCACCACGCACTTTGTTTCTTTCTGGCCACTCCACCACCGAGAGAGAGAGAAACATGACCTCTCCTGGGAAAGAAAGACAGTCCTTCCCCTTTCACCAAGTTTTCCCTTTCTCTCACCCCCCCCCCCCAACAGGCACCCCCCCTTTCCATCCCGGCCATTCTCCCACATCCTCTTAGAGAGAGAAAGAGAAAAATAGATCTTTTTCTATCTTTCCTTTTCTCACTTTCTTTCTTTCTTTCCTTCTTTCGGCACCCTGTCTCACGAGAGAGAAAGAGAGAGAGAGTGCTTTTCTTTTCGGCTCTTCTCCTTTTTTCCAGAAAGAAGGAAGAGAGAAAGAGGAGAGAAGAAGGGGGTTGGGGGTTTTCTTCCCTGCCCCCCCCCCTCTCTCTCTCTCTCACTCACTCACTCACTCAAGGAAGAAGATAGGAGAGTGGGCCCAAGGAAAGAAACAAGACAGAGGAAGAGGATAGGAAAGAGATCTCTCTCTCTCTCGCCTCCACCGGGTATTGTCTCCTCCCTCTCTTTCTTTTTCTGCTTTATGGCTCTCTTTCTGTCTTCCAAATGAAGAAAAGAAAGAAAGAACATTTCCTTTCTTATAAGAGAGAGAGGGGGAAAAGTAAGAAAAAGGGGAAAGAGAAAAAAAGGACCTCCCCTCCTTTCTATCCTGTAAGAGAAAAATACCTCCCCCCTGCCAGGAATCTCCCCTTCCCACCCCACCTGTTCTCCCCTTTTCGAGAGATTGAGCAAACCCACATTCACCCCAACCCTCCATTACTATAAATTTTCTTTCCTCTATATTTTCATTTGTCAGTGTATGAGATTTATTGTAAAACCCACTTTCAGTTTTTACATGTAAAATGTTCTGTGAGTTATAGATAATCTGGAATTAAGTAACTCTGTTCCAGTTAATATAGAGTAGTGTTCACACTAAGTAAATAAATCACTTGGTATCACTTGAATCACTTGGTATCTGTAATTTAGCATTTGGTAGTGAATGTGAGTGAATACTGTATATCTTCATATATGAAACATTACAATAACGATGAATAAACATTTACACAGCCACTATTTTAAACAATATGTTGCGAGTTTGTTTTCCAGTGGGAACACAATTAAGTGTAGGCTCAGTTCCAACTAACCTGAGTGAGCACAAAAACAACTTTAAACAAAGTTTTGTTATTCAGTGTAGAGGGGCACTTTTAAATGTGCAATGTGGAAAATTTGTTTAGCTTGGTCGTAAGCCTAACAATCCAATCAAAATATTGCTAGTACTGACTGTATTATTATTGTGTCTTCTTATTTCAGACACAAACTTACCAGACATCAAACATTGACATGTGTTTCTTGTCATCAGACTGAAATGCTTATTGCAACAGGAGTTTCTTCTGGTAGAGTTTATGTGTGGCATGAATTTGATAGACACAAACATGCTGTCAAATCGGAATATCATTGGCATACCATGCCAGTGAGGGATATATTATTCTCTGTAGAAGGTGTGTATTGCAAGTTTTCTATCTTATATAATTGTAATAACAATTTCCTGTTAATGTAACAGTGTAACATTAATTTCTTGATATGTACGAGGGGCGATCAGGTTGCTCTGACCCTAACATAGAAAGAGCAGCAATAGGGTTTCATTTTTTTTTTATTTTTCAGCATACTCCCCTGCAACTCCAATGCACTTCTCCCATCGGTGCTCCAACGCATGGATACCTTGCAAAAAAAAAAGTCTTCCGACTGGTCCTCCAACCATGAGTCCACAGCCCTTATCACCTCAGAATCATCAGAAAATTGTTGCCCACGAATGTCATTCTTCAAATGTTGGAACAAATGGAAATCACTGGGGGCCAAATCTGGGGAATAGGGTGGGTGGGGCAGCAATTCGAACGCTGCATCTGCGATAGCGGCCCTCGCAATGTGTGAGGTGTGGACAGGTGCATTGTCCTGGTGAAGGAGCACACCACAGGTCAACATCCCACGCCTCTTTTTCTTGGTGGAATCATGTAATTTCTTGATTAGGCCACTGTAGTATGTGCCAGTGATGGTTTGGCCTCTTTGTAGATAGTCCACAAGAAGGACACCCTTGCAGTCCCAGAAAATTGAGGCCATCACCTTCTTGGCTGACGTTTGCACCTTGAACTTTTTTGTTGGTGGAGAATGTGGGTATTTCCACTCCATGCTTTGTGATTTTGTTTCTGGGTCGAAGTGATGGACCCATGTTTCATCCATAGTTACAAATCGGGCAAGGAAATCGTCTATATCAGCACGAAACTTGTCAAGAAGTTCTTGACTGATGAGCACTCGCGTGTGCTTCTGATCTGCGGTGAGGTTTCGAGGGACCCATCTTGCAACTATTTTTTTCATTTGCAATTCCTGGGTAATTATGTTTTGCACCGTGCCATATGACAGGCCACACATCTCAGCAACATGACGAATAGTGACTTGACGATCCTTCAGCACGATATCGTGGACTTTGTTAATGTTTTCGGTCGTCATGACAGTTTTTGGTGCTCCACCTGCATGTTCATCCTCACACGACACTCTCCCACAATGAAACTCATGACACATCTCTTCACCATACTGTATGAAGGAGCACTGTCCCCTAATGTATCTACCATATCCTCATGAATTTTGGATACCGTCCACTTCTTCTTCACAAAATATTTGATCACCGCTCTCACCTCAGTTTTCTCCATTCTGGCACATTGGCACAACTTCACTCAGTTAAACTCCTGTAAAAAGGAAACAGTATGTTACTTAGCCTTGCAATTCAGATTGAAAGCACATAAAGGATCACTAAACAATAACAAAATAAAAAATCAATCGTAACGTCATTCCTTCTATGTTAGGGTCGGAGCAACCTGATCGCCCCTCATATGTAACAAACCAAAGTAACATCCTTGATAGATATCCAATTTGCACAGGATGTTCAAGAGAGGTGGGCTGAAGGAATGCCTATACTGGATGTCAGTGTAGGAATTGAGCACTTCAATGTTTCTCGGAATTTTGAGGGACCGCGGCCATTCCACACCTTGCAGGTTATCAACAGGCAGGGTTGGGTATCGCCGTTGCATCCAAACAATGTTTCCAGCTCGAGTAGTTTGTGAGCAGATTGAAGAATGATCGCTTGTGCCGGCTGTAAACCGCATATATGCAAGCAGTTACAAGTGGTCCCAAATGGAGTGCAATACATGCTAAAATAAGTATAATGGTGGCAGGATATATGTAGATTATCATATCTGAGGGCAAGTAGTAGTATTTGCAGGAAATAACTATTCTACTATTGAGACAGCCTAAAACACGCAATGTGCTAAAAGTAATTATCTTCACAAACTACGATTTCTTGAGTCGCACATTATTTTTCTCGATTTCGTGAAGACCGATTTTGAGAATCCTCCTTAGCAAACGATGCTTCTGCGATGGTGCAGTGGTAGCGTCGTTGCCTTATAATCAAGGGGTCCCGAGTTTGATACCCAGTGAAGGCACATAGTGGTTCGGATCCCACTTTAAATCGTAGATCCAGTCCGATTAGCCTTACTGTGCATGAAGTGGACTTAAAACACCAATTCAATCAACGAACCAAAACCTTAACACTGCTCAGCATTTTGCTCCAACCTGGAATTAAATACTACAGAAAAACTCAAATCTAAAATGCCAAATGATGGAATGTTGGGGAAATCATTCTACATATGAGGGTGGGCCAATTATTATCTGCACTCTTGCCGTAATTTTCTTTAGTTTGGCCACACTGCTTTCTGCGCCGGCATGTCAATGGAGTGTGTCTTTTGTCATTGAGTTAGTGTATTTTTGATCTTCACAATCATTTTTTTCTTTTCTTGTAGTGTTTACAGGGTAAAAATGGCTGCGCCACCCTCCATTTATATCAAAGAAGAGCATTGATCAGTAATCTCTCTTTTGTGGTCTGAAGGTGTATCAGGGACTGATATTTGCCGAAGACTTGCATCACAATATAGAGGACTAATGTTGCAAATGACTTGCCACTTCATCGATAGTTACTCTGGTTCACAATCGTGGAACAGACTTGCTCAGTGTTGTTGTCAGTAGTGGATCTGTGCTTCTCCTTTGCGCTTAACACTTGTCCGACCATTTTTGAACTTCTCAATCCATTCGAACACACTATGTTGTGGTTAGCACTACCCTGATTTCGGACCCTGGCAATCTCACCTCTGCCAGCTAAAGTACTCTTTGTCTATGAGTTCTCAAAATTTTTGCACTCGTTAAGTCACACATCTTGGGGTTCTGATCGCATATTTCTCTTTCGACTTTAATGTTGTCTCATTAGGTCGAAACTCAATTGTGGATGTGTTGTGCATTCCTCTGCCTGTTTTTCTGAACTTTACATCCTCAAAACTATTTATTGTGTTGGTATATTTCTGTGTTCCTGTGCATTTCGTACTGGCCCAGTCGTGTACTTGTTTACGGAGGTATCGGAGCCCTAGTTGTCTCTACAAAGACAACTTATCCTTCATTATTGCCACCATCTGCGCTCTATGTCATCCAATACATCTTAGCACAGTGTCTGACGAGAGAGAGTTGACTGTGTACTGCTTACGCCACTCTGTGTTTTTGCAGATGACGAATTGCCTCTGCATATCTCATTAAACCTGTCTCATAATTCTCTCCCAAAGGCAGGGAAATCTAAGGTTTTTAAAGTTTCGATCACAATGCCCCACTTGTAATGTTTTTTTGTATGGATGAGTCCATATTCGTTGAATCAGTGGGTTGTGCCTTGTCAACTTGCACAGTTACACCTATGCTTTACATTCTGCTTGTTCCATTTACATGGCAGAACTCTGTGCAATACTAAAGGTGCTGTACTTTGCTGAATTTCACACTTTGCAGAGAGTCCTCATTTATTTGGATTCCTTCAGTGTGATCTAGAGTCTGGAACCGCTCTCTTCTGGACAGTGAAGTGAATGTTTCGACGGTTTTTCCTTGTCAGTGTGGGCATCAAAGGAAACGATGCAGCTGCTGGTGCTGCGGAAGTCTGCTGATGGAGACAGCAAAGCGATTTCCACCTTGTATCAGCCGGTGACCTTCAGAATGTGTTCAGTTCTTTCCTCTTTGAGATTTGGCAGGAGGGGTTAATGGGGAACAAGTTCCACACCTACCATTGGTGCATGTAGTTCCTCACACGACCCCTCCGGCAGAGAAAGGATAATATTAAATCGACTTCTCATTGTATATGGCCATCTCATCCTAGTCATTTGCTGCAAGAGCTCTACCATGCATTTAATGTTGTTTTAAATGTTCGGCACATTCTTATGAAATGTGCAGGTTTTAATGTCCTCAAACGTTTCATCTCCATCACCCAGAACAATTCGTTACCATAGTTTACCCGAATACATAGAAGTCTAACAGTAGAAATATTTATCAACTAGTAAGTGAGACCCTGTAATATGGCTGGACACAAAGAGAGCATCTGAACCAGGCTACAACCACACAGTCTGTTTCATGCAGTACGCTGCCACTACAAAACAAAAGGAAAAGAGTTATGTTGTACAAGCCATTGCTCCTGCCGGAAACTTGGCTTCACACATGGATATTGCCACGTCCATGACTGTGCAAATTCCTATAGTAATACAGGAGAACTCTTGGATTCTTGAACCCTGTACTTCTTCAATTCAAAATTTACGCTGCATTATACCTTCATACATTGAAATGTAACACATTTCAGCTACTGATTCAATATACAGATACGTAATAACCTTCTGATAAGATTTTGTGGTAAAAGGTATTTTACATAATATTCATGACATAGCCTATTTAGTCCCTCATATTGTTCCTTAGATATCTATTTTTTCCTAAGGCATACGGTTTTGGCATTCTGGCTATTAGTTACCCTGAAGTAGATGAACAACACCCCCAAAGATCATTTCTGTAGTAATTACTTCCGGGTTGGATGCTAATTGCACCCTACTAATGGCACTTACGAGGGGAGAGTGAAAAGTTTGAAGCCTCACATGGAAGGAGTGATGCTAGGTAGCTAAAATTTTGGAGGATGTAAGGTTTGAGTTTTAGGACACTGTACGAACTTTCATGAAATTCGCATGTTTTCTTCTATTTTTTTGTCAAGTTGAAAATGAATGAAGTGTCAAAGAAGAGAGTGGCCGACAGGGTGGTGATTCGGTACCTCTGTCGGCAAGGCCTCCTGCACAGGCTGCTTTGGTCGAGTATGGCTTCACCACACTTCCCCATCCACCTTATTCCCCCAACTGCCCTGTCAGATTTTCATATTTTCCCTGCTATGAAGAATTCACTTCGAGGATGTCACTTCCACACGGACGAAGACGGTCATTCAGTGGTGTGAGACTCAGGATAGATACATCATTCTACCAGATGACTGTAAACAAATTGCAACCCAGGATGCATAAGTGCATTGATCTGGGGGGGGGGGGGGGTGATTGTAGAGATTATGTGATTATGTAGAGAAATCATAATGCGAAACTGTAGCTCAAACACCCCTTCCCTGTGAGGCTCGAAGCTTTTCACTCTCCCCTCGTACATGTCACTTTACTTCGTGAAGATGACATCGGAAAGATGTGTTCTATCTCGGCATACACATTCTGATAGTCTCCTGTGGAAACTGTGGAATGCTCGGTGTATCATGTCTCGAGGAATGCCAGTGGTTTCTTCTTCAATCTTCTGTTTCAGTTTAGTGATGGTTGCAGGATGTGTGCTGTACACTCCTTTTGAGATGTCACCACAGAAAGAAATTGCAAACACTGAGATCAGGGGATCTTGGAGGCCATGGAATATCACTGTTACGTGAATGACCCACGTTGCAAACAATTTGCGAATGGCCTCCCATCGACTGTCAAGTAGTATGTGATGTGGCTCCATTCTGCTAAAACCACATGTTTTTGATGCCAAGATATGTGTCGTGCAACTTTGGTGCAAAGAATGTTTCAAGAATAGCAACATACCGAGCCAATGCCACTGTCCTTGCAATACCCTCCTAACTTTCAAAAAAATAAGGGCCGATAATACCATGACATGACACTGCACACCATACTGCATGCCACCTGGGGACTTCTTCTTCAAGGCTGAACCAATTTCTTCGAAATTATGCACCCAGGTTGTAATCGCATAAGCCGGTGGGACAAGATCCTAGCTGATAATGCTGCCGAAATACCCTTTGCACTGCAGTCACACTATCACCATTCTTATAAAATGCTTTCACAGAGAACACACGTTCCGCACCACTCCAATGCAACATCATCACTAAATGCTAATCCTTCTCAATGATGTTGCATCAGTCCCGAACAAATGCCAGTGCTACAGTGTTGCTAATCCTAGAATCAAAATTTCCCATTTTCCTGCGCCCCCTTGTACCATGTGAATGCCCTCTAAAGAAGAGGGTAGACGAACACAAGCAGCACGCACCCAAAAGGAGAAATAGATAGGCCAAAAAATGCCAAATATGCATGCAATTAAATCACACAGAATTCAGTGGAACAACGTAACAGTAATGCACAAAGAATGAAATTGGGAGCTAAGGGAAATCAATGAAACAGCCTTCACAGCAGTAGCCTAAAACCCTATAACTTATCCCAAGCAAATATAGTCCCCTTTCCTCAGAAAATGAAGGAGTAGCACAAGTGGAAAAAAATTACTACAGAATTCCGTGGGGCACCATGGAGTAGTTGGCTAGTGCATCAGGTAGTAAAACCACAGGTTGTCATAGGTTCAATCTAGTCTCCACTGGCAAAAAGAAATTTGTTCACCCGGTTCTCTCAAAATGTAGTTTTATAATAAGCATAGTTAATAAAAAAAAATCACTAGACAATGGAAAACTTCCAATTAACATTGCATGCTAATGCAGAACCATTGTCACTAACATTCGCGCAATTCTCATTTCCTGTGATGATCATCAACATGCATCTGAGATCAACCTAGATGGCCATCTTTGCTGTTCCACGATGGTAAAGTGAAGCCTGTGTGATTGTTTGCAGATTGTTGACATCATTTGACTGTGGACGTTACATTGATTTCATACACCACTGTTATTTCACAATAAATGTCAGAAAAGTTGAGATGTTTTGTCCATGAAAATTGTACAATTTCTTCTAGCTCAAGCGTGGTATAACATTCCAGTTGACCCATGCTTGTTGGCCTCACAATAAAGGCTGACAAGTATAATTTTGGAATCACCCTCGTTTATCCTTCTAAATGCAGTCATAGAAAGTTATAGAATACCGCTGCTATCACTGATGTGTGTTAACATGTTTAACAGGATTCTATTAGGCTGTATAGAAGAAGAACAAGTATGTTGTTTATTACGATAGAGTGGATTAAGTTCCTTCGATGCCATGTACAACTGTTGAAGAGTTATAAACCTTGTTATGCATGTAGATTTTATTGCATCTATCCATTCACTTCTATGTGGGCATTCTTAACTTTGGGACGTTTCAACCCCATGTGATCTTATATTTATCAGTGTTGTTGCTATTTGTTAAAAATATTGGTTATTATTAATGTGCTTTTCTTATTACAGGTAGTTTTGTATATAGTGGAGGAGCAGAGTGTGTACTTGTGAAGTGGAATATAGCAGAGTACAGTAAAAATTTTCTTCCTAGGATTGGCCTCCCGATCTGGCACTTATCTACCTCGTCTGATAATGTTTACATAGCAGTTTGCTGCAAGGATAATGGTAACTCCTAATTCTTAATATACTTTAACACTTGCAAGATGGGAAAATATTTATTGTATTTTCTAATGCAAAATGTACTTAGTGATAAAGGCTATGTCCTAGCTTTAAATCTTGATTATGGCATGGAAGTTAAACATTTTTTCTTTACCTGCTTCATGTATTTACCATTCATTTTTATCATTTTGATATGTTGAAGTGTAAAGAAGAAATACTTAATATAAATTATTATTCTTCTTCTCTTCCTTTCCCTTATGCCGTTAAGCATCGGGTACCTCGTTCTGTCCATCTCATCCACTCCGTCCGGTCTCGACTCATTCTTCTCATTTCGTTCTTAGTTTTTCCATATTTGAATCTTATCTTTTCTATTCTATCTTCCCATGTATTTCTTGGCCTGCCTCTTCCTACTCTACCCTCAACCCTCATCTCCATCACTTGCTTGGCTTTCCTATCTTCATTCATTCTATTTACATGTCCATACCACTTCAGCTGGCGTTCCTCTACTACTTCAGTCATTGTCTTCTTTTGTTTTACCTCTTCTCTTATTCTTTCATTTCTTATTCTGTCTCTTCGAGTTTTCCCCACTGTTCTTCTAAGATATTTCATCTCTATTGCTTGAAATTTACTTAGATGTTTATCTTGGAGTGCTAAGCTCTCTGTGCCATAGCCCATGATGGGAACTACAATTGAGTTGTAGAGTTGCATTTTTGTTTTTGTACTGATCTCTCTTTTTCCCACTAAAGTATTACTCATTTGATAGTCCTGATGCTGCCTTCTTTGTCCTATTCATTATCTCTTGATCAATTTTCCCACTGCTACTTATGATGGTTCCTAAGTATTCATATGTTTCTACTTTCTCTAGTTGTTTCCCTTCGCATATTATAGTCAGGGCTTCATTTTCCTTGTCCTCTTTAGTCACCTGCATGATCTTACTCTTTTCTATATTAATCTTCATGCCTTTCCTTTTAAGTTCTTCATACCATTCTTCCACTGCTTGCTGAAGTCTCTCAGGTGTATCTGATATCAGTACGATATCATCGGCATATAATAGTGCTTGGATATATACTGGCCTTAATCTCCACATACCTGTTTTCGTTCTATGTGTTCGTCGTTTGCATATTTTAGCAATTTCGTCTAAAAAGATGTTAAATAGGATTGGACTGAGGCTGTCTCCTTGTTTTGTGCCTTTCTCAATGTCAAATTCACCTGAGAGCTCGCCATCTACTCTAATTGTTCCTACAGGGTTATTATATACAGTTTTTATTGCATTCAATAATCTTACTGCTACTTTCTTTGCCTCCAATGCTTCCCATACATATTGCCTAGGGACTGAATCAAAAGCAGCTTTTAGGTCTATAAAAGCTATATATGTGTCCTTGTATTATTTTCCTGTAGTTTACGGTTATTACAAGCATAAGAAAACAGTTTTTCTTTGTAACATTTCAGGAGAACACACGCTCCTTTCATCAGACATTTATTTTCATTTTGACTAAAGATACAGTTATAACAATGGTTAGTCTTTTTTTTTTTTTGAAACGTCACAGAAAAACTGTTTTCTTATGCTTGTAATAACCGTAAACTACAGGAAAATAATTCTATAATGCAAGCAATGCGTACATACAAGAAAAACTATGTGTCCTTGTTCTTGGCAATTCTTTTTTCCATAATCCTTCGTATAGTATATACATGATCTTGTGTTTGCCTTTTAGGGCGGAAAGCTGCCTGCTCCTCCTCCATATCTTCGTCCACAACTTTCCTGAGACGTCTTTCTAGTACCCTTGTGTATAATTTATAAGCGACTGATGAGAGGCATATTTGCTCTGTAGTTATTACAGTCATAGCTACTGCCCTTTTTATGTAGTGGGATAATGATATTTTTTCTCCATTCATTTGGTATTTTGTTTTCCTTCCATATTCTTTGAAACATCTTGGTTAAATTCTTAACTACTTTCACACCTCCATATTTTATTAATTCTGGATTTATTCCATCTGATCCTGCTGCTTTTCCTGTCTTCATCAGTTCTATTGCTATTTGTAATTCATCTTCCTTTATTTCCCCTTCTATATCTGGGTCTTGAACCTCCATGTATGGTCCATATATCACCCCTACCTCCTCTGGGTTATTATTTTCTTTCTGGAATTTTTCACCATAGTGTTTCCGCCATACCTCCAACACATCCTTTTTTTCTGTGATCAATTTATCTCCATCTTTAATGGTTCTTATTGTTTTTCCATATTTTCCTCTCAAGTTCTTTACAACTTTCCAAAATTGCCTTGTATTATTTTCTCTAGCTTTCTCTTCAACCATATTTCCAAATTTTTCCCAGGATGTTATTTTACCTTCCTTCATTTCTTATTTCAATGTATTTCCTTCTATCTTCTTCTGTCTGAGACATAATATATTTATTGCATGCTTCCTTTTTGTTTTTTACTTCTTGTTTCAATTCTTCATTCCACCAAGATGTTTTCTTTTTTCTTGTATCTACTATTTTCTTTACGCATACTTCTTCAGCAGCTTTTATGAGTGCCTTTTTAATTCTCTTCCATATTTCTTCTATTTCGAGTTGTTCTACATCTGGTCCTTCTGTCAGTCCGGCTGTTACCTGTTCTTCATACTCTTCCTTCTTCTCTTTTTTCTGTAGCTCATTTATCTTAATTGTTTGGTATTTTTTCATTCTGGGCTTTGGTGATCTTGTGAAGAGTGTGTCCACTATTAGTAATCTATGATCTGTACCCAGTTCACCACCTCTTATAACTTTAACATCCATTATGTTTCTCCTAATACTACTGGTATATATTATGTAGTCTATTATGCTTTTAGCATTTCTTCCTTCAGCCTGGAAGGTTATTTTATGTACCTCCTTATGTGGGAAGTAGGAGTTTCCAAGAAGCAACTGATTTTCTACACAAAACTCCAGTAATCTCTTGCCATTCTCATTCAATGTTTTTTCTCCCCCGTATCTTCCCATACTACCAAAATTCTTATCTTTACCTGTTCTTGCATTTAAGTCTCCCACTATCATTACTTCTTTATCTACTGTCCTCTGGAGTTGTACATAAAATTCTTCCTTATCAAGCACAGAGGCATCTTCTGTTGGTGCATATACTTGAATATATGATATTTTATATTCTATATCAAATTTAACTACAATTATTCATGAGTTAACTGGTTCCCAGCCACTGACCTTTGTTTCATATTGCTGACTTGTTACAATTCCTACCCCTTCTTTTGCTCTTCTTCCCTGTCCAACACCTGAATATCTCAAGGTATATCCCTCCTCAAGTCTTTGTATGCCATTTCCTTTCTTTCTTACTTCACTAATTCCCATTACATCTATCTTACGTATCTTCATTTTCTGTACTAATTCAACTTCTTTTCCTAATATAGTTTTAATGTTCCATGTTCCCATTCTCGTTTTCCTTTTCCAGTCCGGTCGTTGTTGTGTTGATCTGTCCATTCCGAGACTCCTGTTTTCTCTCTGAATCCATTAATACCCTTGGGTGGGTGATTTGCCCAACACAGGGTGGATTTATTTAGGGTTTACTCCCCTAGGGCAGTTGGCATTACCATGCCTTTTGAGTCTGCCCCACCCTTGGTTTTTTGTCAGGGTATCCTTCCCTTAGCCTTTGGGGATCCGTCCCCTCCCTGCAAGGCAGCAGGGGCAGTGCTTATGTAATGGCGGCACTTCCTCGTCATGTCACAGTGCTGTCAATGGGCTTTTCTGGGTTTTAATGAGGATGGTCCTGCCACAAACCAACCCCCCCAGACCCTGTTAGCACTGCCGCCTCGGTCCGGGACTGCTTATTTGGCATTGCCTTATTCGCAGCTAACCACCTGCTATCCGCCACCTGCGACCCACCCGGTTGCTGAGGCTCGCCCCTCCCATAGAAGGCCGGGCTTAATATAAATAAGATACAAAATTTGAATGTTTTCTGTGAAACCTGAGTTCATATCTCACAGCAGTATGTTATTAACAAATAAAATTGTTTCAATTCTCAAATGCAGTGTGCACTACCTAGGACTATAGGACAATCAAGACATAAATGTGCTATTTTTTGTTCTTCCGTGTTCTGTAAAATGTAAATATTTGAGATTTTGTAAGTATATCTAATTTTCTTTTGTTATTTGATGAAATCTGCACAGGCATTGGATTTTATTAGCATTTCTTACTTTGAATCACTTAAGGCTACTTGCAATTTGTATTGTCCCTTCCTACTACCTCCCCACCTGTCTTTATTTTCTTTTACCTTTAATCTCTCTCTCTCTCTCCTTTCACACCTCTTCCTCGTTGCCTTGAGAGCAGATTAATATTGCCAGGACTTTCCCCAAGTTAAAACGCAGAAATATAGTACATTAATGGTAAGCTGGAATGGCATGTAACTTGATTAGGGCGTTTGTCGTTAATTCAAAAATTATCTCCAGAGGTGATTAATATGCATTTTTATTATATCCGGCTTCTATTTACATATTTACAATTGTTCTACAGGTGTATTATTCAAAACTCAACTAAGTCTGTAATGTATCTTCCACCATTGTTCTTCCTTAATGCAGAATTAGGTTAACTATCTCTGCCGGCCTACCCTGACCTCATGGGCGTCCGCATATTTTTTCCACAGAGGGACAAGCAAGGTAGTATTTTTCCATGCGGCATATTGCCCTCATAATAGTGTTGCCCCCTCAAAAAACAGACACTTAAATTTGAAATGATCACATTCATGTAAATTACTATGACTGAAATCAAATTATACATGTGAAATATATACTTTTAGGTTGACATTTGATTTCTGAGGGGGAGGTGTGGCCATCCTTGCTCCTCCTTCCAGAGGTCCATGTTCCTACAATATTATACTTTCACCTAGAAATTTAGTGTAGAGAAATCTTATCACGGTTATTAAATGCTATTCTTAAAGAAAATAAAGTACTTTCAATCCGATTAAAGTTCAAAGCAATTGCAGGGGAAAGAGGTACAGGGATGCAACCACAGGGGGGAAATGGGCATTGCCTCTCCTCAACCTTGGACGGATATCAATTCAAGGGGGCAAGACTAGTAGAGTGTAAGAGTAGCAGCACAAAATGATACTCAAGATGTAATAGTTTTCACGTCTTTCTTTCATTATTTCTTCCAGATGGCCAAGAGCATCTGCAGGGGAGCGTAAAGTAGAATTGCCCCCCTCAATATAAAATTTTATACAAATAAAAGTACATTTCGTAAAAAATTTTTGATCGCTTCGCTTGCAATATCACTGCTTTTCTTACAGTCTTGTCAAGTTCAGAGCGGGAGTTGAGCGGCGGTGTTAGTTGGCAGCGTGAGTTGGCCATGGGTGCTAAACGTTCTAAATGAAAAAAATTATAAAAGAGAATGCCATGGTGCTCCATGAATTTTTTTGTGCCATATTAAATCAATATTGTTTTCAGTTTGCAAAAATTTGGATCTAAAATTTGTCTTGCTCACTTCGCTTGCAATATTATTATTTTCTATAATAAATTGTAAATGACCAGAGAGATGATTTATAACTATACTAAGTACTTCAGACTCTTGCTGCTAAACATTTTTGTCTTAAATGCATGAACATATCATGTATTGATTCAAATAAATTATTTAATGAAACACTTGGGTTCGAACATCTTTATATTAACTCCATAACACATGTATATAAAAAATCAACAACCAGTAACTATAACAACAATAATATAAATGGCTGTTTCAGCCCATGGCTTCATAACTTAAACTAATATATAACAATATTCCCCTTGGTTGCAAAATGAAACATAATAATAACAACAATCATAACATTTCTAATCTGGTTCATATCTGCAAGATGGTTTATGTATCCTTGCAGACCTTCGTGGAAATGATGCTGCTGCAGTGGACTCTTGTTTCGAACATCCTGGCTTCTCCAGGCCCTGCATACCTCCTTGTCTCTGCTGCTCCATTACTTCATTGTGAGCCACAGATGGTAATTCCATATAGTCCAAGTTTGCAAATTGATTTTGCTCACCACCAAAGTCTTCTGTACATCGTGTCGAGCGTTCACCATTACCATATCTTCCACTCTCGTTCTTTCTGGAAATCTCTGGCTTCAAAAATGAAAAATGAACATTTCTTGTGTAATTGTCCCTCTTAACTTTGAAAATTGAGTGCGATAATTGTCCTACTATCTCGCCTTTTTCATACTGCTTTTTTTCTTAACAATAATAATATACTCCAGATCCTTTCTTATAATGCTCTGCCGCATAAATAACCCTTGTTCTATCATTATGAATTAATTTATTGGCGTTTACTTTGTACGAAAATAAAATTTCATTTGGTGATTTCCCCATAATCACATTTACAGTATTGTTGTGATAGAACAACATTCTCTTTAAGAATTTATCCACAGAAGCATTGCGTCTATGTGGTGGACTGTGAATTAATTTTATTCCATGATTGATACAAAATCTCTGGAAATCCCTGCTGGCAAATGGAGGTCCACCATCAGAACATATGGTATTTGGTATTCCAAATATGGAAAAATGATTTGTCAACTTCTCAACAGTTTCTTCAGCCGTTAAATGAACAACTTGCCAAACATTTACGTATTTACTAAATGCATCCACTAAAATAAGAAATTTATATCCATGGAAGAAAAAATGATCTATGTGTACTCTGTGAAATGGTTCATTTTCGGGCTTCCATGAAACATACTCCTGTTTATTTGGTGCTCTTGAATGTCTTCTGCACACATCGCACGACAGAACATAATTCTCTATATCCTGGTTCATGCTCGGCCACCAAAAGTACTTTCTTGCAACATGTTTGGACTTCACAACTCCAGAATGAAATTTGTGCAAGTCTTGTAGAACTTTATTTCTCAATAACTTTGGCACTACAATTCGCTCACCATGGCATAACATTCCATTATTGCAATTTAAGACATTTTTATTCTGAGAATAATTTTTCAATTCTCTATCAGCTTCGATATGTGCTATATTCCTCCAATTCTTCTCTGTGTATTCATATGCTAGTAACAATGTTTCATCCTGTTTCATTGCTTCAATTACTTCCTCAACTCTTAAAGGATCTTCACTCATCAATGTCTCATTATCCAAAAAATAAATAGGTAAATCCTCTTCTTCATTCACTAAACATGACACAGGTAATCTGGACAAGACATCAGCTATCCCTACATTCTTCGTGTAATGAATGGAATAATCATAATTAGCTAGAAGTAACCTCCATCTTTGCCATCTCATAGATACTGTAGGAGAAATTGCTTTGTCCGGATCTAATATCGATTTACCTGTTGAAGAATCTGTTAGAATTTTAAATTTGTTTCCTGCCAAATATATATGAAAGTGTTTTATACCTTCCACTACTGCCAAACTTTCCTTGTCAGCTTGAGAGTAACTTTTTTGACTATCTGTTAAAGTAGCTGAAAAACATGCAATAGGTTTCAGCACTCCTTCTATTTCATGTGTCAACTGACAACCTATCCCATATCCACTTGCATCCGTGACTAAAACTAATGGCAATCGAGTGTCAAATGCTACTAAAACAGGTGCAGAAACTAATAGCTGCTTAACTAGCTGAAACTCCCTCTCACATTCTTCATTTCAAAACCATTGTACACTCTTCTTTTGCAATAAATAAAGATTAGGTATCCTAGAACTCAAATTAGGCAAAAATCGTGCATGATACGCCACTAAACCCATGAAAGTCGCCAATTCCTTTTTATTCTCAGGCACCTTACATTTTAACACTGCCTGAACATGTTCATTCGTAGGTAAAATTCCATGTTCCGTGAATTTCCTTCCTAGAAAATTTACTTCATGAACAAAAATATCAGACTTCTGCAAATTTACTTTTACATTGTACTGCATCAATCTTTCCAAAACTAATACAGTCAGTTTGTAACAGTCATACAATGTATCTGCTCCTAAAAGAATGTCATCAATAAATGATACCACTCCATCAATATCACCAAGTATTGTGTCCATGGCTCTTTGAAATACTTGAGAACTTATTTTAGTTCCAAATGGTAAACGTTTATGTACATACAAATGACCTTCATTTACAATGGTAAGAACACGTTGAGACTTTTCTTCGACTAATAATTGATGAAAAGCTGAACGTAGATCAATCTTGGTATACCACTTATGTGAACCTAACTTATGATAAAGTTCGTCAAAAGTTGGAAGTGGATATTGTAAAGTATCTACATTTGGATTTACAGTTTTGCTATAGTCAGCACATACACGAATACTTCCATCTGCTTTTCGCACAGGAACTACAGGACTACTCCAATCAGAACTTTCTATTTCTTCTAAGATTCCTTGCTGGCACAAATCTTTTATTGCCTTGCCTACTTCCTCACGCATAAAGTAAGGTAGATTGTAACCTTTCCTTTTCACAGGTACAAATCCAGGCTTCAATGGAATTCTAACATTAATATTTCTTATAGGTTCTGAAATGTCATTATTGAACAAAATTTTAAATTTTACTAAAATATCAGATTTCAACTTCGCTGATTCCCCATTCGATGTGTCTGTGTACAAGCTCCTTGTAATACTATTCCAATCCTTTTCCTCTATTTGCCCTTTTACAGTATCAATTACCAAACTTCTTCTCCAATCGCCAAAGAGAATACGCAATCCTGCTCGACCAAGTATAGGTTTTAAATCATTTAAATCTCCTACTATAAACGGCATTTCATAACTCAGTGAGTTATACTTTATAGGTAAGGAAATTTGACCCTCAAACTTCAACTTTTCTCCTGTGATAGTACCATAGCCATTTTTGAGTGGATTCAATCGTAAAACGTCGCTGCTTTTCAATACACTACTCTTAGGTAGAATATTAGCATAACTTCCTGTATCCACTATGAATTTAACTGGTTCATTGCAGATATATAGCTGAACATGTAAGGGTTGAATCTCATTGCATAATAACTCCTCAACATCCTTGCTACTTTCTTCACTTTTATGCTGTACAGTATTTATTACATTTATACTGAATATATTGTGCTGGCTTCCACTGTAGTCAAAATTATTACCTCGAGTTTTGTTTATCGCATCTTCCTCTTCAGAGGGTGTAGAAGAAGATCTTACATTAGATGAAGTCTTATTTAAATATTGCACGGCCCTTGAGACGTAGTTAGGTTGTTTTTGATGCATGAAATCTGCCTTCTTCCCAGGTGATCTTTTATCTACATCCTTTATTTCATTCTTGTATCTACAAACATTAGAAAAATGATTTATCTTGCCACAAAATCTGCAAGCTTTCCCCATAGCTGGACAACCTTCAGCTCCATGTTTTGTTTTCGAACCACATCTATAGCAAATCCAGTTAAAATTCCGTGGACTATCTTGTTGCAATTGTCCTTTATAACATTTCTTTACCTCTAATTTGTTCTTGTACATACTTCTTGGTGTGTATGTGTTAACTTTGTGGATGTTTGAGTCTTGCTGAATATGGCTACCAAATCTGTCTAGTACTTCATGATTCCTAATGTAATCACAAACATCTTTGTACGTCTTTGGAGTCTCCATAATTAACTTCCTTTTTAATGTACCTTCCTCAAGTCCAAAAATTGTTTGTTGCTTTAATTCATTATCAAACTCTTCTGGCTTAAACCCACATGTTAATGACAACTTTTTAATTCGTGATATATAGTCATCCATTGATTCACCATGTTCTTTTTTAGCATTTTTAAATTTATATATCTCAAGCAACTTGTTTGTTTTAGGTTCATAAATATCAACGAGTTCTGTCAGCAAAACTTCGACAGGAAAACTACTAGGATCATTTGGAGCTAATTTAATATACAATGCCTCATAAGCATTATTTCCAATCACTGATAACAATAAATGAACCTTTTTATCTTCTTTAACTTCTTGTGCTTTTAAAAATGAATCAAATCTTCGCACATAAGCTTTAATATTACTTCCTACCTCATAGGATTCGAAGAATGGTGACGTATTCATTTTTCAAACTTCTTACAGTAGATTTGAATCTTCTATTCAACTACAATAATCTTATTAATTGTTCAACTCACAAATGTATCCAATCCATCGTCGCCACTTATCGTGTATTAATTCAAAGAACTTATTTAATGAAACACTTGGGTTCGAACATCTTTATTCTTCTTCTTCTTCTTTTTCTGACCCTATCAACTGGCAGTCGATTTTAGTCATCTTCCTGAGTTTTTTTTTTTTTTTTTATGTATTTAGTTCGCTATTCACTTATATTTCACAAGAATGAAAAAAAAATATCTATTGATAGTTATTTATACTGTTTGTTAGATCGTCAAATTACATCTTCTTGCATATCCATAAAGAAGCCATATGGTAGGAGGAGTAGGGTCCGTGAGCAGGGCAGTAAGAGATGTAGGGAATGGAATTCTATTTCGACGTAAACCACTATATAATTTATCTCGTTCTCTGTCAAAATTGGGACATTGTAAAAAGAGATGTGTAGCATCTTGATTATCTTCTCCACATGCGCAGGCTTGTTTTGTTGTAATATGTATTCGTGATAAATGATCATTAGTGCGAACATGACCTGTACGTAGACGTATTATAAAAGTAATAACTGATCTTGGAAAATTATATGGGTAGTACCAAGGTTTGTTTTGTGAATGTTCTGCAAACCATTTATATGTGTTGCCCGTGGAATGAAATTGTTCTATGCACCACTGTTTCCATTTTTCTTGAAGTTTATATTTAACTCTTGGAAGAAGGTCCGTGTATGGAAGTCTCGCAAGTGAGGTAGTTTCCGATGATCGAGCGGCTTTGGCATATGTGTCCACACGTTCATTTCCCGTGTTTACTTGGTGAGCCTTTACGTAACTAAACTGGACGTTGATATTTCTTCCATTAGCATACTGAGTTTGTTGGATTATAAGTATGATGAATAAAGGATGTTTACAAATCTGAGGATATGAGGAACTCAGCGCCATTAATACGCTTAAAGCATCTGTTATGATGAGAATTTTTGTGTAATTATTATGGATAGCGTAAGTGAGAGCTTTATATATTATATATATCGAACATCTTTATATTAACTCCATAACACATGTATATAAAAAATCAACAACCAGTAACTATAACAACAATAATATAAATGGCTGTTTCAGCCCATGTCTTCATAACTTAAACTAATATATAACAGAACACAATTGAGGGGTCTAGTGAGAGAGGGAGCTATGCCACTTTGACAAGAAATGGAAATAAATTGAGTTTTCTAAAGCATTGCGTTGAGTCATAATTTGTATAACAAAGGGTATTTTTTTTTTTGCTGAACATATTGTTAGGTAAATTATTCAAAAGGAAAAATATAAATTTCAATATAAATACCATTTATTATGTTTTGTATGGTATATTGTTGTAGTATACCCATGTGAAAAAATCAATCTAGCACATCAAATACTTTGAACAAGGATTAAATACATTTGCCTGAGTGTAAATCATGTTCACAGCGTTACATATGATCTACATAAAGACAACTTCATATGTCTTCTGGAGGATCTTCACTGTCCATTGTTTCTGTGGATTTTAGTTTTTGGTAAACACCATGAAGAACTGGAGGCATTATTGCCATGAGATCTTTTAACTTCAGGGCTGATATTAAATCTTGCACCGGTTACTGCAACACAACCTCTGCCACTCCTATTGAAGACACCATTAGTAAGTGGCATAGCTCCTTCTCTCACTCAAAATGCTGATGAGGACGTATTCAAGAACTCAGAAAATCTGCTGCAGAACAAGCGGGAGCTATGCTACATGGTTGTAGTTCACATGATAGATGACAGATGGTAGGAGAAGACTGAAAATGGCAAGAAATAATATTTTCAAGATTTGTGGCATAGCTCCGTCTCTCACTAGACCCCTCAATTGTTTGGACTAAAAGGAGTGCGGCACATTTCAGAGAATTTATTTATTCGTTATGGTGCCTCTATATTGCTGTTTTTATATATATATATATATAAACACACACACACACACACATACCCACCCATCAATGCAATGAAACTAAAACAGTGAAATAAAATGAGGTTTTTCATTCCCAACTGAACTTCCCCTCCCTTAATCAGAGGGTCTGCGCACACCTATGTCTGAACTTAATGGTGTTCTGGAACCAACAGCAACATCTTAGCAGAACTAGGGGACACCGTTCTAGCATGACTCTTTATGCTGCATTCTCTTTCTATAACCTGCTGGGCAATCCAGTGTGCTCTCAGAATATTTCATACATGCAATACTTTCAAATCAAAAAATATCAAATATGGCGGATTATTTTCAAGATGGCGCCCGTCGGAGCGTAGATATTGATTGGCTACTCGACTGAAAATATCATAAATGATAGAACAATTAATCCTACCAAGTCTCTTGCTTTTATCAACAAGTCAATGATTCGGGACTTAGCCTCCAGCCTGTGATAAAGATGTAAATTTTTGTGCTTTTGTTATGAGGTCTGAAGTCATGCGGTGGCTCGGTCGGTAACGCGTCTGACTACCATGCTAAAGGTCCCGGGTTCGATCCCTGGCCGGTTCAAATCCAGGAACTTTTCTAACGATGGAAGCGGCCCCGGCGCCCACCCAGCATCGAATAACATGGGTACCTGTGGGAAACCCTGGGGGGTAAAGGCAGTCAGGGGTGTGATGCTGATCACATCACCCCCACTCACGACCGGATCAAGAAAGTGTGGGGCGTTACCCCCACACCCCTATACGCCTTCATGGCATGGTGCTATGCACAGGGGAGTACTTTACCTTTTTTTTTATCTTGGCAAATTCAACAGGGGTTGGTTTGAACCAAGTTATACATTTTTTAACTTTTATATCAATTAATTTTGTTTATTTTTACAGTCATACACCTGGTAACACGGCAGAAGGTTGTTAGAAGCATAACAGACAACAAATTCCAGGTTCCTGTAGAAGTTCCCATTCGTGATGAAATTTTCAATTCCCAAGAAGGTAGTGATAGAATTTCCAGTTCCATGGAAGGTAGAAAAACAATCCAGAATGTTTTTCCAGCTGGTGTTGTTGTAGATCCTCAGACAAAGAACGTGATAATGAATGGGAAACCTGGTCATCTGCAGTTTTATTCAATGCAGTGCGAGAAGTTTCTGTATGATGTGAGTATTATTTGAATTTGTTACTTGAAGTTCTCAGATTTACTGGATATTGAAATATATTTAAATATATTTTTTAATATTCTTGTTCATTATCAGGGACGCAAATTTATGGTAAATAAGAATTCACAAAAGCGGAAATTCTAGATCAATGGTATATAGGAACAGAAAGTCTTAATTAATAATTCTCGAACAAAACAATGGAAGTTACTTAGTGTTTGTTAGAAGTCTTTAGACGAACGTGAAACCCTATTTTTTCTAGATTTATAAATTTACCTTAAATAACATTTTAAGAGAAATACAATTTACAAACAAGTCAATATAATTATTGATATATGAATCATTGTTAAGACTTTCAACTTGCAGTTATTCTCATAAAATGTTTTGCAGTTTTCTGAAAAACTTCTATTTCTTATTTTTCAAAAATAGATTTATTGGTTTATTATGAAACTTTACACTATTTGGAAATTTCTGAGAAAACCGGACATTGATAGGATTCACCGTTCTCGAGATATATCAAATCAAAAAATATCAAATATGGCAGATTATTTTCAAGATGGCGCCCGTCAGAGCGTAGATATTGATTGGCTACTCGACTGAAAATATCATTAATGATAGAACAATTAATCCTACCAAGTCTCTTGCTTTTATCAACAAGTCAATGATTCGGGACTTAGCCTCCAGCCTGTGATAAAGATGTAAATTTTTGTGCTTTTGTTATGAGCTCTGAAGTCATTTTGCGGTGGATGTATATCCCAGAGGACATTTAAGGAAAAGTTAGCCATTCTTGTGGCAGATAGATATCAGGTAATGTAATATTAGTATTTATTCTGTATTTGAGGACCGCCTCGATGAAATAGTTTAACATTATTGTCTTGTAATCAAGAGATGTCAGGTTCTATTCCCAGTGGAGGCAATAGTGAATAGTGGTTGTATTCGCACTTTAAACTGTAGGTCCAGTCCCTATTGGCAAATCTTTGCAAAAATTGAATAAAAAAAAACATCAAAATTATGGTCTTGGCCCATTAGTTCATTTACCAAAACTATGTTTAATCGATTCATAATTATTATTTTTTTCTTTTTAGCTGGATATTACTGGGAGAAATTATTTGACTGAAGAGAGAACAAATGTTATTGCGAATACAGATGTCATTAGAGTTGCCGTTTCATCTGATGGCATGTGGTTAGGAACTGTCGAAAAGCAAGATAACGGTGAATTTAATTTGGAACTTCGACTGAAATTTTGGATGTTCAATCAATCTAAGAGGAAGTAAGTTGTGCATGAATTATTGTTTGATATTAAAGTGAGCAAGATGTTATAAAAATCTTCTTGGACATCACATATTCCTACAGTTTTATGTTGTTTTTTTTCACTTTGTTCCCCTGAAAATCATAAAACCAATTTTCTGCTCTTCCACCTGAGTTATAGTAGGCAGAGACTTCTGATTCTGCTCATGTACAGTCAAGACACATCTTGAAAGTCAATGGGGTTGTTACAACCCAGAAGTGTCCGTGACTGTGGCTGTACATTATTGACAATGTAAATAGCCTTGTATCATTGCTTTGTGGCATATGATTAATACTTAATAGTAATTATTACCAAAGATGTCAACCATATTCCCAATACACTTATGAAAGTATTTACATAGCATTGTACAAAGTACAATCCAAAAGTTTGTGGACTCGACTCATAGTTCCTTACCGCGATGACTTCAAAACACAATGTACAATCACCGTCAGAGTAATCCCCGTCGCAACCTTTGCCAGCTCTGGTAAAGCTATGTTTTGCAACCTCTTGTAATGCCTCCTGTGATGCTGTTTTCACCTCAATTTCTGATGCAAAGTTGTGCCCATTTAGATTGGTTTACATGTTGGAAAAATTATTCAAGTTGCAGGGGACTAAGTCTGGTAAATAGGTGCAATGTTCCAGCACAGATGTTTCATGTGTCATGTGTGGCCATAAAGTCCAGTGATGAGTATGGACCAGTGGGCAGGCACATTATCACGGAGAAGGTACGATTGTCCACTTTGCCACATCCCAGACTACTTACGGCAAATGGAATTCCTTGAGATGCAAAGTAAACCACAAGCATAACTTTTCCTTTGCTTCGATTATGTGATTTTCTTCAGTCTGAAGACTCTGACTTCCATGTTGAAGAAGCACACTTTGATTGAATATCAAATAAGTAACCAAGTTAATTCACCTCTGGTTATCTTTTCTAAAAAATGATGGATCACTATCAGCATATTTTACACCATTTCCTTGTCTATTCTTCCTTTTGGTCCCAGATCAAGTGACGAGGTTCAAGGTGCTCACATACATGACGTAAGTTAAGATCTGCAGTTAAAATATGCTAGCTGATAATTACAGATAAAGTAGTACTGGTAGCAATGTCGATTACTTTGAACACACTGCTCCACACGCTTAATATTTTCCTCCGTCCTTGCACTCGCAGGTCAACCAGAGCACTCATTATCGGTGACAGATTCGTGGCTCTCTTGAAAGTGTCGATGCCACTCAATTACTTTTGAGGGCACTATTGTAGCCTCACTGTACACTCCTTACCATAGTGCAAGTCTCTGATGGCATATTTGCCAAACGCTGAGAAGATTTTATGTTCATAGAATGCTCTTGAAACAACTAACAATAGCAGATCTTGTCTGCACACGCTCTTCATGGAAGAATCCATTATGATTACAGAGAAGAGGGATGGTAGAATGCATTTCAGTTACTGTTCCTGCATGATCGTGCTTTCATGCAACAAATTTATGAATTTTACCCCATTAAACAAAGGTATCTGTCCACTGTAAGTGCTATTTGATTGTCGTACCTCAGCTTATCACCAGTTCTGGATTCTGCAAAATATTGCATTCATTGACTTCTTAATTGCAAATGGTTTGCTCACTTTAATTTCTAAAGTGCCATAAAATCCTTTTGGTTACTTCCATAATAATTAACAATTCGTATTGAGAAATTAAATTTTCTAGAAATATAGAAGTTACATTTTAAATTTGTTGTGGACAAACTACACTGGTCAAAAAAATTAGGGGAGCAAGCCAGAGGAAGCAAAAATGACCCAGAAAGTTGTACAAGAGTGATTTATTTGCATGTGTTTGGCTTTCCCTCTACAGATAAAGTTACGTTATGACCAATTACGGCTATGTCAGAGCCCAAGGGGGTGTTTATAAATACGGAGAAACTAGTACTCACTTTTATCCGCGAAGCTGTTTTTTCTTCTTTTTCGATTAATTTCAGTGGCCACTGCCACCATCCTCGTTGGAACTTGCTGCGCTGTTGCTTGGCGTGCGTCTTTTGTTCGTAGTTCTCTGGCTGCCGTTAGGTGCGCTGTTCGTCTTGGTACGTCGTCTGCTATTTCCGGGCGATAACTGCTGCAGTAGTGGAATCCAAGTATGGTGCGCTTGCCCGCTATCGATGTTTAGTTCGTGCGGGAAGTGCATTATGGCGTGCGTTTCCTTGATTTTGGTGTCTATGAGCGTGTGGGCAGTGTGTCTGACTCGAACCTTTTGAATTTTATGGCTATTGTATTTGATATGTCTAGCAAGACCAGTAGTGGGTTGGGCTTTTTTCGCATCTGCTAGGTGCTGTTGGATTCTTTCATTGACAGATCTGATGGACCTGCCGATGTAATGAGCCTTGCACTCACACTCCGCATCATATACACCTGGGTTGTCAAGGGGGGAGAGGAAGTACCGTTTGTGCTTGTTCAGTTTGTCAGTTATTTTGGAGTTGGGTTTGTGCGCTACTTTGATGCCAAATGGGAGAAGGGCTTTGGCTATGCGGTTGGAAGTGGTGGGATGGTAGGGGAAGGCAAACCATTTATATTGGTCGCTGGGGGTTGGTTGTGGCTGGGTTGCTTGTGGATGGGTTGATTGTGGTAGGTTAGGGTGTCTGACCTGTATTTCCGCCTTACTGCACCAAGTGGAGAGTTGTGATTCAGTGTAGCCATGCTTCAGAGCTATTTCTGTGATGGTGGCTATCTCCTCTCGTAGATCCTCTTCCTTGCCACAGTAGGAGAAGGCTCTTCGATAAAAGTTTAGCCACACATTGGCTTTTTGCTTAGGGGGATGGCTAGAGAGAGCATGTATGTACTGGTTGCCTGCATCCGGTTTTCTGTAGACGGTGGTTGTGAATTTGTTAAGTGCACGGCTAATGGTGATGTCCAGGAAGTTGATTTTACCAAGTTTTTCATGCTCTACGGTGAAGTTGAGCCTGGGGTGGATGCTATTTAGTTTGTTCACTAGGAGGTTGAGTTCTTCTGCCTTTTTATATACAACTATTGTGTCGTCCGCGTACCTTCCATATCTGATGTGTTGTAGTTCTGGAGTGTGGAGTATCTCTTTTTCAGCCAGGTGCATGACGATGTTGGCTAAAGGAGCTGATAGCGGGTTGCCCATCGCAAGGCCCTCGGATTGGTTGTAGAATTTATCTTCAAATTGAAAGTAATTGTGTTTTAGACAAACTTCCAATAGTCTGGTTATCTCTTGTACCTCTAGGGCCGGGATTCTGTTAGTTGTCAGCCATCTTTCCACCGAACGCAGTGCTAGGTCTATGGGGATTGAACTGTACATGTCTACTATATCAATGCTGGCTAGTTTTGCACTGTCAGCTTGCACTATTGAAGTTACCAGATTTTTAGCATCGGCACTGTTGCGAAACACGTATGTAAGTTTGTGGTTGAAAAGAGATATTTTGTTTTTTAGCCAGTTTGTTAGGTGAACTGTGGGGTAATTGAAGCCAGCTATTATTAGTCGCATGGGGATTCCAGGTTTATGAGTTTTAGGAATGCCATAGGCAATGGCAGGTGAAGGGTGGGGATTGAGGAGGAATTTGTGGCCTTGTTCACTAAGTATGGCACTAGATTTATGTGTTTATGCAAGTGAAACATGTATAACGACACACTACAGGTGAGTATACTATGGCCGAGTAAGTTGATACAAACTGTGATGTTCACAACAGAAACCGGTTTCTTTGGTAAGGTGTGTGGTGTTCTTCATCTCCTTGAACTGCTAATGCTGCTGCACACCTGTTTGGCATTGAATCAATTTAGATTATCGATAAGTTATTGGGGGAGCCTTTGCCACTCCTTCAGGACAACTATTTCCAGGTGTTAAAGAGTTGCAGGAGATCCCAGCCTAGCTGATATGAATCTTCACAGGGCATCCCAGATATGTTCAATTGGATTAAGGCGAGGAGGGACAATTACGTACTAGTTGTGCATTTATTTCAATATCATCGGATTGGGCACTGCTATTTAAAATGCTATTTAAAAAAGGGTTTAGTATGCAAGAGAATTTGAATTTCTCTCCATGTTGCAAGTGGAAACTGTTTTTCAATTTGATTGGTAAGCTAGACACGATGTTTGAAAAATATGATTAATAAGTATTTACAGAATCCTATGTCTTCCTTATGGGAAATTAACTTCAACTTCAAATTATGGCTAATCAAATGCGACTTTCGACTTTTCCTTCTACTATGACATAGTTCAAGGTGTCCTTTTCCGTCCATGTACTTTTCTACGACATTGGATGTTTGATATTCCCGAGAGAACAAATAAAACAGTGGTCCCATAAACCTAATGTATTTCTCCTTGCCTCATCCAGCCATCCTGGCAGTGTTGCCAAACCTGATGTGCATAAGAGAGCTACATTTCACCATTAATAGAGCTAAAGATGACTTTCAAGAATCTAGATTAATGAAGGCTGCATAAGGTGCCTCCTAGGGTAATTTTAGGTGTCAGAGGGGTAAGGGCACTGCTATTACTGTTAGCTTTAAAGTTATGGCAATTTATTCTTAATTTTCACTGCCTAGATTTGGTGGCATCACCCATCTCAATAATCCAATGATGTTCATATGAAATCGAAAATAAAGGTTTCCCAGATAATAATATTATCATCTTCACCTTATCCACAGTGCTATATATAAAAACTTCTGGGGAGGAAAGAGTGGGTGGGGGACGCAGCCTATATATGAATATCACGTCACGTGCAAAATGTACACTCGTGGCAAAGGTGGGTCTTTATTGGCCGGAGCTAGTGGTAACATCATGGTGGGGCAGAGGGCAGGTGCCACAGTTCACTCAAACGAGTGCACAAAAGAACCAGATCTGGCTCCAAAGGAGTGTAGTTGGCAACAGTGATCGGCAGCTGCCCAGCGAGAAAGACCTAGGGGAAATTCTGCCTCCTTACCTTAACGTGTGGGAAACTTTTGGGCCATACCATTCTCTTGATGCCCTCATCCAGAAACATGTTCACCATCCATGCTCATTGAGGGTGGACATTTTCATTCATAAAAGTGAACGATTCGCCAATTTCTGCAATCAGAGGCAGAACATGAGGCCTGAGGATCTCGTCTGGACCCCACTGGGCTGTGAAGCTACATTTCATGATGACATGGAGGTTGGTAAATTGGCGATTCTTGTCCACACAATAATTCCACTGCCACCACACTGGGATATTTCATGCACATTAGCTGGACAATCACGAGTTCCACGTTCCTTCCAGATCATCGTGCGTCTATTGTCCGACTGCAGAATAAAGAATAAAGCATGACTCATCAGAGAAGAGAACTTGATTCCACTGTGCATGCCCCTAATCACGGTGTTTTGTGGCCAAGTTTCTACTCCCCAAGATGATGTGCAGTCAAAGGAACATAAACCAATGGCCTTCGTGCATGCTGTTGCAGTGAGAAGCTCACGTTGCAGGTCAGTCGCAGTTTGTTGTCTATTCCAGCGAGCCGTTATCAGTAAATACTAGTCATCCCTTGCTGTTGTTGCCCATACACTGCCTTGTCATAGTCTCCACCGTACATTTCCCATCTCCTGAAAACATGTCCACAGCCAGGAAATGACACTTGGAGACACACCAAGGGCTTCTGCCATTGTATCTGTCCCGCTTCCACAGTTCCAATGGCTCTCCATGCGATAGATTCTTGTGAACCGCGCTGTGGCAGCATTGTTTGTTTTGAATACCCACTACGCAAGCCCACACTCTCTCTCTCACAGTTAGTCTTGTACTACAGTGTGCCAGTGTGGCTATTTAGTTTCACATCTTATGACCTTTTGTGAGTCATGCCTCGTGAAATGACTCCTGATGCTGCTGTGCACACTCTCCAGTGTGGATTGTTACAGCAAGAATCATTGAGCACAAATAAATCTTAGTTGCACAGTTTGGTGGGTCATGAATTCAGTCTGGCTTGCTCTTCTATTTTTTTTTTATTTTTTTTGACCAGTGTATATGGTTTTTGGAGTAGAAATTTTGTGTCAAATACTCTAGGAAGAGGGGTCATATTTTGAACTCTTATGTAGAAGTCTATTCAATAAATGTCTATTGGTATTTAGGTGCTTGGTAGACAGTTTGGAGTAATATTTTACCCTAATTATGTATTGTTTACACTATATTTTTTATGATTTGTTTTTAAATAAAGGAATTCTTCGTTAATCATTAGTCAACACATGGCACCCCTGATACTTACTTACTTGCTTGTCACCACTTTCTCAACAGCCAATCAATAAGTTTTAGTTTATCAATATTCCATGACAAAATATGTTATGACAATGTACTTGCCCCTTTTTGGAACATCTAAAATTAACATTGTCTGTAATCTCACATTTTCTGTTTGTCAAAAACAGAATATGCATACATAAACTATAGGGATTTTTTTTCAGTATTGCAACTATTGATATAAAACACTACTACTAATAGTTAATGATAGGAACACTCAAAATTGAGGTACATCTTTAAAAAAAAAAAAAGGGTTGATGTTTCTGCATTTCAGTGCAGCCTGTAGAACAGTCCAGGGCTTTTTTTTTTAGTCCAGTGCTTTTTTTTTTAATACTGTTTCTGAAAATTTCTGAAATTTAGCTCTAGAGGGTTGTTGGTGTAATTGTTATACATTTAGTGGTCCCCAATGGCGCAGTGGTAGCGTGGTCGCTTTGTAATCATGGGGTGTCCCAGGTTCAAACCTGGTGGAGGCACATAGTGGTTCAGATCCCACTGTAAACTGTAGGCCCAGTGCCGATTAGCTTTATGTGCATAAAGTTGACTTAAAACACTAAATTAATAAATCAACAATGTTATACATTTAGTGTGGATTATTTCTCTTCTACTCTACAGTTATTACAAGCATAAAAACACAGTTTCTCGTTGTGAAGTTTCAGGAGAACACACACTCCCTTCATCAGACATTTATTTTTAGTTAACAATTAACATTTTTTTTTTAAAAAAAAGAGAATCCGTTATACAATGGATGCTGTCAATGTTACATTGTTGTAATATAGAAACTTAAGCAGACAAGCAGTCTGTTTTATTTTTATTTCAGATAAAAAAAATTCAATCACATTATTTCTTATTTAAAAAAAAAAAATTTATGAATCCCAAAAATCATCATTGCTTTCACAAAGTTTCTTGATGTTTTCTTTTACATTAAGTTTTTAATGATGGTGGCTTACTCCACTTGAAACTCCATTGTGGGTCTATGTTACCATTTTCATTATTTAATTTATTCCAGTATTGTTCTGCAATGAACAAAGCTTCCCAGACATTCAAATCTATGTTTCCCATCACACTTTTTATAACCCTCCTCTTTTTAATCATTAAAATCCATTGCAGAAGAACACTGGAATAAATGAAATAATGAAAATGGTAACATAGACCCACTATGGAATTTTCTTTTTCACAAGTGGAATAAGCCAGTAAGCCACCATCTTAAGTAAGCCACCATTCTCTTTTTGTTTAAAAAAATGTTAACCATTGTTATAACTGTACCTTTAGTCAAACTAAAAAATAAATGTCTGATGAGGGGAGCGTGTGTTCTGAAACGTCACAACGAGAAACTGTGTTTTTATGCTTGTAATAACCGTAGCCTAGAAGAGAAATAGATCTACAATGCAAACAATGCGTACATACAAGAAAAACTATTAGTATGGATGTTTTTTTTTAATTTCAGCTTTGAGTTGAACACAAATTTTGAACTCCCACATGATGTTGATGTGTTTTCCCTGCAATTTCAACCACTTGTTGAAAGCAATGACCAGCTACTTGCTGCTTCTTGCGGAGGTGACAATAAGTTCAGGATTTGGAGTCTAGTTGAGGAAATCGGAGGGAGTGATGGTAATTTTTGTTTTTTAATCCAATTTGTTTTTTTTTTATTTATTTTAAAATTTGTTAAAAAATTACTGTTGTAAGAAATTATGCAGGACAAACAGTTGTTTATTATTGTAGAGAAATATGAGTGAAGAACCATTTATGACTTCTTACTGAGCTGCTACTTATATCTCTCTTTTATTCTCTTAAATTAGAGACGTAAGACGGGATACGGATGGGAAGGAAATTAAGTAATTCCACACAGCAGATGGGGAACTGCAGACCAAATGTCTGCAATTTCCTGATAGTTTCGGAATTGCTGCGATAAGAAACTGCATTGAGACTGTCAAATCAGTTATTTCCCCCCCCTCGAGTCATCTTAAAGATATTTGGTTTTTAAAAATGCAGTGACACAAGATGAACAGAAAAGTATCAATACTAGCGTGACTTCGTGACTACATACACACAACTTTGTCGGGTCCAGCACACCCTGCTCCCCAACAAGCTTCCGGCCAGCAGTGTCCTGGATTTTCACTTATGAAATAAAGCAACTCTAATCATACCAAAAGTTGATCCATCCGTACCCCCACCCCCACGTGAACTATATATACTCCCATGTGCGTAACAATATCCCATACTGAAATGGTACGATATATTTTGAATTTTGTACTGCAAAAAAAGCCACCTCATCTCGTTACCCCGAACGCATTAATTGGTTGGTTCACAACTTCACCTCTAAGGATCCTATCGAGACGAGACATGGCAGCCTTGGTCTCGTTCTTGTTGAGAGTTGTAAATGTCTGTCTCGTGTTTATTTGTAAATGTCTCATTGACAGTCTTGTCTCGATTTATAAACATCCGTCTCTGTTTGGGAGGGCAATTCTCGTTCTCGTCTCAAGTCTAGAAAAATATAGAATTAACAACGTATGCAGAGGCTTATCATTATAATACAAAAAAATAACCTTTCTTAATATATTTTTTTTTGACTCCTCGTTTTAACGGTACGAGCCCTCGAAAACTGAATATTATCTTGCTTTTATATGCAAACCAAACCACAGATTCAGAATTTCCAGGAATGAACTGGCGTTGTAATTATAATACACAAAATTCATGATGTATCTGAGGAAGTCGCATGTTCAAGGTTTGACTCTCAACCTGGGCATGACCGTTACCTTGTGAGTGATATTTCATTGAACTGGAAATTGTCACATTTGAGGATGTTTGCTCGAGACTTTGGGGACAGCTAGGTAGATGCTTCTATTGTTAATGTTAGTGTTGCTCACGAGACAAGACATTTTCTGTCTCATATCATAAAAGGCGATGGGACAAGAACTAGTGAATGTTTTCGAAATGAGATGGGACAGAAGAAAAAGTTCGTCTCTTATCGTGGCAGGTTGGGTGATACTTAAATTGTGCTTGTTGTTGGTGGTGGTAGTGTGTGTATGTGTTGGGGGGCGGGGTGTGTCCTCCTTAAGCCCGACTTCGAATACTGCTTGTAGTCATTCATCTTCATTGTAGCAATTAGCCAAAAGTGGGAAGAATGTGATGTTAGAGAAGATACATACTAAATTAACCATGCGTTCTCATCGTTGCGGTTAAACAAAGTGACGGAAAAGTAGGCTAAATACAAAAATTTGCAATATATATATTAACTGAAGAAAACTCATTTACTGAAGGAAATTTAAAAACTCCCCGTACCTTTTTATACTGTATCACCTCTTATATTACAGAAATTAGCATGTAAACCAGTGTGTTCTAAACGTTATCTTAAAATTTGCGAAGAAAATATTATGACGAAAATAATTGTAATTCCAGAAAAGTCATTCCTATAACATTAAGTTCTTGCCAGTCAGAAGCAACCTATGTATTCGCAATGAACAAGGCTGTTCACGTGTTCAGCCATTGACAGTTACAAGTTTTGCTTTGTGACCTTAATGGGAAAACCCTCTACCGAGTGGCTGAATTATAGTAAATACTGCTATACTGCTAGGGCATAATTCATCTCCAAGAAATGGAGCACAGATTTTTGCGCTGGAAGTTACAAGATACTTGTTTTACACAGTAACAAGTGACCTTGCTTTCACTTCCTTGGCTCATGCTAAGTTGACGGGACGAGCAGAAGCCCCGCCTGCACGCATTTCTAAGTGATGACGTCAGAGGACCTCCTGTCTGTGGAGAGGACGTTTTCAAATCCGTGACGTAGTAGGTGAATTTCAGCGGTGTTTGAAGGTATGTTTCTCGAGAACCAAAACAAATATCGCCGAGATATTTTGCTCATCTCATGTTTGTGTCATTATCTGTAAAATGAATGGATTTAAAAAGTTTTTCATGTCAAAGTGGAAATGTCCATTTACAATATGAAATTCGTAGCTAGACATAAACAGTGTTTCCAAGAAAGCTGGCTTTTTTGAATGGGTGGTTCTTTCCAAGTGTTATCTTCATATTTTGGTAGGCTTAGTACATACGTATATGTGTAGTGTAAACATATTCACATAACTAGTGTAGTGTAAACATAACTAGAGTAGTTTTGTGTGTGTTTTTAATAGAACCCAAGAGCATGATATGATTTTCAATGTTTGAATTTGTTATACGAATACAGTATGTAACATTCTTATTCGTACACACGGATTTTCAAAGAAAATGCTTTAATATCTGAAAGGAAATACACTCTTTTGTAATTGTTTCTTTACAATTCAATAACTAATATCACTAGGAACATAAAATCTTACCCAAATTCTGTATAACCAATGACAATAATAAATTAAATGAAACTGAAAGAGAAACATGCCATTTTTTGTACAACTTTTCTATTCGTACACTTAATAATATAAAAGAAAAAAGTATATTCAGAGCAAATTGACTGACAGTTCTAATACTTGGATGCGTATCCTTTGGCTTTAATTACTGCTTGACACCTGTTCTTCATAGAATTAACCAGTTTCCAACATGTTTCAGAGCTTATTTTATTCCACTCGGCTCACAACAGTTGTCAACTCTTGTTTGGACTTGACGCCTTCTTTATGGACTCGCCTCTTCAAAATTGTCCATAAATGCTCAATGGGATTTAAGTCTGGACTTTGAGCTGGTGTTTGTAGTAGTTTGGGCACATTCCATATTGGCCAATTCATGTTAACTCCCGCCTTATGCTTACTGTCATTGTCTTGTTGGAATCTGTAAATAGGCGGCATGTCCATTTTTTGGCTGCACTGGTTTACATTGTTCTTCAATATGTCTAAATAGACAGTGACGTGCACTGAGGAGTAGCTAGTCTAGCAGAGATAGATTAATCAATCTCACATCTCTAATTATTTTCAATTCACAATATTTATTGTCTTGTTAAAGCTACAATTCATATGCAACACTTTCTTTTTCACGCGTTTCTCGTCCCTCGGTGTGATCGGCGGACAAAACTGGCCTAGCTCGCTCTTCTTCCACCTTAGCAGTTCCAGGTAGAAACGGGTTTCCGAAGGAAAAGGGAAGATTTCTGCCTCTACCTCCCTTGTCCCCTCACCCCCGCTGCAATGGTTGAAAGCCCGTGCTTTCAGGTCCCCAGTCTATCTCCTATAGGACAGATAGGGGATTGGTTTCTCATAGATTTTTTTGTAAATCCTCTAAAGAACTCAGGGTAAAATTTTCTGCAGTTCTCTGTATTTACACAACATTTTACACGTTGTACAATATGTATGTATAATATGGGATGTAGTTTTATTATTTATGAAATGGGAACATGTTATGTTATGCTTTCTTTATTATTATTATTTTTTTAAAAATATGGAATATATAATGATTGAATTACAAATATTTGCTCAGGCTCTCTCTCGCTCTCGTTTTAGTAGTGTTTTATTTAAATATACTAATCTCATGGCCTGTAACGGATGTATTTATTTGGGCAAGAGATCGCACGTTCATATTGTTGTTGTTTTGGTTTATTTTACTTTGCTTTTCTGCCACATTTGGTTATCGTGAAAATGAGGATAATGTGATGAAATTAAAGAAGGGACCTCGAACAATCCAGACCGGGATTCGAACCCGTGATGAGCGTGCATTCTTGTCCCTGTGTTGTACTCTGCAGTGAATAATGAAATAATTTGAAATGAAAAATGTATTTCAGAACTCAAGAAGCCAAATGAATATTATTAAAGAAACTACAAAAAAGTGTGTTCTGTTACCTGTTTTGTTTCTGTGCATAAAGTGGACTTAAAGCACCAAATCAACCAACCGTGGGGGAGTGGTTATCTCAGTGCACTAGGACACCAGGAGTTCCAGGTTCGAACCCCGACCTGGGAATGGGTGTTCTTTGTGTTTGTCCCTTCATTCATTTTATCGTATCATCTTCGCAATTAACCAAATGTGACAAAAAAGCGACGCTAAGTAACAAAAATTAAATCAAATCATTCACTGATTACTTGATTTGGTTTATTGTACTTCGCTTTTCCGCCACTTTTGGCTAAACGCGAAGATGTTACAATATAATTAATGAAGAGACACACTCAAAGAACACCCATGGCCAAGCCGAGATTCGAACCCAGGATCTCTGGCTTAGTAGTCAAATCAAATCTTTTTTTTTTCAAATGGGGGTGGGGGTTACGTGTACTTTTTTTAGTACTCATTCATCATTTTGCAATCTTTTCCTGTTATTGAAGTTCTATTTTTAGGAATACTGGGTCCTAAAGGGGGGAGGGGTATGAGTCACAGCAACCCCCTTCCCCCCCTGATCACGCCACTGATTGCTACCCCAAGTGTCGACATCACCGCACGTCACTATAAATAGACATATGCATCCATGATACCATCAATAAACTGGATGGTACCAACACCTTTGGAGGGCATACAGCCCCAAATCATTAATGACCCACCACCATGTTTAACTGTTGGAAATGTGTTAATGTGATCATTGTCTTTATTTATTTGATTTTCTCCAGACCCTATTTATCCCGTCTGTTCCGTATATATTAATCTTGGACTTGTCTGACCATATGACAATATCCCAAAATTCCTGGTCCTTATGGATGTGCTGTTTCACGAATGAAAGTCTATTCCTGCGATTCACCTTATTTACATACGGCCTCTTTCGTGGTCTTCTGCCATGATATCCATGCTTCTACAAGGCACGTCAGACAGTTTGATCAGACATCATCTTGCCAGCAACATTTTCTACTAATGGTCGTAACTGAGGAACACTTAGTTGGGGGTTTTCTTGCACTCTTTTTAAAATAAAGCGTTCATCACGTTTATTCAACAAGTCTCTCTTTTGGTTCTCTCGGCACATTCTGTGTTGAATCTTTCTCTCTAAATTTGTTTACTATGTATTGAACTGTGGAGTGTGATTTATTGACTGTTTGTCCAATTTTGCTTAACGAATAACCTCTAAGGGCCAAATTTATAATAACATCCTCCAGATCGGAACTAAGTTCCTTGCCCATTTCGAACATGCTGATAGATAGACGATAGGCCTACAACAATACCTACGCCAGCATTCCGCTTGACGGGGAGCACGCCTGCATGTTCAAACTTGTTACGAGTTGCAAACTGCACGAAATCGCCTGAATAGTGTTGGCGCTGTATGGGAGGAAGATTGAAACTCTTGCCTGTACGATTAACAATGTTGCATGAAACAGCACGTTTTTCTCTTTTCACACAAATTATATGCTCTGTTTATACACTTTAAACATACAGTTTTATTGACGTTTGTTGGTGAAACCTTCATTAACATTAATTTCCAGGTACATATGAAAATGATTATATTTACTAGTAGATATGACATTTTCCTTGGAAATTCTATGTGTACGAATAACAATGTTACATACTGTATGTACATGAAGCAAAATAGAAAATACTGCTCGACCTTTTGAAAATCTAGTTTCAGGTCTCTTTACATTAAATTTTGTGTTCAGTAAAATATATATTTGTATTCTGGCTTTCCAGCACAGTACATGGCCACTAAACCTGGTCATGGAGCAACTAGTAATGTATTTTTGTGCTTGGTGCAGTGGCTCTCAACCTTTTTGCGACCACAGCCCAGGATATTTATTTCTTACAAATCAATGCCCTGATCCCAACTATTTCACTCATAAATACATTTCTGATCTTTAAACTATATATGGAAATTAATATTGATATATCAAGTATGGTATAATCATAGTTCAATTATGTATAGACTTGCTGTCAAATATAAAATTAGATAAAAAAAATAGTCGTCAATACCTGTGTGTAACGGACATTTTGCGCCACAGCAGTTGAAAAACACTGGCACTAAATCTGAAGTATAGAAGCAATAAGACTGGCCGCAAATCTGGACTGGACCTACAGTTTGAAATTAGATCTGAAGCACTCTGCCTCCACTGAGGATTGAACCTCAGACCTCTTCTTATTACAAATCATTACTTTATACCACACCAGAGGGTCAAAGCAAAACGTTCATCGTGCATGCAAGTATAACAGACCGAAATGCATGCCAATGAGAAATCAGTGTAGTTCGAGCAACATGTAAGTGACATGTTTATCTCATTGTTGCATTTCGGTTTAAAAGGTTGAATGAATTACTGAGGGTCTGCTTCCAAGTGACACATGTCACTTGTTGCTTCGGTCTGAAAGTTCCCTGAGAAAACGGTACAGGCCAAGTGACAGTTGCAGCTTATGTTGCTTCGGTTCGAGAGGTTGCATTTACTTCTAATGGTTGGTTTCCAAGAGCCACGTGTCGCTTCCATCTCAAACAGGGTGGCCACTCTAGGACCATGATAAAATTCAAGTAAAATTGCCGGTTTTCAAGGCCAAATTTCCCAAAAATTCAGGGGTCCAAGAAGAAGTTTTCTCTATTTCAATCGTACGTATTGCCGACTCTCACCATTCGCACACATACCTACACATAAATAATTAACAATATAAATGGTCTGTGTGATTCCAAAAAATCTAATTCAATTAAACAATTTAATATATCTACAAGCGCACATCACAAATGTTACAGGATTTACCTAATCTAATTATACAAAAATTCTTTTCTATATATCAGGCAACTTCCTTTTCCCCTCCTCGATAAAAATAAAAGCTAAACTGTGTAAAACTTGCCTCTGGCATTTGTAAATGTATGAATTCATTTGGATTAACATAGTTGCCATTTTCACGTCTACAGAGAAAAATTCACGCAAAATTCCCGGTCTCGAACATATCAGTGATCTGTTAGTTCGTATGAACTTTCCAGCCTTATCATTACCAGTGCATAGTTAGAGATCAGTTAGTTCATTGAACTCTCCAGCCTAATTATTGCCTATTTTTGTGGAAGCAGGAAAGGTTTATTATCCATTTTGCCTTGACTCATCTCACTCAACAGGTCGCTAGGTGCCGTGGCTTGCTGCGAGTTGATAGCTTCCTGGAGATAAGACCTTGCTCGAGAAAAGGTTTATTATCCACGCATAATTCCCGGAGACAATAATTCATGCATAATTCCCAGAATTCAAAAAATTCCAGGTGATTAGCCATCACGTCAAAGCACTGTTAAACAGGATATATACACACTATACTTCTGCATGTGTGTTGTGAATAGTAAAGATTTTTAATTGTCCCGAAACAGCGAATACTTTGGTATTAACATTTGTTTCATATGACATGAACATTTAAATTGAGACACAAACATGTAAAAGCTTGTTTTAAGTCCATTTCATGGTCAGATGTGCTCATCAGGACTACACCTTCAGTTTTAACCAAATTTGGAGTGAAGCACAATGAAACACCAGTCTATGAGAATATGTAGTGCTTGTGCTGCAACTTTAAAAAAAAATAATGGAAATTACGGTGTTGAGCAGGGTGCTAACAGAAAGAAAATGAACACAATATTTTAGTATGATCGCTGCTTTCCTTCAGAACCATTCACACACTAAAAATAAGGTCAGTGTTCAATAATTCTTTTATCTGCGATTTTGTTTCCATAAAAAAATAAAAGGACTGTAACTTCTCTGTCTTCAACAATCGTATTATTTTTAAATATTATGGTAATATCTAAGACAGCACTACTTTTCTCTACCTGCAAGCCACTGTTGACTTCCCCTCCCTTTCTTCAGCTTTTTTGTAACATATACGACAGGCTGGCAAGTTTGGCACCAGTAACTTCTCTGACAGCTTGATAAATATCAGTTTCCGATCTTCTTCAGGCAGATACGACTTGCCCAATGTTATGCAAAGAAGGAAAGCAGGATTATTTAGCACAGGCCAATCTGGCTCAGGGGTGCATTGCCCGTTCCCTGTCCTCCGATGCAAGTGACAAAAATAGAATTCCAAGTCGAGAGTCTGGCTCCTTGGTTGCAGCTGATAGGAAAACCTGTATGGCAACTGGTGGCAAATGTTATCATCACGGAAATCTTGAACTCCAAGAGCAACATTCTTTCGATCAAGCACAGCTAAAAACGTATAACTGAAGTCTTTTCCTTGTTCGGACTAAAATCGCTGACCGTATAACTGAAATATAATAGTACACAGCCTTAAGAAAATTGGCAGAGACTTCCAGAAAAAAAAGTACTAACGAACAAAATGTACTATCGCGAAATGTATAAATGCAATTTCACTGTATTAAAATTTGTTCAAAATATTGATTAGTATTTTAGTGTAAATATTCCACTTGAATTATATGCATCAATTTACAAAGATCTTTGCTTTAAAATATTCAAGAATTACATGAGAATATTAAATCACATCTTATGTAATCACATTTTTTTTTTTTTTTTTTTACAGAAAACTTGTGCAAAATACTAGCAGTGATCAGAAAGAAAGGTTAGAAGGGCCTTAAATTTCAGTGTAGTTGTAGTGGAGTAAAGTAAATATATGTCTGTACTGATACCATGTATATCTTATTGCACATGTAGGCAAGGCCTGTTCTGACTGGAAGTAGTTGCACACGTTTGAAACATTGATCGAGAATGGAAGTGAGGGTTGTGATTAATTTTTCAACTGTCCAGATTCATATCGAACTGGTGGAAGTATGTGATGATGTGTTGTAAAGGCAGCATGCAACAAATTTCATAGACATCGACTCGATCCCAGTTCCCAACTTTTATTAGACACAGTCCCCTGAAAAACATATACAGGGTGTCTGGAAAGTTAACTCCCTATTTAAAGGTTCCTATAACTTTTTTTTAAAAAGCACCGCATTTGCATGAAACAAAATGTATTGCGATCCCTGAAGTGGTTGAATTTAATTGCTAATTTGTGCTTTCTTCTCACAGTGATAATGAGCCGTGTCTGACACTGTGAGGGGTACAGCTGGTATCCCATTACGAAGGTGCAGAGATGGTGGTGGGGTGTTCACGGATCTCGTGCTTCAGTGGATGACAAGACATTCAGTATCTGTCATTGCAAGATGACTATGGGACTTCGAACAAACATATTGTGCACCATCTGCAAATTTTCCTCCAATCTGGATGTTGAGGAACAACCGCTTCTGCGATTATCTACTACAGACACCATAGTCATCAGCTTGCAATGGCAGTTTCTTATGACCTTAGCATCCACTGAAGCAGGAGATCTACGAACGCCCCACCACCATCTCTCCATCTGTACTACATACTGCCACACTTAACAGGATACCAGCTGGGCATGCTTAACGCAGTGTCAAACATTGGTCATTATGGGCTGCTCTTGTCACCATGAGGAGAAAACACAAGTTAGCAATTAAATTCAACCACTTCAGGGATCGCAATTCAGCTTTTTACAAAAGTTGTATTTTTTCAATAGAGAGTTGAGTTACTTTCCGACCACATTGTACTTGTTTTGAATATGAATTTGGTTATAAAAAAACCTTGGAATGCAGGTAAATACCATGTTTCACTCTAGTACACTTACATAATGAAAAATCATGTAACAGTTAAGTGTAAGAATTAGAATTAATGTATATCTATATAAAATTGTTTTTCTTGTTTCAGAAAGCAGTAAATTGTACTGGAGGATGGAAAGTGTTGGTTTCTACAAGGGTATGATGCCAGGGGATCTTTCATTTTCATCAGATGGGTCACTACTTGCTGTGTCTTTTGAATCAGTTGTGACAGTTTGGGCTCCTGAAAGTAATCAGCTAAAGTGCTCTTTAAGTAATCGGAAGTTCAGTGAAAAAATAAGGTAAGAGGAGCAATAAAACTACATAGATTACTGTTTGTAATTTTTCTACCTTTAGTTACTTTTTTTTCTGCTATATGCTTATGCTGGTATTAATGCAGGGGAAATGACGGATATTGATAATATTTGCTGTGGAAATTGTATTAAGATTTTACATATCTTGTTCCAGAACGTAGGTAAAGAATGTGAGTTTTTAAAATTACCGTGCCTGTCACATCTTGTCCTTCTTCTGTTCTATCTTAATTTAATTATCATAATTTAAACCTATTGCTGCCCCCTCCCCACCAATCTCTGTGGTTGTAAAAACAAGAGGAAGATGCCCACCCAAGCCACTGTTGTCCTGCTCTCTGGTGAAGGAAACGCACACAACTCGGAATCAGCCTCACTTCTCTGATGCTAGTTATATTACCTGTGCTGAATTAAAATTTAAACTATGCGTTGAGAGCTATAAACAGATCCATAACTAGGTGACATTTTTATATGCACTAAAAGGGGCTAAAATATGCATTACAAACATTTGAAACATGCACCTAAAATATGCACCAAAATTTTAACAACTTACCCTAAAAATGTAATACTTCCCACAATTATAAGAATATTGAAGAATTCCCATCTATAGGCATATATTTCTTGCATGGTTGGCTCATACAAATTTTTCAACATGGACAGTGAAAAATTCTTGCATTTTTATTGTATTTTAACAAAAAGACCTTTAAGAAAAATAAATAGGGGAGTAGTTACTGAAGCTTATTTGAGATGATTTGTCTAAAATAGTGTACTCATTATGCTCTTGAGCTTGAGTTATTAACTGTACATCAATAACAAAAATTGTAAAATAAATTAATAAAAATTTCATAAATGGCAATAGCAACCTTTTTTACATGCTCAAGAAATTGTGGTAGAACTATACTGTGTAAGATAAAACTAAATTGGTGTGAGCAACAGCTACAGAAGTGCATACTTGCACATTATGGCTCAAGGTTTACAAAACCCCGAAATTATGGCAAGAAGATCAATTTCCTAGTGACGTATTATTATCAGAACAAAAAAGAATAGTTTCTATCTTCACCTTGGATGTCATTGTGGTTAAATTGTTTCAGTCTGTACATTCTCTACTACTATTGTATCAGTTTGCATAATAATATACTTATTGATGTTTTCCTGAATTTGACTTGTTCTCTGCATGGTGACATTTCCAGATTTATGTCATCACCCCTGTATAAGCTGGTAAACAGTTGCTTATTGTTGTCTACATATGCCTGTAAAACACTTTAGATCTGGTTGCTCTGCATCTACCCTGAAGACGTGAAAGTGTCACAATATGTATTCTTTGTGCTCAATCAATTGTTTGCTACTTCACCTTTACAACAGAGTATGGAAGATCTTATAATTTGAATTTTATGAAATGCCAACTTTTATAACAGTGTCAGCACAACATACTATGAAGCCAGTGATCTCAGGTTCGATTTCTGTGTTAGGCATGAATGTACTGTGCAGAGGCGTGGCGTGCATGTAACCGGTGTTACCTGCTACGTCCCGGGTAGCGGTGCACTTCACAAGTACACTTACCTTATAAGCTCAGCAGAGCATGCTGGATAATCCCAGGGTTCGGGTTGAATTACTCCGTTCCTTCCCCTTGGATCCACAGGTGAAGTCCAATGACAACCCACGAGGTTGTCCTCCTGATGCAGGTATCCACAAGTATGAAATACACTTTCGAAATAAAAGAAAAACCGCAATATGTTCAACTTTACGTTTATTATAGACACACACATATATCATGTAAGACTAAAATTACAATTAAAAATACTTTCGAACGGTACAGCACGAGATGCATAAGCCTATCTTTCCCGTAACGTGAATCACCTCTTGCTACTTCAAATCTCTCCACGCGACTACTAACCGTTTTTCTGGAAGGCGAAAACACCTCCCCAGTTACACAGTGTTACCAGACACAATAACCTTTTAATACAAGGAAGTTGTTAAAAGCAAACAGTAATATATTAGAAATATACAGTAATCTGGCACAGAGAATTTAGGTATGTGGTGGCAACAATGCAATGAAAAGCACGTGATCTTCTCACACCACAAGAGTTTAAATAAATCAACAATGGCTTTCAAAATATAAGAGAAACGAACGGCGTTTGCCAGAAACATGAAACAACAAATAGATATAAAGAATTTAACTCAGAAATTATTAACTTAGGCTTCACTAACTTGATTAAAATTAAACTTACAACAATCTTTAGAACATTTAAAGGCAAATATATTTATGAATATATATATGAATTATGAACTGTATAATACCAACTATAATAAGCATGAAATAATAATATAAGATATAATAATAATAATATAAAACCACGAAGTAATGGCAAACTCGGGGTCATTACAATATCCCCCCCTCTTCCAAATAAAAAAATCTTTAAATGAGAAAAGCGAAGAAAAGTATTTTTTTTATGTATATAAAACATATATAAAACTTGTCTGTGAAAGAAAACATACTAACAACGAAGTATCTTAAACATTGATTACACAAATGTTTTGCAACGTATTCACAATAAACAGATTATGGAGATAACAAACCAAAGTTAGTGTACTATTCCATTCTTGTACACAAAAAAAAAATCCATCTTTAAATATCTTGTTGTTTCACTCAAAGCTTTGTTACAAAACAAGCTTCCAAAAGAATTTACATGTGTGCACAGAGCTTAATCTTTAGCTTGCAATACGTAATTCGTGTTTTTCTTTGACAGTAAAAATATTCTACCCTTTTAACTTACATTAGAAACATATACGATTCGTAAATACAAGCTGTTCAACAATCACAGAAAACAATTACAAAAGGAAAAGTTGTCGGCACTTTGACAACCATCGCCGAACATGAGAAAAAGTTACCAATCTAAGCATTGTTACAGTCATGCTTCTCCACAAAAGAAAACTAAACCAAAAGAAAACATTCAAATATTTACAGGAAATTACAGTCGCAAGGTTCATTCATTGTTACAGGCTTTTACAGAAAAAGCACGTTCTTGCTTTGAAGAGAAATAAACAGATATCTTTCTTATACTCTCAGTTCTTTTTTTTTCTTGCATTTCAACCTAAGATTTAACAGAACAATGGATTCTTTTGTTTGACAGTATTGAGTAATGAAAAGAACAAAACAACAATTGAATAAATATGTTTACTCGCACTCGGAGGGTTCTTGCGGGACGATAAGTTTTCTCCGTTCCGATGAACAATTAAAAAGTTTTAAATTATCCAAATTTACTTTCGCAAATTCTGTCAGGTTGTCTGGTTGTAGAAGAACAGCTGTGTTGTGTTTAAGTTTGGTGGCAATGTATGGACCAATATAGGTTTCAAATAGCTTATGGATTTGTTTCCGAAATGCAGAGCTGTGCTTGTGAGTTTTCATAAAGACCAGATCTCCGGACTTCAACGGTCTTGCATTTTTGGAGTTTAACTTCAGATTTTTCCGGGAAGTTTGCCGCTGTGAGACTATGATTAATTTGGATTTCCATATGTTCTGGTCTGCTGGTTTCTCTTCTGGCCAAAATGCAGCAATGCGCGAGTCGTTGGGTAACGGCCGGTTGAAGAATAGTTCAGACGGTGCATAGCCGGTTACTTCTGAGATCGCATTGTTTAGGAGCCAAACAATATCAGTAATGAATTTCGCCCACAATTGATGATCTCTATGACAATAAAGGCGCAATAATCGCAATATCTCCTGATTAGTACGTTCAACAAGATTGCTGCTCGGATGATAAGATGTAGTAAAGACAGAGGAAATTCCCTTGGATTTTAAAAAGTCCTTCAACATAGATGATGTAAATTGAGTTCCCCTATCCGATAGTATTGCCTTCACCACAGGATAGTGTGCTAAATATTGCTTAGTCAAGATTCCTGTAATTTCTTGCGTGGTGGCTCTTTTCATAGGGTACGCACTTACAAATATTGTGCCTACGTCAATCATGGTTAACAAGTAATTGTACCCTTGTGAAACTGGTAATTTTCCAATTATATCTATTGACAATAGCTCACGAGGAGCCTTCGGTGCAATATGTAATTCTTCCTTGAGTAACTTCAATTTATCTACTTTAGTACGCGCACACGTGACACAATCTCGGACATATTTTACAGTGTCAGATTTCAACTTACGCCAGTAATATCTATATTTAATATGTCTATACGTTTTACTGATACCAAAATGTCCTTTGTGGTCATGATTTTGTTCCAGGATTTTCATTTTCAAACTAACTGGTACACAAAGTTTCCATTGTACTTCTTCCCCTGCAATCTTTCTAAATAATAAGCCACCATGCATTTTATATAAGTGTTGCACTTTCGTTTCTCCGGGACTTACATTCTCAGAGGTTTTCTGCAAAACTATGATGATTTGGGAGCAGAACATATCCAGATTTTGAGCGTTAGCCCAAATTTCCATTTCTTCTTCTTCTTCTCGAACATGCCAGATATAATTAATGTGAAAAGTAGTGGATTCGGGTAATGTGACAGTATTTTCTTCATCAATAGCATAACGACTCAGGGTGTCTGCAATGTGATTAGACTTGCCCGTGACGTACACGATCTGGAACTGGTACGCTTGTAACTTTAATGACCATCTGGTCAGACGGCTGTTCAAGTCCTGTGAATTTCTTAACCAGACAAGCCCGCGGTGGTCAGTGTAGATGGTAAAAGGTCGTCCCTTGAGATAAATAGAGAATTTATCGACACCGTACACAATCGCAAGACACTCCAGTTCATGAATTGAATAGTGGCGTTCACTGTTTCTTAATTTCCTGCTAGCGCAATGAATCACACGAGTGTCATCGCCACATTTTTGAAATAACATACATCCCAGACCTTCCATGCAGGCGTCGCACTGAAGACAAAAGTCAACGTTAAAGTCGGGTTGCGCTAAAGCAGCCGGATTCACTAAGTCATATTTTAGCTGTTCGAAACTCAGCTGATGTTCCTCTAACCACTTCCACTTCACGGTTTTCGAGAGCAGAGAATATGAGGGATCCGCTTTAATAGCAAATCCTGAAATAAACTTACTACGCCAGTTGGCAAGTTCTAGAAACTTTCGCAAGTCCTTCCGACACTTAGGCACAGGAAACTTTATAATTGCATCATTCTTTTTTGGATCTGCCCTTACTCCGTCACCAGATACTATATGTCCGAGGTAACACACCTCACTCTTTGCAAATTCGCACTTCTTCAGTTTGATTGTCATCCCAACTTCTGTTAAACGATTTAACACAAACTCCAAATGAGATAGATGCGTTTTGAAATCAGGGCTATGGATCAGAATATCGTTGAGGTACACTGTTAGAAAGTCAGAAGTTTCTGGTCCAAAGATTTGATGCATAATATGCACAAAGACACTTGGGGCGTTTGCAAGTCCATAGGGCATCTTCAGAAATTCGAAGAAGCGTCCACGATCAGAAAAAGCTGTATATTTTCGACACTCTGGCTTAATTTTTACCTGTAGGTATCCACAGGCAAGATCTGCACTAGTGAAATATTTAGAACCATTAAATTGACGGATTGCTTCATCAATCGGAGGTACGTGATTTCGAGGCACAATGATCTTAGAGTTCAAAAACCTTAAATCTAATACTGGTCTAACTGATCCGTCAGGCTTGTCTACTACATGTACAGGATTTAAATATGGTGAGATAGTTTCTTGAATAACTCCCCACTGCTTCCATTGTTCTAATTCTTTGTTGGGTGCAGCACGTTTAGAGATGGGAATCGGATAAGGCTTCCGAAATACAGGAATTTGATCAATTAAATTTATTTCACATTCCAGTCCTTTGACCGTTCCTGGTCTGTCAGAAAACATCGGTTGATATTTTAAAATTAAATCTAACAGTTCCGTTCGTTCTGAAATACTCAAAAGTAATACTTTCATCGACCTTGCACTTCAAATCCTCCTCACTAGCCATCCACTTGTCATACTGAACGTGGTGCACAGCCTTCCTTTGCTCATTTGCACCCACGTTAAAAACTATATTCTCAGACAAGGATGATTCATCATCGAGGCGAAGTATCAGCTGATTGGTTTGAAAGTCCACATTAGCCTTGTAGTCACGCAGGAACGGAACTCCTAAAAACATATCTGCCGAAATGTTTTTAATCACAAAAATGTCCACTTGAACTTACTGTCCATCAAATGATATTGTAAGTTTTCGTTTTCCACACACACGTACGTGCTGTTTTCCTGTAAAGTCTGTCAGCCTAACTTGTGGTTCCTTTGTAAGTGTCATGCCACAGAATTTCTGTACTAAACGTTCTCAAATTTCATAATTCAACAAGGATACCTCGCTTCCGGTGTCGATGACACAAGATACCGGAAGTCAAGCGATGTTACTATGCACGATCGGAGTGGTGCTATTTGAAGATAAATTTTGAATTTTAAATACGGCACCTCGGATCACAGCCTTTTCAGTTTCAGTTAAATCAATCGTTGTGGTCACTCCAAAAAATCTCGAATCACTAACGTGGGATAGCTCCTCAAGATGCTCTTGCCCAACACGGAGCTGATCAATTAAGCAAGGTGAGAGTTTTCCGCAGAATTCCCACCTGCCTGATTCATGTTCCAGTAGTAGTTTCGAGTGTCATTTATGGCCTGTTGCTGTTCGTGACTTAACGGAAGCTCATCAGTGTTTGTTTCAGCGTTCACCATCGGGTTATGATGGGGAGAGTACGATCTTGACCGTTGATAACTCGGCCTGTATCGCTGTCATCGACGAGCAGGTGGTGTCCATTGCCTCGTTAATTCTGACCGCTCATCTACTTGAGACGTCCGATCCTGTTGATTCTGCCATCGAGAAGTATTGTACGGATGAAATGAATTCTGGTTTTGGTTGTTAGGATGGTTATTTTGTCTTACCATCCTTACTTGTGGAGCTTGGTTATTTTGTGTATGACAAAAGTTAGAGTCTTCCTGTCATCGTACGCCAGCCGTGTTGTCGTACGTTTGCCAACCCATCGGTTCTTCACACACTTCGTAACTTTTAAGAAATGTTGTCAGGTCACAAATGTTCCTAGGAGCGTTGGCAAGGCACAGATGTCGCAATCAAAAAGGGAGCTGTTCGATTATCAAAGTCACCACTTCATTTTCCCGTAAACTGTCAGACAGGTTCTTGAAAGCAGCGTAGGTACTCCAGGAGTAGCATTCTATGGACGAATTAGTTTGCCTAGAATAACGACGCCATCGCAAAGCAGCAAGTTGTCGTTGTTTAGCTTCCGGGGAAGCAAACTGTGCCCGGAACTGTCACAAAAGTCCTCATAATTTCGGAACTGGTCACGGTTCGCGGAAAGCCAATGTTCAGCCGTTCCCACAAAGATTCATGACAGCAAACCTACTCGACACTCATAAGGTACATGCATTAGGTGAAAGCTAAGGTTTAGGTCTGTCAGATATTTTTCCGCTGAGTACGCTTCAATGTTTCCGTCAAATTTTGGTAACTGGTTTATGTCTGTCATGCGTGGCAAACGAAGATTCCACTCTCTTAAAGGAGCACTATCCCAATCGGACACTTCATCAGTTACTCTCCGTTCGTGAACGTCGTACTGTCCAACACGAACTGTCTCTCGAGCAGGTACAACAGACTCGCGCAAAGAAGGTCGATGATCTCTCTCAATGTGCAAGGACTGCTGTTGTACGTACATTCCTGCAGTGTCACGGGGCGACGAGGTAATGTTTTCGCCTACTGGAGAGGTAACAGTCTCCTCTCGAACAACTAAATCTGTCACATGCTGCCGAAGATCTGCAATGTCATTTTGTAGGTTCGTGTGGGTCTCCGTTACAGTCTCTTGTAGTTGGGTCCGCAGACCAGAAATGTCCTGCGAAAGTTCGGTCACTTGATCCTTCAACACGCCTACATCGGACTCGAAGGACAGTCTGCTTGGACACTAGACCCTGTTGTGCTTCTTCAACTTGGCCAATACGTTCAGATGTAAGCTGTATTTGAACAGGAAGAGCACTCAGTTGTTGCATAATGTCACCAAGCTTTCCCGCTATCTGTTCATTACTCTCCCTTTGTTTTTCAGATAATGCGGTGATGAACTGTTCTTGTCGTTGCCGGTCTCTCTCTTCCCGCTCACGTTCCTGGGCTAACCTGCTCTCTTCCCGGTCACGTTCCTGGGCTAACCGCTCACGTTCCTTTTCAGCAATGGCAGCAATCATCTGATCCTGTCTCTCCATCACGGCCTTTATCCAATCCGGGATCACTGACACGGTGCCTAGCACAGGTTCCACCGGCCTCATCCTCTGTTCAAAGCATGTTTGACACAACAACTCCTTGTCATTCTCGCCAACCACAGTCTCTGCCCGTGCCACACACCCAGTGTGGAATAACCTGTCACAATTTTGACATCGGTATCTAGATTTTTCTGTCCAGGTAATGCTGCAACACGCCGCTGTCGTCCCCTGTACTCCGCTGCGTGATTGGCTCCTTAGGTTCTTCCTATCCATCTTCTGGGAAAGTGGTATAAATTTTGGGAGGACACAAAACACTCGGGACCACTGGGAAGCACTTCACACAATGGGAGAAAGGACAATCTTCACTCTTCACGAGCCCCGCGATGTGGTGCCAAAAATCTGCTACGTCCCGCGTAGCGGTGCACTTCACAAGTACACTTACCTTATAAGCTCATCAGAGCTTGCTGGATAATCCCAGGGTTTGGGTTGAATTACTGCGTTCCTTCCCCTTAGATCCACAGGTGAAGTCCAATGACAACCAACGAGGTTGTCCTCTTGATGCAGGTATCCACAAGTATGAAATACACTTTCGAAATAAAAGAAAAACCGCAATATGTTCAACTTTACGTTTATTATAGACACGCACGTATATCATGTAAGACTAAAATTACAATTAAAAATACTTTCGAACGGTACAGCACGAGTAAGCCTATCTTTCCCGTAACGCAAATCACCTCTTGCTACTTCAAATCTCTCCACGCGACTACTAACCGTTTTTCTGGAAGGCGAAAACACCTCCCCAGTTACACAGTGTTACCAGACACAATAACCTTTTAATACAAGGAAGTTGTTAAAAGCAAACAGTAATATATTAGAAATGTACAGTAATCTGGCACAGAGAATTTAGGTATGTGGTGGCAACAATGCAATGAAAAGCACGTGATCTTCTCACACCACAAGAGTTTAAATAAATCAACTTACGTTTAAAAAATAAAAGAGACGAACGGCGTTTGCCAGAAACATGGAACAACAAATAGATATAAAGAATTTAACTCAGAAATTATTAACTTAGGCTTCACTAACTTGATTAAAATTAATCTTACAACAATCTTTATAACATTTAAAGTCAAATATATTTATGAATATATATATGAATTGTGAACTGTATAATACCAACTATAATAAGCATGAAATAATAATATAAGATATAATAATAATAATAATATAAGATATAATAATAATAATATAAGATATAATAATAATAATATAAAACCTACCGCAGGTAACAGAAAAATGTAAAGAAATTAAAAAGTTTTTTTTCTTAATAAAATAACGACATTGTTAAATAAGTTACCGAGTTGAGTGTATATTGCAGAGGACATTTTTTCTGCATCTGACAAAAGTGAAGAGACAGGCCGTTCCGTTACCCTCAAGAGGCAACAGGAGGAAAGGGCGCTAAAGCAAGGGAACAGCAGGGAAAACCTTGAGGAGGCAAGTGTGCTACGTGGTTATTCATATGCCTGTTAGGAGCCCTGTTGCTGCTGCAACCTACCGGATCAGCAAGTGTTGTCACATTGGATTTCCAAAAGAGAGCTAAATCCCGCATAAAACGGGGATGCTATTTCTCTGAAGCAACGAGAGCTAGACTGCAAAGTTGGATGTAACTACAACTGAAACCATTTACGTAATAGACGAAAAGATAAATACTTCATGCGATTCGTGATTTGGACAAACCTTGCTCCAAAAAAACTAAGTTGGCAACAGGACTTCCCTTCCACGGCTGGAGGAGGGGAATGCTGTCATCTGCTCACCGCAGAAACGTCAAACTGACCCGAATGTGTGGTTCTTCTCCCCCTTTCCACCTCTTTGCAAAGGAACAGAGATGGTTGACAATACTCGACTACTATTCACTGGATTTTCGCGGTAACTCTCTCATGAGTGGTAGTTCTTTCTAGGAGTGATTGTGGCTAAATAAATCACTGAGTGGTTTGGAAAAAAAAAAGAACGAAATGAACAAAAATCCATGTTTTTTTTGGTGGGGTACGTCTGATGACCGCGACGGGTAACACTTTTGAAAAAGTCACGCCATGCCACTGGTACTGTGTTTGTCTAATCATTTTCTTAATCAGTTCATTGTTCTTCATCATTACAATTAACCCATGAGGTAGAAAAATGACATAAAATAACTGAAATACAAAGATAAATATGATATGAGATTAAATTCACAGCACTAACACAGTTGACATTTATTTCTTACACAAATGTGCAATAATTACATACAATTTGTAATAAATTACGATTTATTAACTTATCGGGACACTTTTGGCTTAGAAAACATTCTTTTTTTTTTAAGATTGAAAAGTTATGAAACATTTTGCTTGATACTAGATGTATAATATTTCAATGCTATACAGGGAGCAGAACTGAATTTACACTAATTCATCCACTATGCTAATGATTTGAATGGTGTCCATGCCAATGTAACCAGCTATCTTCAATTTTTCTCTTTAGGATGTTGGATTGAATTACTCCCAGTTTTCGGAGTCAGATTACAAACCATTCAACAAGTTAATTGTAATTTTATTATTAGTCTGCCGAATTATAATTAGTAGGGATGGGCCGATATGAAATTTTGGCCGATACCGATAAAGTACCGATATAAAATTTACCGATACCGATAACCGATATTCTACCGATCCGATATAAAATTAGAAATGGTCCTTGAAGAACCTGAAATGATCATTGATCTCCTTAATAAATGCGTGTTTCAAGGTGACTGCAGTGCAAAAGAAGTTGAATATTTAGACATTTATCTTTTTAGAAGGAAGGGCATGGAGATTATCCATAAAAATTACAACAAAATGTTAGAATATTGCACTAAATTATCAGATATTTATCGATATATCGGATCGGTAAAATAATCGGTAATTTTACCGATAAACCGATACACCGATATGCCTATATCAGCCGATACCGATAGAGTACCGATTAATCGGTCCCATCCCTAATAATTAGTCCATGCTGATGATGATAAATTTATACAATGACCTTGGTTTTGGAAGAAAAGTAGAATTTGTAGTTGTAATAATGAGCAAATGGTGAAGATATAAGCTGTTAGTTTGTGAATAAAGATAAGTATTTATTGCAAATATATGTTGGTTTTGATTCATTTTGTTCTTTCAGGAGAGTGGAGTTTGGCCATGGATATATGTGTAGCCAGTTAATAGTATGCATTACCAAGAATACCATTGGTGTGTGGAACTTGTTGAATTTGATGCTGACTTTTACTGTATCCATTGAGACAACAGCTTTTGCCTGTGGTCCATTTTCAGAATATATGGCTGCATTTAGCAAGAACAATAAATGTAAGTACACTCTCACTCACTTAATACCCCCTCTTAATCTCCCCTCCCCTCCTCTCAATCTCCCCTCCCCTCCCCTCCTCTCAATCTCCCATCCCCTCCTCTCAATCTCCCATCCCCTCCTCTCAATCTCCCATCCCCTCCTCTCAATCTCCCCTCCCCTCCCCTCCTCTCAATCTCCCCTCCCCTTCTCTCAATCTCCCCTCCCCTCCCCTCCTCTCTCTCCCACTCTCTCTCTCTCCCACTCACTCACTCTCTCACTCACTCACATATAACACTCATACTAGGGCTGTGTGATATATCGAGGTGATATTTTTAAAATATCAAAGCATCAATATTGTAAAAATATTGGCCAATATATTGATATCGAAAATTTCGATGTCGATATTTGATATATCCATATCAAAAATATCAACATCGATATGTCGATATCTATATCAATATTATCGACATATGGTAGTGTTGCATTCCTTACATACAAGTTAAAAGAAGCATAATGATGTTAAGATAACAAGTAATGTGCTCACCATGCAGGGACAGAACTTGGGAGGTGAATGATGAGAGATTGCCTCTGATTAACATGGAAACCAAATGCGTGCAACAACCAATAAAAATAACAAGATAACAAGGTTCCTACTTTATAGAACTTGCTGGTTACGTTTGTGTGCCCAAGTATAGGGATGGTATAGATACGATACGAGCCAATACTTGCCAAAGACTTGGTCTCAAGTTGTAAATAATTGTCTCATTCTTGGTCTCGCCTCGATATACAGCATATACACAGCACAAAATATTTTGTAATAACATTTTTCTGTTTGATGCATAGTTTCGATGCTACTTCAAATTGAAAGAAGATGAGTCTGTATTGTCACGATCGTCGATATCGGTATTGTCCAGATTGTTGATATTGACATCAATATTTTTGATATTCGATATATTGAGTAGATATCGATATTCAATGTATATTGAAAAATTGATATCGCACAGCCCTAACTCATACCAGTACTTTCTGAAATAATTTTGTCCAGGGTTTGTTCAGCAAAAGTTTCGAGTTTGAACATTGCACTGAACATCAGATAAGGATATCTTGCTGCATTATCCGATACCACTGGCATTCTCCAATGCTGATAAATTGGCATTGGTATCGGCTCAGCTCTAAGGAACATTAATGTGAAGATTTATTATTACTTTTTGGTAAGAATTGTTAATATAGTTTTTACCTGTGTACTTCTCAAATTGGCTCATGTGGAAAAATATAATTTGTGGAGGAATAATTTGTTCTTAGAAGCGATATGGGATATTTTGTTTTGGCTTCGCTGTAGGAGCACAATAAAAGGCAAAATTATGTTCACTTGAAATCACAAACTAAAATGTTATTCCCATTACACATTATACATTATACATTATTTTCCCCTCATATTGCTGTCATGAAGATGTTTTACAGAGGTTTGTCAGAGTGAAGTTACACATCTGCTGCCATCCGAGTAACATGTAACTTAGAAACAAATCTTAAGAAATAAATACCACCTTTGTTACCAAAGGGGCATGATGCCTGTCACTTTGTGGCACTCTGTTCGGGCTTTTATTTTTACCTGTTGGGGACATCATAGCACCTCAGTCTTGTTTGTTGCACATGCACCGGACTGGAAGGGAAAGTTGTTAGTCAGGTGTGTACACTTTGTGGTGTGATGTTCCTTTCCATTTGTCACGTGTTCTTTGTGCTGAAAGTCACCACTTTAGTGCCACATGTCACCTGCCACTGGTTGCATATTTAGAAGTGAAATATCCTCAAAATTGTGTGGATGCATAATGAAACATAAATTATACATTTTGCTTGTAACTTAGGACTTGCAATGGGTGTGCAAGTAAAGTAATATGAGTTTTTGGGACTGATAAAATTCTTATGCAGAAAATAATGTAGAAAATCCATGAATACGTGTAAAATTGGTTACCACTGTAATTTGCCAAATCGCTAACCTGGAAAAATTTTCGGAAACTGCAAAATCAACATGTGAGCTTTTGTTGGGAAATTTTGAAAATACATCAAAACACCTGGAAAACTCTGGTGAAATCAGATGCATTTGTACTTACCAGGATTTGGGATTGAAAATAAATTACATGAAGCAGCATCTTCTACATAAAAATGTTTTTATAGTTTATTTTTGTTCATTTATTTTGAACAATATCGAATAAATTTTATTGTCTTGAATTGCAAGTGCAGTTTAATGTTAAAACTTGTTTATTGACATGTTAAAACACGATAGAAGGATCTGCAAAGTTATAGAATTGTCTGGAAAACCTGGAAGTTGGTTTGGGGAAATGAGTGGGAACTCTGTAAATATATAAATTGTACCACTTGAGAGTAGGACAAAATAGAGAATTCTGCGCCCGAAAGTGGAGCTCGGTGGAGCTCGCCTTAATGGTTTGCTCTCGTAAGGCATGAGCTCCATTTTCTCGCAGTGTTGCCAACACCTTACTCGAAAAAAATCACCAAGGTTTTTTTCTTGGTCTAACCTAACCTAAAGCAAGGAGCTGGCAACCTTGCTTGAGGCTTGCCTTACAAGAGCAAACCATTAAGGCGAGCCCTATTTTCTCGCAGTGTTGCCAACACCTTACTCGAAAAAATCACCAAGGTTTTTTTCTTGGTCTAATCTAACCTAAAGCAAGGAGCTGCCAACCTTGCTTGAGGCTTGCCTTACAGTGCATAAAGCAATTTTTGCCAACCTACCGGTACCCTTGCCAACACCTACCTGCAGCCTTTTTTTTCTTTTTACTTGGCAAGGGCTTACACTGGCGTAACATACACACACTGGGCAAGGAGAGCCGGCAACAAACACACACTGCCGTAAAAGAGAGAGAGATGGATGGATGGATGGATGGCAACACAGTATGTGTGTGCGTGTGTGTGTATAATATGTAGCATTATTAACTAGAGTGTGTTGGCAACCTACCTGCAACTAAAAAAAAGATATGCCAACGTTGCTGTAAGATGAAGAGAGAGAGAGACCTAGAGCTGGCAACAGTGGTGAGCGAATGCGCCTTATCGTAAATTTTTTCCAAGTCCCGGGGGCCAATGTTTATATATATCGTGACCTTTGTAAACCTCTCTCGCGGGAACGATGTGCCACACACGCGCGCGCGCGCGTGCCTCTCATTATTTTCGTATTGTGACGCAAAGAAACAAATAATAATTGTTGTTTTTTAGGATTCCTGGCCCCTATAACCTCGCCAGGGTGCGTGGTGCCCAACCGAAAAAAGTAAAAGGTTTTCTAACGGCTGCGGTTCTAGATAACCACACCTCTGTAGAGTTTCACGTGTTTTTTTTTTTTCTCAAACTTCCATGAAACTCTACAGAGGACCTCCGTAATTGCATGCAACGTGTACTAACGACTCTAGTGTTATTTTGATGTTGTAATATTTTTGGATATAGAGTTTTATTGTGAGATAGATAAAAATAATTATGTTTATTATAATATTTTCTTGATGAAGATGGAGAATATGTGTATGTTACAAATAAAGTTGCATCCTTTTTTTTTTTTCTAGTGTGTGTATGTGTACGTGTTTTTGATGTTCGACAGCATCTGAAACGATAAAAAAAGAAAGAATTTTATTGTTAATTTTCTCGTGTAAAAATAACAACAAATTTTTTGTGCAAAAATTCTGATTGTCTCGTGCTATAGTGCAAAAACTGATGAAAAAAAATATTGTAACTGATAACTGATGAAATTGACATTGTAACTGATCTGAACTAGTGAAATTCGTATTGTGCCATTGTAACTGATTGTGCTAGTACAAAAATTCCTTATTGTGCAAGAAAAGATGTTAAAAACCTGTTAAAACTGCTCTGTGACCCTCTCATTCTTCACGTCGTGGACGAAGGACTTCTCTGCGACCAGGATGACGCTGCATAGAGTATCATCAGGCAGCGCGTCGTGGAACTCGCAGACGATCTTGATGTTGGTGCGATCGTTGACCACCACCTGCTTCCTTTTTGTGGTATTGATGACGAACATCGGCCTGCGGATTTTGAATTCGCTGGGCGTGTAGTACATGTCCACGCTTCCCTCCGTGACCCTCTTGTAAGCCGTGTAAGCTTCGTAAAGTTTGAGGTAATCGTCTTTGGTCATGTCGAGGTTGTAATTCTCGCGCGGGAACACTTCGTTCCTCCCGTTCTTGAGATAAACGTTCTTGATCTTGCAGTCGTCGAACTTGCTGGAATCTTTCTCCTGATTCTTATCGCGCCCGGTCTGAAAGAGCACTACGACGAAATCTGGCATGTCGAACTGTATGTTGTTGAACTGCGTCGTCACGTCGAATTCCATGTGACTTCCCGACGCCATCTTCTGCACGCACTGGTAACCGTGAAAGTGAATCGGCACCTGCGGACTTTTCAAGATCTCCGCTTTGTACTTGAGGGCGTAGTTCGTTTCGTATTCCACGATCGGCATTCTCAATTCCATGCTCCGGATGACGCACTTGGCTGCTTCGGGTAAAGTGTTGGCTATCGGCGTGCCGTCGGCGTTTAAGTTGGTGTATCGCATCAGTGCGTCGTTGTCGTTGGCCGCTCTTCGAAAGGTGACGCGCAATCCTCCCTTCCACATGATCCCCTTGTAGTCGGAGAAGAATCCCGGCAGCAGACGCATGGGAAAGAGCACTGTGTGACTTCTCGTCGATATTTTGGTCCCCGCTTCGAACCCTCCCGCTTGATAGTATGCCGCGTCCGTTTTGGATAATTTCAATGTTCCCACTGCCGTCGACGTGATGCCTGGATAATCGATTCTGTCGATGACGGTGTTGTGTTTCCTCACCTCCACCTGCGAGAACAGGTGAGGCACGAAGTTGTCCACGAGTTTCAAATTGGCATTGGGCGGAAACGCTTCTCCGCTTTCCTTCTTCACAACGTCGAATTGAAGGTAGAGGTCCGCTCTGTGAGGATGAACGAACCCATCCCCTACGTCCACGTCGTATTCGATCTCCCTGTTCGCTTCGTTCAAATTGGCGAACGTGCGACGGTTGGGAGGGAAAGATTGCAATTCGTAACTTTCGATTTGCTCCATTTTTTTTTTTTCACTATGTGTGTTATTTATTATACGTTGATCTCCACGATGGCTGTCGTCGTGGCACCTGCGAAATCCACCACGTCTCCTTTCTCGTTCGTCACCACCAACTCTATGTCGTCTATGCGGTTGCGACATACTGGAAAATAGATCGGCGAAGAGGGTGTGTAGATGATCGGTTCCATGAACTCGGAACTGGGTTTGAACGTGGCGATGATTCCCGGCTGCTTGTGACTTCCCAGCAACCCCCCGTCCGAGGATTTCGTGATCATGCCTTCCGCCACGTTGCAGTGAACGTTCAGAGTTTCGATGGCTAGAAATTTAGGAATATTGACTGCTGTGTGCTTGATGCCAGCTTCGAGTTTTGTGTCGTTCTCGAAACCTAAAAGTTCTCCTATGGTGCCCAGGTCCACGGTTTCCGTCGCCGATAGGATTTCCACTCTGTGCGTGACCGAATTTTGAGAAAGGTACGTGCCTTTGGGTAATTGAGCTTGCAAAGTGGAAAGATTGTATTGGCCTGGCGTGACGACGATGTGTTCGCTTCCGACGCTAATTTTGTTGTTGTGCTGCGTGACGTTAGGTATGAGGTACATGCTGTAGAATGCACGCAGAGCTACGGATTTAGGATAGACGATGTCGTCGTGCAGCGTGAGTTTCAAGATTGAGGATTCGCTCGTGAGATGGAACACGCCCATCGTGTTTCAGGTTCCACAATGCTTTCTGGAAATCTTCGATCGTAGGCTAATTTATTTTAGAGAGAAACGCGAGCATGGAGAGACAGAGATGACCGCAGTTCTCGTCTCCGAAATTTTGAATGCGTTCGTCGTTGTAGTATATAGAAGTTTTGTTCGTTTTCAGATAATGGACTAAATTTGTAGGTGGAACGCCTCCGAAAGAATCGAAAACGAATGCTTTGTTATTGTCATCGTTTTTGTGGTAACATATCCAATGCGTGCCTGGATTTTCTTGACTGTCCAAGTTGACTACGCCGCATTCTCTTCTTTTAACGGTTGAAGGTAACAAGTCGGACATGAAAACTCCTCTAAAGTTTTTGATTCGTAACGGTTCGATCAGAGATTCAATGTCTCGGTTGGTGAGTGCTGCTGTTTCTTTTTTTTAAACTTTTTCATCACGCCCTTCCCTTTCTTCTCCATGGCCAGATTATGACGTTTCTGTTCTTCCAATTCCGCCTTGTTCTTCTTCGAGTCGATGACGGTTTTCGCGATGGCGGCACTTCCGCCAGCCAAACTTCCAACGGCCCCCAATGCCGCAAGGATGGCCGGGATGCTGAATATGAAACCTCCGATCTTTTGCTGTTTCCGCGAACGCTGCAAGCATCTCAATTGTGGAGTGCTGAGAAGCAATTTCATTCCGTGTCCTTTCGTCAAGCAAGAACGTTTCTTTTCGCGTTGTTTCTTGGTGAGTAACCCATCGAGGGCACCTAGATTTTTTAGATTGGAGTATGGTATCTGGTACACGACACCCTTGGGCTTCATGTTGATGCTCTCTATATATTTTTTTTCACGGTATGTTATTTATATATATAAATGTTCTGAGATTTTTTTGTTTTGCGTAACTTTTTTTTTTCACGGTATGTTATTTATATATATAAATGTTCCGAGATTTTTTTGTTTCCTTTTGTGTAATTTTTTTTTCAAGGGATGTTATTTTATATATACTCCGCGCAGAGCCGTTACACAAATTCTATTACGTGCTTTGTTTTCTTACCAAGAAGTTCCTTTGTCCCCTTGTACACGATTCGAGTTTTGTTCTCGATTAAGATAGATAGCTTCTGGTCGGATAACATGTTAGCATATCGATCTGGTAAAAATAGACTGTATTGTGCGTTGAGCAACAGACGCACCCTGGGACCATACTGGGTAGAAACAATTGAACCGGAAGTTATCGTGTAAGGTTTGCCGACTTCCAATTCCTGAATTTTTACATACTCTACTGACAAATTTAGCATTTGTTTTAATGCTTGGAGGTCACTTATTTTTTCAGTCGTCATATCGAAGGAGAGAAATTTTCAGTGTGTGTGTTAGAGAAATTTAATTTTTTTTTCACGATGTGTGTTATTTATATATACCGAAGATTTTTTTTTTCACGATGTGTGTTATTTATATATTTTTTTTTTCACGATTTGTATCGAAGATTTTTTTTTGTGTGTGTGCGTTAGAGGAAGAAAGTTCGTGCTTCGGAAAACGCGATGATGTGCGTGATGATTTCTTCAGTTTTCTGTTTGGACTTACGCCAATCATCAGTATATCGTCTTCTTCCCTGCCTCGCCTCGTGCAGTTCGTCCATTCTCTTGTTTAATTTTTCCCCTGCAGCCGAAAGAAGAGTGTCGAGATCATCGCACCTCATTCCACTGATCTCCCGAAGATAATCCTTGACAGCCATTTCACAGGGGATACGAAATTTCGGAGTTGTTCTTGCTACGTGTAAAAGTTTCCCTACATCTTCGCAAGCGTGTTTGAATATTTTACATAGCAGTTCGGGTGGTAAGTCGGTTATGCAAGACATGTTGTTATTATTTTTTTTTTACTGTATGTTATTTATATACCCCACCCAAGTTTTTGTTTCGTGTTCATGGCTATGGTGGTGCCCAGTGCCGCAACTCTTTCTCCCAGCGATGCGTCTCTGCTGACGAATCTTTCGAAAGCTGCGTGCTCTAATTTTCTGTCTGCTTTGTGACGTGTATCCAGATCGGTGCGAGTGGTGTTATAAGCGATGTCGTGATCTTTGCATGCGGCGTCCAACGGATTCACACCCTTGTCTCCTCTCTCCAATCTTTTCTCGAGTTTGGTACCCGGTCCGCAGTACTGGTAGCCAGGTAAATGCATCTCGAAAGGTAACTTGTTGATGATGTCGTTCACGAGTCCCTTTCCTTCGGCCACGTTCCAGAATCTCGGAGGCAGCGTGTTGATAATTTTGATGAGGTAACCTATGCCCTTGTCGTCGTTCACGATGAAGTTGGAAAGTTTGGCGCTGATCATGTCCACGATGCCAACCTTCTCGTTGTAGAAATTACGATTGCCTGCATTCTCCTCTCCTGCAATAACCAACAACCTGTCTATGAGTTTTCTCACGTCGTCCACCCAAACGAATTCTTTGGGTAACGTGTTGTAGAGTTTGACACCGCTGCCTGTTTTGACCTGGTTCCAAATCGGTTTGATGAGATTTCTGTACTTCTCACCGCTGCTCGATTTCACCCTATTCTGCGAGGCGTCGTTGTTCTGGTACAAGGCATCCGTCATGATCAAAATTTCCTTGTAACTCTGGTAATCTTCGTCGGTGTAATCTTTCGGCTGCTTTTTGGCAACGAGTTCCCACAGTCCCACCGTACCCGGATACCTGTTCCAACTATCCTTCTCGCCTAAATTAACTTTAATGTCGTTGCCTTCGAAGGTCACCTTCGATTTTCCAATCTTCCAAACCACACCGCCGCCTTCGTTGCTCTCCATGCTCGGATACAATCCGAACACTTCATCCTTGTCGAATTTCCCCGTGCTCAGGTAGTCTCGTGCCAAAGGTCCCAACTCGATCTTATCCAAAGACGACGACGTGCTACCTATGGCTCGACGTCGTGCCGGTACGTCCTTCAGTTCGAACGGCGTCGAAGGAATGCTCGAAATGGGCGTGGGTACGGTGTAACTTTTAGCTGCAAGTGGTACGAGTTCGTTGATCAAATTTTTATTTTGTTCCGTGACGCCTTTAATTTCTTTACCTAGATCGCTGATGGCGTCGATCACAGGTTGATCTTGACGTTTCTTCTCTTCGTAGAATCCGCGATTCTCGGATTTCCAACCTTTGAAGCGTTTCGCGAGGTAATCGCGAAGCTTGAGATTTTCGTCTTCGATTTTTCGTTTCGTCATAACGTTATTTATACATGTCGTTTCTCACAACGTTGCAACGTTTAGAAAGTCGTTGATTTTGTTTCTGTATTTTCCGTCGTTGGGTTTCCTCGTCATGTCGATCGTCGCGAATCCGAAATCGTCACTGTTCCAACAGTGGGAGCAGCAGCGTTCCGAAAATTGATTGTAGTTCATGTCTCCGCCTACGTAGTCATCGTACGCGTGCTTGAGGTTGGTGTGATCTTGACGAAACAAACATATGAAATTAGCGTTGTCGCGTACTAACTGTTTTGGAATTTTGGAAAACGTTTGAGCTAGGAAGAAGCAATCCATTTCTTTGTGACGACCTTGCGTGAAAAAGTTGCGAATTTCATTTTGATTTTCCAGGATGACATCGTCGAACACAACGACTGAATTTTCACTACAATCGTCGAGTGGTTTTATTTCCGAAGAGAACGTTGCAATGTCCAGACCATCGTACAGTTTCATCAGTTGCTGGTATTTGGATTGCTCCAAACTTTTCGAGAACACGTACAGATGCCTGTTCTTCCAATCTAACCTATTCGGTGCGAGGAGAAAATTGTCCACGAGCAGTGTCGTTTTCCCACACCCCGAAGGACCTACGATCAGACAGCGGATGCTGTCGGGAAGCAACTCGCCGTTCCTTTTCTTCTTTCGATTTTCCGAATCAGGTAGACGTTTCACGACATTCCACGCACTCATAGAATCACTTCGTTTGAATCGATCCAACTCGTGTCCGGAAGTCCCAGCCATTTCACCAAAAGTTTGTTGTTTTGTTACGCAAAACTTTTTCGATAAGGTACGTGTCGGGGTATTTAGTTTTAGAGAGTTCCTCCTCGTAGAAGCGCCCCAATAAAATTTCACCGCCACTGTCCTTTATTATATACGTGTGACGGTTTCCGGGTAGAACTCGAACCACGGTAAAAAGTTCCGTGCTCCAGTTTCGTGTGAAACCCCTGTCGAACGTTCGCTTCAATTTACTGACCCTCACCTGGTCTACAATTTTGTATTTAGGTTTTTTTGTCGTGGGCGTGTACTTTGGACAGTAAACGCTGGAAATTAAACGTTGCTCGTCGGACTTGGTAACGTCAGCTGGCTTCTTGCCTATCGTTCCGTGCACCGTGTGATTATAGTCGTTAACGAGTTCCGGAAGAATGGTGACCCACTTGTAGCTTCCCTGAAGCGTGAAGTGTGACCACATGCGCGATTTCAGAGTGCGATTGAATCTTTCCACGATGCTGGCTTTGATGTGACTGAAAGTCGAATAATGTCGAATGTCATGTTTTTGAATAAACTTTTGGAATACGGCGTTGTAAAATTCCTTCCCGTTGTCTGTTTGCAAAAACCGTGGTCGTCTGCCGCCGCTTTCGCGAAAAATTGTCTTGAATGCTTCCGTGACGCACGTTCCCGTTTTCGCCTTCAAAGGTAGAGCCCATGCGAATTTCGAAAACGTGTCTATGACGGTGAGGAGGTACTTGTTGCCCTTGTTCAATTTATGTACGTTTTTTAGATTGCCGCTGCTCATCTCCACGAGGTCACTTTGCCAGAGGTCGTCGATGCCCTTGGTCACCACCGCCAAACGTTCGTAGTTGCGGCGTGCAGGTTTATGCAATTCTTGGACGATGGCTTGCCTAGACATTTTTTTTTAGAGATTACGTTTGAAGAGAAGCACGAGCGTGATGGGATTCAAAGAGGGTGGCACCTCGCCTGTGTTTTGAATGATCAGCTTATCGCCGGCACTCACGTCAAAAACGGTAAGATCTTCGTCTTCGTGTATTTCATATATGTTGCGCGTTTCGTTCCAACGTGCCAGAGGAATGTTTCCTGCTTTCTGGACACCACGATTCGATATCAAGGTCATGGTGGGAACGCTAGCTTTTCTGCCGTGAGACCAGTACGAAAATTCATTTATCTGAATCGTGCCATCAAGGAGAAACTTGTAGTACGGATGATAAGGATGTAACATGTACAGTTTGTTACCTTCGACGAATGTGGAGATTCTCTGTTGATTGGGTACGCTGTTGATTTCGATGGCTTGCAGAGAATGCAGTTTAGCGAATTTAGTATCGACGCTAACGAGGTTGCTGTGAATCTGTCCCAGTGTATTTTGTACGGGCAACAAATGCTCGACTATGGTATCCGTTACGGTAGAAAATGACGGTTTGATTTTCACTTCCACGTTCAACTGCTTGTAGTTTTCGTTGAGTTCTTGCAGCTTGGCACCGAAAGAGGCCAGCGTCGATTCCTGCGTGGATTCCAGCACTCCAACTTGATCTCTGATGTTGACGACAATGTTCTGAAGGTTCTCGACTTGATTCAATTTCGAGCTCTTCTCGGTAAGATCGTTCACGATGCTTCGCATCTCGGTAAACTGCGTGTGAAGGTCGGCGACGCTCTGCGAAGTGGGCAACGTCGACACCAGCGAAGCAAGTTCGTCTCGAATCTGTTCCACGTTCGCCGTTTCAGTTTCCAATCGTTTCAGCATTCGAGATATGTTCCTTTTCAAAGCGTGTAATTCTTTGGAGGTGGGGAGATTGGCCACCCTACTCTCGAGATCGCTCAACGAACTTTTGATGTCGCTCGAATCGGATAGTGCCGTCACCGCCGTTTTCAATTTTTCCAAATCTTCGCTCGAAGGCACGCTCGTCCGTAACGAATCCAAGTCAGCCTGTATGTTGTCCAGCACGTGATGAAAATGAGCAAGATTGGATTTGACGTTCAAATTTTCCAAATATTCCATCTTCTGCTGAACCGTGCTCAACGTGTCTTGAATGCTCGTCAACGCACTCGCTTCAGCGTGAATATTTTTAATTTCTTCGTTGATCAACTCCAGAGACGCCTGAAGCGTAGCGATGGTGGTTTGAATGTGTTCGAAATCTCGATAGGCCTCCAATTGAATTTTTATGTTCGCGACGCTTTTACCGATGACCTGCAGTTCGTCTGACGAAGGTAGGTTCGTCATGGTATCTTCCAAAGTCTGTAACTTGGATTTAATTTCTTCCAACGTGCTGGTGAATTCTTCTTGTAATTTGGAAACGACGACGTGTAAGCGTTCTATATCGATATCGTTCACGACGGTTTGAAGTTCAGAGAAATTCTTTTCTATTGCCGAAGTTCGTTCTTCGATTTTGAGTTTCAATTTTTCCAAATCTTCATTTTTCGATTGAAATTGCTGTAATTTGGCCAAATCATTTTGAAGCGAATCCACGCTCAACTGTATATTTTGAACGTTGTCGTAAGAAGGTACGTTGACATAATTTTTTTTTAGTGTTTTCAGTTCGGAATCGATTTTCAGAATGGGGTCGAGGCATTGCGTTTGGAGCGTAGCGATCTCCGACTCTAAACTTTTGTTTAAGGTCTCCTGCAAAGCGATCAAATCGCTCCTCAACTTTTTAATTCGGACATCGAGCATGAGAATCTCTTCTGCGTGGTCTACATGCTTAGTGTTGCCGAAAATGTCGTTAGGCATTTTGGTTAATGGTTATTTATAATAGGATAGACGATTCGAAATTCTTGGAAGAGAGGAATGAGTTTGTCATAATCTCCTAGGAGTTCCACGTATAAACAATCTCCTGCAGAAACATCGTACGTAATGTTTGAAAGCATCTTGTCGTGCTTGATTCGAAAAATGTTCTTGCCAGTAGATATTTTGATTTTTCGCCCTTTGTTCTCTGGATTCACAGTGATGCGAAGTTTCCAGTCGATCGGAATTTCGTAGAAATGTAAATTGTTATTGAAGACGTAAAACATCTTGCCCACATCGTCATCCAATTTTGTCCAAATGCTGTTGAGGTGAATGATCAACAGACCGTTGAGTTTAGATAACACGGAAGGTAAGAGGTTATTGGAATTTGGTGGTGCAGTTTCCATGATAGTCTGTTTTTTGAAACCGAACAAATTCATAGGCATGCTAGTTATTTAAGAATACAGTCAAAGTTTTTTTGTAATGACAGTCAGTGTTTTTTTTTGTTTTGTTTTTATGAATCTTCTGTTGAAGATGGGCATATGTTGCAGGTTTTGCTTTCTGCTAAGCGATAGTGCCCCCACGGCAGTGTGTGAATTCCGCACTTCAGGATGCACCTCTTATCATCGTGCGCATCCAAAGCAATCTTCCTGACAATGTTGGTTGTCAATTTATGTTTGACGCTCTGGATTCGATACTCTTTTCGTAGAACAGGTGAGCGAGTTTTCTGGCATTCAACATAATCGTCGAATGCGAGATGCTTTTGTACAACCTGCCTACCTACACCCTTGGCCTTCTTGGTGACAGACCCCTCGGCCCGAATTGCATAGGCTTTGGCCCGAAGTCCAGCAAACTCAAGAATAACATCCCCGTCCTTCTCGTCCTTGAGTTTACCGGGCTCTTTTTTGTTTTGGGGCAGGATGCCGTACTGGTTCGGCTGGGGATAGCCTGATGTGTCGAAAAGCTTGATGAAAGGTGGAATCGACGCTATATCCTTATATGCATCAACTGTGCGAACATGGTAGACCAAGCTGTCCGTATCTGTATATAAAAGAGAAATGTCACGATCATAATGTTTGCACAGTGTACCATAATATGTCTCAAACATATGCAACTTGCTCAAGTCCAGAATCGTGGCACCAACATAAATTGGCTTGTTTAGGTGCACCACAGGTTTATCCATGTGGACCAGAGCCAACTGCTCATTATAAATAGTCCTTGATTTAAACAACGGGCTTGCAATCAGCTTACGACATCGCTTCGCATTGGTAACCAGCCTAACGTCCACGCGATTTCTCACGTTCTCCATCGTTTTACCGAACACAGCATTGTTCATCAGCTTGAAGAAGTTTTTGTCAAGCTCCGAGGTTGCAGCGATGCGGTGTTCGGTATTGGCTTTGATGTAGGGTGCTAACCAGTTACCGTGCTCGAACCTGAGGATGCGATGGATTTTACCAATTGTAACACCTTGCCTCATCAACCAAGCAAGATTCAGGTAATGTAGCACATACCTCTCTTTGGGCTCAACATCCATGATGAGCTTGGGTTGATTCGAGTTAGGTAAACGCTTAAATTCTGGAGCAGGTGGTAACTCGCTGAATACATCATGGAGCTTCTCGGGGAATTTAATGTCCACCTCGGCAAAAAATCCGTATGGACTATCTTCGAAATTTTTCACGTCGAAATCCGAAGGATTAACCCACTCGAATCCCTTGTACGGAAGTTTCTGCATCATGGAAAATCCATACAGGTTGTTTACATCTGTGTGGAGGATGTAGCTTGTTGTTTTAGAGGGATCGTAACCGGTGGCCATGTATTGATTGTTAGCACGTGCATAGCGTTGCGTCACCTGGACCATACCGCCTCGGATGCCTCGTTCCAAAAAAAGTAACTTTTCCACATCAGTAAGAAGCTCGAGTTTAATCCTGGTCATGAGCAGCATGGCCGACCATGCCAGTCCGGGGAGGCTGTAGAAGTAGGCAGGGTCTAGGTGGTAGATGTTTATTGCTGTCGCGCAAAACGCCTGCAAAACATCCGCGAGGAGCGTCACGTCAAGCTTTAAATATGCATCGTGATAATCCCCAAAATTTCGACAACCTAACTCTTTCCACATGGACTGGGCATGCTGGTATTCCTCATCTGTTATGCTAGATCCTCTCAGCCGACTGTAGAATTTATCCTGTGGAGGGAGCGATGTTTCCTCGAACTTGTCGGGGTCCGTTACGTACTCGTAGGGGTAGACCCCCTTACGTCTGATGAGCCCCAAACACCCAAAGTTTGGAAAACTCGCTGCAGTGATAGTCAGCTGCTCGTCCCTAAGCTTGCCTGCAAGAGCATCAAGGCTTGCATGGAGGAAACGCAGCGAGTCAAGAAACCGAAGCTCGATAGTTTTTTCCATTTCGGGGATAGACACCCACTTACTCACGCTAATGTAGCGCTCCTCGTTCTGTGCTAAGATCCTGATACGACTATCATCGTAGCCGAGATGGGGTACCAAGTGATGAAAATCGTATCCCGAGCCGTTGTGAAAAATGATGGGAATAAAGCGCGGGTCCTTAGCTTCTAAGTTGCACGTGTTGCACCACGGACCGATGTAGCTACCAGTACCATAATGGTCGTGGTGGTGCACTTTTCTGTTATCGTCGGTGAAGACCAAGTTGCAAACAGGGCAGTTGGTTGCCTCCTCGTGCCTACGCTTATTCTCAGGAGAAAGTCGTCGCATGCGCTTGGGGGACAGCAACTCCTTTCCTATCTTTTGGGCCTCCTCTACCATCCTCTGCAAGAAGTGCTTGACCGGGTCGGGACCGCGATAGACATACGGCTCGGGGGCAACACGTTGGTCTCGCCGCACCACAACGTAGGCGTAACTCGAGACCTCGTGGAGTTGGTAAGGGGTGGTGGAAGAAACTTCGGGATCGGGATAGCAGATGGAGAGGGGTTCGAGGAAGGCTTCGAAGTCTGCTACAATGATGGCAGGATGCTCTACCATGGCGCTGTACATGCTAAATTTTTCCGTCTCATCAGGATCGGGCAGAATAGTTCGTGTAGGTTTGTTGGTACTGCAGTAACGCATGTGGCGAGCGAGCTTTTCTCCAGCGATGTTTTCTCCTTGTAAGCTCTGGTGTTTTTGTTGTTGGTTGTCAAAAGTAATCAGACATCTTCGACAAACTTCTATGCTACCATGATGCTTGCTTTTTTGACTCGACACCAACCGGGAGAGCGAGCGAATGAGGGTGTAGTGGTGTTGTGTCTCGTCCTTGATGAGCAGGAGGTTGATTTCTCGTACCTCGTTGTTGTTGCTCACGTTGCTCACCCGGATGGGGTGGACCTCATTTTTGTTCTCGGTGAGACCGTAAACGTTTATGGCTAATTGTAAGTTGCGAGCACGTGCCTCAAACTTGCCAACATCCGAAAGCGCCACCGGGTAGTCGATTCCCACCATTGCATCCTCCAACTCCGACTCGTACTGCTCGTAGTGGGTAACGCGACACGGATGATTTTTTCTGTCGACGGGGTGCAACGCTGCCAGCACCGACCAGACGAAGCACTTGTTATCCCTGTTCTGTATATTCAGAACAGCCTTCTTTGCTGCAACATCTGGTGGTAGAGGGACGTAACTAGACCCGGACATTGGCGCAAACTGACTAAAAGTAACACACAATTTATGGGGTTCTCCACACAGCGAACCGCCCGAGCCTGTGGCCTCGTGCTCCTCCTGTTTAACAAGCAGCTCTTCGGTAAACTTGTCGTAAATTTCTCCAATGCTGTCACTATCCGCCAGATGCAGCGTTTTTGCTTTTGTTGCATGAAAGAAAATGTATCTTTCATCGGTCGGTTTCTTGTATGTGCAACATAGCGTACCGTAGAATTTAGTGGAGGAGTGCGTAGCCAGTGCATTACTAAGAATAGAAACTATCTCTGCTCGCTTCTCCTCTAAAAAGCTACGAACATCGCAAGAGCCATCCGACAATCGAACGTAATCTTTTAATATTCCTCCGAAAGCAGACCGGTCTGCTTTCATCGCAGGCTTAACGCGTTTGGCGGGTGGTGCATTGATGGAGGCTGCTTCTGCCTTCCTCTTGGTGGAGGTTGAAGGCTGGGCCCCAGATGTACTTTTGCTTAGACAAGTAAGCTTATGCTTCTTGGCATACGCAATTGTGATGTGTTTATTGCATCCGGAACATAGTTCAGTGGCAGCCAAATGCTTGCCTGGCACGCAGGTACGATAATGTCTTGCAAAATGTTGGCTTGATATGGTTCTTTTGCAAACAGGGCAACTTTTCATGGAGCGCATTTTTTTATTTTTTTTTTCGGGGTATGTTTATTTATATGTGATCTGTTGGTGGTAGAGTGTTTACAAAACAAAAATGCCTTATGAGAAAAATTTTGTAAGCTAATTCTAATTAGTGTTAGTTTGAGGGGTTTATTTATATATGGGTGGTGTTGTCTTCCTCAAATATGTGCTTTAGTCAACCCTATAAAAAAAATAAAAAAAATATACAAGAAAAATATGATTGTAGATAGAAAAAGCACAATAAATATTGCATGCATGTGTAATTCTATTTAGCTTATTTTTGCTAGACACGAATCTTCTTCAGATTTTATTGCCTACTAGTATATTTTTCTACCATTCGAGTAGAGGTGTGAAACTATGAAAATATTCTTGTTTAAGCACTAATCATTATGTTTCCAATAGGACTCTTATGGGACGTAGAACCTTGTAACTTTGCTCTATGTATATACTAGTGCTTTTCCAACATGTTCACAAAACCTTAGAACCTTCACAGACAAAAAAAAATAAAGTTTCCCTCTGTGTACATGTATAATTCGAATCCCACTGTAGGTCCAGTTTCGATTAGCCTTACTGTGCATAAAGTAGACTTAAAACAACAAATCCAACCCAGAGTATCAACAAATTCAAAAAGATAAAGTTTCCCCTGTACACTTGTATAATTTTAAACTCCAAGTTCGATACTCGGCGGAGGTGGTTCGGATCCCACTGTAGGTCCAGTTTCGATTAGCCTTACTGTGCATAAAGTAGACTTAAAAAAAACAAATCCAACCCAGAGTACACGCGTCAATACCATCCACCATGAGTAAACTAACATGATCATAATCATCGTCCCTCCCCTCCCTCAGATTGTTACCTCGATTTTATGTTATTCGCGATGAAGAATAGTTTTTTCAAGCGCACGTTATGTATGCTCATATTTTTGTTTAGCGTAATTTCGTTGTTTAATCAAAACACCACTTCGTGTTCACTAACACAACTCGCAATTATTATTATTAACACACACACACATGCAAAAGAAATAACAAAAAACAAAACTTACCTACAAAAAATCTGCTAGCAATTTAACACACACAAAACAGTAGTATAATCGCGTACAGTTGTAAAAACGTTACTCTTCTGTGCAGAAGCTTTCACATTACTGTGTTTGATCTGACCTACATCGATACCACAGAACGAAAGTCATCTCTCCCCCACCCCCCTTGCGAATGCACGTGTCGCGTTGAGCGTGTGGGGCGAGAAATATCCACTTCTATGCAACCGGGCACGGAAGTCAATGTTGTCCTTGCGAATGCACGTGGAGCGTTGAGCGTGTGGGGCGACACGAATCCCCAACCGGCTGCATAGAAGCGGATATTTCTCGCCCCACACGCTCAACGCTCCACGTGCATTCGCAAGGACATGGCCTTGCGTAAAAAAATCAAGAAAGCTAAAAATTGCGAGACCTTGCTGCCGGGCAAATTGTTCGAAATGGACGCGAAACAGAACACAGCTAAATTGATAATGAACAGCATGTACGGTCAGATGTACGAACTAAAAGACATTCCGGAAGAAATTCGATCTCACGTGAAACTCTACAGAGGTGTGGTTATCTAGAACCGCAGCCGTTAGAAAACCTTTTACTTTTTTCGGTTGGGCACCACGCACCCTGGCGAGGTTATAGGGGCCAGGAATCCTAAAAAACAACAATTATTATTTGTTTCTTTGCGTCACAATACGAAAATAATGAGAGGCACGCGCGCGCGCGTGTGTGGCACATCGTTCCCGCGAGAGAGGTTTACAAAGGTCACGATATATATAAACATTGGCCCCCGGGACTTGGAAAAAATTTACGATAAGGCGCATTCGCTCACCACTGTTGCCAGCTCTAGGTCTCTCTCTCTCTTCATCTTACAGCAACGTTGGCATATCTTTTTTTTAGTTGCAGGTAGGTTGCCAACACACTCTAGTTAATAATGCTACATATTATACACACACACGCACACACATACTGTGTTGCCATCCATCCATCCATCTCTCTCTCTTTTACGGCAGTGTGTGTTTGTTGCCGGCTCTCCTTGCCCAGTGTGTGTATGTTACGCCAGTGTAAGCCCTTGCCAAGTAAAAAGAAAAAAAAAGGCTGTAGGTAGGTGTTGGCAAGGGTACCGGTAGGTTGGCAAAAATTGCTTTATGCACTGTAAGGCAAGCCTCAAGCAAGGTTGCCAGCTGCTTGCTTTAGGTTAGGTTAGACCAAGAAAAAAACCTTGGTGATTTTTTCGAGTAAGGTGTTGGCAACACTGCGAGAAAATAGGGCTCGCCTTAATGGTTTGCTCTTGTAAGGCAAGCCTCAAGCAAGGTTGCCAGCTCCTTGCTTTAGGTTAGGTTAGACCAAGAAAAAAACCTTGGTGATTTTTTTCGAGTAAGGTGTTGGCAACACTGCGAGAAAATGGAGCTCATGCCTTACGAGAGCAAACCATTAAGGCGAGCTCCACCGAGCTCCACTTTCGGGCGCAGAATTCTCTATTTTGTCCTACTCTTGAGATTAACAAACTGAAACAATATTTTTTATTTTTTCAGTGTATGTATTTAAGCCGTCAGACCCAAATCCTGTGTATGTGAAAAAAGAGGTATCTACATCCCCTGTAATTCTTGCCATTTTTGTTCCTGAAGTCACAGAAGCTAAGGAGGATTGGCAAAGGAATGCTGTACTTTATTACATGAACACTGAACAGGTATGCATTATTCATATTTTTGAAACTAGAGACACGTACTCACTCTGCATTTTTTTTTATTATTATTAATTTCGGTGACGACTGCTATCATCATCTTTGGAACTTGCAGCATTTTTGCTTGGAGTGTTTGTTGTTTTTGGGTTTGTTGAATGCCAAAAAGTGCACCGTTGTCAGCCTGCCTGCTCCATATGTATCTCCTGTTCTTTAGTGTTAACTGCTGCAGGAAAGGGATCTGTGTATGATATACTTGTCTGCTGTTGTGTTTAATTTGTGTGGGAAGTGCACAATGGCATGTGTTTCTGAGATTTTAGAGACTATGAAGGTATGCATTGTGCGTTTCACATAACCACAAAACAGGGGAAGACAAAACAAAAAAAAAAATCATGCGCCAGCCCGTATTTCTCAGGAACCAGTATTTTTGTTTCTTCTTCGCAATTACGGGCTAAGAAAGCCATGAATCCAACTAAAACAAGGCTACACATTTTGAAATGTGATCTTAAAAGAATTATGCACTTTCTGCATGAACTTAACATTAACAACGGTCAGGCACATCACAACCCAGTGTGTGCACCAAATAGATCAGACAAACTGGCTACACCAGTGCTCCTAGCAGCATGCAGGGAAACGATAGGAACTGAAAACCAGCCCAGCAGTGAAGCAACTAGTTCCCAGGGGCCAATGGAATTAATAGAACCTCTAAATGCAAGTCTCACGGAAAAAGTTAGTAACTTATTTATGTGTATTTATTAAAACATTTAATTTATTAGTTAATATAATATTGGATTAAAAGTAATTAAATCTTGCAGCAGAGTGGCCTTCCTAAAGAAGGCTCCAATGGTAACAGCATGAATAACTATGAAATATATTCATATATCACTGCAGATTTTAAAATTCGGCTAATAACAGTGAATTATTATTCAGATTTAATGATACATGTGATACATAAAACACACACATATTAATAAATACATATTGTACTCATTATTTATAAAGATAATAGAAATATCCATAAACGAACTGAAATATTTAAAAATACGAGGGGCGTATCATAAAGAATTACACTTTATTGTATTCGATACATACAGACATAGATACATTTAATCGGTTATATGCACTTTCTCAACATAGTCCCCCTGGAGCTGTAGACACTTACGCCAGCGGTGTGGAAGTCGTTCGAGACCATTTTGAAACCAGTTCTTTGGAGTTGTGTGCACCCATCGCTGGACAGCCTCATGGAGTTCCTCACAATTGTTGAAATGGTGACCACGCAGGGGCTTCTTCATGGTGCCAAACAAGTGAAAATCGGATGGTGCTTAATCGGGAGAGTATGCTGGATGTGGTAACACCTTGAAACCCAGTCGGTCAATAGCAGCTGTTGTTTCACGATTGGTGTGCGGCGGGCATTGTCATGTTGGAGAAGCACACCTTTGCCCCATTTGCCTTACCTCTTCTTTTGAATTGCACGACGCAACCGAGTCAGTGTTGCCACGTAGACTGCACTGTTAACGGTGGTTCCCCTCGGTAGCCAATCAATGAGTATGATGCCATCACTATCCCAAAACACAGTGGCCATTTGTTTCCCAGCCGTGGGCGCTGTGTTGAATTTCTTGGGTGGGGGGCTACCCTTATGTTTCCACTGCATGGATTGGGATTTGGTTTCCGGTTCGTGGTAATGCAGCCACACTTCACCTGTCACAAGCTTCCCCATGAAATCAGCTGGATTCTGGTCGTAAAGTTCCAAAAGCTCCCTGGAAATGTCTACGCGTTGTTGTTTGTGGCATGTGTTAAGACATTTCGGTACCCACCGAGCTGACACTTTACCCATTTTCAAGTCACTGTGCACAATGCGTTGCAGGGTTCGTCTGCTTAATCCCGTAATCCTCTCCAGTTCCGTAAACGTCACACGCCTGTTCTCCAGTATGACATTTTCCACACGCGCGATGTTTGCGTCTGTTTTCACACTCACATGTCGCCCTGGACTCTTTCCCTTCTCCGTCGACGTTTGACTGTTTTTCCAGCCAGTTACCCAATTATACACAGTTTTCCGTGACACTGCATACTTGCCACACACAGCCACTAACCGTCTATGGATACGTGCTGTTGTTTCCCCTTCCTTCCACAAAAACCAACTCGTCCATCGTTGACCACGTTCATCTTGTTCCATGTTGTCCGCAACAGCACTCGTGACGTTGTGCTTCGACGGCTGCACAGGCCACAGACTACGCACTGTCACACGGTGCTGCCACCTGGCGGTAGACAAGGTACCTATGCGCCCATCCTGCGCAGTGCGTGGAATTACGCCATTTCATTTTGCATTAAAACAATAAAGTGTAATTCTTTATGATATGCCCCTCGTATACATTTGAGAACTGAATTTCAAAATTCAGGTACCAGCTGTGGATTTTCAGGCACCATTGTGACCGGGCACCATATATTTTTCTTCCCCTGCCACAAAATCTAAAAAAACACAACACACAACATCATAGAAAGTCCAATCAAAGAAACATATACCATACTTCACTTCTCACACGAATTAAACATGGATAGTGGACAGGCACACCATACTGTCTGGCTGCCCTACCCGAAACCATGGATTGTAGTGTGCAGTAATCAGAACGCTACATTAGAAAAGTAGACTTTTCCAAAATGTAGCTTCACTACACCTACAATTACAAAAAAGTATACTTCGCTACTTTTTGCACTAATTCTGCATAATAAACTTAAACCACCATGTGGATATTCAAAAGAAGCCCCTAGTATGATAGTTGTGCTTACCGAAAAATAAATTGTTATTTATTTATCATGATTCCCGTCATTCAATGATTTTGATATTAGTACTACACCAGTTACTAATTTTTACTATAGTGTTTGAGAATAACAGGGTTGCTACACTACAGGAAAACCTGCAAAACAGGGAAAAGTCAGGGAATTTGGTTGGACAGGGAAAAGTCATGGAATAGTCAGGGAATTTTGCATATTTTCTGGAATTTACATGCATTTTGGAGTTGCAGGAGAACCAGTTACAAAATGAACGAAGGGTTCATTTCCACTCCCGAATTCGGTTCTTGTGATTCCAGTCCCCCCAAAAGATTCAGTTCAGAAACTTGTTCCTGTCGTCATTATGACTTCTAGTCTGTTACGTACAAAATTATCGTTCCTTCGCATTTCAATTCTATATTTATTCTCTCTCGGATCTAGGTTCTTGAATCCGTTCATTTTGCGACTCGTTTTTGTGAACCTGTTCAAGACCGGAATTTGGAGAGGCATGAGATTTTTCCTTAGAGAACAAGCTACTCAAGACGAAACCTACACACCAGCCATCCTCAGAATTTCTTGCGGAAAAAAATGTTGCTTTAGCTTTGTGTGTGGTGAGGAAATTTTCTTTCTTCAAGAACACATCCGTTTGGAACCGGTTCTCTTTTGATACGTGAAGCGGAGCAGGTTGGTGTTTGGACAGTTCATTGGTTTTGGATCTGCAATAAAGCTTGAAGAGCAGAATTTCACATAACTGGCTGTGGTTGACATCACACTGGATGGGTCCGGATGCCAAGTAAAAACAAAGGGACTCACTACTTCGTTCCCCCCGTGAACCCGTTCTGTGAATTTGAGTCCTTCGTTTGCGACCCGTTCAGAAGCAACTTGATCAACTAGTTCATTTGCTCGTTGTCGTAGTTTTTTACATTGCAGAGATGTGTTACACCTGAGAAATTAGTGATTTTATCCAGTATCAGTGACGTCATTATTTGAATATGCACATGTTTTGTGCATGTAGAACTTAATTTATTTTTAAAAACTGGTGCGAAATAGAGGAATTAACGTACGCTGGTCACACGTTGTTAGGTTAGGAATGTTGGTTTCATGCTGATAGTAATTTTACGTATTGTTTGCGTGTAGAATGAAATTATGCTGAAAAGTGGTGAAAACGAGCCCAAGTTCCTTTGTTTTATTACGATTTCATCATACTACAAATGCAAATTTTACATGGTTCGATTTCGATTTATGTCTGTTAACACATACTGCAGAGTTTTAGCAATTACTTAAGATATTGTGAATATATGCTTTTGTGGTTAGGTTAAGAATGTCAGGTTTGGTTGTCTTAGAATTAAAATAAAGACCCTGAATGCACTTTACTAAGGTTCAGATTTATTTCTACATTCATTCCCACTAGTTTACGATACTTACTGTCGCTTGTCAACCGGAGAATACCGTGTATGATTGAGTAAGGTCATTTTGAAGTTGTTGTTTTTTTCAATATAAATAACTTTTTTCGAATCCAAATAGTGCTCATTATTTTAAGGAAAGTTCAAATTTTGTGTCACAGTGATTGCCAAAATTCTATGATAATTAGTCTTCATGCTAGGAAAATTAAAAAAAAAAAATCATAAAACATTCAGAACTGTTACCTTTTAAAAGACAGATTTCGATGTTTTCCGTAATATAAAATTGGTTCCAGCATGTGGGAAACTCAAATAATGGAGATATTTGATTCCAAAGTATGGCCCGCGTATATATTTTTTTAGGTGTATGGTTGGTCACCGGCCCCATTCAAGTTCTGAATTTCCGTAATATGTACTATTTTCAATAAATTAAAAAAATATAATTATTAAACTTATTGCATATTTTCTAAAGGTACATGACCTAGACCTAATTTTCTGTTGTTTCTCATTTGTATTGATATAGGCTAATTGCGGTTGTATACAGGTTACGTTGTAAAGCTTTGATATATGCCACATTTTTTTATTGATTTTTTACACCACCTTAATTGTAATGACTTAGTGAAAATGGGGAAGTACAATAGTTATTTATTTTTTCATTGAATAGCACTTGGTAAATTTTCAGCTAATAACTGTGTATATTCATATTCATAATAATTAACGTGCCTACATATTTAATTGAAAAACATGAGGTTCAAAAGCAAAAATCGTAATGACAAACATATCTGGAAATAATTACTTCTGATCTGGAAAACCTGGAAAAGTCAGGGAATTTCATAATCAAAAAATCGTAGCTACCCTGAATAACGTACCTATTTAAGTGGTATATTAATTCAAATTTGATATATGAGTATTGCAATTAGAGTGTTACCCAAATTAATGATTTCAACTATATACAAATAAAATTTGGTAGGATTATTTATGTTTATATACCAAAGTATTTTTCTTGAGAATAAAATGGAGCAATGATTGGAGTGTAAACTATGCTTTGTAATTAAATTTTTTCTTAATAAATATTCTTGCTGCCCGCTTGGAAGATTAATGAAACTAGGTCTTACACTTGTGCATATTCTCATTGTCATTTCAAAAATATTTCTGTCTATGACAATTTTTTTAAAAAATTAAATTAAATTTATCTTATATTGAAATTAACTTAACTTGTTGTGCAAAAGGGAAATAACATAAAAATGTGATATTTATCAAATTTATCTTCTTAGCCCTTAAATGGAATGTTAGTTGTGGGTGAGGGGGGAATATTGCTCAAACCTTGGGGATGGCTGGGGGATATTTCTATGCTTTAAATGAGAAACAGGGGGAGTGGTGCTTTATGTAAGCATACCTGTAGGGAATGCTTCCCTTAAGACACAGTGGAAATTTAGTCCCCTTGTATTCAAAGGGCCCTCCAGGTTCAATACCAAATCCAGTCTCGATTAGCTTACCTGTGCATAAAGTGAACTCGGAACAAAAAAGGAACAACGCCTAGTTGAGAGTGTGGGATTCCCCTGCTCCTCCATTCCCCACACTGCTCATCACCATTCATTAAAGGTAGCAGAAAGTGACTACAGATAAAGAGTATTACTAATTAAACCATTCATTCTCATTGTCATGACTAGCGAAAGTCACAGAACAGAAAGCAACATAAAGTAGGGAAAATACATAAATTTGGAAACTGTATATTAACTAAAAAAAATTGTCGTTTCTGCAGGGAAGTCAATAACTTGAACATACTTTTTTACATTATCATAAAAGATATTGAGGAAACTGACATGTAAACCTGACTGTTCTAAACGTATTGTAATTTTAATATTTGTGAGCAAATATTTTGTGGAAAAAAATAATTGTAATTCCAGAAAGTGTATGTCTTATTGTTCTTGTAATAATAATTTCTAGCTGGTGAGATCCTATACGTATACTGACAATTAGGGACGGGACCGATTAATCGGTACTCTATCGATATCGGCCGATATAGGCATATCGGTTTATCGGTAAAATTACCGATTATTTTACCGATCCGATATATCGATAAATATCTGATAATTTAGTGCAAAATTCTGCCATTTTGTTGTAATTTTTATGGATAATCTCCATGCCCTCATTTCTAAAAAAGTAAATGTCTAAATATGCAATTTCTTTTTCACTGCAGTCACCTTGAAACACACATTTTTTAAGGAGGTCAATGAACCTTTCAGGTTCTTCAACGACCATTTCTAATTTTATATCGGATCGGTAGAATATCGGTTATCGGTAAATTTTATATCGTTACTTTATCGGTATCGGCCAAAATTTCATATCGGCCCATCCCTACTGACAATGATCAATGCTGTTAACGTACTGAGCCATTTATTACTGGCACTATTGCTTTGTCATTGTAGTGGAAAATGGATCACTTCTTTTTGCACTGCATGTTGTGTTTTACATAGTAATTAATGACATTTTGCAGTCTCTTTCACCATGGATATCCACAGGATTTATTCGGGGAATGGTGCAAACGAGGCATTTTTATCAGGGGTGCCACAAATGAGGCATGTTCCTCTTCAAAATAACGATGCAGAATATTAGAATCATTCAGATACTAATGAAATAAATTACACAGATTACATAATCTGCGATATCAAGATATTTATAATCCATATTATCTGTATTTCCATGTAATACACTTTGTCTTTACATAAGTGTCTACAGGATGTTTTTCGGGGGGGGGGGGGGGGCAAAGAAGACACATTTTCCCCCATGATATTATTGTCGCCTCAAAGTACATTGCTTCAATTTGAATGTATCATGTTCATGCAATAATTAACACATATGATTGTGGCTGAAATTAAATTATATGGATGAAATATATAATTTTTGGTTGACTTTCATTTTCCAAGGGGGTAAGGCCATGGCCCCTTCTTGTCCCCCCTCCCCTTCCAGACATCCATGTGTCTTTATGACCTCCTGCAAAAGTAAGCATTATTGTCGATTTGGAGGGGGGGGGGCGGCACTTGTCGCATTTAAAATTTACCTCAAAATACTGAGAAGAAATGTAGCTGTACCGAAAGTTTTGCTACAACTACGGGAATTTTGTATCTTCAGTACAGCTACAAATTTTGTAGTGCGCATGTGCCAACTGGACTTGTTCAGTGTCAAAATAGGGGTGACGTCAGCAATTACAGACTGGAAACTATGTGCTTTTGTTTGAAGCTTCACATCTTTGCTTGCGCATGGCCCTCGGGGCTAGAAACATGGTGAAAATGCACATTAGAGATCGTTAAGTTTTCATTTTTATGAAGAAATTATTTGTACTCGCTTATATAGTGTAATATGTAGCAGTAGCAGCTCTGACGGTCATGCTAGTCATGCTCAGCATGATCTATTTTACAGCAAAATAAAACGTATTTGTGCTTATTAACATGAAAATATAAAATCCATACTGTGACATCCTTTTTTACCTTATTTTTCCTTCGAATTCTTCGTTTTCTCAGGCACACGGCAGTCATACTCCTCGTTAGAAGCAGTACGTTTGCAATGGGAATGTCGTCTGCTGCAGAAGCTTCTGTCGCTTCGTGTTACGTGGGAAATCATGCCATTCTCCTTAGGCAGTACTTTTCTCTGATTTGTCGAGACTTTTGACAGCATATACGCTGACACATGCATCACCGCAGTGGTTTGAAAAGGGCATGTGTGCAAGCGATTTGGGTCAGCTACGGTTCTGCTAATTGGTTAGCATGACCATGTTGATTTCTTTCCAGCCGCCACTGATATGTAGTATATACTTCTTAGTAAATTTAAAAATTACTATCTTGTGTGGTGCAATGACTCACAATCTTCAAAATAGTTGTTTTATGTAACATCAAAGCAGATTTGAACAAGGAAATTAATTGGATAATAAGAATAGGCAAGAAGAATGGGTATAAAGAGAGTGAAATGAGAAAAGAACTAAGTAAGGCAAGATCCACATTTTGGAAAACTGAGAAAAGAATAAATTGGAAAATGACACCGAAAAAGAGACAGCTAATGGAAAGGAGAAGAAAGAAAATTTTAGATTCATAGGTATCCCTTATTTTCGTGGGTTATCAGAAAAAAATAGTAAAAGAATATGGAATTAAATGCGAAATGAGGGCCCCTAAAACTCTAGAAAAACATTTCACGAAATATAAAAAAGAAGGAGATAAAGGAAAGAAGGAAGAAGGAGATTTGAAGGGAGTGTATGGAATAACATGCAAATGTAATAAAGAGTACATCGGCCAAACGGGGAGAAACATGAACATAAGGTGGGGGGGAACATGATAAAGACATAAGAGAAATGGTTCCCAAAATGGGTTTGTCAGAACATATCCTCGAAGAAGACCATGTAATCGTGGAGCGTCGAGTTTTAAGGGAGGAGAGTAAATTAGGAAGAAGGAACGTTTATGAAGAATCATATATTTGTAAAGAAAGAGAGAACAAATTAAATAGGGACGATAGGAATATACATGAAGTTTGGACAGGAATGTTTAAAAGTAGACACAAAAAGACAGTTCTAAATCCTCTTTTGAGGCTCGAATCATCATTTGAGGCTCGTCGTAGCCTTTTATGATGTATATTTTGAGGGCACAGAGTTGGCAACACTGTGGGCCCTTACTGTAGCCTTTTATGAGGGGGGTCCATTGCCCCCCTGTTTACATCTGGCAACACCGCCGTAGATCCTTTGACAGTGTTGTTAACCTACTGGGTTTTTCACTGTAAACTTTCATCAAAGGGCCTGAGGGGTCCATGTACTCTTTATGTCTGGCAACACTGTTGGGGGCCTAGTGTTGGCGACCTGTGGGCCCTTACTGTAGCCTTTTATGAGGGGGACCTATTGTCCCCTTTTTATATTTGGCAACTCTATTGGATGTTCCTCCTTTGAGGCTTGGGTTTTGCCAACCCATCCGAAGAAAATTCCACTATATGATCTTTCACTGGCTAAGCTAACCTACAAATAGGAATTGGCAACACTGACAAAACTCAAATTATCATTTGAGGCTCGAATCATCATTTGAGGCTCGAATTATCATTTGAGGCTCGAATTATCATTTGAGGCTCGAATTATCATTTGAGGCTCGTCGGTGTTGCCAACCCACTCTACAAAAATTCCACTATATGATATTTTGAAGCCTTTCACGGTGTATGTTAACCTCACAAGCAGCGTTGCCAACTCGGGGCGAGGCGTAGCCTTTTATGGTGTATGTTAACCCCACCAGCAGTGTTTCCAACTCGTCGTAGCCTTTCACGGTGTATAATTTTTAGCTTTTTTTTTTTTTTTGTGTGTGTGTGTGTGTGTGTGTGTGTGTGTGTGTGTGTGTGTGTGTGTGTGTACATGTGCCCGGGCGAGGCGTAGCCTTTCACGGTGTGTGTTAACCTCACTAGCAGTGTTTCCTACTAGCAGTGTTTCCAACTCGTCGTAGCCTTTCACGGTGTATAATTTTTTTAGCTTTTTGTGTGTGTGTGAGTGTACGTGTGCCCGAACAAAACGTAGCCTTTCACGATGTGCCTTTGATAATGTATGTTAACCTCACTGGCAGTGTTGCCAACTCGCTCTACAAAACACTAAACTCGCTGAAATGGCGCTCGCTGAAAATGGGCGCTCGGGGTCAGTTCTCGGAGAGAGGTTAACTTAACCTAATTTTTTTTTTTTGTACGAAGCAAACATATCCCACTCCCTCCTTCCCCGGCATGCTTTACGTTTGCGTAGGGGGTAAAGAAAAAGGGCTTTGCTTTACCAACGCTGAAATTGGCTTGCTCGAAACGAATCGCTAAATATAAAATAAATTAACAATGCCTATGAACCTGTTTGGCTTCAGGAAGCAGGCTATGGAGGCATCCGCCCAAAGCGCACCGTCGCCACCTGCAAGCTGGGACCTGTTACCCTCCCTATTATCTAAACTCAACGGTTTGTTGATTATACACTTGAATAGCATCCTGACCCAGTACGACGAGGATGTGGGCAAGACTTTCTACATATTCAACAACAACTTGAATTATTACCAATTCCCCATCTCCGGCAAACTGCAGTTTGACATGAATCCCGAGAATAAAGGAGAGGCCAAAATTTCCTCCGGCAAGAACATCTATCGCATCAAACACGATAGGATGAACAGTACCACCACGTACGATGTATCTGCTGGCGATCGCCTGTACATAGAGCTCTTGGACGACTACGACAAACTCATCCCTCTTTTCATAGAAATGAAAATTAGCTATCCTATAATAAATAACAATAATGCCTAACGATATTTTTGGCCATACGAAACGCGACGACCATGGCGACGAGCTTCTCATGCTCGACGTCAGGGTCAAGAAGCTGCGAAGCGATCTCCAGGCCCTCCAGTCCACGCTCAACTCCAGCCTCCAGTCCGAGATAGCCAGCTTGCAGTCTCAGTGCTTGGACCCTGTACTCAAGATTGATGCAGAGCTAAAATCGCTGCTGCAAAAATACACCGACCTCGCGTCGATAGACAATCTCGACAAGCTGGCACTGAGTGTGGGCAATCTGCAGAACGAACTTCTGAAGCTGCAACAAACGCAAACCTCAGACGTTGAACAGCTGAAACAACGCTTGCAGGATCAAACAAGCAACATCCAGACCGAACTGCAAACTATCATCCAAAGCATTAAAACACAAGGCGACTACGATCGCGTGAACGCTAGTATTGCTAAATTGCGCGAACAGTTTCAATCTTTCGAAATCCCTACGTTGGAAAGCATCAAGGCTGAGCTTCAAACGGATGCTTTGCATGCGGCCATCAACGAAGTAAAAACTAAACTCCAAACGCTGGAGGATTTTATCAACAATCTACCGTCGTCCAGCGAACTGAACGCCATTGCCCGTAGCGTGGCCAACATCAAACTCCAACTTGAGACCTACGAGGATTTCGGGAAGCTGCAAGGCACCATAACCCATATTGAGGATGCTCTTGCTGCCATTAGAAATGATCTGGCGAACGTTCACGATGAGCTGGAAACCAAACTGCCGGGCATCAGGGATACACTGGCCAACGTCCAACAGCAAATCGCCAAACTGGAAAATCTGAATGCAGAATCCGAGTTGTCTCATTTCCATCACTTGATCGACGACATACAGACTAAGTTGGAAACCCTGCAACAATCTACCCCCACCCAGGATGACATAACGCAACTGCAAGAAGGCATACGTGCTGCTGCCGATGCCTCCGAGTTGGACGCGGTGAAAAAAGCTTTGGAATTGCTCCAAAACACGGTGGCCACCCTGCCTACCTCTCAGGAACTGAAAAGCGTGAAGAGAACTCTCAACCGAATACTCAAATCCGACGACATCAAAAACATCCAATCCGAAATTGAATCGATACGGGGGTCTGTCGCGACTTTACCTACCAACCAGAACATCACCGAGCTGCATGAATTGTTTGCGGAAATTAGAACCCAGGTCCACGACCTTGTAATACAGAGCTCCAAGTTGACGCTTGTAGAAAGCCTGCAGCAGATTATTGCCAGCGTGAAAGAGCAAATTGGGAGTATCGAGGCAAGTCAGGAATCGACTATAGCTAATTTCAGCACCCAACTATAGTGGAACCACAAGGAAAGAAACCTGCGCAGACCCCATCGCGCTGGCGGGTGGGGGAAAAAGACAGGAGGAAGAAGCCTTCAGAGTCGCCAACGTCAGTGTTGCCAGACCTATTGATTTCTCGGTAGGATTCCATAATAAACTATTGCTATGGCACCTCCGACGGCCAGCTCAAAAACACGTTTCCTGCTCATCTTACTTGAACATGGAGGGGAGATGTGGAGTGGAACTCCACTCAGCCCTGAAAAGTGCTGTTTGAACTGTGAAATTATGTCAAACGCTACTCAATTGTGCTAGGACATTATTTTATTACTTTTACTACATTACTATTTTTAGATGGCTGTATTTTATCCCACCCTAAACTCTATTTCTATTTTAGTTATTTTACGTCGCTTTTGTGCCTTTACGGGTAAGTACGACAATATGGATGAATGAAAAACTGATGAAATGGATGAAGTGACACAAACACAGTGAAACGTCCTTGCCTTACGAGGTAGAAACACTGACTTCGTAGCGTGGGCAAATTATGTTATACATGTATGTGTTTGTGGGTGTGTGTGTGTATTTCTAGCAGATGGGGAGGATGGGTGGCACCCTAGCATAAGCGTTGCTATCTTGAATTATTGAGGAAGACATGCTGTCTATTTCACCAAATATATTTCACATACGTAATGCATTTTTTCATTATGGTGCAGGACACGTGCCCACCCCTATCGATAGCTGCACACGAACACCATCAGAAGGCAAATTGATTTGTTATTGTTAGCATTCGACTTGAAAGATTGTGGAAAATCGCCGACAACGGAAGGCGGCACGTTAGCTTCATCTGTGAACACAACTTTCTACCATTTCCTGTCATAAAAATTCCTGGCGATAATAGAGGCATCCCAACCCCTTGTGTCGATGCTGAGAAAGGGCAAATTTGAGGGTGTTTTCCACGCACCCTCTAACCGGAAAATGCGGAAGAGATGAAAGATGTTGGTCGGTTCCTTCGGGCGGTTTACTTTCTTTTGTTTGAAACATGTCCACTCCTGAAATGGAGATCTTCGGTATATTTTCGCCAAACACAGGGTGCTGGGTTTAGCACCATTGTTACAAAAGTATCTGTGACGTTTACACCGTAAACAATGCGCGCCACTCCCCCTTGCCCCCCCCCAGTGCGCACAACTATGCCGCCCTTCCCCCCCCCCCAAGAACGTCGTTCATCCTCTTCTATTAGATCATCGGATTTTGTAGCAGAACTTCTGGTTTCCAAGGAACAATCTCCCGAATTTTTCAAATCTGACCTGGCAACACTGCCCTGAACACCGATAACGGCAGGGAAGTTGCGCGAACGCTTTGGACGGAAGGTTTTTTTCCTTGTGGTCGAGCTATACATGACTTAAATGAAAAATTCAAGAGCCTTATTGTCGATGTAAAGATCAAACCAAACTACGACACTGTTGTTCATGCTATCGAGGAACACCTGGAATCGGTGAATGGCAGATTGGAGGATGTGGAGACTGAGGTTCGAACCAACGTAAACACTCTAAATGCCAGCATCGACAATCTCAAGTCTACGATTGTCATCGAACTGTACAGCATACCAAACAGAGAGTTCTCCTCCCCTTTCAATCCAGGTTACAAACTCTACATGTTGACTCCTGCAAAAGCCTATCATCAATTTTTCCTCGCTGGCACACTTCAGTTCGTCAAGGTTTCCTACTGGTCTTTGCCTCACGCAACCCACTACCCAACCATGACCGTGACGAACATTGGCGATGAGCCTAAAATAAGAGGAGTTGAGCTGGTCGATTTCACACACCCCGAAAGTCGCGAGACTGCCTATGCCGAAGATGCCACTCAAATTATCGACATAGAAATAGGTGACAAGCTGTACATAGAAAACCCAGCATTGTCTGCAGCCAGAAATCCCATCCAGGCTATATTCTTATTTTCGCGCCATGTCTAGGCAGGGTATCGTGAACGAGCTTCATAAACCTGCACGACGAAACTACAAACGACTGGCGGTGGTGACCAAAGGCGTGGATGACCTTTGGCAGGCTGACCTTGTGGAAATGAGTAGCGGCAACCTAAAAAATTTACATAAAATCAATAAAGGATACAAGTATCTTCTTACTGTTATAGATACATTTTCAAAATTTGCGTGGGCTTTGCCCCTCAAGGCTAAAACAGGTGTGTGCGTAATGGAAGCATTCAAAACTATTTTCAATGAAAGTGGCAGGCGACCTCGATTTCTTCAAACGGATAACGGAAAAGAATTTTACAACTCGATATTTCAACAGTTTGTTCAGAAGCAAAATATTCAACATTACTCGACTTTCAGTCACATCAAAGCCAGCGTAGTAGAACGTTTTAACCGTACTCTCAAAACACGCATGTGGAAACGATTTACGCTTCAAGGTAACCACAAGTGGGTAGACGTACTTCCGGAACTCGTAAACGACTATAATCACAGTTTGCATAGCACGATACGCATGAAGCCTGCCGATGTCAGCAAGTCTGATGAGGCACGACTGATCTCTACTGTTTATTGCCCCAAGTACCGGCCCACTAACAAAAAACCGAAATTCAAAATTGGAGACCAAGTAAGAATTAGTAAATTTAAGCGCATGTTTGAAAAAGGCTTTACCAAAAACTGGAGTACAGAACTTTTCACCGTTGCTCGATTGTTACCCGGTAACCGTCACACGTATATAATAAAAGATAATCGCGACGAAATTTTGAAAGGGCGATTCTACGAGGAGGAACTCTCCAAAACAAAATACCCCAATACGTATCTTATCGAAAAAGTATTACGTAGAAAAGGTGACAAACTGTTGGTGAAATGGTTGGGACTCGAGGAAAAAAGTTGGATAGACGCAAACGAAGTGATTGTGTAACAGGTGCTTGGGATGTGGTGAGACGACTGCCAGATTTTCCCTCGGAGTGTCAGGCTAGGAAAAACGGCGAATTGTTGCCGGACAACATTCGCAGCCTTATTGTCGGACCTTCAGGGTGTGGGAAAACAACTTTACTTATTGATAATTTTCTTCTTGCTCCCGACTGGTTAGATTGGAAGAACAGGCACTTGTATGTTTTTTCCAAAAGTTTGGAGCAAGCAAAATATCAACAGCTGACAAAACTGTACGAAGGGCTGAGCATAGCTACCTTTGCCTCCGAAGTAATGCCACTAGACTGCTGCCATGAAAATTCGGTGGTGGTCTTCGACGATGTGATTTTGGAGAACCAGAACGAGATTCGCAATTTTTTTACTCAGGGGCGGCACAGAGGCATAGACTGCTTCTACCTTGCTCAGACCTTCTCCAAAATTCCCAAGCAGCTTCTCCGAGACAATGCTAATTTTATTTGCTTGTTTCGTCAAGACCACACCAATTTAAAACACGCCTACGATGATTATGTAGGCGGGGACATGAACTTCAATCAGTTTTCTAAATTTTGCTCTTCATGCTGGAACCAAGATGATTTCGGATTTGCCACGATAGACATGACGAGGAAACCTAATGACGGAAAGTACAGAAACAAAATTAACAATTTTCTAAACGTTGCGACGTTACAAGAAACGTCTTGACGTATTATAAATAACAAATGATGAAACGCAAACTCGCAGACGACAACCTGAAGCTGCGCGACTACCTGGCCAAACGCTTCAGGGGTTGGAAATCAGAGAATCGCGGAATTTACGAAGAGAAAAAGCGACAGGACCAACCTATCATCGATGCTATAAGTGGACTAGGTAAAGACATCAAAGATGTTACCGAGCAAAACAAAGATTTAATCAACGAGCTCGTGCCACTTGCTGCTCGAAATTATGCTGTGCCTACACCGATATCCAGTATTCACACTACCCCGTTCGAACTTGGAGCTGCACCTCTGAGACGTCAGGTTCTAGGCAGTACCTCTTCGGACAAGGTAGTTGAATTAGGTCCGTTGGCGAGAGATTACCTGAGCACCGGGAAATTTGAAAAGGACGAGGTGTTTGGATTGTACCCCTCTGTGGAACCTAACGAGGGTGTGGTTTGGAAAATTGGGAAATCGAAAGTCACGTTCGAAGGTGACGACGTGAAAATTAATTTGGGCGAGAAAAACAGCTGGACTAGGTATCCTGGCACTGTGGGCCTGTGGGAACTTATCACCAAAAAGCAACCTAAAGATTATACAGACGAGGATTACCAAAGTTACACAGAAATTTTAATCATGACGGATGCCCTGTACCAAAACAACGATGCAACACAGAATCGCGTAAAATCAAGCAGTGGAGAAAAATACAGGAACCTCATCAAGCCAATATGGAACCAAATTAAAACTGGCAGCGGTGTCAAACTCTACAATACCCTACCTAAAGAGTTTGTTTGGGTAGACGACGTAAGAAAGCTTGTAGATCGATTGCTGGTTATCGCAGGTGAAGAGAATGCAGGTAATCGCAACTTTCACAACGAGAAGGTGGGCATCATGGACATGATTAGCACCAAGCTTAGCAACTTCATTGTCAACGACAACAAAGGTATAGGTTACCTTATCAAAATCATCAACACCCTGCCTCCCAAATTCTGGAATGTGGCCGAGGGTCGAGGTCTCGTGAACGACATGATCAACAAGCTACCCTTCGAGATGCACCTGCCAGGTTACCAGTACTGCGGACCGGGTACCAAACTCGAACGACGACTGGAGAGAGGAGACAAGGGAGTGAACCCATTGGACGCAGCATGCAAGGATCACGACATTGCTTACAATACTCACACTGATCTCGACGCGCGTCACGATGCAGACAGAATGTTGGAGCATGCCGCGTTCGGGAGACTTGTTAGCAGAGACGCCTCGCTGGGTGAACGGGTTGCAGCATTGGGTACGACCATTGCCATGAACACAAAACGAAAATTGGGGTGGGGGCTGTAATTAAATAACACACGGATTACAGAGAGAAAAATTTAGCAAAAAAAAATGTCTACGCATATAACAGACTTACCAACTGAAGTGTTATGCAAAATATTTATATTTACCTTCGACGATAGTCACGAGGATGTTAAAAAGCTTATTGATTTAGTTAAAATAACACCACAATTTCGCTTGCCCTGTGAAATGCTACTTCTGGATCATCTGAGAAAAATAAGCGGTGTGAAATCTTCTTCTTCTCCCTATGCTCTTTTTCGGGCTGCTGATGAAAAATTGACTGATAAGATGGACGAACTTCACGAGTGGAGACAGGAGAGGAGACGATATACAGACGACTGGTACGCTTCAAATGCAGAAACCAGTAGGATCATCGATCACCTCATCGCATTAGGCAATGCCGAAACTTTTTTCTATAAATAACATACTGTAAAAAAATCTACGAGACCAAAAAAAATATTTCTTCGATATGAGTGAAAAAATTAGTGACGTCCAGGCATTAAAAGAAATGCTAAATTTGTCAGTCGAATATATAAAAATTCAGGAATTGGAAGTGGACAAACCTTACGCAATAACTTCCGGTTCAATTGTTGCAACCCAGTATGGTCCCAAAGTACGTCTGTTGCTCAATGGACAATACAGTCTATTTTTACCAGATCGATACGCTAGCATGTTATCCGACGAGAAGCTATCTATTTTAATCGAGAGTAAAACTCGAATCGTGTACAAGGGGACAAAAGAACTTCTTGGTAAGAAAACAAAGCACATAATAGAATTTGTTTAACGGTTGCGTAGTATATATAAATAATATGCCGTAAAAAAATTATACGAGAGGGAAACAAAAAATCTCGGAACATATATAAAATAACATATCGTAAAAAAAAAAATACATCATGAAGCCCAAGGGCGTCGTGTACCAGATACCATATTCGAATCTGAAAACGCTGGGTGCCCTCGATGGGTTACTCACCAAAAAACAACTCGAGAAGAAACGTTCATGCTTGTCCAAAGGACACGGAATGAAATTGCTGCTCAGCACTCCACAATTGAAAAAGTTGCAGCATTCGCGGAAGCAGCAGAAGATTGGAGGTTTCATATTCAGCATTCCGGCCATCTTGGCAGCTTTGGGTGCAGTGGGCAGCTTGGCTGGAGGCAGTGCCGCTATCGCCAAAACCGTCATCGATGCAAAGAAGAACAAGGCCGAGCTGGAAGAACAGAAACGTCACAACCTGGCTATGGAGAAGAAGGGGAAAGGTGTGACCAAAAAGCAAAAAAGCAACCTCGATGCTTTGAAGAAATATAAAAAAAGAAGAAGCCCTGTCCAACTTCGATATTGAATCTCTGATCGAACCGTTGGGAATAAGGAACTTCAGGGGTGTTTTCATGTCCGATTCTCTACCCTCTGCTGTGAAGAAAAAGGAGTATGGCGTGGTCAACCTGGACAGTTACAAAAATCCTGGTACACATTGGATATGCTACCTCAAAATTGACGATAACAATGCATTTGTTTTCGATTCGTTCGGTGGCACACCGCCTGCCAGGTTGGTGAAGTATCTCAGTGTTGCCAACCTCTACTACAATGACAAACGCATCCAGGGTTTCACCGATGTTAACTGCGGCCACCTATGCCTTTCCGTTCTCGCATACATGTCTAAAATAAATAACCCGTCGGTGGAACATTTTCAGAAAGCATTGTGGTACCTAAAACACCATGGGAGTGTTCCATCTCACCAGCGAGACTTCGGTCTTGAAACTCGCGTTGCATGACGACATCATCTATCCTAAATCTATTGCTCTTCGTGCATTCTACAGCATGTACCTAATACCCAATGTCACGGAGCACAATAACAAAATTACTGTTGGAAATGAAAAAATAGTTATCACGCCAGGACAGTACAATCTGTCTACCTTGCAAGCCCAATTGCCAAGAAATGTACTGCTATCTCAAAATTCTGTAACTCACAGAGTTGAAATTGTGTCTGCTACGGAAACAGTAGACCTAGGCACTGTTGGAGAGCTTCTGGGATTCGAGAACAACACAAAGCTCGAACCTGGCATCAAGCACATCGGTGCCAACATTCCTAAATTTCTAGCCATCGAGACTCTGAACATACATTGCAATGTGGCAGAAGGCATGATCACCAAATCCTCGGATGGTATCCCAGGCAGCCACAAGCAAACAGGTATCATCGCTACGTTCAAACCAAACTCTGAATTCATGGAACCGATTATCTACACACCCTCACCACCGATATACTTCCCTATATCTCGTAATCGCATAGACAACATAGAATTGGCAGTGACAAACGAAAAAAATGAGGTGGTGAATTTTGCCGGAGCTACTACCACCGCCGTCGTGGAGATTAACGTATAATAAATAACAATCATGGAGCAAATCGAAAGTTACGAGTTGCAATCTTTCCCACCCAATCGCCGCACGTTCGCCAATTTGAACGAGCCGAACAGGGAGATCGAATACGATGTGGACGTTGGGGATGGGTTCATTCACCCTCACAGAGCTGATTTGTATATCAAGTTTGATGTGGTGAAGAGAGACAACGGCGAAGCATTCCACGCCAATGCAAATTTAAGACTTGTGGACAATTTTGTGCCGCATCTGTTCTCGCAAGTGGAAGTTAGAAAGCATGGCACCGTCATCGATAGGGTTGACTACCCTGGGATTACTTCTACAGCTGTGGGAACACTGAAACTCTCCAAGACCGATGCAGCATACTACCAGGCAGGGGGATTCGAAGCAGATACAAAAATCAAAACTCGAAGCCACACAGTACTGTTTCCCATGCGCTTGCTTCCAGGCTTCTTCTCCGACTACACGGAGATTATGTGGAAGGGTGGCTTGCGCGTCACTTTTCGCAGAAGCGCCAACGACAACGATGTGCTGATGCGTTACAGCACCTTGGGTGCAGACGGTGCAGCACTTGCCAACACACTACCCGACGCAGCCAAGTGCGTCATCCAGTTCATGGAGCTGCGCATGCCTGTGGTGGAATACGAATCTAACTACGGTCTCAAGTACAAAGCCGACATTTTGAAGAACCCCCAAGTACCCATCCAATTTTACGGTTACCAGTGTGTGCAGAAACCTGCTTCCGGCAGCCATTTTGAATTTGATGTTACTACGCAGTTCAACAGCATCCGGTACGATATGCCTGAGTTTGCGGTCGTGCTCTTCCAGACGGGGAAAGATAATAACCAAGAGAAAGATTCTAGCCAGTTTGATAATTGCAAAATTAAGAATGTTTACCTCAAAAATGGAAGGAATGAAGTTTTTCCACGCGAGAATTATAACTTAAACATTACGAACAACGATTATCTGAAACTTTACGAGGCGTACACAGCTTACAAGAGAGTGACCTCCGCCAATGTGGACGTGTACTACAACCCCAACGAGTTCATAGCTCGCAGACCCATGTTTGTCATCAACACATCTAAAAGAAAACAGGTGGTTGTTAACGATCGTACCAACATCAAGATTGTATGCGAGTTCCACGACGCCTTGCCTGCAGATACTCTGTGCAGTGTCATTCTTATTGCAGAGAAAACATTTGTGTATGACGTCAAGAATGAAAGAGTGACTGAACAGTTTTAAATAAATAAAAAAAAAAAATAGCACACAATAAGAAATGTGGAATTTTATATATATAAGTACAAATTGCAATTAGCAGTTTCCAGAAGTTTAATTTTGCTGTGCCATGCATGCATGTAATCGAGGAAGTGGAAGTAAATTAAAATTGTTTTTTTTTTCTTTTCGCATTGCCTATTACTTTTTGTTACACTCTGGGCAGGCCTTACTAGTTTGGAGGCGATAGTGGCCCCACGGAAGTGTATGGACCCCACATTCAAGAATACACCTCTTGTCGTCGTGTGCATCCAGAGCAACTTTCCTGACAATATTAGTTGTAAGCACATGATCGACGCTTTCGATACGATGCTCTTTTTGTAGAATGGGCGATTTTGTTCTGAGGCACTCGAGGTAATCCTCAAACTTGAGGTGCTCCCGAACCACTTGCCTGCTTACACCCTTTGCCTTTTTTGTTACAGAACCCTCAGCCCGGATCGCATAGGCTTTGGCACGAAGTCCAGCAAACTCCACAATCACATCCCCATCTTTCTCGTCCTTGAGTTTGCCGGGTATTTTTTTGTACCGGGGCAGAATTCCATACCGGTTTAGCTGGGGATAGCCCGATGTGTCGAAGAGCTTGACAAGAGCTGGAACTTTGGCTATATCACCATACGCATCGGCCGTGCGAACATGGTACACCAAGCTGTCTGTGTCTGTGTAGAGGAGCGAGATATTGTGGTTGTAGTGTGCACGTAGTATGTCGTAATATGTCTCGAACATGCACAACTTGCTCAGATCCAAAACTGCAGCTCCCACATAGATGGGCTTGTTGAGTAGCACCTCGCGCCGGTTCATGTGAATCAGAGACATCTGTTCGTTGTAAATTGTTCGAGACCTGAACAGCGGGCTTGCAACAAGTCGACGACACTGTTTTCTCTTCGTCACCAACCTCACATCAACGCGATTTCGCACATTCTCCATGGTCTTCCCAAATACCGCATTGTTCATTAATTTGAAAAAATCGCGATCAAGTTCCGAAGTGGCAGCAGTGCGATGTTTGGTGTTCAGTTCGATGTACGGCTTCAACCATGGAGACTGCCTGAACAAGAGCACGCGGTAAACTGCTTTGACCGAGACCCCTTGCTGCATTAACCACTGGAGGTTCCGGTAGTGTAGCACATAACGCTTTTTGGGCTCCAAGTCCATGACGAGCTTCGGTTGATCCGAGCCAGGTGGACACTTGAATTCCGGAGCAGGCGAAAGGTCACAGAATGTATCCTGCAGCTTCTCGGGGAAGTCAAGGTCCACCTCGGCAAAAAACCCAAACTCGTCGCACTCTTTTTCGATGTCGTGGTATAAAGGACCAACCCACTCAAACTGTCCTGTTGGGAGTGGCTGCATCATGGAGTGCCCGTAAAGATTATTCACATCAGTGTACATGATGTAGCTTGATGGTTGGGAGGGGTCGTAACCAGTGGCCATGTGGTGATTGTTGGCGTGTGCGAAGCATTGCGACACTTGGACCATGCCGCCCCGGATAGCTCTCTCGATGAAAAGCATAATATCAATATCGGAGATAAGTGAAAGTTTAATTTTAGTCAGCAGGAGCATGGCCGACCATGCCAGTCCAGGAAGGCTGTAAAAATATACAGGGTCCAGGTTGTAAATGTTTATCGCAGTCGCCCGAAACGCCTGGAACACATCGGCAAGAAGCGTCACATCAAGCTTCAGGTATGCATCGTGGTAATCACCAAAAGTTCGGCAACCCAACTTGACCCACATAGACTGAGCATGCTTGTACTCCTCGTCGGTAATACCTGAACCTCTCAGCTGGCTGTAGAACTTATCCTGGGGAGGCAGCAACTCTTCTTCGAACTTGGAAGGGTCGGTGACGTATTCGTAGGGGTAGACCCCTTTACGTCTGATGAGTGCGACATCTAAGTTCGGGAAACTTGATGTGGTAATGGCTAGTTGGTCGTCTCTGAGCTTCCCAGCAAGAGCATCCAGGCTTGCCTGGAGGAACCTCAGAGAGTCGAGGAACCGAAGCTCGATGCTCCTGCTTTTTGAGTCGGGGATCGGCACCCACTTGCTGACGCTAATATAACGCTCCTCGTTTTGTGCCAGGACATTGATTCTTGCATTGTCGTACCCTAGATGTGTGACCAAGTGATGGAAATCATATCCCGAGCCATTGTGAAAAAAGACCGGTATGAAGCGCGGGTCCCTGGCTCTCAAGTTACACCTGTTGCACCACGGGCCAATGTAGCTTCCGGTCCCATAATGGTCATGGTGGTGGACCTTTTTGTTATCGTCATTGAAGACTGAGTTGCAAACAGGACAATTTAGAGCCATTTCGTGCTGATGCTTGTCTTCCGGAGACAGAGGCAGCATGGGCTTGGGGGCCAACAGCACCTTCCCTATCTTGATGCCTTCCTGTTGCATTCTCTCCAGGAAGTGTTTGACCGGGTCGGGACCGCGATACACATAGGGCTCGGAGGCAATATGTTGGTCTCGCCACACCACAACATAGGAGTAACTCGAGGCCTCGTGGATTTGGAAAGGAATAGTAGAGGATGTTTCGGGGTTGGGATGGCAGTTAGACAGAGGTTGAAGAAAGGCCTCGAAGTCTGCTACAATATAGGCAGGATGCTTCACCATAGCACTGTGCATGCGAAAACACTCTACTGCACCAGGTTCGGGCAGGATAGTTCGTGCAGGCTTGTTGGTACCACAGTAGAGCATGTGGCGAGCTAGCTTCTCAGCAGCAATGTTGGGTCCTCGAGAGTGTTTGAATTTATAATGGTTTTGGTTGTCGAAAGTGGACAGGCACCTGCAACACACCACGATGTGACCATCATGTCTATTTTTCTGATTTGAAACAAGTCTGGAAAGAGAGCGAATAAGCGTATAATGGTGGCAGGTGTTATTCTTGATAAGAAGAAGGTCAATTTGCTGTGCACTATCATCATCTACATCACTTACCCGAATAGGGTAGACGATGTTTGCCTCGGTGAGACCGTAAACATTGATGGCTAATTGCAGGCCCAACAAGTCACGAGCACGAACCTCAAACTTGCGAATATGCGAGACTTCTACAGGGTAGGCAATCCCGGCCATTGCATCCTCCAGTTCCGACTCATACTGCTTGTAGTGTGCAACACGGCGTGGACTGTTTTCCCAAGGTATAGGGTGCAATGCTGCCAGCACCGACCAGAGGAAGCATTTGGTGTCTTTGTTCTGAATATTGAGAACAGCTTTCCTTGCTTCAACCTCGGGTGGCAGGGCAATATAGCTAGACCCTGCCAGTGGCAGGAACTTGTTAAGTGTCAGACAAAGTTCGTGGGGGTCGCCACACAGCAAACCGCCTGAGCCTTCAGCCTGATGCTCCTCGTGCTTTGCCACAAGCTCCTCGACAAACTTGTCGTAGATGCTGTCGAGGTCAGTGACATCTGCCTGATGCAGTGTTTTTGCTTTTGTGGCATGGAAGAATTTATATATTTCATCAGACGGTTTCTTATACTTGCAGCATAGCACAGCATAGAATTTAGTGGAGTGTGTGGCCAATGCATCGTTGAGGATGGATATTATCTTAGCTCGCTCGCTCTCCAGAAAACTACGCACATCGCAGAAGCTGTCTGATGTTATGTCAAAGTCTTCTAATAAATGCTCAAACGCAAACCGGTCTGCTTTCTTCGCCAGCTTGACGCGTTTGGCAGGTGGCGATGCATCGAGGGAGGTTACTTCTACCTTTCGCTTGGAAGGTTGCGGTAGAGATGTTCCAGTGCTCTTGCAAGTAAGCTGGTGTCGCTTGAAGTTGGCAATAGTAATATTTTTTCCACACTTAGAGCACAGTTTGGTCGCACATATTCGCTTTCCCGGCACACAAGTACGACAGTGCCTTTGAAAATTTTTACTTGACACAGCAGTTTGGCACGTAGGGCAATTTTTTACAGAACGCATAATGCAGAGATTTTTTGGGGGTATGTTATTTAATACCCAATGCTGTGCAATGCAAAATATAATTGTTAACTTTTTTTTTAAAAAAAAAATTATTTTTGAAATATTCTCTATGACCTTACTTGGGTTTTTCCGCCAAATTATATGCTTCTAGTCTCCTATACTTTGGTGGAGCCTGTTCAGGTTCTATCCCCCGGCATGTGGGTTCCTCTGCCAATCCAGCAAAGGTGAGAAATCAGCGCTGTGCTCCGGCTTATATAGATTTAGAGAGTCAGTAGAAATCTTGCTTACTTAAACCAATCAGAAAACACCACGTATAAATTATTAGCCAATCAAAATCTCTGTTTTTTACTCGAGACACTAAGCCAATCAGAAAACAACATGACTGATATGACATCATTATATTACGTAATAACTTGTTGCTACACACTACAGCTTACAGGTTGGCAAAATCTGATATGAAAGCAGATAATACGCTTAAGTCTTATTTATATATAATTTTCACAGGCGTACAATATTGTCAACAGTATCATATTTGAGCAGGTCGTTTGTCACCTAAACACTACAGCTTACAGGTTGGCAAAATCTGATATGAAAGCAGATAATACGCTTAAGTCTTATTTATATATAATTTTCACGGGCGTACAATATTGTCAACAGTATCATATTTGAGCAGGTCGCTTGTCACCTAAACACTACAGCTTACAGGTTGGCAAAATCTGATATGAAAGCAGATAATACGCTTAAGTCTTATTTATATATAATTTTCACGGGCGTACAATATTGTCAACAGTATCATATTTGAGCAGGTCGCTTGTCACCTAAACACTACAGCTTACAGGTTGGCAAAATCTGATATGAAAGCAGATAATACGCTTAAGTCTTATTTATATATAATTTTCACGGGCGTACAATATTGTTAAGAGCGTCAGTTTCCGTAGAGCTCTCTTTTTCCATCTTCCCTCTATACAGTGAAGCTGTAGAAGACACAATTAGCTAACCTAGCATACAACATACCTTCCTAATTAATATGGATATTGTCACACATTCCTCTTATTTTATACTGTTGTAAATGGAAAGGATTATGTACGGTAAATGTTTTGTACATTATAGGGAAAAAATGCAAAATATCCCCCAATTTTAATTCGATCCACCTCTGAATCGATTTTTTTACATATTCTCACGCCGGCACATATGTTGTTCTATTTTGCTTCTTTTACTTGCCTTGCTTAATTAACTCTCGCTAATTAGCATTTTTTTGGAAGAAGTCAACTAGAACAACATATGGCGGTATGAGAAATATGCAAATTAAAGAATATTTTAGTAATATAAGGGCCCTAGCAATTAGCTTCGTCGACTAAGAGTACTCTTTTAAACGTCTTCAGCTAGATCGTATTACTAAGCAAAGACATTCAAAATGTTTGGGTGTTGAAAAAGTTTGACCTACTTTTTATTTCTATTGTTTGCTAATAGATGGCGCTGATAGTTTTCGAGAGCAAAACATAAAATTTGCATGCATCTGATGTCGAACTAGGAACTTTATCTTTCGGGGAGTCAACATTATTTTTTTACTCAGTCGTCATATAACATGAACACACGCAAACATTCACATGTGCTTTTATTATTTTGTGTTCGGTAAGTACAAGTATATTCTTACATAAATTATTGTTTAATTTAATAAATTGTAAACTCGGAGCCTGCTATACTAACATTCCTTCTGTGTTTCATTATACTATTGAAAGCGAATGTTGCGTGCATACGGAAATAACACAGAAAAAAAAAAGCGGATGGAAGCAATTTAAAATCAGTGGAGCAAGGTTAGTATTACGAGAACGTAAAAACATGTGCTTTCATTCAACTTCGAAAAATAAGAATAAATGTGTGCATACAGAACACATATGCTTTCTTTTCACAGTTGTAAAATCATATAAATTGTACATGAAGTAAGTTGCGGGAAGGCTCTCTCTTTTATGTCTGTGTATATGTATGTTGTACAATTAGGTACAAGTATTGTACAATTAGGTACAAATTGTTGTACAATTATTTCCCCCAGTTGCCCAGTTGGAGTTGGGGGCACAACACTGGTACTATTTGTACCCACAGTGCTTACTCATGTATTTTGTTTAATATTTTATTTCAAATTCACTGTCAGAAACTAGTGTTGCCAGTTCCTGGATGTAGGTTTACCTACTCTGTTGGTTGTCACTGTCAAGCTCCCAGTATTTGTACAGCATAAAAAGCCATAACCCCCCCCCCCTCAAAATATATACATTGTATACGCCAAGATGCCCAATAGCCTAGCAACACATCATGAAAGAACATGCCAAAAGGACCCAGTGGGTTTATAAGTCAGTGCTGCCAACTCCTATTTGTAGGTTAGCTTAGCCTGTGAAAGATCATATAGTGGAATTTTTGTAGAGTGGGTTAGCAACACCGACGAGCATCAAATGATGATTTCAAGCCTCAAATGATGATTCGAGCCTCAAATGATGATTCGAGCCTCAAATGATAATTTGAGTTTTGTCAGTGTTGCCAATTCCTATTTGTAGGTTAGCTTAGCCAGTGAAAGATCATATAGTGGAATTTTCTTCGGATGGGTTGGCAAAACCCAAGCCTCAAAGGAGGAACATCCAATAGAGTTGCCAAATATAAAAAGGGGACAATAGGTCCCCCTCATAAAAGGCTACAGTAAGGGCCCACAGGTCGCCAACACTAGGCCCACAACAGTGTTGCCAGACATAAAGAGTACATGGACCCCTCAGGCCCTTTGATGAAAGTTTACAGTGAAAAACCCAGTAGGTTAACAACACTGTCAAAGGATCTACGGCGGTGTTGCCAGATGTAAACAGGGGGGCAATGGACCCCCCTCATAAAAGGCTACAGTAAGGGCCCACAGTGTTGCCAACTCTGTGCCCTCAAAATATACATCATAAAAGGCTACGACGAGCCTCAAATGATGATTCGAGCCTCAAAAGAGGATTTAGAACTGTCTTTTTGTGTCTACTTTTAAAAAATGGGATAAGAATATAACAGCCTTGGATTTCACGTCACCCCAGAAGTTTTGCACAAGGCTTCGAAAGAGCAAGATTTTGAACTAGATAGGACGTAATCAGGAGGGGAAGGAGGAGAAATGATCAACAAAAGACGGCCGGTTCGACTGCTTCCACATTCGCAAGGGAAGCTCGTTGCAGACAACTTGACTGTGAAATAGTGAACAGTTTTTAGAATTTTAAAGGTTTTTACAGTTTTTAAAAATTCATACAGGAGGACAAATAAGTTTGTATTATAGGTTTTAACTTTGGTAAATGATGGCTTTAAAGTATGTAAATTTTCAGTGCATAATCGATCTTCCTATACTTTTTCCCTACTCGTATTTCACCTAACCCTTAATCCTGATGACTATGGAAGAAATATTTTGATGAAGCTATGACTTTATGAATTGCTTATAAAACACCGAAACCTGAAGAAGAGAGAAGTTATCTCTCGAAACGTCGTAATTGAAGAAAACTTATTATACTCGCAAAAAACATAAGTGAAATTGTAATTTATATTGTCTATAGTAACATTGCTGGCAAAGTAAGTAGAGATACAGTGGAACCTCGATTTTACGTTTTTCAGGGGACCAAGCTCCAAATCTAAAATGCAGGAAAATGTAAAATTGAGGAAATTTTTATAACATTTTGCTATATTGGAACCATCAAGATTGAATGTGTAATGCGGGAGAATGTAAAATCAAGGAATATAAAATCGGGGTGCCACTGTAATAATAATAATAACAACCCATCCCTCTACAGCCTGTATGGGGTTTGGCGTATCTCCCAACTGTCAGTCTCCCTCACACAATCCTACCTAGAAGATTGGAGATATTCAACCAGTAATGGGGTGACCTGTGGTCAGCATGTCGAACCCCCAGCCATTATAGGAAATATCCAGAACTGGGTTATGTTACTCACTCGTAGCTCCCCACTTTCCTCATGAAGGTTGGGTTGCCATTTGCCCTATACACAGGCCGAGAACCCAGAAACTGAACCCATGCCATCCTGCAGTCAGATCCCAAAGCACACTGCCTTAGACTGCATGGCCACGGAGGAGATATGTTTTCAAATTATGGAATGTTTCAGAATGAAAAAAAAATAGCCATCCATGTACTAATATATTAGCAAACTGAACATGTCTGGAAAGTATTCATCACGTCACATTATTTGGTTAACTTGTTTGTAAACCAGAAACTTTATGTTGCATCATTCAATTTAAATTTATTTCCTTAACAAATATTGTAATGAGCTCAAATTTACACATTAATCAGGATAGTATTCACTAATAACATCTGCTTCACGTCAAATCTTCTTTGTTACAGACTGCGACATGGCAGCAATCTGACTTGCTCGAATTGTTGAATGTGCAAGAAAAGTCACTGTTTTCTTCGATCCACTTCGAAACTGTTTGTTACGAATTGTAAGAGTAATCATGAATCACAACTACACCACATCAAGCGATATTAAACAATACAAGCAAATCTATATAAATGAAATATAACAGGGTAGTTTGGCAGGTGCTTTTACCTACTTCCCCCTCTCGCGTTTGGAATAGATTTTTCTAGTTAGTTTTGTCTTCCCTGGTTGGACTTACATGGATCCCCCTACTACAGCAGTTAAAACCAAGGAACAGCAGACGATAGGAACACAGGCAAGCAAACAACAAGGTGCATTTGACAAAAGAAATCCAGAAGCATGCTAAGTAAGAGAGTAGCTGCCACCGAAATCATAAAACGTAACAAAAAATCAGTTTCATATAGAAGTGAGAACATCAGCTGTCTGTATATGTAGGTATATTTTAGTCGAGATTTTGAAATATTTTATTCACTATTGTTTATAGCTCAATTTTCATTTTAAAAGTTGTGACACTACAAAATACTATTTTGCATCACCAGTAGAAAAAAGTAACCTACACATATGCTCATATGCTGTTGAATCATACAGCACAGGGTGTAAAGACAGTATCTTCTGTCATGTGATATTTTGTGTTGTTCTAGTAATAATAATAATAATAATAAAAACTCATACCTAATGCACCAGCAAGAGGTTAAATTTAAGTTTAGACTACTAATACAAGAGTTTTTCCAAAGTTGTAAGTAGGATTGGGAAGATACCAGCCTATACTGTAGTATCAGTATCTGAAGGTATTGGTTGGAATTTAAACACCGATACCAGATGGTGTTCAATATCCAGGCATCTCACAGGGTCTGCATAATTTTTGAGCTACACTTTTCCTTTGGATAAATGTGTTCTTTTCATTAATTTTGTGACAGTATTATGTTGAAAAATTGATTTTGATTAACTGCTATCTATGTATTGTAATAGTCTCATGATCTCATATGTGATGGATGAATATTAGATGTATATGGCATAGTTCAATGGAATTCTTGTATACACTAGCTTGTATAAATATTTTGCAGTTCTTTAATGGGACTCAGTAAGTGTATCAACAGCAGCATATCAATTACCACTGCTATGGGTATGGAAGTGCCTCGTGATTTCACTGACAGGAATACGCCGGTTCTCCCATATCAAGTCCTCCACTTGAGCAATGTTGCTTTCCGTGACAGAGCGACCTGGACGCGGAGAATCTTCAACACTGGTTATGTCCTGTTTGAACTTCTCAGCTCACTCGTACACACTTGTGATTGACTCATACAGTTGCCACCATACTCAACTGCCATGCGGCGATGAATTTCTATCGGTTTTACGCCTTCACTCAACAAAAATCTCATGACACTTTGCTGCTTCAGCTTGGAGCACTCCTGTAATGCACCTTGTATTTTTTTTTCTTCCAGAAAGTTTTAACTGTAAGAGAGAGTGTTAAAGCATCTGCTAAAAGACAAATTGACTACAGGAATAGCAACCTGCCCAAAACAGCATTTGCAGCTTTTATGGCAAAGCAGATATCTTCAGTTGATAGTGCTCCTCAACATTCAGTGCATCAACAGCTTGGAATACCAGGGAAGGATCACATAAAAAAGGTAAAAAGTTCGAAACTCTTGCTTTCGTGGTCCCACAATATAATGTGTTTCAGAAATAGAGATTTTTTTTTTCAAGTCCACTTTATGTTCATAAGGATGCCCAGGTGTAAATATATTGTTTAACCTTTAGCCACCCGAGCCTTTTGCATGTAACCCCCTTGCCACCCGAGCAGATTTTCAGCAAAATGCAGAGTTTTATAAAAATGACTGTAGCGGACGCTAATTGCCGTAGAGAGATAAATGATATATCGTTTTAATCGGAATGAACCATAGATTCGGAATATATAAAATTTATGCACATTCGGCATATATATATGGAGGGCAGGGGGGGAGGGAAAATTCCAAAATTTTTGAAGAAAAGAAAATGGGGTTCCCCCCCCCCAGACAAAAAGTACAAGACATTGTAACAATACACATGGAAATAATTGCTGGAGTGTTAGGAACAAGAAAATAATTGCACTATTATCATATAATCAATAGAACATGACTTGTACCCCCAAAATGAAAAGAAGAAAATCGCAAATCCAGTCAAAAATAGCCACATTGTAACGTAAAAACTACGTGCATGCTAGAGGATCTCGATCGAGATACTCGGGATGCAAGGGGTTACATGTAGGATCTTGATCGAGGTGCTCGGGATGCAAAAGGTTAAAGTGAGGTCCTAATAATTTGCATTGTGCCTCCATTTGAAATCGAATTTGAGGTCTCTTGATCGTATTATCCACACCTTGTGACTTATTTTTGTGGGGTTACATAAAAGACAAAGTGTTGGTCCCACCACTGCCGTATATCAACATGTTGAAAGGCTGCATTACTGCAGCAGTAAAACACTATCAACAGACCTATCTTGTAAAGGGTGTGGCATGAACTGGAATATTGTGTTGACATCTGCCCTGTCACCCAGGGTGCACACATTGAACATTTGTTGTAGGTGTAAAAATAGACTGTTTTGAATTCCTATTTCAACAGGGGCCACTTTCGGCCAAGGTAAGTGCAGTAGTCTACTAGTAATAAATTACCCTAACCCTGAAAAACATTATGAAATGCTCTGTCTTAAACATACGTAGGCAATTGAGAATCATTCCTATACACTTTCCTGGACCAACTACTTCAGCTCTATGAAGGTCACCTGGACCCACTTCACCATCCAAATCAAACCCACCAACCACATGGAATACTTACTTCTCCAGCTCCCATCAATTCAACACCCAAGAAATACATCCTATTCTCCATGGCTCTCAGGGGAGATAGCCTCAATACTTCACCCACCTCCCAACAGAACTACAACCTACGCCTACACCTGTGGATACCCTACCACTCTGGTCACCAAAAAAATATCCCAAGCTGCCTCATGGCCCTCACCAAGAAGTCTGCAACCAGCCCCCATGTACAGCTCACCGCTCACGAGAATATCTCCAAATGAGGGGAGAGGGCGTGCAGAGGGACAGGGGAGGACCGGTCTATTTACAGATTTTAGGGGTAGAAGGAGGTTTTCCGCTGCGGTCATTGTCGTTGTGGAAATGCTTCTGCGCGGGTGTTTAATTGTTTCTGAGGGATGTTGCGTGGTTTTCGTTGTGTTGTAAGAGTTATGGTAGTTGTATATTATTTAGCCGTGTTATGTCGGAAACGTTCGAATAAAAGAAATGATCAACAGTGTCGATATGAAACAATCATCCCGAGAATTTTTATGTCAAACCTAGACCGACAAAGTAATGTTTACCATTGTTGACATTTGTAGCTTTGCACATTGTAAGTGCAAATAAATGTTCTCCGCTTTCGCAACTCTTTTTGTCTTTTTCTCTTTGGCATTTGCTTCGAACGCCAGTACTGTAACAGCCAATTCCGTCGTTGAAAATATCTTAAAGATTGTAGTTAGTACAATCGGCAGGCTTTTATTTAAATATATATATATATATATATATATATATATATATAAAAATCGGTGTACTCTGTCAAGAAATCAACACCAGATTGATGATGATCATACCTTTACCGCTAATGTGGATACCCCCTGACCGTGCGCGGACAGTGATTTGAGCGTAGATGTGAATGAAGCCTTGAAGCTTACAGCGAGACCACATCGCTTGTTTCTGACCCAGGGTGCACTCCCCCAACTCTAATAGTGGAGTCGCCTGCCGCTACGTCACTTGACTTCCGTCAGGGATCTTCTCCTGAGCGGTGGGCTGTACTTGTTCCTACGTTCCCTGCTCTCCATCCTTCACAGTGTTCCCAACCAAAAACATCTTTCCTGGGAAGTCCAGAGTTGTTTTCAAATGCCCCCACTCACAAACGCAACCGACAAAGGTTCAAAACATGCCCCATTCTTGTCACTTCCCATGTCCTCCAAATCCACACTACCACTGGCAAATTCACCGTCCTCCTCCAAGGCACCTGCCACATATTCAACTACACCTACATCCCCATCTGCAACATCTGCTGTAGTTTCTACCTGGGGGAATCATTCACAGCCCTCAAGTTCAGAATCAACAACCACTGCTTCTCTACCCAAAACCTGGATTTCACTGTTGCTGCTCTCGCCAACTACCACAGTATCTCCTTCAGTGACTGCTTCCAGATAGCGATCATCCACCCCTTAAGGCCGGTTTACATTGGTTGAGTAGACGGGAGAGTAGCTGGAGTGAGTAGGGTAAAGCGAGCTCCTCTTCCCTTGTAAACAACTGGGGAGAGCACTGGAGCCAGTACTCAGGACAGTCGAGTGGCTGTCCACGGAGGACAGTGACTCGACCGAGTAAACGCTTTCTGAGGACAGTATGGAGTCTGTGAGTGTCCATGGAATTTGTGTCGATTATAGGAACAAACAAAATAAACTACGGGTGTATGAAGTTGAAGAGATGAGACTTCATGTATTTGACGTAGGAGAAGTAAAAAAATAAGGAATTTACGTTTAACCAAGAATGATCGAAAATAGAAAAATCAAATAAATTAGTTTTATTTCCAGACACGTCCTTGTTCATTATTGTGTTCATTTCTCATGAAATAAAAGTGTGTGAACCGTTTCAGAACTTTCTTTTTTTAAATCGACGACGACGTTGATGGGTTCATTTTGTAAAAAGAGCACCAAACAGCTGCAGCTACTATCCCACTTTGCTGGAGTCGAGTAGAAAGTGTGTAAACAGCTACTCGCCATAGAAGGGTCGAGTGGAGCAGACAGGCCAGTAACACTCCCGCTCAGTCGACCAATGTAAACCAGCCTTTAGCCCAATCAACCAACAGCTCAGTATGGAAAAGATGTAAGAGGGCCTATATATCAACCATGATTGCACCTACACCCCCTGGCCTGAACAAGGCCATAAAGTAATGTTCCCCACCCCCAAATCCATAACGCTACCACTCACATTTTATGACAAGCCTGGTGAGAAAACCTTGTTTTTCTGTACCATCTCTAACTTCGATCTGGACTTGGCAACTATGCAAGTTGAAGTTGCACTTTTGTTTTCACCATCTTTCTTTCCTCTGCAGCTCATGACCCCGAACATCTTAATTTTACCAGTTCCTAGTGAGTGTTTAGGGCTTATTATTTAGCCCTTTTGGCCTTCCTTCCTTTGATCCACTCATACATCCATACGCCAACCCCGTGGCAGAGTGGTTATCACATCGTGCTCTGACACCAGTATGACGGTTATTGTCATATGACATCATAAGGTTAATACAATGTAATGAATGTTGAGAACATTTAGATAATCAACGCATGTTCATAAGCCTGTACAATACGAATTTCAGAGAATTCACGATAGAGTAAAGTATAATTTTAATCACGTCAATTCCAGATAATAACACTAGGTGGCACCATTTGAAAGTTATGATAAATTGTAAAATTCTTAAATCGCATTTTACGTGAATGTTATATTGAAGTTAAACTCAAAGTCATTCTTATATAAGCGCCTTTGTAACAAATTTTGATCTATTTTTGTTGAAGATCACATTGTCATAAAATTTACCGCCAAAATGTTTGCTGTTGCTTATGCACAAGGACATTTTGATGTGATGGCAGCTGCACGCATGGACAATTGCAGTGATGGCGATAAATTATAAAACTTACAGCGTGATATTCTCCATGCTGTCGCTTAAATAAAGATAGAAAGTTTATTCAAACATTTATTGGAAAAAGATCCTTGACACATACATATGCAAGTATTGTGATATTATATAAATATGTAAATTGACAAGTTATCCGAGATAATTGTGTTGTACACAAAAAGACGGTGGGAAGGAGTAGAAGAAGAGGAAAAAAGTGGGAGTTGGCTGGAAAAAATGGTAGCGAAGAGAGCATTGTGGTGAAGAGAGGAAATAAAACATTTCCGTGGATTTTCGGCGGTCACACGTTTGCGGAACGAAAAGTGAGGATTGTTTCGATACTGCTAATGGACGATGAATGTTTGCAGATAATAGAGAATGGCGATCATAAGTTAAATGATGAAATTATCATTCACAAACAGTTCGCATAGGGACTGTTACTTGGCATCTTTTCCTGGGTTCACAAGGTAAGCTGTTGTTATCTAAACATTTCTGCATGAGCTTATGTCATCGCAATATAGGTAGATCTACCAAATTGACATTGTCGGTAAATGCATGCATTCGTGTGAAGCATGTGTCACGCAAAGTTCGTGTTGAACCTCATGGTGCATAGTAATTGACTGGTGACGCTTTCATTATTTGGTTCAAGTACACATATATAAAGAAGCAAGAATATTATTCATTTCTGTAAAAAAATAGTTGAACTTTGTATAGTATCTTACTCAATTGTTAGTACATTGAAAACCATGAATGGTTAAGGAAATATGGTAATTTCAATTTTCTCGCTGTCACGTGACTATATATGGGTATAACTGCAGTAAAAACAAAACAAAACGAAATCAAGTGCAATTTATCGTACAACTCGCAACTAGTTGAGTAATGAAAGTTGAATATATCTTTCAATGTTTGATTTGTGGTTCTGTAATTGGTAGAGACCAATACGGGTAACTAGATGCGGTGTTGCCATGTGGGTCAAGCCATTCACAGCTTTGATCCAGTTTCCTTGAAGTAAAAGGAATCAGCTGTTCATATTGTATATAAATTGCAATATTAGTTCACAAAGTAGTGGTGTATCTTGCATATTCCAATGCGGTGGATATGTAAAGTTTCATATCGATAAATATGTTTAAAGAAATCTGAGGACTATTTCAACCTAAAATAAACGAGTCATGATATGTATATTTGGTGAGATATTCTGTTCTAATGTTATGTTCCTTACAGAGGTAGAATGCTTCGAGTGTGCTGTGTTTGCGACTAAAGTTGTTGCTTGCTAACATTTGATGTGTCTATTTCTCGGAAAGTATTAAAGGTTAACAGACGCTCGGGTCCTTGGGACGTGTTAATGGGTTCGAGTCATAGGAAAGGGTTAGGTTGAATTAGGGGTATTCTGTACCCGACGATCAGGCAGTTGGCTTGAGGGATTCAATTATATGTGATTCAAGAAGGATTGGCGTGCATGAAGAGCGTAGATTCATTTGCAAATAAATATATATATTAATTCAAATTGTTCTTTGGGGTTATTGATCCTCCCAGCAATTTTCCTCCCACCTGCACTTTCAGGCGCTGCGAATGTGACCTGTGGGGGGCTTCCTGCAAAATAAGGTGAGAACAGTGAGAACTCAGGTTTGAAAGGAAATTGTAGTGGATGTCGCATAGAGATGTCAGGTGGATTGTTTTAACCTACAGGGTGCCGTCTTGGTTAAGTTGGGGAAAATACTGGTTGGAGTTCTCAGGTCTCCTGGAGCGTCACACCAGGTTCGAATCCTGGCCTGGGCATGGGTGTTTGTAAGTGTCCATTCATCAATTTCATCACATCATCACTCATCCCCATCTTCACAATTAGCCAAAAGTGGCACAAAAGCGAAGTAAGACAAACTAAATCAATCAATCAAATCAATCAAACATATATACATACACATGAGGGTGGTCTGTAAAGTTCTTGGCCTCAACCATAGGTGGTGATGCTATCACCAAGGTTATTTTCTAAGTTGGCACACCATTCATAAGCATATGTGAAAAATTTCAAGTCATTCTATGAAATAGTTTCTTTAATACTGCTGTTTGGAGCAGATGTGGTGTGTATATTCTTCAAAATGGACAAAATTGAATTTTGTGCAATTATAAAATCATTTGTAAAGGAAGCTTTAATGTCAAATGAAATGCATCCCAAGTCATAAAATTTTATGGAGAGACTTCGTTCTTTGTCAACAGTTGAAAAATGGACTGTACCAACCTTGAAGATATCTACATGAAAGATGTCCAAAAAGTGCAACAACAGTAGAAATGATGTAACAAATAAATGATATGGTATTAGATGACCATTGGGTTAAAGTGTGTTAAATTGCTGAAGCTATAGGTATTTCGAAAGAACGCATAGGATACATAGTGCATGAAAAATTGCATGTGAAAAAGCTTTGCACAAAATGGGTGCCACCCTTGATAACAGTAGATCAAAAATGCATTCATATGAAGATCTCTGAAGGTTGGAGGGTTTTTTTGTGTCGATTTATAACTATGAATGAGATTTGAACCATGTTGTTTGAATATCCACCCTATTCTCCAAATTTGACTTGATTTTTTTTGTGTCGATTTATATCTTGAATGAGATTTGAACCATGAATTGTTTGAATTCTCCAAATTTGACTCCTTCCAACTTTTATCTCTTCCCAAAATGCAAACTCTTCCTTGCTGGTCAGTGTTTTCCACTGACTCAAGAGGCAGATGCAGCTACAGAGGTGTATTTTCTGTTCCCTCTCTGTGTCCATGTGTCCAATAAACAATAATCTGCTGCTCAGGTACACACAACATGTTTTGAGTCATGTTGGGTGTTGCGGTGTCTACTTGGTAGTGTGCCTTAACTACCCCAAAAAGACCTGGATTCCAGAGTTGGGTGGTCTCAGGTGGACATTGCTGCATAAAGTGGCTCTGGGCTCACCCAGCCTCTAATTAGTGGGTAGTTCTAGTACTGAGGTGGTGCTTATCCAGTGTTTCTTTAATGGATGAGGCATCACTGAGTCTCCCAGCTTTCAGAAGGACCACCATGTCCTGTTCTTTCTGTAAGGTGAAGCACATTACCACCACCAAACTAATATCCACAGGTATACATAGCCTCCCCAGCTTCTGCATATATTTATCTGCTTTTCAAGGTCATTGGCATTTGTGCTCATATCTAAACACCACCCCATCTCGTGTTTATGAAAGGGCAGTTTACTGTTTCCTCAATGATGACCTATGGATTGGTAAAGAAGGGCTCATGTCATTTTTCATATTTTCTGCATCGATTTCAACATGGAGGTTACGTTGAATCATAAACCATCTTTTACAGTGTCCCAACATAAGCAGTTTGTCAGTCACTGAATTATGTGAATTTCTCTTATTCATGGTGATAGAAAGATATGAGTGAAGCATTTACTCCACTTTTTTTTTGTGAGTTACTCAATATTTCACCAATTTTCATTTTGTAGGAACCACTGAAGAGTTATCATGCTGTTACCTTTTGAGTGATGTAGTTGGTAACACTGTCAAGTCATTCACAAGAACTTGCATTTAAGCAGCAAATGGATATTATTATTTCAACAAGCTATGCTGTCAGTTGTTTACCTAGGGGGTATCCCTTGAGAGGGGGTTGTATAGGTGGCTCGAGCATTGTCCTGATCACATTACCTTCATTGTGGCAGGTCAAGAATATGTGGAGCCTTTCCTCCATATCTCGTATGTGACTTCACAGGGGGAGAGCATATTGTGAAAAAAATATATTTTATGAATAACTAAACCTTGACATTGATTCAGTTGGTAGGGTATATGACAGCCACGTGCATAGACTCCGATTTCTTCTGATGTTTGGGGGGACCCAGAGTTAAGCAAAGCATAAATACCGATTTTTTTGGGGGGTTTGCATGTTTGGGAGGGGGTGGGGGCAAGGTTTATTTGTACCCAAAAATAGGGACATAAGAATGTACACATTTAAGTTAACCTTTCAAAAATTACAATTACTACCTCTGACAACACAAACACATACTCGTATTAGGGCACGCCAAACTTTATTTGACGGACAAATAATTCCCTATATTGTGATATAGTGTAACATAATACTTTACATGTAAGTTTTCGTTGAGAATTTGATTATCACGTTCTATTTATAATATTTATTCCCACAGTTCTTTCTTGAAGTTTAATATCTTCAAACATGCTCACACTACACACATACACATTTTTTTTTAAACATTACTTACCTATTTTTAAATATGTAACAACTTCCAGCCACAGAAATACAGTACACACATGTCTACAGGTACGAGGGTCACTATTTATATTTTGAGTCTTGGCAACACTGATTGAAGTTAGGCGCAATTTGACGTTTGCACGGAATCGTCTGGCATTATTGACCATAACGTACTTCAAATGTTTTGTCAATAGCTTGATTTGTGTTGTTTATGTTGCCTTGGAGATTGCGCGACAACAATAAAATGGAATTAACTCGTGAACATTTTCGTGCGATGATTTTTTACGGTTTTGGACGTGGATTATCAAGACAAGAGTGCATCGATCAACTTACTTCCACATTTGGCGATGAAGCCCCATCCTTTGCCACTGTGAAACGCTGGTATAACGAATTTAATCGTGGCCGCCATTCGCTCACCGATGAGATTCGCGAAGGTCGTCCAAAATCAGTTGTTGTTCAAGAAAACATTGATGCTGTGCAAAACCTAATACTGCAAGATCGTCATGTGACATACTGTGAGATTGAGGCAACCATAGGCATTAGTTCCACCAGCATATATAAAATATTACATGATCATTTAGCTGTGAGAAAGGTATGTTCTCGTTGGATCCCACACAATTTGACAAAAACTGAAAAAGACGCTCGCGTCAATTGGTGCAAACAAATGCTCAATAAATACAATCGTGGTGCTTCAAAAGACGTATATAAGATTGTAACAGGTGCCGAATCATGGATATATGCATATGAGCCGAAACGTAAACAGCAGTCGACTGTATGGGTGTTTCAAGATGAACCCAATCCAACAAAAGTTGTTCGCGCTCGAAGCACATCGAAACAAATGGTCGCCTGTTTTTTCGGGAAAACTGGTCATGTGGCAACTGTGCCTTTAGAGGAACGTAGAACGATCGACTCTGAATGGTACACAACAATTTGTTTGCCAGAGGTCTTCGGTCAAATACGGAAAACAAACAAACGCCGTCGGATCATTCTTCATCAAGACAATGCCAGCTGTCACACATCTCGTCTAACAACCGACTTTATGAACAGTCAAAAAATCGAATTGATGGGTCATCTGCCGTACAGTCCTGATTTGGCACCCAATGACTTCTTCTTTTTCCCGAATGTCAAGAATAAATTGCGTGGACAAGGATTTTCGTCGGCGGAAGACGCCGTTGATGCGTTCAAAAACCATATTATGGAGGTGTCTCAAGAAGATTGGAAAAACTGCTTTGACAAATGGTTCGAACGAATGCAAAAGTGTATTGACCATAAAGGAGAATACTTCGAAAAACAATAAAGCAGTTTTCAATGCCAAATTCCTGTTTTTCCATTGTTAGGCTCAAAATATAAATAGTGACCCTCGTATAAGTAAAATATCTAATCTTGATTAAATAAAACTGTGGCATATTTCAACAGAGTACTTTCAACTTCTCGACTTTTCCGAAGGTGGTTTTTCTTCTATCATAACATTCAATGAAATATTTTAGTGTCAATATTATCCAGTTTTCCTAATGTACTTATGCAAAGCACAGAAACTACGTCGAGCCTCTCAAGAGGAAGCACTATGGGTGTTAATCAGAATATGAAATATCTATGTTTACAAATTATTTTACTCACTGTAATGAGGAAAATTTATATCATAATACAACATGATTCAAAATGATAAGATTCAATTTCATAGGGTTATAGTTTATGAACTATACATCGTATGTGAACGATCTATGTAACATTTGAAAGAGGAGGTTTTAAAGTTCGATAAATAGTTGAATTTACATTTCCACCAAATTAATATCTTATTGCAGTGGCGGCTTCTGCCTATTCGCACATTCACGCGTGCACACCCAAATAAATCTGTAACGCAAATCGTTATTAGTATACTTATTATCTCTCCTTTGAAACATCAAATGTTCCCATGCCGCTTCACCAAGAGAGATGGCGGAGAAGCATGCGATCAGTAATATCAACCCAAGTAGACTGAGGTGCGCTCGCTCTATGCAAGTTTCGCTCCCTCTGATGCTGTTTACAGCAGTTGCGTAGAGAACGTCAATTGGGTCTTCTGGCTTGGTTGCTGTGCCTGGGGATTTTGCATCATTAGGAAACCCATGAACGCAGTGGTCAGTGTGTTAGCAGCAGCAGTCCATGCCCAGAATGTAGTGTTGCAAACCCATTCCATTCGAGACCTTGTGACGGAGTCGAGGCATCCCATACATGGAATTCATTGAATTCCTGGAATTATGCATGAATTATCGGCTCCAGGAATTGTGCGTGAATTTTTCTCCATAGCCATGAAAAACATTGCAAATTGAGGGATTTTTTTTTAGTAAGGAGAAATTTTGATGGTATATTGTCCCTCTCATCCTTTTCCGAGCATGGCAATGACAAGAAAGAACGGTAGCAGGGCGACTGAAAGCGAAACTGGTGTTTTAAGCTTGCCTGATATTGCCTTTGCTTAGTGCATCTTGGTCAAAATAAACGGTCCCTGTGGCGCAGTAGTCGAATTATCAGTCAGATGTTTTGCATTGTGGGCCTGTTACTGTGTTGCAAAATTGTTTAGCACTGTCAAAAGTTCGTTCCTGTTTCAGTGCAAAGTGTTTGATTTCATGATGTAAAGGGAAACTGTGCACAGCGAAAGCAGAGACTTAATATTTAACATTGTTGAATTTTTGGAGGGAAGTTTGCTACAAGGTGTGCAGTGACTGCAGTAATATATAGATAGCGTGGAAGGGAAGGTAAAATTCTGAAGTACGAAGCAGGGCAGTGTGGATTGAGTAAGATTTATTATTCTCCTGATTTTGCTTGATTTGCTTGGTTCGGTCATTAGAAAGAAACAACGGCTAGATAGATTACAACTGATTTCCTCCATGTGGTAGTTGGATCGGCTTCTTTGGTATATGCCAATGTTATTATTTTCGTTTATTATTATCAGCAGAGGGGTTGAGGAAGTTTTTGCAAAATATAACCTAAATGTGCCTTCATGGCACGCTGCTATATGCACAGGGAACTTTTTATTCTTGAAATAGTCAGAAAGTTGTAGTTTTTTCTTTTCTCCATTTTCATTTCTCAATGCTGAGCTCAACAACATCCATTCGCCACAATACACTGCTATACACTGAACAAATATAATCAATTTGTTTTCCAAATGGCGGCCCTCAGAAGTTCATCAGGTGAGGAGATCGATATTTCGACAATAGACGCCGACAATTAAAGTTAAAAGTAGCTTACATTCATCTGGAAAACAAAGGTATCTATTTTTTGATTGACTGACTCGCTCAAGAACATGAGGACTGCAGTATTCCCATGCTTCTTCCCTATTCTCGCACATAATCATAATATACGATGCATTTTCCTTAATTAACTGTGTATTTGGAAAAAGAAATACAGAGGTAGAGTAAAGTGCCCATTTCAGAGCAGAATCCTGTGTAATTTCCCAGAGTGTCGATTTCAGCGCCCCTGGCCACGTGGGAGACCCAGAGTGATTGATCTAAAGTGGGAATATTTTGACTTTGTACCTGCATGTTGCAACTCTGGGGTTCACCTAGCATCTAACAAATAGGTACCTGGGGGGTAAAGGTGAGCGACAGCCCCAGCCTAACCTATCCACATAGCATATTAACATATAAGCATGTAAATAGGTTAGGCAGGTTAAGTTTTGTTTATTTAAGGTATTGTTAGGGAGACAAATTTATGGTAAATAAAAACTGAGGAGAGCGGTAAATAAAATGTTAGATCAGCGGTATATACCAGCGGTGGAAAAAAAAATTGGCATACACTTTTTCATTATGAGGAAACAACATACAAAAGAGCTATAAATTGATAAACTACTTAATTTTTATATACTGTACACATACACAAGTACTTAGCTGTCCAACCAAAAATAAAACATCAACACAAAATCACTTCATTTCTAAATTGATATCTCAAGTGATTTATTCATTGTATGTATTTAAAGGATATCCTTTAAATAAATAACCACTACTGCACATACACAAACACATGTTGAAAATCACATGATGATAAACAAAATTAATTCATGACTGAACACAAATTACACCATTGTTTCCCTTGATGTGAGGGAACAGACTAATCTTATCACTGCTACAGCTAGCAAGTTCAATGAAACTGGAAGTTGAGTAGACATTCGGGGGAAGAATGGAATACAGCTTGACAGGGAACGAAGTTTTCGTACTGAGATTATGTGCATGGGAGATCCCAATTTTGCAGCATCTTCCTGATGTGATGGAAAATAAAACGTTCTTCAGCTGCAAATGTTAGGAAACTTTAGGAAAACATTTCATTACAAATCGACAGTTTGCGCGCACAACCTCGATTGTCAGCTTTTGCGTGTTTTCTACTTAATTTGATGATATTTCACGGTTATTTCGCAAAAAAAACTTTCATTTCATGGAAAATCACACATTTCGCATTACTTCGCGAATAAAACTCATGCATATTTCATCATTGGGAGTGTAGTTACGTGCAGAATGTTCAAAATTGCATCTTTTTTTCACATTTCGCAATTTCGTGCATCACGAAAATTCAATGTCCCTAGGTATTGTATACATAGTTGGATAGGTTAGGCAGGTTAGTTTTGGTGCTGTTAGCATGTATTTCCAATGCTAAAGCTGTCACTAGCTGCTCATGGTAAAGGCAGCTGGAGTGTGCTGCTGATTACATCACTTGTGTAACAGCTGAGATTGTGAATATGTGGGGCCCTATCTCCACTCCACATAGAGTGCCTTCATGGTTTCCTTTTTTTGCAAGTTAGCTCTAATGTGTTATCAAATAATGTTATGAGATCGTCCACAGTAACCCAAGAAGCTCATCACCTTCAGCACCCAATTTTAAGAAGACAAAACCGATGATAAAAGGAATTGGAAGATCAACACAAGTGACATCTGGTAAACTAGTTTCAAACTAACATGATGGCTTCTTCATGGCTGGCCTTGGATCCATGCATTAACTTTTCTTCCAGGCAACTTATCAGTTTAAAAGCATTGCTTTATACATGAAATGAATTTTAACTGTGTTTCTGATATTCATCACACATCAGTAGCACAGAGTGCAAGTTTGGTCACTGTGTGATGTTGCAGTTCCTCTTGTCTACAATTGTTTGTAAGCTTGTTTACTAGATGTTACCAGTGTCAATATGTATAATTCTCATTGGATTGTCTGTCTGTGAAATGTGATGCTAGGGGTCCTGAGTTTGAATCCCAGCCTGGGCATGGGTGTTCTTTGTGAGTGTCCAGTCATCAATTTCACTCATACTCATTGGTGTGATTAACCAAGAGTGGCAGAAAAGCAACTCTAACTGAAAAAAAAAAAAATATTACTGATGTTGTACACGTCTCCATTATTGTTTCATTAAATTTTGGATAAGACTAAACCCAAAAATGAGGTTTTTCAGCATTTCAGTTGTGAAATAAAAATAGATTTCATCATTGATAATTCTAATTTGTTATTCCCAGTTTTTTTGTTTTTTTTTGATGTAACAGGCTTTGTTGCTTATTAGTAAACGTGCATACCAAGAAAATTGTAGGTAATCAAATTAGCAACTCCGAGAGTGTTTGTTATTGATGGTTCAGTTTTATTTACAAAGTACATATGGCCATTCCAAATGGAAAATTACATACATGTGCTTGGCATTATGCTTTATACATTTCTATTTACAGATAATAACATTTCTTGGAAATGTACCATATGGCAAAACTAATTATCCATCAGACCAACAAAATCAATATTTTGTCAGAACCAACTATCTGTATATATTTTTAATTAGGACTGATCTGATAACCCTTTATTCGATGCTGACTGTGGCCATTGTAACAATTAAAAGTTTTACAGAAAATTGCTTAATATCAGTTTAATATTAATACATAAATATTCCATTGTTATTTTACCACAACAGTTTACTAGAGCTTTGCTTTAAAATATTCAAAGAATTATGTCCAAATATTAGCATAAAATTTATCACCAATTCAATTTTTTCACATAATGCTGGTGCAAAATTTACATTCCAAAATTTGCACAATTTCCAGGATAAGTCGACTTCGCAAAAGCATTGTGCTCCATTTTTGTAGACCCTGTGAGATACCCAGACTTCAAAAATGGATGTTGGTAATTAAATTTGAACTATCAGTATTGGATCAGCCCTATTTTTAATATTTTTTTTTATTACCACTCTACATATGCATAGTCAATATCCAAGTTCTGACATTCGATGAAGTACAATGTGGGCACATTGATCACATCAGGATATTCAAGGATGGATTTTCTCACTTGTTAAGAATTGCATTATTATTTATTATTATGTATTTGCTGATGTTGACTGTCAACTTGAGATTATGCACCCATCATCCCCATTTCCATGTAATGAGCTTCAGTAAAATAATATTTGGCACTTCTGTTTTTCCTTACTTTTTTTCCACATTTAGTACTGTTAAAATACTGAAATTAATAGTTATTATATTTTGTAATTAACTTTTACACGTCATCACGAAAATTCTTTCAGCACTAGGAAAAAAAAATTTGTTCACGTCCATGCGACTTTTCACATAAAAATATATTCTTTAAATTTCAAAAACATATGAAAATATGTATTCTTTAGTTTATGTTGTAGTGTATGAAAATGCACAGTTCTGATCTGTTGCATTTTACACTTACCTTTTCCAACTAACTTTGTTATTCTTTTGGTTATTCGACTGAAATACTAATTACCTGAATTTTATTTTTGTTATCGAATCTCAACATAATAAGCTTTTTGAGCCAATGAAAAAACCTACTTCGCAGTTTTATACAATATCTGTGATACTCATATTTCTTTCAGGTAGCACAGCCATTATCCAAGGTAATAACAGTAGTTTATAAATACAATATTAGTCACACTGAGCACAATTGTAGTACATTACTGTACTGCATACAAGTCATTCCTTATTACCAAAAAATCATAACCAATGCAGGTCAGATAGAGTCCCAACATGCAGTATCTATTGCAGTTGTGAACTGTACAAAGAAGAGAAATTGTTTTAACAGGTTGTGCAAGAAGACTTATTTCTTGAAGGTGGAGTTCATCAATTCTTTTTTATGAAGTATTTTCCTTGTTGAAATTAAACCATTCAAAATCATGTCATGTAGCACATATTTGTCAATCAGTGGGTTTGAAGCAAAGGTTAAGAAACTGCATTCTGAGCTACTAATGACTACATTAGACATTCATTGTGAAATGTTCATTGTTCAAATAACGGAACATGAGTCAATGCTAAAGACACCATAAAAATAAAGTTTTCTCACTAGTGAATATTTTTTTAATGTTATTTTGTGAAACATGGCCCATGTTAATAACATCTTTAAGTTTACCTTGTATTTTTCTGCTAAAAATCTGCAATGAATGATAGGCAGAAAACTATGTAGTAAATATAACTATTTTTTTATGTCGTAGGATCTTGCAAGATCACCTTGCAAGATCTTGCAAGGATTCAGCAAACTTTTACATTTTCAATAAATAATAAAAGCCCTCCTCCAAAAATATTAATCTCGCCAGTAAACATTTAGAAATCACACTTTATGGATTTACAAAAATACTAAAAAATGCAACTCTTTTTCTTGGTTTGTTATGTTTATGCTCACTTTGTTATTTGTAAAATTTCTAGATACTTTTTCAAAACATTAGGATATTATATAAGTTGTACATGTAAACACCCTCTTTCCTAATGGTCATATATATCTATGACCAGAGGAGGAAGGGGGCATGCAATAACCAAAGGGGAGGAATTTCCCCTCATGTCCCCTTTAAATACCACCTTCTGTATGTTCAATGATTATCGTAGGATGTGATAATGAAATGATACGTAGAGTTAAATAAATCTTTGTTGAATGAATAATGCCTACATAAATGTAAATTAACAAAATAAATTAAATATCAATATGTTGCTACATGATGACCGATGTAATTCTTGCATGATGATTAGATTCCTTCAGGCCATTGCAGCTTCTGGTGCTTGTAATGTGTCTTCTTTCTCGCATGGTATGAAGTTAATTAAATTACATAATATGATGATGATATAAATGGTCGAGTTGATCAAATAAATGCATGATGAAATGTGTCCTCAATGGTCTGCAAGAAAAAAATGAGAAAAAAAATTGACAAATGGCAATATAAACACACACACACACACACACAAAATAGTGTAGTAGTGATTCAACTATTGCTTTGTAATGAAATATCCCATTCATACATAAAGTGGCTAACTGGATAAAAGTGAAATGTCCGAGTGCATCTAATTTATTCTTAAATAGATTAATCGACACTGAACCACTGCGCAACGTGCCTCCAAAGGGGACTGAATCAGGACCCCTCGATTACAATGTGACATTGTTACAACTACCTTTGAGGGAGACCCTTCTACCAAGGTGTTTGCTGTAAAATTGAAAGATGGCAACTTTACTAACATGACAGTTCTCAACAGAATTTAACAAGTCACTCATTGCTACACCCTCTGCAATGACTTCGGACCTCATGTGAAATCTGCTGTAGTAAGCGGTCTATGACTTTGTAGCCTTGTATCTAGTGTTGTTTTGTTTCGAACACTGAATTGTTTCTGCATGAACGTATCTGGCAACAGTGTATTACTGCTGATAAGCGAGTTCATTTCATTTCGTATTGTTAGTTGACACAGGAAGGTGACTTTCTGCTGTAGTGTGTGTGATAAATTGCTGTGTTTTCGTGTGGTGCACTTTGTGTTGGATATTTTCCCGCTGTATTTGTGTTGGATATTTGACTACTGTACAGGTGTATTTGTGATATGCCTGGAAAGTACTGTAGTAGTGTGGAAAAAGCCAGCATTATTGCATGGCGAAGTGAAGACGTCCCGATAAAGACGATATGTAAACAAACAGGTCGTGCAAAATCAACCATAATGAAGGTACTGGCAGCCGCCAGAGGACTGCCTCCGATTGTTATTCCAAAGCACAAATTCGGTGGTGGGAGGCAAAGAGAAACAACCAAATCTACAGATGCTCTCCTAATGACAGAAATAAAAGAAAAACCAACGACTGACAGCATCAAAACTTAAAAGAAATGGACCCGAGTCTGCTGGAAAATGTTAGTGTTTGCACGATCCAGCACCGTTTACAGAAAGACTTGGATTTGCCGTGTCGTACTGCTGCTAAGAAGCCACTACTCATCGCCCGCATGAAGAAAGACCATCTTGCTTTTGCAAAGAAATATGCACACTGGACACCAGCACAGTGGAGAAAAGTCATGTTTTCCGATGAAAGCTCATTTCAACTGTTCCGAATGGGAGCTGATAAGGTTCGACGTCCATCATCTTCAGATCGATACGACCCAAAGTATACGGTTCCGACTGTTAGGCACTTCCAGTCTGTAATGATGTCGGGGTGTTTTTCAGTTGAAAAGGGTGGGGCCGATTTATATTTATTACCGCAAAACATGACGATAAACGCAGACTGATATATCAACGTTCTTAAGGACCATTTAGTGGATATGCTTCAGATCCACGAGTGTGATATTTTCATGCACGATAACGCTCCGTGTCACATGGCTAAGAAGGTAAGGAAATGGCTTGAGGAACAACAGATAAGGATGTTAGAGTGGCCTCGGAATAGCCCCGATCTCAACCCAATTGAAAATTGTTGGCATCGTATGAAGCAATTCCTGGGAAAGAAGATTCAGAACCTACAGACCCTTCAAACAGAACAAGAAAATGTGGTGCATTGATATGGACTTAAATTACTTCTGAAATCTTAGTGATTCCATGCCCAAGCACATCCAAATGGTTCTCAAAAGTAAAGGCAACATCACTCCGTACTAATGTATGCATTTTTTTGCTGTATCTAATAGCTTAATAATAGCTTTTCACATGAATCTTCTGTTTTTTGTTATGAGGTCCGAAGTCATTTTGCGGCAGGTGTATTTATATGAGTCAGTTCCATCGCACATTATTGATATGAATAACTCATTTACACAATATTACAAAGTGATATGATATATACCGTGCGTCCATTTCGATCTGCAGCCGAGAGATCGGGAGAAGCGTGGCGGGCGGCGCTGACGAAGATGCCGACATTTGCGGCCTGAAATGCCCGCTTACTTTTATGGACATATGCAGACATTTATATAAATATTGCAAAACGAGCACTAACCTGTGTTATAAGAGTATGGTTTTAATTTTAATTTTAGTAGCTTAGTGACTGTATGTGCTGATGATTTTGACACGCCCACCTCTTGTGAAACACGGCGTAGAGGTTTGTTTGGAGAACGTTCTAACGCTGCACCAATATCATCGAGTTTTGCTTCGGTTAGAATCCGTCGTTTTTGCTTAGGTGTTTTAAAATTTAACGATACAGTTTCTCGTAATTTAAGGACAAGATGTCTAACCGTATCTCTGTGTGGAGTTGAAACGCATGGGAATTTCTGTACAAATTACCTACACACGTCTCGACACGAGTTTGTTTTCACGTACGTGTCATACATAAAAAATCTTTGTTCTAACGTGAATCTTGTGGCTGGCATTCCAATCGTCTCACTGACACGTCACACATACACACTACAATAACACAAACAAGTAACTGCAAGTAACCAAGAATAACTCTTGCGCACAGTACGAAATTAACACGCTCTTGGTTTACATTGCTCGCCACTATATTTACAACTCTGTCTTCATCTAGTCGCGAAGGAACAAAAAACTCGAGCTCGGATATTTCGGATTGCAAGGAAGCTCACGAAAACCATTCACTTTTATCGGTTTCGTCTGCAGTGTAATCCTGATACAGTGTTGCACATTCGAAACCTCCAAACGATTCCCATGGCCACAAAACTCTTTCAAGGATATAAACTTAAACAGGACGTTACTGGTCAAAACTATGATTAAAATGCTTTATTATCTGTGGCTCTTAACATCGTTTCTATAGCGTATTTATTTGTGTATATAAGAGCAGAACTTGGATGAATTATAGAAGAACTTTTGCGTGTTATAACACAGGTTAGTGCTCGTTTTGCAATATTTATATAAATGTCTGCATATGTTTATAAAAATAAGCGGGCATTACAGGCCGCAAATGTCGGCATCTCCGTCAGCGCCGCCCGCCACGCTTCTCCCGATCTCTCGGCTGCAGATCGAAATGGACGCATGGTATATAGTTATTTGAAAGTGGCTTTCATTCTTATTACCGACAATTTATTTGAGTTTCTCTGAAACTATCTCAAACTAACACCAAGATATGTACATATTTTCATGGCTAATTTCTGTGTGAAACATTGCCAAAAGAAGAAATGTCATTTTCAGATTAAGATGTATTGTAACATACAACAGTAGCTCAGAACTTCAACCATCTCAGGGCGGGTGGTAGCTAGATTTACCACCACTGGTATTCCACTCAAGATGGATTGTAGCTATATTTACTAGCACCATCTGGCAGCTACTAACGTACCATGATATACTAAACTACACATGATATTTCAGTTCTGTCTTTTTTGTTCATTTGTATATGTATAAAGGTATGACATACTCGAATTACAATATTGTAATTCCATATTTATCCATTGTTACTATTATTAACAAGTGCAAATTGAAAATGTCATTGTTTCCCCTTGGAATATTAAGGGTTACATCTTCTAAAATGGGCTAAAACTCTTGGACCACCACTTTTAGCTGATCTACTCCAATGTTCCCCAAATTTACGACTTTCGAAAATGTTGCACAATTTCAGTTTTTTCCCCCAAAATTGAGAGGTGTCTTCAACGAGTCGTTTTTGTGTCATGCTTCGCTGCAAATTTGGTCCAGCCAGTATCCATAGGGCAGACTCTAGAAGTGAAATTCCAGGGTTTTTTTTGTTTTACATAAGCTTGCAATCCTGGTGCTCTTATATATATTTTCAATGCAACTTTGCATACTTCTAGGAATGTACAATTACTACATACTACATTTTTTCATTCACTTTGGTTCACTTAAAAAAATGATCTTCTTTCTTTGTTTCATGACATTTATGTAAGAAGTACAATGAATAAATTTCACCTCTGCTAAAAGCCCTGTTATTCTGAAAAAAAAATACTAATAATAATTCAATTGCTCTATGACAATTAGTTCTCGAGCTATGATTTATTTTGTACTTCGCGCCAAATTTGAAAAACATGCACTTGAAAAGTTCTGGTCCAGAAAGGCTAGACACACGCATGAGACTTCCATACACCAGAGGTTAAGAATACTAATTTACCTAAGTTTGTGGCCTTGCTCTTCCTCTTTGATTTCTGCATCGACGTACAATGTCCAGTCTTCTGTACCTTAAGCAGTGCCACTGAGGAACATCATTCATCTCTTGGATTATCTGAAAATAGAGTTAACATTATGAAGAATATAACTTATATGCAAACCAAGTGTTAGTACTATTTAATGTTTATCATGGAAGTTACATGAGAATAGTGCGAGGGAAAGGAGGAGGTTACAGGTTGTGACTTGGTATGTCATTGGTGCCAACTAGGTGGTCAAGCATGCTGACCGATGAACATACTATCTTGACACCAACGGTTCTGAGTAAAAAATCCAACCTAGATATGGACGTTCCTTCATGAGTGTCTTCACTTTTATCTATCTTCATTCATCTTCATCATAATAATTAGCCTAAGGAGTCTAAATTAAATTTTTAAATGTATAAACGGTTTAAAAGTGAAGTGCACCATATTGTGAATACACCGGGAATGGAAAGAAACAAATTATTTTTTGAATTTCCATAGCTTTTCCCACTCATAGTTTTGTGATAACTTCAGCACCTTCTGCTGTATTCAGTTATAGGAAATATATAAATTATTTGTATATTAATCATCACTGTTTATTAGGACTATGAACGACACTGATGCATCAGTCTGATACATAGGTTTTAAAATCTCCAGCTTTTCAAGATTTGCTAGATTCTTCTGAAAAAATTGGTTTAGTTCTGAAGCACATTATTTGCCCCACACCCTGTACCCATGTAAGGCTAGCCATAATTAATGCATTACATTGTTTATCTTTCATTTCACATCTATTGAGTTACTAACATTTCTTTCACTTTAACATTTATTAGGGATGACTTGCTTCCCATACCAGAGCTGATACTTTTCTCAAGTCCCATGATTTTTTAACATTTAATTACAACACCCCTTTTTTCCACACAATACTGGGGATAATAAATTAAACTTATAAAATTTTGCATAATTTCCTGCAAAATTGGACCCCATTCAAGTTTCACATGGCATGTTTGCAGACTGCAATACACCCAAACCCCAGAAAGATATCAGCTTATCCTTGATATTACATGTATCACGTCACTGGCGTAGGAAGGGATTTTTTTTTTTGGGGAGAGGCTGGGATTGTAAAGGAGGATAATACAAAGCTGCTTTCTAGGGGGACGGTATACACAATAAGATATTTCACATATTTAGAACTTTCTGCTCTCAAAAATGGCAATCGGTGGTCATTTCAAGATGGCGGGAGGGGTTTGCCACTCTGGTTTTCCCAAGTTCTTCACTGATTTTATTTGAAAATTTTGATTTTCTCAAAATTTCGGAGGGGGCTGTAATCCTATCAGCCGCTCTGCGTACGCCAGTGTATCACATAGTAGGAAGCAAGAACCACACATTTGTTCTTTTACCGCAATTCATAAAAGAAAATACATCTATTGCGGAGACCCTCATTCTGGAATTTGAGCTAAAGCTATTGCTAAGTAATTAGGAGGCCCTTGGTTTCATTCCAGGAGATACAGTGCCAGGTCCAGTCCAAATTACCCAATCGGAACATAAAGTGGGCTTAAAACAAAGCATTACCTTTGAATCTCAGTTTCAGACAATGTTTTTTTTATGTAATAATTTCCATGTCTAGCACACAAATAGACAGACATATAATTCAAAATGTCCATGGTAACTTGATACTGGTGGATATTTCCTCCTCCTCCTGCCAATTTTTTATTGACATTTTCACCATGTGAACTCCAAATGTGGGTCTCATGAAACAAACTCTTTAAAATTGTAAGAGCATTACAGTGTTGGATTATAACCATTGAAATATGGTGCATGGTTTTGAAAAGGCAAATAAAGGCTCCAATTTTGGGACAATGATTACGAAAATAAATGCAAGCCTAGACGCTGAAATTCTTTGTTTTGCTCTATCTTCAAGGGATGGTTTGGTATTGGTTTTGAACAGCAAAATCTGTTGGAGGGTTTCAAGATGTCGCATGAAATGCTTTTTGCTCTGTTTTCTCCCAACTGGTTTACACGTTTTAAGCAAAAGAAACTAAACACTTATGATTTTCAAGAGTTTCTTTGGCCTTGGAATACAATTAAACTTGGCGAGTTGGTCCAAGCCACAAGCAATGCGACTACGATATCTGCCTTAAATATAGAACTTTTGATATGATACTTTTATTTCATTTAAGAGGGAGGATTCAGAAGTTGAGCCATATCGCTCACCACATTTCAAGATGTTGGATGATTAACTGGCGTTCAAATTTTGCCCATATTTTCAATCCCTGTGACTACATTTTCGGACATAAAGAGACGAGAATCAATACGTTTTTAATAAAGGCTTGAACATATTATCTAACGCAGTAGAGTCGGAGGACGGAATGGAAGCAAGTCACAAATTTTGACTCTTGATAACTGCAGCAAATCTAGATGATTTTAAGATGAAATTCATATTTCGGTTTGTAACCGCGGATCTGATATTGCATTTTGAAGTCGGTCAACGTGTTTCAAGATGGAGAATGGAAAATTTCGTAGCTTGCAGGTTGTCCCGACTATATTTTCGGTAATAATATAACGAAACGTGTAAAATTTAGACTTTTTGAGATGAAATTTTCATTGCAGCTATACATTTTGCATTTGACTGAAATCAGTCAAGGCGTTTAAAAATGGCGGACTTATATCAACCATAACAAAATTTTCGAAAAATACATTTGCGCGTTTGATCCTTGAAAGACGCATTGTACAGGCATCACTGTCGAAAATGAAACTGATTCGCCTACTAGCGGCAGTCTGAAAAGATTGCCGGGTACTTTGACGCTCACACGGTGGGGCAAGGGAGCAATTGCACCCCACCTGAATTTTCGAGATGGGATAATTTTTATGGGCTGTAATGAAGTTTTATTGTATAAATGGCTAATTTTCCATGCTAACATTGATTACCTTAATATAATTTTCGATGTAATCCTTTATTTGTCTGTGTTACCGGAAGTACTTTTCGCTTTACTATATTACTCCTTGCATATCTCTTGTATTCCTTAATTTTACAAGTATATTTTTAAAGCAAATCTGCGTAAGCAACAAATGCGAACTCGCGCAGTTTTTGTTTGTGTGTATTAATCATATTTTAATTTTGTAATAAAATAGTTGTTTCTTGTCAACGCTGTCCAGTTATCTAATCTTATAATCCGTTCATTTATATGTATTTATCAAGTTTCCAGTTCAGTTTTGCATGAAGTATTATGTGCATGCGTGAATCAAGGCGTGTGTTTGTGTGAATTCTATCCCGGGAATATCTGGAGCAAGGCCGCGCATAACGTTAGATAAGGGGAGAGAGCGAGTGGACCATGCGAAGCGGTACACGCGACTAAAAGCAGCTGGTAGCTGCAGTCGCTGTATTTCCCCTCCACGCGACTCTCGCGCGTTCATTGGTCAAGCCCTCTCGAGTCACTACTAACGCAGCGACTTGTTTCCCTTTCGCTCGCTCCAGAGATCCTCGGGACAGAGTATAGTATAGTATGTGGTCTCCCCCCGCCCGTGGAAAATTTCCGCGCACGTTAGTGTAAACAATCGGTCGAAATCGGGTCCAGTGTTTTCACTACCGTAGGCTGAATTCTGAATAAATCGTACTTCCCAAGATTCAAATCAGCATGATTTATATTTCAACTAGATTTTCCCGTCGCTACTGGACGCGAATTGCTGTAGAAAAGCGGAAAGCAATAAAGAAGCCACTTACTTGGTCCGTGGACTCGACGGGCAGGGCGGCGGCGGAAGAGGCGCAGAGCAGGAACAGCAAAAGCAGGATCACCCTCATGATGGACGCTAAGTGGTTCGGCGCTCGTCCGATCAGGATTGTACAGGACCCACCCGCCAGCTCTGAATAAAAGCATTTTGTTGCGCAACTTCTTGAATGTAACCTTAAGGTTTTTGTTTTGGGGTTAACATGCAGCTGGATCCCACAGATTCGAGGACTGTTTTTTTTTTTTTAATCTTTCTCTTCCCATTGGCCCAAGTCCAGCTACTTGATTGTGTCCTTTAGCTTTGATAAGCTCTGTGACAGCGGCACGTCATTGAATGAAAGGCGCCATTAGCTTGTTTGTATTCCATTAATGATTTCCTTGCTTTCTGTCCATCCGTACGTATTCAGTTTTTTTGTGTAGTGGCATTAGAGAACTCCACGCTGCGAGGGTGGCAGGGAGCTACGTTGTACAGAATAGCAACTGTCTCCCGAAGCCTCCAGTAAGAAAAACACATTTTGACTATCACTTTATGTATACGCCGGCTCCGTGGGCGAGCGCGTTAAGTACTAGGCTGTCCTTCTAGCCATCGAAGTTCCCGGGTTCGAGTCCCGGTCTTTGTGGAGTGTTGCCTTCATCAGTTTAATTTAATCACTCATCCTCATCGTCGCGATTAGCCAAAGTGGTAGAAAAGTGACTTAAAATAACAAAAATACTAATACCGGACAGAACAGTTTAGAGAGATCCGAACCACTGTACCTTCACTAAGGATCGATCCAGGGATCCCCTGATTTGAAGGCGGCAGCGTTACCACCACCACACTATAGGGGACACCCGGTTATGGTCCTACTACCATAATATCCTGTATTGTTTTTCGAAATTCTGAGAATTTTTGTGTACCCCGCCCTCCACTTTTCTACCAATTTTCAGGTTACAGTCATGGACCTCGTCGAAAACAGTAGTTTGTAAAACTTGCTGCATGGAAAATTTATACAAATTCATTAACATAGAACAATTATTGATTGTAGTTCTGTTCTTTCATTGACTCGGTGGAGGCGCACAATATCACCACCGAAGATTCCGCGTTCGAGTCCTGGTCATGGGAGTTTCTTTCTGAATATCCTTTATAAAATGTAGATAACCGTTCACTCGTGTGTTATTATTTAACTAGCTGATTACCCGGCGTTGCACGGGTGTTTAATGAATTCTAACTATAGCGTAAAATGTAAGTAATTTTATTTACAAGTATTTAAAAGTATATGTACAGTATACAAATTATAAAGTAATATCTTTTACAAATTCACTGTAATATAAATTTAGCAACAATTTATGAACAACATTTTTAGTTCCACCTCCAAGAGCAAAAATAAATAGATTGAACGGCATTCTGAGTGTCACTATTCATCTTAGCGACCCCGAAAACTTTGAATTCCACACTAATATCTGTCGTTTTCGATTATTGTTACATGCCACCCCTTCCCACCCCAACCCTAGGGGTGCAAGAGGTGTCTGGGAGTTAAATGGCATTGGGAATGCCACTATTCATCTTAGCGACACAGAAAACTATTGATTCCACACTAATATCAGTCATTTTACATGTCACCCAATTCTCACACCCACCCCACCTCCCAGGGGTGCCAGGCTTGTCTTGGAGTTGAACGGCATTGGGAGTGTCACTATTCATCTTAGCGACCCCGAAAACTATTGATTCCATACTAATGTCAGTCGTTTTTTATTATTTTTCTATGTCACCCCTTCCCACCCAACCCCTATAAGTTCCAGGGGTGTCTTGGAGTTGAACGGCATTGGGAGTGTCACATTCATTTTAGCAACCCGAAAACTATGAATTCCACACTAATATCGGTCGTTTTCGATTATTTTTACATGTAACCCCTTCCCATCCCCACCCCTAGGGGTGTCTTGGAGTTGAACGGCATTGGGAGTGTCACTATTCATCTTAGCGACCCCGAAAACTATTGATTCCATACTAATGTCAGTCGTTTTTTATTATTTTTCTATGTCACCCCTTCCCACCCAACCCCTATAAGTTCCAGGGGTGTCTTGGAGTTGAACGGCATTGGGAGTGTCACATTCATTTTAGCAACCCGAAAACTATGGATTCCACACTAATATCGGTCGTTTTCGATTATTGTTACATGTCACCCCTTCCCACCCCCACCCCTAGGGGTGCCAGGGGTGTCTTGAAGTCGAATGGCATTGGAAGTGCCACTTTTCATCTTAGCGACCCCGAAAACTATGGATTCCGCACTAATGCCGGTCGTTTTACATGTCATCTCCTTCCCATCCCCACCCCTAGGGATCCTGGGGGTGTCTTGGAGTTAAACGGCATTGGGAGTGTCCCTATTCATCATATCGACCCCAGAGACTATGGATTCCACACTAATATTGGCCGTTTTCGATTATTTTTACATGCCACCGTTTTTCCCACCCCCAGCCCTAGGGGTTCCAGGGGACTCTTGGAGTTGAACGGCATTGGGAGAGTCACTATTCATCTCGGCGACCCCGAAAACTGGATTCCACACTAATATCGGTCGTTTTCGATTATTTTTACATGTCACCCCTTCCAACCCCCACCCCTAGGGGTGTCAGGGGTGTCTTACCCCCACAGTATTTCGTTTCAGATTGTAAGTCATATGTGTACTAATTTTATCATCGTGAATGTCACCAATTAGCTTAGCGACTCCAAAAACTATGGATTCGACACTACTCTTGGTCATTTTTGACATTTTAATTTTCACCCCCTCTCACCCCCATCCTGACAGGTGATAAGCGTGAAGTAGAACGGTGTTAGGAGTGTTAGTATTCATCTTAGCGACCCCGAAAACTATGGATTCCACACTAATATCGGTCGTTTTCGATTATTTTTGCATGTCACCCCCTCTCACCCTCACCCCTAGGGGTGCCAGGTGTGTCTTACCCCCACAGTATTTCTTTCGAGATTGCAAGTGATACGTGTTCCAAGTTTGGTTGAAATCGGTCCAGGCGTTCGAGAGTTATTCCGGAACATACACACACACACACACACACCCATTTTTATATATTAGAAGATTGTTATAGTTTTAGATATTCCCGATGTGATCCTTAATTATAGACATGGTGGGGGGGACGGCATTATGTTAATTGACGATTATTGTTTGTTTGGTGACGTCTTGGTGGCTGAAAGATACGTTTTCTCACAAAGTTTTGTCACGAAGTAATGTGCTTAAACAAGAAACGTAAGTGTTTATTTACCGACACAACACTACAAAGTCTGAATTATCCTGTGTGTTATGCCAAATCACGGAAAAAAACATTAATTCTGCTGTAACAATTTGAGTTATCTGATATGATATTTATTTATCGTCGATTTTCTTCCACTTTCGGCCAACCGCAACGAGGAGCGTGAGCGATGTTTAGGGCTGAGCCGATACCAATGTATCGGTATCGGAAAGTATCGGTTGGAATTCATCTACCGATACGTTTCCGGCATTTTGGTCTTCTTTCACGGAGTCCGCAAAAATGCCAGGCGACACTTTCGCGAACTCTAATTATCCTGGAGATTATGTAAAAGTCAAACTTCCTTTTTATTTTGCACGAGAAACTATTTTTTGATTCCATAACACATGTTTTTAATATTCTGATGTAATTTTTGAATATTCTAAAGCAAATTTCTTGGTACATTTTGAGAATAATATTTGCACACCAATATTGGTCAATATTTTGAACAAATTTTAATTATTGCAAATTTTCAAGTATCGGTATCGTTATCGGTAAGAGTATCGGCATCGATATCGGCTCAGCCTTGGTGATGATATGATGAACTTGATGAAGGAACACTCACAAAGAACACCTACGCCCAAGCCAGGACCCCGGGCAGCGTAGCGCGCTGTGCTAACCTAGGGTGACCAGACATACTCTTTTTAAGAGTATTATACTCTTTTAGAGGTTCATATACTCTATACTCTTTTCAATTAGCAAAAATCCCCAAATATACTATTTTCCTTACTATTTAATTTCATTCATTATTTTACGCGTAAATATGCGTTAAAATCCACAGAACGGAAAACGTCAAGATGTTAACAAACTGAGGTATTTACTCCTTGACTCAAGAATTTCCGGCAAATATGCGATATCGCCCGAACGGATTTCTTCAAATTTACAGGAGAAACTACTTACTGAAATCAGTTTCTGTAGCATTGTCGAAGTTCTTCGAGGTATTTTCTTTCGCGGAAACTGAAAACTTCACCATAGAATGCTGCAAAACAAGAAATAATCACTTTTTATGTAAGGAACTTGCATTTTCTGTAAAGCGACAAAATTATGCCGTTGTTTCCATTATGTACCTGCAGATGGCTCGAGCGTCGAAAGTCACGCGGTCTCGCCAGTGTTTCCAAACGTGCCTCTTTTTTTACAATATTTTTTTTATTTCTTTTTTTAAACTATGCTTACCTAACCTAACCTTGCCGGAAATGGTCCATGGGGCTATCCTGAATGGTTTTTGGGGCTATTCGTCAATGGTTCTTGGGGCTAGCGTGAATGGTTTTTGGGGCTATCCGTCAATGGTTTGTGGGCCTATCGTGAATGTTTTTTTTGGGGGGGGGGGGTTATCCGTCAATGGTTTGTGATAACATAATGAACACGAACGTAGGTATTTTTCGGTTAAGAAGGTTGAAACACTGCATACCCACTCCAAATTGACAGAACACAAGCACGACGCGCGATGATCCATGACGAGTGCACGCCATATTGTCTGTTACCCAAGAGGAACAATGAAGACAAATAATGACTCGTAACACTATTTTATTTAAAAAAGCATAACTTCACCTTAAAAAAGACTCTTCCGCAATGCAGAATAGGTAAGTATCAATGCTAAAATTAACGAAATAAATGAGTGAGAGGTGTTCGGGCGAAATCGCATAATTGCCGACTTTCCTATGAACAATTTCAAGAGTCATTTTTATATTCCATCAACAAGCAAAACATATTTCAAATTCATTGGAATTTAATGATAATGATATTTTTGACACTTACTGTGCAATTTCAAAAGCCGTTGAAAAACATCTTGAAGATTGGGGCGAAAGAAAAGAAACAATGATGAGTAAGTGGAGGTCAGTACAGGCTGGGTGAAATTTAAAAGCGATTGTGCCTCTTATAAAATTCTTCTTTACTCTGCCTGGTACAAATGTTGATTGTGAAAGACTCTTCAGTGTTATTAAAACTTATTGGCGAGAGGGAAAAAGTATACTCCTGGTGTCAACACTCGAACATAATGAAAGTGAAATTCAATGTGGACATGACCTGTGAAGAGTTTAGACTGGCAATAAAAGACGAATTAAACATACTCAAGAAATCAAAATCATCCCAGAAGTAGGAATGATGGTGCCCATTGGTGAGTAAGTATTTGTAATTAGCTAATTACATTAGACCCATATGTAATTTGAATCTGTAGAGTGTAGGCCTACTTTATAGGGGCTATAATAGAAGCAATAACAAATTACCACCCTTATTTTCATTCTCTTTTTGTTTTATGCATGCGCGCCTTCAACCTATAGACTATACTCTTTTTGGTCAACAAATATCTGGTCACCCTAGCTAACCACTACGACACGGAGATCGGCTTAGGTGTCTAGTTTTTCCGTAGTGTAGTCAATCGATCATTCATTTTTTGAAGTCTTCCGGTGAGACGCCCCCCCCCCCTCCTTTAATCCGACCATGTGTATAGGACTTCGTTTTTATTTTCAAACTATCTGATGCAAGGGAAGGATGTAGCCCCTCTTGCCCCTTGCCCCCTACTGGCTACTCATTCCAGGAACTTGGGTCAGGATTTTCCCTTTGTACTCGCTTATCGGTTCGATGAACCGTGAAATCACACAGGTGTTCTGTTACATAGCCAGTTTCTGTTTGGAGGAAGTGTCTAGACAAAACAAGAGATGGCAGGGGTGCAATCAATAACCTCGTGAAACTAACCACTGTTTCTCTTTCTTTACTGAGTACCAACGAGAGCTGCAGTGACATTTTTTTTCTTTTAGATGTGGTGCGTAGATAACACTATATTGTTAAGAGATAACCTTACTGAAGTTCAAAGATGCCTGAGCATAAAGTGCCTGTCCCATTTTCATTCACGTTTGTTTTGAATCGTATGCTTTTACACAGGAGGTTGTTAGGCACTTCTCTTTAGTCGATGATTAGTTTCAGTTCTTGAACCTTGAGTTGCCCAAAACAAACCAAAGGAATATGCTGATGGAAAAGTTACCTACATGTATCTTTGAACTTCACTGTGTAACAAACAAGACTCTCGATTGGCCAGAATTTTTTGCTTTTCTCACACAATTCACACGGGTCTTCGGGAGTTTTGATGTTTAGCAATATAAGCGTTTAGTGTTCGAAATATATCAGCTATTTAAAGTAAAGAAAAGAGGGGGAGACTTTCTACCTTTGTGGCAGACCGCGTTGAGTGCTGGACCACAAGGTTCGATTGATTGATTTTGTTTATTTTACTTCGCTTTTCTGCCACTTTTGGTTAATCGCGAGGATGAGAATGAGTGATATGAAATTGATTAAGGGACATTTACAGAGAACACCCATGCCCAGGCCGGGATTCGAACCCGAGACCCCTGGTGTCTTAGCGCGCTCTGATAATGCCACGGAGGTTGACCCCAAGATTCGAGTCATGTCACGGATGTTCTTTTGTGAGTGTCCCTTCATTTGATTTCGAGCAATCGCCATTTATCCTCGCCGTCGCGATTAATCTAGTGAGGCAGAAAGCGACGTTAAATAAGAATAAGCACAAATACAGGAGAGAATTTGTATTTCGGCAGTCGCTTCTTTACTACTATAGATCAGTGATGGCGATCAGGGTAGATAATTGTTACGTGAAAGAACATGCCCTGACCGAGACGTATTATATTCGATAAACTGGAAATGCGATCTTTGTCTTGACTTCCAAAGTCGCGACCGTTTAAGAGAAGCAAGATTTCCTTGCGAGTGCATTATTATGCGAAGAAAAATAGGATAGAGCAACACTGGGCGATGGAACAGGAAAATACAATTTGGCGCCGGTGAACTGCATTTACATAATGCGAGAAAACAGCCAATGACTGACAGAAACACAGAATATGCCTAGGGAAGCTAATGACCCTTTGCCAGCGTAGATCGTCGAGGAGGGGAAAGTTTTCTAGCGATTAATGCAGTAGAATGTCATATTAGTCCATTTGGCTAAGGTCTCTGTAGGTGAGTTGCACGTGACATCATATCATGCGACGGCGCCATGTTCGCGAGCCGACTTCTAAACAGAGAGTAAGTAAGATAAGTGCGCGTGCATTACGTTCACAGCTGGGCTGTAATAGAAATTGCACAGTAGTTTCAGTTGTGTCTGCCATGTCGAAAACATTAAGTGCAATCGGAAACAATGTTGTGACATCTGGAAGTAGCACTACTACTTCTTCTTGCGCTGATTCCAAGCAGATGCTTTCCTCTGCTTACTGACGTCTTTAATTCATATCACGATCGTAACATTGTTAAAAACAGAGCGAATGAAAATTATGATGTGCAATTTGCCTACTGTAACTTTTGCCGTTTACTGTACAAACCAGGCGGTGTACGGAACCCCGAAAAGTCGGTACCCGAATCTGAAAGAAAATTCCCATCACGATCCCGACATTTCGAACTCTTCAACAGTCTGGAAATTCAAAATGATCGTGTTTCTTGTGGTAAATTCTCTATGGTTCCTGCACTGAGTGTCTGTAACTTATGCAGTTTTCATTCCAGAAATTAAAGAACAATCCGTTCGGGAGGGGAGGGGGACAGTATGGCGAATACGAGATTTTTCAGGGCCTCCCCGATGGCGCAGTGGTAGCGTCGCCGCCTTGTAATCAAGGGGTCCCGGGTTCGATTCCCGGTGGACGTGCATAGTGGTTCGGATCCCACTTTAAACTGTAGGTTCAGTCCCCATTAACCTTACTGTGCATAAGGTGGACTTAAAACGCCAACTAATTCAATCAGTCAATCGAGAGCTGGAAATTTCGAACATTCCCAGTCCCGAAAATTTACCGATTTAGTTGGCAAATGACAATTTTTTCTCGTCCCGAACGTCGGGATTTTAAAAATATCTGTACCAACACCATTCTGACCAAGGGAATTCGGTCCCGCACCAGTGCAATCAGTGGCGTGCTCAAGGGTTGTGGTGGGGGCCATACACCTCCCCCTTTTTGGCCCTGTATTCCTAAAGAAAAAGAAAACGTCGAAGGTGGGAAAGCTGTCAAAATGAGGGCTGACTACTAAAGTAAAATATGCTTAACCCCTCCCCTTTCGAAAATCCTGGGAAGTGCAATCTACCGAGAAATATAAGTAAGGTGAAATTATGTTGTGATGAATCCTCCCTGATAGCGCAGTGGTAGCGTCGTCGCCTTGCAATCAAGGGGTCCCGGGTTCGATACCCGGTGGGGGCACAAGTGGTTCGGATACCACTTTAAACTGTAGGTCCAGTCCCGATTAGCCTTACTGTGCATAAAGTGGACTTAAAACACTAAATCAACTCAACTTATGTTGTGATAATCCCTGATGAGGCTAAAAGAATCTGAAAGAATAAATATATTTGACCAAAGGTTGAAATGCCTGATGTACCTAGGTGTAAAAAAGTATCTCGTGCATTCTACTTGCTAAGGTTTCATTATTTATTTTATTATTATTTTACTGTTCTTGAAACACTAATTTACGTTACTTTCATCGTAATAAGAATAGTTTCCATTCTTTGCATATGGGATAAGAGGTACGTATTAGCTCTACGATATAAAAAATTTAATCCCGTTAACACTTGCACTTTAACATACAGAGAAATTCGTCATAATTGTAGCTACTGGAGATAAAATGTTCGCTGAACATTTTTGTTTGTTGCATCATAGTAGTAACGGTATATTCTCGCAAGCCGTAGCAAGCACCCTCATGTTCACAATTCTTCAGTCCTCGTACATCCAGTTTTGATAATCGTGGATATGCAGAAAAAAAGCGTATATGAGTTTTCCGAGATTGAAATCACAAGTGGGAGCTTATTTGAACAACCGGCCATTGTACATTGAACCATTACATTTAAATCTCTCCCTTCTAATGTGAGGTCGAGTTTGTTTACATAGCAAGCTCCATCCCATAATATGTACTTCGGCGACATTAGTTAATGGGACCATGGGCATCACCAGAAATTTTTGTAGGGGAGGTCAGGCCGTTGATATAAAGTTCAATATTATTATTAAAAATAACTTTTATAATTATTTAAACTAATGGTAACTATAAATCATTTTGGTGTCAAACTATTGTGAATGTTGCTGTTAGAAACTTGATGAGACTTTTCTACTTGATACACTAGATTAAAATTAATAATACTAATATCCATGGGGTTGACTGACCGACTTCACCCCCTTCTTGATGCCCATGGTGGCAGGGGGAGAGGGATGAAATTATGAACTGGCTACTAGGTGATGATGCCGATTTCAAATATATTATGGGGAGATGAAGATATGAGTTTATGATATATGTATATACAATTATGTTTATTATACATATATTCATATTATTTAGCTCAGACTACAGCACATACGCTGGTCTGAGCCTCCTGAGGGGTGAAATGTAATAACTTTTGTCCTGAGATTTTGGCCAGCCTATGGGACCGGTGGCCATCCACCATCGTGGGGTAATTTGGGAGCTAGAAATGCATAACGTAACCTGATCATTGAAAGTACAAGGAGTGGGAGTTCATCGTGCTGACCACACACCATCCTGTAATTCGGCTGAGGCATGTGGGAGTGAGGCTGGCAGTAGGAATGGATGATATCGGAAATTTGATATTAGGATATATCGTCAAAAAATATCATCACAGACGATACAATATTTTTCTTTATTGTGATATCGACAATATATCGCCAAATATCGTGACCTTATATTGTCTAGTTGATATCGCCCGGATGATGTTTTTTCAATATCATGCTATATCGTCTGCCCAACACTAGCCGGCAGTCAGTAGGTAGGCCCTGTCCCTCAAGGGCTGTTAGGAAAGCTAGGTTAAGAGAGGGCAACTCTATCATTTTACGAATGCTGATTCACCACATTAACTACATGAACAAATATGCAAGGTCAGTTCATGTTTTAAAAACACATGTGGAATATTTCGATCATGATGATGTGATGAGATATGGAGTGTATTGAGATAAGCTTTACTTGTAAACACTTTTTTCGTTTGTTGTTTACACTTTATTTCTTCAATCTTTGTTCTTTTTTTCTAATTGCAGTTATTGAGTGCTCCTGCACATACAATGGCACCATTGAGCCTCTTGTGCACACCTTTCTTGAAGTCTCTTCTGATACAAAGGAATAAGTAAGTACTTTGTAGAATGTATCTACCATGTAAGCTGCATGATAAAAACAAACATAATTAATGATATGTTTTGCATTGTCCCATGTCTCCTGTAGGCACATAGAGGCACTACAAATTCTTTTTAATGTTTATATATATTGTGAGTGTCAATTTTTGAAGTGCCCACCTGAATTTAAAATATTCAGTTTCATTATTACATGTGAAGAAATCTGGCATATGTTAATGCTCAGATATGCCTATATGAATTTTATTGATTTGACAATGTTACCTCTCTTATTTCATGTAAATATAATTGCTTGCCACCTTATTTCAAAATATTGACAGTATGTGTAAACTTCCATGTTCCATTCTTATAAGTAAAAGAAATCTGAGTTTTCTAAATGCAATTCATTTTCAGTATGTTATTTTCTTTGTTGTTAATTTTTTTAAAAAAGTGATTGTAATTGCTGTTAATGTCTCACTCATCAACATTATCCTTTGCCGTTCCCTGCCTCTGGCTGGGTTGTCATAGAACTCAAGCCTCTTCATTTTCTTCTTTCCCACCACTCCTCTCTTTCCACGATGTTCCAATCTTGTCCTCTTCTTCTAACACTCTCTACTATCTGCTCTTTTCACTGACATCTTGGTCTCCCCTTTGGCCTTATTCTCCCTCATTGTGCATTGTAAGTTCCATATTTTATCCCTTCTAGTCTTCCCCAATATGCTCCTTAAGAATTACATCTCAACTGCTGTATCTTTCTTTTGTCTATCTCTGCCATTGTTCAAGTGTAGCTCCATACATAATTATTGGTACATAGTTACCTTCTTGCATTTCATAGGTACATCCCGGTTCCATATTAATCTTTGAATGCTTTGATCGAGTCCAACATGCATTTGTCCTCTTCTGTTTATTTCCTCACCTATTATTCCACTTCTCTCAATTATGCTTCCTATTGTCTCGCTGAATAGTCAAAATAACTCTACATAGCTTGTTTATACTGGAATCCCTACCCTACAACTCCTAGGATGGGATGACTGTGTCTGTACTTTCTCCAGAGCACATGAAATGTTTCTTAATTGAATAATCTTGTTTCCATATATAAAATATAATTTAGTGGTTTCTTTACTAAACCTTATATTATTATAATTTTATCAATTATACAGGTCGGAAGAAAATGAGATGGCCATAGATGATGACACTGATGTTGTGAAAGTTGCTGACAAGAAGAAACCCAAAGAAGAAACACCTTTAGCAAATGTGAAAAGGACAGAGCTGAAAGTTACACCAGAAATGGAAAGCCATTTAGAATCTGTCATGGCAAGAGGACAGAAAGTTGTTAACGATTTATTTTAATTGTACATTCGTCTGATGTAAATAACTGAGTAGATTAATGCTCCTTCTGTAAGAATCATTTATCTGCGAGTACTACTGTTTTACAGTGGTTCATGGTGTGATGCCTGTGGTTATATTTACCATTGCTAAATAATGAGGAAAATACATGATATGTTATAAGATTAATATTTTTATACATTCTAACAATGTACGCATTTAAAAACATGCACATTCTTATTGTAAACCATGACTGAAGATGTCCAATGAGATTTTTACGTGAAGTGTATGCACATTACATTTTGATGGTGAAACACTCAGAAGTTTAAGTAAATATTGGCATTATTTATTTCTTTAATAATATGATAGTATGGCAGTGTGTGTGTGTGCAATACCTGAAATATACAAATATTTTGTAAATTCAATATAAACAAAATGAAATATTTATTATGGAAATGTATAATCAGAAGTGAACTTAATTTGAGTAATATTTACTATGAAGTATATTGTTAATTTAATAAAGATACAATTTATGCTATTGTGTGGTTTAAACTGTCATTATTGGGATAAGTTTATATAACTTCAGCATACAACAGAATGTAAGCAACAAGTACAAATTCTTTTATATTTTGTATGGCTGAAGTCATGAACTACTGTAAAAATTCCGTTTATATTTTGATGAAAAGAAAGCTTTTTGAAAAAGAAAAAGACAGTATTGTTTTCATTTATATGTTCCATAATTGCAAGATTAAGGAATGAAGATTATGGCATGCAAATGGAGTATTTTGTAATTTGATAACATTATTTTCCTAAATGCTCATACTGGAAATTTTAGATAAGCAATGAATGTTAGGTTGAATATGAAGGCACTTTACTGCTTGTCAACTATTTTTAATATATGAAGAAATTTTCTCTGGATATCAGCCAGGTGATTTCCAGATACGCTTCTGAGCTTTTGAGAGCTAACGTCACTCTCATCTTCAGGGATGTGCATCTACACCGGACCCCTCCCACACCAAATACATATAACCTTATCTTAAATATATCTTCGCACTTCAATCCCTGAAGATGACAGTGGTGTTAGCTTTCGAGAGCTCGGAAGCCTATCTGGAAATTACATGACTGATATCCCGAAAAAACTTCATCATTCGCTGCCAGGAAAGCTTTAAGAATAATTTTTAACTTAATGGATGATAATTTTTAATATTAGACAAATTTTAGAATCTACAAAGAGTGATCTTGTTAATTTTATTTCTTCCTAGGTTTAGTAGCATCTTGATTAGTCTTAAATGCCTAATTTGTTTCCGTGAACATATTCACAGGCATAGTAATGAAATGCAAATTCTATTGTGCCTGAAATTGCCTATTTCAATTATTGGTGCCAAAAAATGTGATGAGGTTTTGTGGAGGGGATGGGCAAAATTAATGATTTAACCTTCTTCTGCCTGTAAGTCTCGCAAGATCGGAAGGTTTTTCAAATACAGTGGAACCTCGATTTTATGTTTTTCAGGGGACCAAGTTGAATAAACTTAAAATGCAGGAAAATGTAATATCGAGGGAAATTTTATAACATTTTGCTCTATTGGGACCATCAAGATTGGATGTAAATATAATACAGGAACATGCAAAATCTTCGAACTTAAAATCGGGGTTCCACTGTGTGCAGATCAGTCAACCTCGCTGTATGCCAACTCGTACAGTGGTAGAAGAAAGAAGGGGACTGTGTACATAAATAAATAGCTGATTACCTGGCATTGCCCGGGTATTTATTTTTCCCAATCTTTTATTAGACAGGAATATAAAGAATTCTAACTATAGTGTAAAATGAACTTGGAGTTGAACGGCATTGAGAGGGTCACTATTCATCTCAGTGGTCCCGAAAACTGGATTTCACACTAATGTCCATCGTTTTACATGCCACCCCCACCCCTAGGGCTGTCTTGGAGTTGAATAACATTGGGAGTGTCACTATTCATCGTAGCAACCCCGAAAACTATGGATTCCACACTAATATCGGTCGTTTTTTATTATTTTTACATGTAAGTACTTTACATGTTACGTTTCAACCCTATATCTCATGGATTCTTGTTATTCGGATGGCAAGAAAAACTATAGGATCTGTTCCGATAAGGTTTTTCCCTACCGTTTGGTAGGAGACCTCGTGGAAGTTCCTCCTAGGACAATGGGCCTGCCTCTGCGTTGGTGGCCCTATACTAGGAGTGATAGTACATGAGGTTTTCCGAGCTAGTAAGAGTTCGTCAGCTCTGGAATATTGCTGGGTCGGGAAGGTCCTACGTTTGCTCAGCATCCACTGTTGTTATGGTGGGGTGAACTTGACCAGCTTGCCACAGTACAATTACAGTAATGACAATAATCCCCGAGATTTTTCCATGTCACTTCAGGAAATATAGGTATGTAATGAAGTAAGTCTTCATAGCCAGTATGTATGTAATGTTAGACGACTAATAGTTCTTCCTTTTGGGTCTGCGAAGTAATTCCTTAAGTTTGTAGGTTAGGTTGAGTGATAGGTATTTCAAGTGTTTTATGCAATTTTCAATACCTTAGATTTGTGTATGACAGTATTTGCACACTGAAAAGGAAGAATGGTGTGGACATGAAAGCGAGATCTTGTTATACACAGATGCAATCGACATTTATATCGACTGTATTTGCAAGCAATATATCAAGTAGATTGCAGTTGTTTCTCCGGTGCAAGGCTGTAAGGTACAAATGGTCTTGCGTCCTCTTCCAACTGGAAAAAAAGGCCCTCACAGATGGTAGAGACGTTGACGGCATTGTGAGGCTTGAAACTGACATCTACCTGTACCGACGTCAGTTGGCCCTATCTTTTCAGGACCATGAGAGACATAGATTGTCCACGAACCATATCAGATGGAAAGCACATCAGATGTCTAACTTCACGGCCTCAAAATCAACAACGCAAGGGTCCACTCTAGGTCCTGAATTGTGGAATCTAAACTTGGAGCCATCTCTCAAAAAATTAGGAAATTTTTCGGAGATCAAAAGCACAATAGACTTTGAAGATCACGTAATAATTGGTAATTCAAGAACAGAGTTAGAAAGGAAGTCCAGTTTTACAATAAACTCTTTCGAGGACTTGTGTGATACGGTGATATTGACTATTGCCAGAGACCCAATTTATAATCCTAAAGGGTAAGCTGAATGGGAACAAACACCCACAGATAAAACTCACAGAAAAATCTCAGAAGAGTAGAGGAAGCTAAATATCTAGATGCGAAATTACGAGAAATGCAACGATGACATGGATTACGTAACTTCCAAAGCTGAGCATGTAATAAATAAATTGGTAGCAATAGGTTCGAACACATTCAGACTCCCTATGTCGCTTACAAACCCATACACAACGCGATAGTTTCTTTCGACGTACCAATCTGAGAAGACTACCTAAAATATACAAGATACGTAACAAAAATAACATCACAAAAGAAGACCAAATAATCAAACACAGAACGCCATATACTGGTGCAAGGAAGGCCGAGAAGAGAGAATTTATAAATTAATTGGGAGGTAGATATGCCCCTACCATTGCAGAATTAATTCCCAGCTCATCCAGGATTGGAAGAAAGAATGGACTAACAGTGCAATTGTAGGTTTGGTGAAGTACCAGACTGAAATTTGCCTCTCCCAAGAGGAATTTCTGGATCCGCCACTTCCGCTCCCAAGAGGAATTTCTGGATACGCCACTTCCGCAGCAGGATGGATTCAATTTATTCCTCCAAACTTCGGACTTACTTCCACACTCACCTTCCGCATCATCACATGTGCAACTTTCAAAAACCATTACACAATCGTAACGCAGTTTCTAATTATTGTTTTATTGAATATATAGAGCAAGGTAAAATTTTCTTAGCTTTGAAGTTGAAACATCGCCCGCGAAAATAATACTTTGAACATCTCGTGGGTAGCCAACACTAATTAACACTTGCACTGTGTTACTTTACTTTATGTGCGTTTGTAGAGTAATGTACGACTTACAACACAGACGTTTTGCCCCTGCACATCCTTTCAACCTTCTCGTCAAACAATGAGAACAGCTGTCATGTAAGTAATGCCTAAATAAGCTATTCAATGTAAGGCATACTTATCAAAGCGTGGAAAATTTTATCAATGATTTTTGTATTATCAATATAATAATAATTTATAAACACGTCTATATATTTAAAGATGTACAAATACTCGTATAATACTATTTATTTATTTTATATGTGCTTTAAAAAGCCTCGTTGGTCCAGTCGGTAAATAGTCTGACTGTCACGCTGGAGGCGCGGATTCTGTTCCCAGGGTGGTTGGTCTCCAGTGGGATTTTCTCAGCAACGTCCTCGCACGAAAACTGCTTTGAGGTTCACCACGGGTCTAAGAAAATAGTATTTTGGGGTAAAGGAGGGAACTGGAACCTGATGATAACACCACCTTCATAATTGGCCGAGATTGTGAATCATATTCTCTATATTCATTCATGGCATGCAGCAATGCGCAGAAGGTGCTCTTGCATTAATACTCGTATTTAATCGCACACCGTGGCGGTTTGGTCTAAAACGTCATGCTTTGGCTCCAGCTACGGAACCCGCATGTTCGAGTCTCCAGGGTGAAGTTTAACAACTTTCCTTCTGAGGTTTCGGACTGTGTGTGGGACTAATGGTCACTAATTCCAGAAATTAGAATCTCGTTTCTGTCAGAAGCTGTTTCTTTTTCTAAGATATATTTCTGTCACTTTTAAAACTTAAAAAAATGAGTATGTGAAGAAAGTTGATTATTGACATTTTTCAAGGTACGGGAATTTTTGCTGCTCCTTTACAATAGCATATGTAATCAAAATTTTTATATCGCAGTTTTTTTTACCTAACCTCTTCCCTTCAGGTACCCATTTATTTGAGGCTGGGTGAACCCCAGAGCCGCTCTACGCATGGAACAAGGCTGTAGAATTCCGACCTTAGATCACCCACTTCGGGAATATGTTTTCAATATGTTGCGAGGAAACCGGGAAAAGAGTAATTTCCTTAAAGGGGGCCATGGTGGGACTCCTCCACAGAAATACAGTTTTTAGAAAAATATATATTTTCATCGTTAATATAAAGTGGCATAATTATTATCGGGGTGGTATTTGAAGGTGGTTGAGGGAGAATTCCTCTTCTGGCTTTCATGTGCTGGAAAACGGGGATGAGATGAGGTGTCCTTTGAAGGGGAGAAGTTGTTTTTCCTATATTCGTCTATGCCCCCCACACACATAAATTTAACTTTAGTTTTGTAATCAAGATACCCGAATCCCACTTTAAACTGTAGGTCCAATCTCATTTAGCCTAAAAGTGAACTTAAAACAAAAAATCAAACTCAAAAAATTTAATTTTAATTTTTTCACCACGAGCCGCCACTGTATTATAGAATACGTTTATTGTGGTATGCATTTATTTAATACTTACGTAATGACACCAGAATAACGGTAGATGCTCGATATTTTATAGAAGTAAATATCAATTCTTCACCAAATTTCAATTAATTTTAACTATACAAATACAACTCTTTTTAAAACAAATGGCCACGCTTATGTAATAAGAGGACCTCACCGATGACGCAATGGTAGGAGATCAAGAGATCGCGGGTTCGATACCCGGTGGAGGCACCTAGGGGTTCGGATCCCACTTTAAACTGTAGGTCCAGTCCCAATTATCCTAACTGTGCATAAAGTGGACTTAAAATACCAAATCAATCAATTATATAATAAGAAATAATGTTTTGCCGCCACTCGAGGATTAAGCAACCTATGACACAATCTTTAAAGTATTTAATGTTATTAAAATCATTTATGAAGATACAGTTATAATTTAAAGTTCTAAGAAGCCTCTCAGTGGTTTGACGCCCCAAAGAGCGGCGCCCCGGGTAATCGCCCGAGTCGCTTGGCTCTTCAGTCGCTTCTGGTGCCAACAGCCAATCTCGATCCTCATCTCGAAATTCGAGGCTTGTCGAGATAAGAACGAGACCGATTGATTGATTTAGTGTTAAGTGCACTTTATGCACAGTAAGGCTAATCGGGACTGGACCTACAGCTTACAGTGAGATCCGAATCACTATGTGCCTCCACCGGGTATCGAACCCGGGACCCCTTGATTACAAGACAACGGGGAGGCCTAAGAACAAGACCGAGTGTGTATGTATGTACGTATAATCGAGACGAGACCGAGTACTGCTCGAGAGTCTCGTCTCATTCCAAAATTTCTCCCATTTCAAAATTGCTTTACTGTGCTTCTTACTCAAATAGACTGGCTTGTTCAGAGAGGTTATTGGTTAAGTATCTGATGTTTTAAAATTGTTTTTAACAAGTATTTATTACACATTTTATTATCTAATAAGTTGGGTAAGAAACTGATCGAGACTGGAGTTCAATATCGAGAAAAGCCAGGTTTATTCGATCGCAAAGAAAAACGGTACGTGTACTTACATCTCTCGGTGCCGCCCTTAACGTATAATCTTCACGATTGTTTTCATTCTGCCCGAAGTAGAATAAATCTTACGTTGTTAGTAGCTGTGCTTGGAAGTAATTAGTTACTTGACTAACAGTTACATTTTTAACAGGAATTCTGACTGTAGCCAACATGGCCGTGGCTTGCGACATAACTTTGTGGGGAGGGGCAGAATCGAATTTGCGGCTTAATTTTGGAGGGTCAGAATCGAAAAGTTTTACATCTCATAAAAATAGCGCCCAGAACTATTTTGCTAAAAAACTATTAATTTTGCGAAATCATTAAATTTTTCTTTTTCATTACTTTGCTCCTTAAGTATCAGGAGTTTAACAAACATGTTAATTTTAATAAACCTGAAACTGTGGTGGGTAGCTGTAACTGTAACTGTTTTACAGTACCAGTTACTTTGCGACACTGAAATTGGTAATTTTAAAATTTGAAACGTGGAACAAGCGCTACAAACATATCATACTACATAGCATTTTTTCTTAAATATTTTCAATGGTGGTGCAAATGAATCGAAGTTGTAATAAAAGAATTCTGACACTGCGTTTCACTTTTGTATAAATAACATGTGTGTGGCGAATGTTGTTCGCTCATGGTTTGCAAAATGTCCCACAAGCGCCCTCTACTCCATCAATTTATCATTTATCATCAATCGTTATGGTGATTAATCCAGGGCGTATGAAATCAGCATAAGGTAACTGAAATTGATTTTATGCATATTAAAACAACCGCACACACACAGATATATATATATATATATATATATATATATATATATATATATATATATATATATACATACATACACACACACAACACACACACACACACATAGTACATACACACGTATGTGCGTGTGAGAGTGGAAGAGAGAAATCATGTTTATTTTTTCATGAAACTATGACTATTTTTCAATTTTTTGTGACTTTTCTATTTAAATCAACTAACAAAGATATTCCTAAATTTCAGAGTCTTATTTCTGTTAGTATTGTAATACTGTAATTTATTTCAAAGTAGTTATATTGATACACGCTTCCAGTTTTTTTTTTATTAACACATGCATAGCAATCTTCGAATTCTCCTAATAAAGTTAGGACGCTCGTCTTCTTGAGGTTGTTGGTCATCTCGAAGAAGTTCTCTATCCTTGGAAGTTCCTTCATCTGGAAAAGTTTCTGCGTATTGGCTAGATTTTCGTTTCTTTCGAGTGTCTTTACTCTTCATGTCTTGTTCCCTGAAAAATGATTCTCTCTTCACTTTGCAAGCCTTTCCTCTCTTCAGATCGTCTGTGTTTAACCGTCCTTGCTGCCTGTCCAGTAATTCTGTTTTCACTTTGAAACAGGTTTTATCAATCTGAGCGTCTTCTTTTCGTAATTCGTGATCCAAATCCGATATTTGATCCTTCATTTTGTAAGGCTCTTCGTTCTTCTGACCTATTCCATCCTTCATTGTCTGCTTTAGGGATGGCCAAACGGATCCGGATCCGAAAATTCCGGATCCGGATCCGGATCTGAAAGTTTCTGATCTGGATCCGGATCCGAGATTTCCGGATCCGAAAATTTTGGATTCGGATCCGGGTCCGAAAGATTCGGATCTGGATCCGGATTCGAAAATCCGGATACGGATCCGAGAGTTTCGTATCTCAATCCCATTATAATATTACCACACCTTAAAGGGTATTATGATCTTCGATTACAAAGAAATTTTTCGTTAGTTCTACAAGAATTTTTTTTCAAGTGTTGTTCCTACAATACTTTGCTACGCATCGGCTAACACACTCGTGCACAAATGTCCGAGGTGATTTTGTAAATGCCATTGAAACGAATATGTATTCATTCGAATGTATTGGAAATGAAAACACACATAAATGTGAGACATTCCATTCCAGGATGAAACCTTTAACACATATAACAAGATAGAAATGTTATACAAAAATTATACAATTGTTCTAGTTACAGTTCTACAAATTAAAATAAAACATTATAATATATGCAGTGTTAAATAATTACAAAGTGTAAGACTAACAAGCGAGGTTATCTAAGTGTCCCCCTCCGATTACCATGAAACTTGGCAGTATAGTGGTGCCCAAAGGAAGAATTACGTGTTTTTTTTGTTTCAGCTAAAAAACGGTTTTAGGGGGCAAAACCCCCTCAAATGTCAAGATGAAGACAAATTGAAGTGAGGATCTGACCCCTGTGTCCCCCTCCGATTTCCATGATACTTGGCAGGTGTATAGTGGGGCCCAATGGAAGAAATACGTGTTTTTTTGTTTCAGCTAAAAATCAGTTTTAGGGGGCAAAACCTCCTCAAATGTCAAGATGAGGACAAATTGAAGTGAGGATCTGACCCCTGTGTCCCCCTCCGATTTCCATGATACTTGGCAGGTGTATAGTGGGGCCCAATGGAAGAAGTACGTGTTTTTTTGTTTCAGCTAAAAAACGGTTTTAGGGGGCAAAACCCCCTCAAATGTCAAGATGAGGACAAATTGAAGTAAGGATCTGACCCCTGTGTCCCTCCGATTTCCATAAAACTTGGCAGGTGTATAGTGGGGCCCAATGGAAGAAATTCGTGTTTTTTTGTTTCAGCTAAAAAACTGTTTTAGGGGGCAAAACCCCCTCAAATGTCAAGATGAAGACAAATTGAAGTGAGGATCTGACCCCTGTGTCCCCCTCCGATTTCCATGATACTTGGCAGGTGTGTGTATAAACGGGCCCAAATGAAGAAATGCGTGTTTTTTTTTGTTTCGGCTAAAAACTGTTTTAGGGGGCAACCCTCCCCCTCAAATGTCAATATGAGGACAAATTTAAGTGGGCATTTGACTTATGTGTCCCCCTCCGATTTCCATGAAACTTGGCAGGTGTATAGTGGGGCCCAAAGGAAGAAATACGTGTTTTTTTTGTTTCAGCTAAAAAACTGTTTTACAGGGCGAAACCCACTCAATTGTCAAGATGAGGACAAATTGAAGTGGGGATCTGACCCCTGTGTCCCCCTCCGATTTCCATGAAACTTGGCAGGTGTGTGTAAAAACGGGCCCAAATGAAGAAATACGTGTTTTTTTGTTTCGGCAAAAAGTTGTTCTAGGGGGCAACCTCCTCTCAAATGTCAAGATGAGGACAAATTGAAGTGGGGATCTGACCCCTGTGTTCCCCTCCGATTTCCATGAAACGTGGCAGGTGTATAGTAGGGATGGCCAGATCCGGATCCTAGCGGATCCGAAATCCAGATCCAGAACTTTTTTATTTTAATTTGTAGAACTGTAACTGTAGAACAATTGTATAATTTTTGTATAACATTTCTATCTTGTTACATGTGTTAAAGGTTTCATCGTGGAATGGAATGTCTCACATTTATGTGTTTTCATTCCCCCCCCCTCAAATGTCAAGATGAGGAGAAATTGAAGTGGGGATCTGACCCCGAAACCACGTAAATATGGCATAGGAAGAAACAAGGGGCATACGGCCTCTCTATACATCTATCAAATTTCATGAGAATCGGAGGGGGACACAGGGGTCAGATGATCCTCACGTCAATTTGTCCTCATCGTGACATTTGAGGCGGGTTTTGCCCCCTAAAACAGTTTTTTAGCCGAAACAAAAAAAAACAAAAAAAATACGTATTTCTTCCTTTGGGCCCCTCTATACACCTGCCAAGTTTCATGAAAATCGGAGGGGGACACAGGGGTCAGATCCTTACCTCAATTTGTCCTCATCTTGACATTTGAGGGGATTTTGCCCTCTAAAACAGTTTTTAGCTGAAACAAAAAAACACGTAATTCTTCCTTTGGGCCCTTCTATACACATTTGAGAGGAGGTTGCCCCCTAGAACAATTTTTTTGCCGAAACAAGAAAATACGTATTTCTTCATTTGGGCCCTGCAAGTTTCATGGAAATCGGAGGGGAACACAGGGGTCAGATCCCCACTTCAATTTGTCCTCATCTTGACATTTGAGAGGAGGTTGCCCCCCTAGAACAATTTTTTGCCGAAACAAGAAAACACGTATTTCTTCATTTGGGCCCTGCACGTTTCAGGGAAATCGGAGGGGGAGACTTAGACCTCCCTTGTAAGTGTATTAATTAATTACAAATCGCGCACGCGCGCACACACACTATATATATATATATATATATATATATATATATATATATGTGTGTGTGTGTGTGTATGTATATTATATATATATGTATATTAGATGGTAACAATATGTTATAAGCACATTCTTACTTTCCAAAGAAGCGCATGTGGGATGGCAAAACGGATCCGGATCCGAAAGTTCTGGATCCGGATCTGAAAATTCCGGATCCGAAAAATTTTAGGATCCGGATCCTTAGGATCCGGAACCAACCGGATCCGGATTTCGGATCCGCCAGGATCCGGATCTGGCCATCCCTACTGCTTCTGATCCGAAGATATTAGCTTCACCTTTGAACGTTCTCGAGCCTCATTTTTCTGTTTAGATATCAGTTTTATCGTATATGATGTTGTTTTGTCTGCTTAATAACTTATAATCCACTTCTGTCTCCGCACGAAGCTTATTAACTTTTTCCAATTTGAAATCCTTTCCTTTCTTCCGGCCGTGTGTTTTATCCTTTCCATGCTGCCTGTCCAATGATCCTGTTTTCACTTTGAAACAGGTTTTATCCATCTGAGCGTCTTCTTTTCGTAATTCGTGATCAAAATCCGATATTTGATCCTTCATTTTGTAAGGCTCTTCATTCTTCTGACCTATTCCATCCTTCGTTGTCTGCTTCTGATCCGAAGATATTAGCTTCACCTTTGAACGTTCTCGAGCCTCATTTTTCTGTTTAGATATCAGCATTTTATCGTATCTGATGTTGATTTGCCTCCTTAATAACTTATAATTCACTTCTGCCTCCGCAAGAAGTTTATCAACTGTTCGACATAGAATTTCCTTTTCTTTCACTTTGTCCGACACAGACTTCTTGAATTTCGACACCACGTTCTTCATAACGTTGCGGTACTGATCTCGCGCGTCGTACATTATTCGGAGGTTATCGCCGGACGTTGTTTCTGGGACCTCCTCAACGTTCTTGACGGTGTCCTCCATACTTCTGAGGGTCTCCATGGTCCAGACGTAGAAATCGCAAAGGTCATCTTCGGAAATATGTTCAGCCTGTTCTGCCTTCTCTCGCTTTTCTCCTTCCGGGGTGTATTGGTTAAGATTCCGCAAGCCTCTGCTTACCTCTACAAAGCTTCGCGCACGTTCAGAAATATTTCTCTGGCGTTCTAGTTTAGAGAAATCCCACTCGAGCCCTTTGTTGTCTGGAAGAACTATCCACCTCACATCATCAGTGCTTTGTTCGATTCTTACTCCAATCGTTTCATACTGACCTTCGACTATCTTTGCAAAAGTTTTCACCGTGTCTTTAATGGAGTCAGACTCCTGGATCAGTTCCGCAGCCGTTTCCCTTAACTTCTTCATTCTCAGATCGTTACTCCAGTGTAAAGTGCGCAACTTCTGCACCAGAACAAATCCTATTTCCTCCGTACACGGCTCCTCCTTCATTCTTAAAAAGTGAATGCTCAGATAATGATATTCCATGAAAAATTTCTCTCGTTTTATATAATCCGTTTGGGTACACTGGTCCATATACTTTGAAATGGGTATATCTTCTTCCCTTCTATGCATTGCTTTTTGTTCTTTCGTCATTGGATCACATACTTCTGTATGTTCTTGTCTATCGTCTACCTGACTTGTGTCCTCGGATTCTCTATCAAGACCTTTTACCATGACATTTTCCACCATTTCAAAGTCATTGTTGTCACTGCTTGGCTTCCATTCGATGGAATTGAAACTGAACTCACTTTGATGTCGTCCTCTGAAGACAAACTTACAAGCACAAATATATTGCCCAATGAAATCTGTGATTCTGCTCCACAACGACACACTTACATTCTGTATTATTTCGCTGAGTTTTCCTGTTGAAACGCTTAAGTTCAGTTCCTGCGGATGTTTGCAGAACTTCGTTTCGCCATCTTTCTGCGAATGCGAATGAACTATGTCCTTTGGAGCTGGCTGTCTAGCATGAAAATGAAGAATTCTTGCGGTTCTTCCATACTGCACTCCGTTCACACTTTGCATACTAAGACCTTGCTCGGAACACTCAAGGCAAGTTGCATTGTAATCTTAGGGTTAGACGTGTTTTCGCGAAGCTCCCGTATTCAGCGAAGCGTGAAGAGTGAAGATGGGAAATTCCTTGGAACAGTGGCGGGGTGCGATCGGGGCATGGAATGCGGTCATCAGGAAGTCGACAATGACAAGAATGGCGGTCAAAGGCAGTCTAAACATTAGTAGTCTGTTTTTCCTAGGACTTGTGACCACCATAGTACTAATTATCTCTGGAATAGAACAAAATCCGGGACCATATACAACAGAGGATGTTATTCAGAAGTTAATCTCGATGGACGAAAAACTCGATAGCATGTCTCAAACAACCACTAGTGTACAGGGCGATATACGGTCGTTATCTGCAGAATTACGAGAACTGAAGGCTGAGAACTCTTTCTTGAAAGAAAAATTAGTGTTTTGTGAATCGAAGCTGGACGATCTTGAAAACCGCTCCAGAAGAAACAATTTGGTATTTCACGGCTTCAGGGAAATGCAAGGGGAAACGTGGGCGATGTCGGAGGAGCTGGTGAGGGATGCTCTATGGGATATTCTCGAAATAAATACGAGTGACTTCGATGTAGAGAGAGCGCACCGATTGGGATCAGGATCCACGAGACCCATTATAGTAAAATTTGCAAACTTCAAAGTGAAAGAAATTATCCTTGCGCGAGCTCGCTTTTTCAAGGGAACAGGCATCAGTGTACAGGAAGATTTCTCAAAGCGTGTGCGGGATACCCGACGGGAGCTGGGAAAATATATGCAACGGGCACGAGAGCAAAACCTATTTGCAAAACTAAAGTACGATAAGCTGGTGATAGAAGGTACAGTCCATACGTTAAGTGATTTAGTCGCAAATGGACTGCCATGTGTAAAGGACAACGTGTTGCAAGAAAATGTGTCTATTACTGATACAGTGAGTATTTTTTCCGACGTCAGGCGTGACATTCCCCTCGGTGCTATGCAAGAAACGGTCGATTTTACTTCTACATTTTCCCCCCCGCTGGAAGTGCCGAAGGAATCCACCAGCACAGAAGCGCAGTGTGTCACGAGCCATCACCCCCCTCCCCCTTCCTACGAGAATCAACAGGGAAATAGAAAGTCCTACAGCGAGGTGATAAGGAAACAGGACCCACGTTCAACGTTGCGGAACAGAGACCAGGTATCTCCAGCAGGAATTCGGGACAGAGCGACGCGAAATCCTCCCCCTCCCTCCTTCAGAAACAATCAACTACCCCCTAGGCCCAATACACGGAGACCCTCATCTTACCAACTCAGGGGTCAGCAACCTCGCTGACAAAGGACTGACGGATTCACCAAGCAAGACATCAGTAAAGTAAGTACAAACAGTTCCAAATGCACAGCAACCGGTTATGATTTCTCGGTATTTCAAATCTGCTACCAGAACGTTCGCGGACTTAGAACTAAAACAAATTAATTTTACAAGAGCTTACTTTCGAACAACTATAGTGCAATATTGATAACAGAAAGCTGGTTAACCGAATCGCACATGGACAGTGAACTTTTTGATGATCGTTATGTGGTTTATAGGTCAGATCGAAACGCAATAACAACAGGAAAAGAAAAAGGGGGAGGGGTAGCTGTAGCGATAAAATGTAAATTTAAGAGTGTGTTAGTCGACTCTCCGCGTTTGGATCCAAATATAGACTGCATCCTCGTTAAAGTGTTAATTCAAGGCATTGGGATGTTGTATATTTGTGTAGTGTACATAGTACCAGGTAGCAACTGCAATACTTACTGCGAATTCTTTAGGTTCATAGAAATGCGCTGTCAACCTGGTAAAGTTAAACTCCTCTTGGCCGGCGACTTTAATCTCCCTGACATAACTGATTCCAATTATGACTTAACGACTTCGACTGGACCTTATTTAGAATTGCACAATTTCATAAACTTCTCTGACTTAATAAGCCTAAATGACGTAAAGAATAATAACGGAAAGACACTCGATTTGATTTTGACAAATGGACAGGGAATAACAGTGACACGGAGCACACAGCCACTAGTTCCTGAAGACACACACCATCCCTCGCTGCTAGTAGATATTAATCATGTCAAAGAAACCCGCTATAAAACTTGTCGTAATCTACAGTACAATTTCAGTAAGGCCGACTTTCCATCTATCTATCACAAACTGCTTAACACGAACTGGGATGTATTGAAAACAAATAATGACGTTGATCAGGCTACAGACGTGTTTTATGAAATTATATATAAAATATTCGATGAATGTGTCCCCTTAAAGAAAAGCCGCAAAAGACAGTACCCGTGTTGGTTTACGAGCAGCATTATTAAAAGTATAAGTAGGAAACATTACCATCACAAGAAGTGGAAAAAACAGGCGGGAGACTTTCGATACCACTACAATAAATTTAGCGAATTTCGAACAATAGTTAGTAAGGAAATTATTGATGCATACAATAGTTATGTTGCCAATTCGGAAATAAATATTGCAAAAGATAGCACCCAGTTTTGGTCGTTTGTTGCAAATAAACGTAAGAAAAGCAACAAAGATCCTGTACTGTTCAAGGATAAAGTGTTGTCAGACCAACGTTCAGTAGTCGAAGCTTTTGCACAGCATTTTCAGTCGGTGTATAAAAAAGATCCCCCTAGATACGACATGAAAGTATTGCCTAACCATAAACAATATGAAACTTTGGATAATCTTAATATTACAGAGATAGCAATTGAAGACATAGAAAAAACCATTAAAAATTTAAAACCTAAGAAATCAGCCGGACCGGACAAGATACCTCCCTATGTAGTTAAAGGTTGCAGTGATGTGTTGAAATACCCATTGTATCTAATTTTCAATTTAATTCTTGCAAAGCACAAATTCCCTGAAAAATGGAAAGCCACGGCAATTTGTCCACTTCCCAAAACCAATAACACTAATGACGTACAAGACTACCGACCAATAAGTATATTATCAGCCCCAGCAAAAATATTCGAAAAAATCATGCACTGTTACATATTTACTCACGTAAAACCTGTAATATCATCGTTTCATCATGGCTTTGTACCACGTAGATCAGTGTTGACCAATCTCTCCGATATTACCAATTTTATAAGTTCAACCTTGGATGAAGGAGGTCAAGTTGACGCAATATATACAGACTTCTGCAAAGCATTCGACTTGGTTAACCACGATATCTTATTAAGTAAATTAGCATGCTTCAATATTTCCGAACCACTGCGCCAATTGTTCGCTTCCTATTTGCAGAACCGTAAGCAGTACGTGACGTATAAAGGCCACACATCTTCAAAGATAAGAGTCACCTCTGGAGTACCCCAGGGGTCTAACCTTGGGCCACTTCTTTTCACGTTACTTATTAACGATTTGCCTGATTCATTTGAAAATTCACACAAATTGCTTTTCGCAGATGACCTGAAATTCTACAGGAAAATAAGCAAACAAGATGATAGTGTTCAACTTCAAAATGATATTACAAATTTAGAAACGTGGACAATAAACAATGATTTAACACTAAATATCAATAAATGCCATTTTGTATCATATACTCGAAAGAAAAACCCAGTTGAATTTCAGTATCAAATATACAACCATACTCTAGCAAGAAATTTTTTAGTCAAGGATTTAGGGGTTATTTTTGATTCAAATCTTACTTTTAATAAACACGTAGAACAAATAATTAGTGAAGCGTTCAAGAGCCTTGGGTTCATTCTTAGAATGGGGAGGGATTTCAAGAATATAGAGACACTAAAAGTTTTGTATTATTCGTATGTAAGACCAAAACTCGAATATGCATCTGTTATATGGAATACAGACACAGCAAAGTACAGTGAAGCAATTGAAAGAGTCCAATCACGATTTCTAAGATTTTTAAAATACAAATTTCAGAAAGTTTACCCCACATTTGAACACTACGACAACCTAATATATGAAAGTCGGTTTACAAAGCTGTGCCATAGAAGAACGTTACAGGAAATAGTATTCTTGTGGAAGTTGTTAAATAACGAGGTAGATGCTGAACATCTACTCTGCCAGATAAATGTTCGAATCCCGTCGTCGAAAACTAGACTCAAGAACGAAATTTTTCTTATAAAGAAGGCTAGATCGGAAATTAAAAAGAAATCTGCATTGTGGAGAATGTGCACCAGTTACAATAAATTGCTAATCAAGAATAACACCATTGACATCTTTTCTATGAACCTAAGGGACCTCAGTAAAGCCACTATTAACACAATAACCTAAGCTTAAACACATAATTTCCTAATGAAATAATATGTGATCAAGTGTGTGTGTGTATATATATATATAGGAAATAATTTTAATGTATTTTATGTAGGTGTGTGTGTGTGTGTATATATATATATATATATTACAGAAATATATGTAATTGTATTCACTATGTATCCTTCACATGGGCTCTGTAATTAGGTATGTACCTGTTGAGTTCGATAAATAAATAAATAAATAAATAAATAGACCATAAACAGCATCCCAATGTATCTTAATTCATAGATACCGCATTCTGCGATGATCTCTGCCATGCGCCAATGTCTCAACATGTATAAACTCAAACTGTGAAATGCGTGATCCAATCCCTCAAGATTTAGACGTTCCTTCACTACTTCGTTTCCGCCAAATGGTTTCTGTCTAACTACTAGCTGCTTATTTACATCAAGAATTTTCATCGGTAAGTTTAAATCGAAACTTGGAATTTGTAGAAGTCTGTCGCACAGTTCTTGCTCGGTCCAAATAGTAAGTTCCTGGCTATCGGTGATAATCGCACCACCATGCGAGAAGAAGTACTCTTCTGCTATATCTGTGATTGCCAAATATGGAGTACTGTACAACTGAAGGTTGTAGGAATATTCAAAGAGCGCGATAAATATGATCCGGTTTTCAAATACCTCCATGAATATCATCCTACGCACTGATCTTCGTACGATGGGTCGATTCGATGTTATCATCGCTTCCTGAAAGACAGGGCTTAGCAGTCGTCTTCTGACCATAGCTCTCATGAGACATGAGGTCTGTCTGGGTTCTGTCACCTGTCGCTGCATGATATTTTGTACTATTCCACTAGGAAAATTGAGAGAACTTTAAATCAAACCTTACTTGATCACAATCTAAAGCTTTCTGCGCTTTCCGGCAACGATTCAACAATGGGAACCTTGACGCATTGTTAGTATAAATGCCTGATGCATCCCAAGAATGCTATAAATATAATAAGTGTCGATTAAGAATGGTCCTCTTCTTCGTCTTGTCAAGATGTATATGCTTTCGTGTCTTCATTTCGATTCGACCCTCTGGTCATTTCATTCCTACCCTTTTGTTTTGTAATGAAAGTAAACATACCGTTACGTCATACATAACTTATAATATACAGATCTCTTCCCTTTGGTGGGTCTGAATGAAGCCTCAGAACAGGATTGATTCAATGTACATAAAGAAAGTTACAGATACAATAAAATCAGTGTGCCAAAAGACATTTAGTAACGTTGTCATTAGAAAACTTGAAATGATTCTAAAATCGATTGCAATCAAATAAATATTTGACAACGATTTCAATTTTTAACGAAAAATGGCATTTTTTTAAATAAATTAAACTCCAAGAAGATAGCTACACAAGAAGAGAAAATCTGTAGACATGTTCATGTTATTTCAACATGCATCAGAAATGTTTTTATTATTTTATTACAAGGTTCAACTTAGACCTACCAACACACGTGCTCTAATTCCATGATTCTTAATGCAACGTAATTATAAGCTTCTTTCTAGTGAATAAATTTGTTGTTACTTAATCGGGATTAAAGAATGACCTTGCTTTCTCTTCACCACAGAATACAAATAAATAGCATTCTGTGCCAATGTATATTGTTCGATACTAGAGTTCCATACCACTGGCACAATCTGACTTAAAATGCGTTATTTGGAACCTTTCCTACGTCAGAATTCTTGAACGTTAACCTTCACTACGAGCGACTTTTTCTCTGATGCCACTTCTTTCAGTTAACGAACTTTTTGATTGGATACGTTTCAAACAGTGCGATGCATAAGGATTACCTAGCAAATTGTCCATCATCATGTTTATTCTCTTTATTTCACCCAGCGAGAGCTTCAAGAATTGAAAGAAAACGCCAAACGATGCGTAAACATTCAAACTTTAAAACCAGTTAGGATGCAAGGGCAAGATTAATGAGGTTAGTCGTGTATAATATGCCGAGCAACACTTGTGTCACATATTCAAGATATTGTGATTGAGTAGATAATTTATTATTCTTTTTCCACACTTTTCTAATGAATGTCACCGTGTGAATTTTCGTTGTCATTTGGTATCTCTAAACACGAAATTAACGATCAAATTATTTCGTCACGTCTAGATTTGTAGAAATGTTGTCCGCACATTCGTTCGGGTAAAATTTATTTACTATCATAATATTTGATGTACTTTTTACTTATCAGATGAAAAGTCTGGAATTGTTATTTTAAAAGACACAGTATTTACTACTTGAAAAAATATTTGTTAATTCTAAATACAAACACGTGTGTGGTTTGAGTGAGAGAGTGTGTGCGTGAACGCGCCAGCGTCCGTGCGAAATATTTACATGATGATTTGTTGATTTGTGTAGATATGAATTTGTTGACGTTATTTAGTGACTTTGTTTTCATAGGCTGTATACCAGGTATATCCTGGACAGGACGACCCGGGACCACGTAAATGTATTCAAGACATCAAAACAGACAACTTCTCTCAGTAACATTATTTTCTTTAGTGCGTCATTTCGGCGCTACAGCTGTTCAAAAAGGTCCGGTTTGCCGCCTGCATGCTGGCAACTCAACATCGCATCGGTGACGTCATTGCTTTGCGGTGAAACGGTGCACTGTAATGTAAGGAACACAATTTTTGTGAAAAACGACAAAACAAAACTACTAACAACATGATAGCGAGGAAAGTGTCAAGTAGACCAACGGGAAGTGAACCAACGATACGAAAAACGGTAGTAAATCAAGGTATTGAAAAGGAAGTGGTAAAATCGGATTTTGTTTCTTTGCCTAAATGTCAAATTATTAGCAAATCTCGTTGCAAATTTGAAAGTCAGGGTAGCGAGAGCATTTTCTTGCCTGACGTCTATTCTTCGATGACTTGAACTATTCAGCTATTGAAGGTTTTCTTCTAAGCTTTCTACATTCTACTTTTCTAGTGATAAACATTTTCTGTTTGCAGTCGTAGGGGCGTAAAAATATAATATATTTGGTTGAAAATGTATTTTAACGCCGAAAGGAAAACTTTTGTGAATTTTTGGTCATTCTTAATGTATCATCCTTACTGCGCCCCAGAAACTCGTGCGTCCCACAGCACTGGTGGTGTTATTTACGCCACTGATCTTTCTCAAATTCATTAGTCGCGACACATTTGCATTCACATGACATTCAGGTGTATATTTTTAAATGACCTGTACCAGTACACAATGCAGATCCACACGAACTAACTTCACAATTTGTTCTGATGCATTTTCCCTATCAAAACTGTTATTCTATTTAAGTCTCTACGACGAATTGTTATTATTTTTTTATGTCTACTTTTTGCACATAGAAGCTAATCGGGGTTGGATCTACAGTTTAAAATGAGATCCGAGCCACTATGCAATGTGCCTCCACCAGGTTTCGAACGAGAGAGCTCTTGATTACAAGATCATGTCTCAACAATGACGGCTCCCTTTCATGTTCAGAGAGACTCAATTGTAGAAAGTCATTGTTGAAAAACTCCATCTATGTTAACGCTGTATGCCAAGCCGCTATCGCTTAAAAGCAACATTATTGTTTGCCATGCGCTCCAAGGTGGAATATTAATAGAAATAACGATGATATATTTTCTTTGAAATCTTGCCCGTACACATGATCCATAAAATGCACATAGACTTCAACTTTTATAGAGAATAAATAGCAACCTGCGTCTACTTCCTGTTATACACTGCCTGCATCAAAACATAATTTGAACTTCTTGACTTAAGTGTGACTGTCACATTAGAAGAAAGTTTCGTGATAAATTTTCTAATTTTTTGTAGTTTATCTTTCCTTAATTATTTGGTGCATATGCTGCATGCGTCTGGGGGGGGGGTAATGTCAGGCTCTGGGGAGCATAGCCCTCCTAGCCCCTACATAACTACGCCTATGATTCGGCGTGAGCTTGATATTCCTTTTTCTTTCGTTCATTCTTCCATTTTATCAGATCCTCAGGAATTGACAAACCGTGAAGCATCTATCGTACACTAGATGGCAGCACTTGAGAAAATTTTAATAATGGATTATGTACGTAATGCCAGTCATAGTAAATATAAATTAGAGATTTTGAATAAAAGAAAAACCTTAAAAATATATTAGTTTCAGCAACTCTGAAGTCTACATTCGCATATTGGTTTCACAGAACAGGTGGTAAATGTGTAAGTTTTCAGAACTGAAAATGTATTCATTTTGAAGAAAAATGCATGGCGGCTTTAAAAACGTGAACAGCTTCATACCTCCTTGCGTTGGTATCATATAATATGTCTGTCTGTAGTCATATGTTTATATTTGAAGGAGAGAACAAAACCTAAAATGTGTAATTCACACAAATATGTTCCCTGTAGTAACATATCAATGTGCATAAACTGCCAAGTATATGGACAAATGCATAAAATGTAATCATATCGACCGCTTTTTCGTTTGATGCACTAAACATGCATAAATTGAGATCAGAAACAATCCTTTCCAAAAAAAACAAAAAAAAAAAAAAAACAATATACATGTTTATGCTCTGTCTCGGGAAGCTCTGGAGCAAGCGAAAGAAAACAAGTCCTCTGCGCAAGTAGGATTCCAGAGGGCTCGACCAATGAACCCGTGAGAGGCGAAGCGAGTGCATGGAGGGGAAAACGCGGCTGCAGCTGCCAGCCGTTTGCTGCAAATCGAGCTGTTTTTCTACGGCCACTTCCCTTCTCAACCGTTATGCACGGCCTTGCCCCACAGATTCCCGAGACAGGGTCTGTCAATTGATATCTAAAGTATCACAACCATGGTTTAGTGCATTGCAAGTTATTTGTGCAGGAAGTTAAAGCATAACCCCTTACTTCATTAACGCCATGTGCCTGGGCTTTCCCCAGTATTAATGCCTTGCCGGAGAATGACTTGTTCTGCAGATGATGTAAATTCAATGCACGATATAAAATGCCTACATGCAGAAACTGGACTGAACAAGCCAGCCAGCGAAAATTAAGATTTCTCAAAGTACACGTTTCTCTCCAGAAAAAAAAATATTCATTAATTGATTGATTTAGTTTTTTTTTACTTTGCTTTTCTGTCACTTTTGGCTAATCGCGAAGATGAAGATGGATGATGAAATTGATGAAGGGACACGCACAATGAACACCCGGTCCATTCTGGGATTCGAACCCGGGATCCCTCGCGTCGTAGTGCTGTGTGCTATCCACTCCGTCACGGAGGGCGTCTCCAGAGAAAGAAACAACACTTTTTGCATGGGAGGAAGATAAAAAAAGCACTTTTCCAGGGAGAATAAAGCTTTACCTTGAATTATTAGAAAAGGAAGTAATATTCAATTTACTTTCCACGTAAAAGAGTAGATGCGAGAAACTAAATTTTAACCACTTATTTTTCGGGGGAAAGCGGATAAGTACCCCTTGCCCCCCGCCGGATACTCTACTGAACTAAAGTGTCCTAGTATATTCCCTGTAGAATCTGGTTGTACAAGATCAACCGGTAGAAAAGTAGGCACTCCAGGGTCCTTTACGCTCATATCACACTCCTACAACATTCGTGGTACGCCATGATGTTCTTGTGCTGCCTAAGAAATCATTCCACGTAACAAATGATCATATTTGATTTCGGAAGATATGAATTATGGTAAATGATTACGTTAATATTTCATGAAATCCCCGCCCCCTTGATTCGGCTGAATTTGATTTTATGTTAGCGTTATTAGGTTTGGATGTTTCATAACCACTAACTGGCAAAGCTTGTTTTCGTATTTGAAAAACGAAATGATTATATGTCAGTCCGTAATTTATTTTCTTTTGTCGTCCCGAGAATATACAGGGTTATTATAAATGATGGACCCATTTTCAAAACATCATATTTATTGAGGTACAAATCCAAAGTGAACAAGCTATATACCAATGGAAAGAGGAAGGTTCAAAGTTTGTTACCACAATGTTTGTAACTGTTATAAATGTTCAATGTGGCCACCGTTGGACATCGTCCTCTGCTTTTTCCTTTGCACACACTTCCAGTCTCTTGAAATTGCTGAAACCAACGGCTAATGCTTTTCCTAGTTGGTGGTTTGCTACCGAATTTGGTACGGAATGCCCGCTGCACTGAAATTTGCGACTCACTTTTCGCGAACTCAAGCACGCAGAAAACCTTGTGCTCCCAGGTCGCCATCTCGCTCACAACTGACAGAGACGGTCCTCTCGCGAACTCTACCGGCCGCTTCCGCAACCACCACAGCCCGCCGGCCGCTGCCCGCCAGAAACTTCGAACCTTCCTCTTTCCATTGGTATATAGCTTGTTCAATTTGGATTTGTACCTCAATAAATATGATGTTTTGAAAATGGGTCCATCATTTATAATGTATATTATAATACATATTACAGAGACATAAGCAGGTAAAAAAAGAACATAGGTTCAATAGTGTATAACATATTACATTACAATTTACTCCTATAGTACATAACACTTTAAACTGTAAGGCCAGTCGCGATTAGCCTACCTGTGCATAAAGTGGATTTACAACAAGAATTCAATCGTTCATTCAGTCATGAACGAACAATCACAAACACTCGTGCACAGGTCGCGACACTAGTCCCACAAAAGAGAACACTGGCCTTGAGTTCAGACGCCAGAGCATCGTTAGTCTGCAAAACGCCGTCCAGGGTATAGTTGGGCCATCCGACAAGGTCACGACTTACACCCCTAGGAGAACAACAAATTTATTTTCCACATTACTTATATCCTGTAAAAGTAGTTCGGTAAACATTCAGATCGAACAATTGTACCGGTTTTTACACGTACCGCATCGGCCAACAATGCCATATTGTTGTAGTTTCAAGGGCTGGATATGACCCATTGTCTGCGTCTTTATTGTGCCACGTCGAAAGGAATCGTAATCATAAAGACCACGGCTAAGCACTCAGAGGACGGTGAAGCTCAGTAATGACATCTGGCGGGAGCTTCGGTAGTTTATTACTTATGACGTCATAAGGCCACGATATGGACGCTAAACATTCACCTTTTCCTTTTCCCACTTACAAGCACTCAGGACCTTCCTCATTATCTGATCCTCAATTCTAATTTTCGGTTCACAAACTGAAATTGTATCCTTGTTAATTTCGAAACTCTCTCTCTCTCTCTCTCTCTCTATATATATATATATATATATATATATATATATATATATATATATATATATATACTCCCTCTGTCCAATAATTATTGTCCGGTACACTTTTGCTTGTTGTCCCATAATAATTGTCCGATATTCAAACTGTGACATTGGTGTATACAGAAGAAGAAAATGAAACACGGGAATGAGTCATACAACTTTATTACTCAAGGATCAGTACAAATTGGCCGATCAAGTATCCAAAAGAACCTAAATATAAAGTAATCAATACAAAGTGACCAAGAAGTTCGACAAAATAAAATTTGATTTTTTTTATTTGATTTAGTTTATTTTACTTCGCGTTTTGTGCCTCTTGGCTAATTTGCGAAGATGGGGATGAGTGATGAAATGATGAAATTGATGAATGGACATTCACAAACAACCAAGCCCGACCGGGATTCGAACCCGGGAGACAAAATAAAACATCAAGACGAAAGAGATTATTGGTCCAGGAAGGTTGTCATCCCATCAACGAGCTAGATCTAGTGTTGCAGTGCTGCTGTAGCCTCGTCGTAAATGTTTCGAGCACACTCCAAGCGATATTGCAGGACATTTTGACGGTTCAAGTGTGCTTTTTGCATATGGGGAATCCTGTAGTTGTTCCCACCTTTGGAGGCGTATAATTTCAATGAGACAGGACTGCTAAGTGAAAAAGATGTTGTTGAGCTTGTCGCGTGTCAGATCAGAGAAAGACGTTTCAACGGCGGCGATCAACTCATCAATAGTTTGTGGAGCTGGAGAGACTGAATTGCCCGGAAGTACCCCAGATCTAAAACATTCATGTCCGGACTGTTTGGCCGTTGGTTTAGGAGATTCAAAGTGATTCCACTGACCGCTGCAGCATCCATCCAGGCGCGGTCATTGGGAACGATATGCTGACGCGCATTGTCCTGCTGATCGGACACCTGGATTCTCCCTGCGCGCAGTCCACGAGGCCATTGTGCATCTATTGCTGTGATTAACTTGTTGATGAGCATGTCCCGGTAAACATATTTGGTAACAGTTAATGGTTTGGTGACCATTGTACCAGCAGGACGATTCCTACTGTTCCTCTTGGCAGGTTCCTTTCTGACGAACGGCAAAATGCCTAACTTGCCATTAAACCACTGCTTGCGACCAGGATCCCAACGAGGCCGGGCGACGGCAGCCAGAAACATGATGTTTGGAATAAAATACGTATTTGCTTTTACATGTGCACTGCGGGTCTGGTTCTTTGGGCAGCAAGTACAATTTCTGACCGTCCGTCATCAGGTAGAACGATTTTTCATCCACATGAACTGTCTCCATCCTCATGTTGAACTTCGGATTTCCGCTTTCAGGACAAGCGACTGTGGTAGGATTCAGCATTGACAAGGCAAATTTTAGACGTTCTGTCTTGTTGCTATCAGTCAATAATGGCTTCAGCGCATTCGTATTGCAACTGTCCCCGGTGTGGAGCAGTTTGTTGCAATATTTTAAATAAAAATAACTTTTCAAATGTTACTTAACAAAATTAGTATATTAACCAATTTCTACAGTCACACTATAGTTACGAATAACAAACAAAATAACATCAAAATTGAACAGAGTAGCACAACAGAATTTTCTTCATTCTTTTCAGATTATGCTCACAACTAAATAACAAAATATAATTGTAAAATGTCTTTGAATTAAAGAACTGTTGCAATAGCCTCCTCCTCCGGTTGAAAACCTTGACATCATACTTTGATGTAGAAATACGTATATTTTTCAAACATAACATCTTCAATATATCATCTTCTCTTCTTCTTCTTCTACTACTTCTTTGGCAGCAATCTCATTCTTTTCACATCTTCTTTATAGCCATCTTCAGTAGATTTCTTCTTTACTGCCATCTCATTACCATTACTATTTCATAACCATCTTATGTCCATTTAAAGGATTATATTCTTCACGAGTGCACTTCTTCCCTTTGAAGCTATATGTGCAAATGAAGTCCTTCATTATAATGGTATACCATATTACATTCAACTTACATTATATATATATTCCTTCTTATCATTCTTCCAGAGAGACACTTTGTATAATTCTCCCTTTGTTATTCGTGTCAACACTCTTCCTCAATACATTGACATACACCATACTGATGAGAATAGAAGCCAAACATAAGTTCTTACATAAAAGATAATATGATGATCAACAGAACAGAGATAATAAATTCATGCTGGTTTACACATGATAATAAAATACATAATGCAAACAACTGAACTCGTTTTTGCACAAAATTACAACAAATTCAACCCTTATGTACAATTAAAACATAAATCAGTATTTCTTAACAACTCCTTTCTTTTCTCCTCCGAACAATTAAAAGGTTTAATGTTTTCTAGGTTTTGTCTTCCTTTTGTTCCCTTTCCATCTAGAGAAACTACAGTCGCACAATTGTTTCTTACTTCTATTACCAAGAATGGGCCAATAAACAAATCATATAATTTGTAGATAGTTTTGTTTAAAGCAGAGCTCTTAGCATGATTTTTAATCATGATTAAATCTCCTTTGACAATATTTTTAGTACCAGAGCTTGTTTGAACACCTTTAGAATTTCTTCGATGTTTAAGTTTTTCTTTTAGCTCCAAGTATTTTGCCTTCCAGGATAATTCTTCAATATTCTCAGGCCAATCGACAATATTAGTTATATTATCTTTAACTTGATCGTGTAAAAATAGTTCCGCAGGTGTAAAACCAATAGATTCAGAATATGAATTGTTCAACAATTTGACAACGTTTGTCAAACATTTAGCCCAAGATTTATGATTATCCTTGCAAAATAACCTCAGTAAACGCACAATCTCTTTATTGTAGCGTTCAATTGGATTAGCGTGTGGTGAATATGGCGAAGTAAAAATATGCTTGATGTTCTTGGAGGTAATAAAACTTCGCCACTCCTTAGATTTAAATTGTGAACCATTATCACTTAATATAATTAGACATGCAGGATAATGATGAAAATACGATTGGTTTAGTTTATTGATAATTTCCATAGATGAAGCTTTACGCAAAGGATAAACCATAATAAACTTACTTGCAAGATCCACTATACTTAGTATATATTGATAACCTTGAGAACCTGGTAACGGACCAATCAAATCTAATGAAAGGAATTGATGTATTTTAGGAGTTAATATGTGAAGATCTTCTCGTGTGACACGTTGCACTCTCTGCTTTGACTTGGCACATTCAAGACAATTTCTCAGATATAATTTAATGCTGGCTTTCATGTTTGGCCAAAAGAAAAATTTTGAACACTTTCTGAAGGTTTTTGAATAACCAAAATGTCCACATAAATCATGATGATCATACAGTACCTTTTCCACAGCTTTTTTAGGTACAAATATTCTCCAGTGTTCAGACGCAATAGATTTATAGAATAAGATATCTTTATGCATTCTAAAATGTCCTCTGATTTCGAACTTAGAATCTCCCTTGTTTATCGCAATTCTTAACTTTTGACACTGCTCATCGTTCTGTTGAGATTGTACCCAATATTGTGGAGTATCTTGGGATAGGAGATCGATATTTGTATTGTTAACGTAGAGTTTCGATGTGAATAAATCTCCCTGTGTCCTTGCAGGATATCTGCTTAAGGCATCAGCCACAATATTGGTAGAACCTTGAATATGTTCAACAGTAAAATCGAAACTTTGAAGTTTTAATGCCCAGCGGTTTAGTCTTGGGTTTAAACTTCTAGCCGACTGCAGCCATGAAAGTGACTGATGGTCACAATGAATAACAAATGTTCTTCCACTAAGATAAACACTAAACTTTTCTACTGAAAAGAGGATAGCAAGACATTCAATCTCATGAGTTGAATAAGTTAATTCTGTACCACGCAATACTCTACTAACATATTGTATTACTAACGTTTCATCTTCATCTGATAACTGCCATAAAACTCCTCCAATTCCAACTTTGCTTCCATCAGTGTTAAGATGGAAATTTTTACTAAAATCCGGTTGTGCTAATACATCAGGAGATGTAACTAGCTGTTTCAAATCATTAAAAGCTTGGTGATGATTCTCCTTCCAGTCCCACTTGTTATTTGATTTTAGTAAATCATACAAAGGAGCAGCTATCATTGCAAATTTGTGAACAAATTTTCTCCTCCAATTTACTATTCCTAAAAATTTCCTTAGAGCCTTCTTGTTTTGAGGAACTGGAAAATCCATGATTGCTTGGTTCCTTTCAGGATCAATATGAATGGTTTCTCCAGAAATCACATGGCCTAGGAAATGTATTTCAGTTTGGAAGAACTTGCATTTCGACAATTTAATAGACATATTAGCTGTCTTCAGAGTTGATAAAACATAACGTAAATGTTCTAAGTGGTTTTGAATTGATGGAGAGAAAATTAAAATATCATCAATATAAACAATCAGGAAAGAATTTGTATGATTGCCAAATATTTTATGCATTCTATCAACGAACACACTCACGGCACTTTTGATTCCAAAAGGCAAAAAATGGAACTCCATCAAAATACCTCTATAAGAAAATGCCGTAAACTTAAACGACCTTGGTGTCAAAGGAATCTGAAAATAACCGCAACTAAGGTCAATAGATGTGAAGTATTTTGCTCCCTTTAATCTTTGTAGTAATTCCGAGATAGGCTCTACCTGTGTCATCGGAGAAATTACGTGTTGGTTTAATTTACGGAAATCGACCACTGGTCTCCATAAACCTCCCGCCTTTGGGACTATGTGGAGTGGATTCCTATAGGGAGATGTGCTTTCTTGTATGACGCCCCACTGTTGCCATTTTTGTAACTCTCTTTCCATATCATCCCGTCTAGCATAAGGAACAGGGTAAGTGGGTGCAATTATTGGCACATCAGTATCCAATTGTATATCGTAAGCTTCCACATTTGCTTTTTTAGGTCTGTCAGAAAATAAAACTTGGTATTCGAGAAGAAGATGAAATAACTGATCCAAACAATCAGATGGAAGAGTATTGTTCATGTACGCTGCACGCCGAATATCTTCCTCCGAAGCGATGTCAGATGTTCCTTCAATTTGTGAAGTGGTTGAAATTGGTAATTTGCAAGAACGTACTATTCCCTTCATTGACGGAAGACTTTCTTCAGATTGCACTAAAAACGGAGCAATTATTTCCTGACCTAATGAATTCGAAAGCATGACGGTTGCGTTGCTGTAATTTATAATCGCCTTATATTGCCACAAAAACGGCGAACCCAAAATTAAATCAGCGTGTAATTGTTTGACAATATACAGTCCCATGTGGAAAAACTCATTTGCTATTTGAACTGTTACATATTTGAAACCCATTACCTTTATACGTTGATCTCCTGCAAAGCAAGCCAATTGTATTCCTTCTAATTGTTCCAATTTTGCTCCTGGTATAATTGAATTTAGAATTGTCCAGATTTTATAATCTAATAAATTACACTGACTTCCAGTATCAATTAAACAATTTAAAGACAGATCCGCAATTTTACCTTGTATTTCTGGATTCTCAATTTTTGGTATTGGAGTACCGTGTTCTGACAAAATCCACTCTGGTTCAGAATCGTACCATTCTAATAAAAATGCTACAGATAAAACTTTATCTCTGGTAACGCCTAAAGATTTAATTTTATTATAATCCTTCAGACATTCCTTAACATGTACTAAATAAGGGTTATTAACTCTACCATCCAGCTCCTTTGCATTTATTTGTGGCAAGGTAAATCGGAGCATATCACCCTGCCTTAGTTGTTTAAGTAGTTAGAAGAATGTGCACTTGTGGTAGTAGTAGCAGTCGGAGTTAGGTGTTCCATATTTGCAGAATTACGCTGCAAGTTGGTGCTGCCTACTGTAACACTATTTTCCTGTGAACTATGAGATGCATTACCATACTCTATTGGTTGTCCATTGTAATTTCCAGTTCTACTATATCTTCTGTTATCAGATGTTGGGGTATTGCCAAGTCTGAAATTCGAATTATTTACGTTATTATTAATTCTTTCAGACCTTACAAACTGCCTTCTTGAGGGATTGCGTTCAAATCTTCTGGGAGATGGGCGATAATTTACATTGATTCCTGCATTTTCGGTCTGTGTTGTAGAATCATAAGAATTGCGCTCCACATTTACTTGCCTGACGAAGTATTTTGGTCTGTCAAAACTTCTCTTCTTATTAGCCTTGTCATCAGAATCTGTATTATCACCGGGCAAAGATAAACTTTTATTCTTTTCGCTCGAATACAAATCAATAGTCCTTAATTTCTGCGTCAGTTGCTTAAGATCTGTAATGTTATGGCAGCCCACATTCTTTGAAATTGACTCAGGTAGCTGTTTCAAAATCATCCGTATTACTTCAACTTTATTTGGAGTTTCCACAAGGTTACAATAAGCAGAGTACGTCTTTAAAGCGTATGCTTCCAATGACAAACCTGAAGCTGGGTTGTATTTTCTTGATCGTAATAATGTCAACTGACTTTCTAATAACTCATTAGATGCAAACTGATCAAGAAATTTATGTACAAAGTCCTCATAAGAAATGAAACTCTTCTTTTCACTGTTGAACCAGTAAGCGCCTACATTATAAAAACACTTACGAATTATACATAATTTATACTTGGGAGGAACACCAATTATGTTTAACATTGTAGTTAGTTGTTCGATAAATTCTCTAGCAGACTGTTTTGAAACATCTCCTCCAAAACGTGGCAATTGACTGAGTTCACTAACTCGTGAAAATCTATTAGAGCATGTATCAGACTGATTATAAGAATTCCATGTAGAATCATTATTCAGCCACATCGGGTTATAAGTACAGTTTGTTCTAGTACAAGGACTATGATTTACATTTAAGTCATCAGGAAACTGATCATGGATTAAGGAATGACATGTACTTTGACGTTGGCAACCACATACTGAAGTTTCAAGACCTGTGAAATTGTCTTTATTATCACAAGCAACATAAGTTCTAGAAGGTATGGAATTTCTGTTAGATGTAAAACAAATTTGCTTTGATGTGTCTGTAGCACATAAAGAACTAGGTGCATTATTTTCAGTATCACAAGTATGTACGTGCTTATTATCATACAGTAAAGAGTTGTTCAACGAAGAAAGACATGAATGGTTATTGAGTGAACATGTACAATGGATTTTGTTAACAGTAGGATTGCTATTACTAAATTCAGTATTATCTAAAACACAATGCCGCAATGCATATGTATTCTTGCCTTGTGAAGTGGAAGCTTTAGCAAATTTATTTCTACTTTTATTGTGAGCAGATTTGCCCTTGCACAATTTGGTTACATTTTCCTTTACAGAATTCACTTCAGCATCAGATGTATCATAGCCAGAAGAACCTGTATGAAATGTTTCACATTTATTGTGTTCACTAAAAACAACATGCTTTATTTTAGAATTTAATCTTGTATCAGTTTGGCATGCTATGTGCCTATGTTCATTAATAAGTGCATCATCATTACTTAGTTCTTTATCTGGTTGTAGAACGTCTCTAACCATACTAGTACAAATAACATCGCTTTGCTCTAAGTTAATGCATTTCTCATTTAAATCCTTAAGCATAGAATCAAATTCTTGCAACTTAACCTGCGTAGTATTCATATTTGTTTGCAGTGTACTTATAGAAGTTTCATGTTGGCACAACTGGTTTGATAAGTGTTGTTTTAACTCATCATCATGATGGTCTAGTTTTGATTCAAGATCACTGACTTTCGAATTTAATAAAGTTACTTCATCATTTATACGTTCATTTAGTAACCTAAATTGACAAGAATCAGAAACCTGCTGCAACTTATTTTCTACATGTTGGAGTCCTTCGTTTAGTTTTTCAGTACTTTGCTGCAACCTAACCAATTTTGTGCCCCAAACTTCACAGTTTGTTTGCAAACTTTCGCGCAGCGTTTCAGCGTTCTGATCAAGTCTATCTTGTAACCTATTCTCCAAAGCTTCAGTGTTCTGAAGTAACCTATTCTCCAGCGTTTCGGTATTCTGGAGCAACTTCTCTTGCAACCTATTCTCCAGAGCTTCAGTATTCTGAAGTAACCTATTTTCCAGAGCTTCAGTGTTCTGAAGTAACCTATTCTCCAGCATTTCGGTATTCTGGAGCAACTTGTCTTGCAACCTATTCTCCATAGTTTCGGTATTCTGGAGCAACTTGTCTTGCAACCTATTCTCCAGAGTTTCGGTATTCTGGAGCAACTTGTCTTGCAACCTATTCTCCAGAGTTTCGGTGTTCTGGAGCAACTTGTCTTGCAACCTATTCTCATGTTGGGCCAAACTCAAGTGAAAAGCAGATAAAATTTGGTCAATATTGGGATTTACTGTATCCAAGTATGATTTTAGAGTGAATGGATTGAATTCTGGCTTGCATGCCTTACAGTAATAGTCTTCTTTCATAGAGCTGAATATTACCCAGTGAATAACTGTAAGACCCCTACAATTTACGTGTTCCCATTTCTTGCATGACGTGCATTCAATCATGCGAGTGTCAGAAAATCTGTCCTTACAACAGAGTAAATCCTCCATTTGCTTACCAGAATTGTCCTCTTCGTTGCTTACTTCAGCAACATTACTGAGATCCGGTTGAAGGCACACACTACTTCGAAGCACGTAAGGCACTTCTCTTTTCTTCATTGTAGCATTATCAGTTCAGTTCTTATCAACTTACAATTTTCGAATCCTGGCTCTAGGTCGCCAATTTATTGCAACTGTCCCCGGTGTGGAGCAGTTTGTTGCAATATTTTAAATAAAAATAACTTTTCAAATGTTACTTAACAAAATTAGTATATTAACCAATTTCTACAGTCACACTATAGTTACGAATAACAAACAAAATAACATCAAAATTGAACAGAGTAGCACAACAGAATTTTCTTCATTCTTTTCAGATTATGCTCACAACTAAATAACAAAATATAATTGTAAAATGCCTTTGAATTAAAGAACTGTTGCAGTATGCACTCTGATCTCTCCTGGCTTCACACGCCTGTGTAGGTACTCTTAGCAACATTTATCGCCACTGCCATTGAACGAATATTCTGCCGCTTTCGCAGCGGTAGGTGCTGTAGTCGTTGTAGGGCGAGATCCTTCTTCTTTGGTGGGACTTTGCCTCTCATCAGAGATGCAACCGCAGCACAAATGGCCCCATTTTTCAACGATTGCCGCCCCTGTTGCCAAATGTGACGTACTGTTCTCGTACTTGCATGAAATTTCTCAGTCGCACTTGCCATGGCACCTTTCTTCACTACGCCAGCCGTACTGTTTTCAAAGAGAAACTCGTACACTGCCTGTCGTTTACTGTCCGTGAGGTTCTTGCTACCCTCTGTCGCTTCCTATCATGGGTTGTGTGTTCATGGCTGTTCTTCTCACACGTACTCACTGAAGGAGTGCTCTACTAACGATTTGCAGCGTGCCTTGCTAGACCGGTTGCCATACAGTGCCACACCGGTGTGTTGCAACCAGTGATGAGCCGTAGACTATAAGTTTACATCTACATGCGTTGTCTACACGTAATCTACGCGTAGATTACATTGGGTTGTAGTTTACATAGACTACGTTGACAATCTAAAGTGCATTAAAATTAATTTTCAAGGGTTTCATGAAAGGAAAGTGACACTTTCAACTATATTGGTTCCTAACGAAATGAAAAGAATCCCATTTACAATAAAATTTATCTTCTCTTCTATTATCAACTATGGAAGAAGTTAAATAGTATGCAAAAAACAACAACAGGTGGCAATCGTGAGGTAAAAGTGGTATTTTCCACCATAAAACACTAGAATATTTTCTATATTAGGTTTCTTCCTAGGTGAGAAATTGTTCGAATTTAGAAGAAAGAGTATCAAAAGTTCTCCTCACACATCAGCAACTGATACGCAGTATAATTTTCTTTTACTTCCACGGCGCCCTTGGCTAAGTTATCACCTTTCGCCATGTTGTTTACATAGATTACGTAATCTACGTGTATAAAATAGTCTACGTGTAGAATGTAGACTATCGTTGTTTACGCGTAGACGCACATCACTGGTTGCAACCCAACGCCTCCTTTTGGTAATCGTCTGGGCGGTATTTCTTGCTCGTTGCGATAAGGTCACGTTGTTCCTCTTCACAATCTTGAAGACTGATCTACTGTACCTCTCCTCATCCGTGTTCTTTCCATCTGCCTCTTCGTCTGTAATTCCTGTACTACCATTTTGGCATACCGGACTATAATTATGGGACAGAGGGAGTATATTATATCGACAACACGGGAAAAATAATTACAGCTTATTTTTTTCATCATATCATTTTCCTGACCCAATTATCCTAAAGTGGCAGAAAGGGGTAGGAAACAAACAGAAAAATACATGACTCTGCTCTAATATTTTGAATTCGGCGTGGGCAAGATATTCCTTTGTGTTCATTCCAGGATCAATCATCTAGGGGTGCTGAGGGGATGCGGAATTAAATTTGAATGGTGCGATGTTAAAAATAAGGTAGGTGAGGCAGCGGTTCTTACTGAACGAAAATCATACGAGTATTAGTATTAGTATTTAACACAGGTAACAAATGTAGGGTGACCAGACATACTCTTGTTAAGAGTATTATAGCTACTCTTTTAGAGGTTCATATACTCTATAATCTTTTCAATTGGCAAGAATCCCCAAATATACTATTTTCCTTGCTATTTAATTTCATTAATTATTTTACGCGTAAATATGCGTTAAGATCCTCAGAACGGAAAACGCATTGCAAGTGGTTGCAACGCCGCACCCTGTGTTGAGACCTCTCTCGCCCAGCAGACGAGAATCAAAGCATTTGCTCTGTGTAATCTGTGCGTAAGATGCCCGGAGGGAGAAAATCTGGAACACACATATCTTTGCCGTTGCATAGATACCAATTTTCGTTTCGTCTCCCTCTCTCTTAGCATCACGTGTTCTACCCTGCTCGCCAACCTCGCTATTGTTGCCATATTGTCATTCCATTCCTGGACACACTCGCGCGAACATCATTGAAAACAATTGAATAGCGCTCCAGCTCGCGGTTCACACCGTTTGGCAGAGACGGTAATGTGGCAATATAGCACGGCGTAGTGGTTGTTTCTTTTATGCAGTGCATGTTCATTGGGTAGCTAGTAACTAGTGTTGCCAACTGTAATAATGAAGAACTATTTCTGTCACGGAAAGGGAAAGGCAGGTAAAGTGACGGTGAGTTTTGTTGGATTGGAAGCACCATATTTTCATTTTATACTATGTATTTGACCGGTTTGACGTTGTGTGCGAGTGCTTCTGAACTGTAGACAATTTACCGAACCCATAGCTGTGTTCAATGTTATCTACTGGTTATAATCAGGGCTAGGATTTATAGGTTTAGTTTGACGAAATATCGCTGAAATTTTGTGATATCTTTGCGAATAGTAATATTTGTAGTGATTTAAGGTACATTTTATTGCCAATATTTTTCCATATTTCTAACTTTAATAAATACTTACTTTTACATATTTAAGGAAAATATACTTAATTTTACATATTTCAACAGATTTAATTCACAAATTGTTCATAATTCATAATTTTGGAATTGTTCAAAATAAATAAATTATGTGGCTCCAACAGCATTTCAACTCTTGGCTCCGGCACGTGTTCTTGTAGAAACTGCATAGAGGAGGCTGTCATTTTTGCTGCTTAATGCGACGCATATTGTTTTCTGTGTTAAAATTGCCATGCTTTGATGGGTGACCAAGTTCATAGCAGGGCCGGCGGAAGAGGAGGGCGAACCGTGCCAACGCCCAGAGCGGCAAATTTTCAGGGCGGCAAAATTTGAAGAGAAGAAAAAAATAAGCCTATTGAATGTGGTCGAGCGAGATATTCTTTTACGCTTAATAGTATTGAAATAGCAAAAGAAGTCTCATTATTTATTTCATATTTTGATATTTTACTTAGGAATATATTGATTTTTAATTTCCCGTTGCTGCGTAATGACGGAGGGGGGTCACACGATGACTGGAAAAAGAAAACGCTCCCCCGGGATAGTTCGTTTTCTGCATAGTGCACGAGAGAGGGGACTGGGTATATTAATGTAGTGCCATTTATATAGGGTGACCAGATATTTGTTGACCAAAAAGAGTATAGTCTATAGGTTGAAGGTGCGCATGCATAAAACATAAAAAGAAAACGAAAATAAGCATGGCTATTTGTTATTGCTTCTATTATAGCCCCTATAAAATAGGCCTACACTCTACAGATTCAAATTACTTATGGGTCTAATGTAATTAGCTAATTACAAATACCTTCTCACCAATGGGCACCATCATTCATACTTCTGGGATGATTTTGCTTTCTTGAGTATGTATAAATCGTCCTTTATTGCCAGTCCAAACTCTTCACACGTCATGTCCACACTAGCGCCGGCCCTGGTTCATAGCAAAAGAAAAAGTCGCGCAGTTTATCGTCTAGTGGCAGTATATGTACTTGTTATTGTTGTGGAAGCCGGCATCGTTTGTAAATGTACAACAAAGGCAACCGACTGTCGCCGATCACAGAGAGGAAATAATAATACTGCTTGATACGTATCCCTGTATTAAAAAATCGCGAAATAATAACATTTACAAAGCCTTCTGCTCAGTGTGTCAAAAAGAATTCTCCATAAAAAAACAAAGGTACGAGAGGCGATCAGGTTGCTCTGACCCTAACATAGAAAGAGCGGCAATAGGGTTTCAATTTTTTTTATATTTTTCAACATACTCCCCTGCAACTCCAATGCACTTCTCCCATCGGTGCTTCAACGCGTGGATACCTTGCAAAAAAAATTCTTCCTACTGGTCCTCCAACCATGAGTCCACAGCCCTTATCACCTCAGAATCATCAGAAACTTTGTGCCCACGAATGTCATTCTTCAAATATTTGAACAAATGGAAATCACTGGGGGCCAAATCTGGGGAATAGGATGGGTGGGGCAGCAATTCGAACGATGCATCTGCGATAGCGGCCCTCACAATGCGTGAGGTGTGGATAGGTCCATTGTCCTGGTGAAGGAGCACACCACGGCTCAACATCCCACGCCTCTTTTTCTTGATGGAATCACGTAATTTTTTGATTAGGTCACTGTAGTATGTGCCAGTGATGGTTTGGCCTCTTTGTAGATAGTCCACAAGAAGGACACCCTTGCAGTCCCAGAAAATTGAGGCCATCACCTTCTTGGCTGACGTTTGTACCTTGAACTTATTCTTTGGTGGAGAATGTGGGTGTTTCCACTCCATGCTTTGTGGTTTTGTTTCTTGGTCGAAGTGATGGACCCATGTTTCATCTATAGTTACAAATCGGACAAGGAAATCGTCTATATCAGCACGAAACTTGTCAAGAAGTTCTTGACTGATGAGCACTCGGGTGCGCTTCTTATCTGAGGTGAGGTTTCGAGGGACCCATCTTGCAGCAATTTTTTCATTTGCAATTCCTGGGTAATTATGTTTTGCACCGTGCCATATGACAGGCCACACATCTCAACAACATGACGGATAGTTACTCGACGATCCTTCAGCACGATATCGTGGACTTTGTTAATGTTTTCGGTCGTCATGACAGTTTTTGGTGCTCCACCTGCATGTTCATCCTCACACGACTCTCTCCTACAATTAAACTCACGACACCATCTCTTCACCATACGGTATGAAGGAGCACTGTCCCCTAATCTATCCACCAAGTCCTCATGAATTTTGGATACCGTCCACTTCTTCTTCACAAAATATTTGATCACCGCTCTCACCTCTGTTTTCTACATTCTGGCACATTGACACAACTTCACTCAGCTAAACCCCTGTAAAAACAAAACTGTTACTTACGTTACTTAGACTTGCAATTCAGATTGAAAGAATATAAAGGATCACTAAACAATAACAAAATAAAAAATCAATCGTGACGTCATTCCTTCTATGTTAGGGTCGGAGCAACCTGATCGCCCCTCGTAAATATGATGTTGAACAACATATAAAATCGAAGTCACACACAGAATGTTCATCGGTTTTTGAGACATTCAAGTTGGATAGTTTCTTCACAAAAAAGGAACCTTCAGAATAACTAGACTTAATTCGATTGAAACTTGTATGGTCGTCGTACCACAATGTAAAACATAACCATTTCTCAGAAGTATGGAATGTACTAGTAAATTGTTAAAATCAACAGCAAATAAAAAAAATGCATTGTCCGCACTAAAACCCAGACTTTAATAACAAATGTGGTGGGGGAATGGTCAGAAAATATTTTAAATAATGGTTTTAAAAAATCACCCTTCGTTGTCATTTCTTGTGATGCTCCTAATAGAAAAGCGACCAAACTTCTCCCTGTGTTAGTGCGGTACTGTGAAGTTGACACTGATATTCATATTAAAACATGCCTTTTGAAAATCCATAGCTTACCCGATGAAACCTCTGAAACTGTGTCAAATGTATTGATGGATACAGTAAGTCAATGTGGTTTGGAAAATAAGGTTGTTGGATTTGTAGCAGATAATGCACCATTAAATTTTGGTTGCATACAAAGGACAACATCAGGAAATAAAAATGTGCACAGAGAGTTTGAGTGCAGATTAGAAGAAAATATTTTGCTTATTGGTTGTGTGTCTCATATTATACATAATGCAATTTCTGTACCTTGTGCGAAAATAGTACCCATAGATGTTAGGAACTTTGTTTTGGTTCATGATGGACTACAATGAGATCCTCCCAGCTAGATCCGAGGGATCCGCTGACCAACAACAGGTGCGGTCCTCCATTCATATTGGGGGTTAGGCGTAGAGCTGACTACTCTGCACTGTAAAAAAGACGTGTCAAGTATCAGCAGTATGAGGCCATGGATGTTCCCAAGGTAAAATATTCCGGAGGTAAAATAGTCCCCCATTCGGATCTCTGGGTGGGGACTACTTTGGGACTACTTTGGGAGATCCCTGGACCAAGGATAAGATCTACATTAGGAATAAGAATATTAAATTAGGCACCTGGAATGTTCTGAGACTTTACCGGCCTGGATCATTTCAGTCTACAGTTAATGAGATAGTTAAGTATAAATTGGATGTAGTAGCTGTCCAGGAAGTTAGGTGGCCAGGAGAAGGGAATTGTAAAACTAAAAATTATACTTTTTTCAATGGTGGTACTGAAAATCATAATTTTGGAACAGGCTTTTTCATAAATAATAGAATTATCTCGTCTCTTAAAACAGTAGAATTTATTAATGATAGGATATCATATGCAGTTTTACAAGGTAGGTGGTGTAAACTTATTTTAATAAACATACATGCTCCAACGGAAGATAAAGATGATAATACTAAAGATGATTTTTATATAGAGTTAGAACAGGTTTTTGATAAATTATCTCAGTATGATATGAAAATTCTGTTAGGTGACTGTAATGCACAGATTGGCAAAGAAGAGACATTTAAACCCACGATTGGTAAAGAAAGTCTTCATGAATTAAGTAATGATAATGGTATAAGATTGATTACTTTTGCAACCTCAAAGAATTTAATTGTGAAAAGTACCACTTTTAAACATAAAGACATCCACAAATATACCTTGTCTTCTCCAGATGGTAAAACTCATAATCAGATAGATCATATTCTCATTGATAACAGAAGGCATACTAGTATAATTGACGTTCGTACACATAGAGGTGCTGACGGTGCCAGTGACCATTATTTAGTAATTGCTAAATTAAGAGAAAGACTCTCAGTGATAAATCATAAGCAACAAAATCTAAAAGTTCTAAAATTTAATACAGGAAAATTTGCTGATGAAAGAATTACGAAAGCTTATCAAATTAAACTGTCAAATAGATTTGATGTTTTGCAGGATTTAAATGATGATGAAAATATAAATGAAACAGACGTAAATAAGAATTGGGAGCACATACGTAATGCAATAGAATCAGCAGCTAAAGAAAGTATAGGATACCATAAACCAAGAAAAAGTAAGCCATGGTTTGATAATGAATGTCATAATTTAATAGAAATAAGAAATCAGGCTAGACTTAGGTGGTTAAATAACTCTGATGATACAAATTTAAGCAATTATAATAGAATAAAGCGAGAAGTTAACCGCACGTTTAGAAGTAAAAAAAGAGATTACTTGAAAAGCAAAAGTAACGAAATTGAAACAAACAGCAAAAACCAAAATATCAGAGATTTATATAAAGGTGTAAATGAATTTAGAAAGGGGTGGCAACCTAAAGTAAACTTGATAAAAGATAAAGACGGTGATTTTCTAGCAGACCCATGCGATATTCTAAATAGATGGAAGAACTACTTTAATGACCTTTTAAATGTTCATGTAGGAGATAAATCAGAAGTAAATGAAGTACACACAGCAGAACCTTTAGTTAGAGAACCTAACTTGACTGAAGTTAAAGATGCTATTAAAAGGCTAAAGAATAACAAAGCACCTGGCATTGATTTAATACCAGCTGAGTTAATTAAATATGGTGGGAATTCGTTAATATGTCAAATTCATAAATTAATTTGTTTAATATGGAATAAAGAAGAAATCCCTCAACAGTGGAAAGAATCCATAATTGTTCCTGTGTTTAAGAAAGGTGATAAAATGAACTGCAATAATTACCGTGGAATTTCTCTACTCTCAACAACATATAAAATATTATCTAACATTATTTTAACAAGACTAACCCCATATGCTAATGAAATTATAGGTGATTATCAATGTGGATTTAAACGTAACAGATCAACTACAGATCAAATTTTTCACATCAGACAGATACTTGAAAAAAAGTGGGAATATAATCAAAATGTTTGAAATCATTGATTTCAAAAAAGCATATGATTCGGTCAAAAAGAGATAAATTATATAATATATTAGTAGAGTTTGGAATACCTAAGAAACTTGTTAGTATGATAAAAGTATGCACCAGTGAAACAGAAAGTAAAATTCGTGTGGGTATTAATGTGTCTGACAAATTTACAATTCATGATGGGTTGAAACAAGGAGTTGCATTATCTCCTTTGCTCTTTAATTTTGCCTTAGAATATGCTGTTAGGAAGGTAAAAGAAACTAAAGAAGGACTAAAATTAAATGGTGTGACTAAGTTGTTAGCATATGCAGATGATGTAGACTTATTAGGGGATGATATAAATACAATTAAGAATAATGCTAAAATATTTTTCAAAACTGCTAAAGAGATAGGTTTGGAAGTTAACAAAGAGAAAACTAAATATATGCTTACAGGCCGAAACCAAGTGTTAGGTAATAATCAAAATCTAATTATTGATAACAACTCGTTTGAAGCAGTTTCCAAATTCAAATACTTAGGAATAATATTTACTAATGAAAATTATATTAAAGAGGAAATAAAAAGTAGGTTTAATTCAGGAAATGCATGTTACTTCTCTCTTCATAAACTTTTGTCTTCTCGTTTAATATCTAAGAAACTAAAAGTTAAAATAGACAAAACAGTAATTTTTGCCTGTAGTATTATATGGGTGTGAAACTTGGTCCCTTACATTGAAAGAGGAACATAAATTGAGAGTATTTGAAAATAAGATCCTTAGGAAAATCTTTGGACCTAAAAGGGATGAGGAGACAGGTGAGTGGAGAAGGTTACATAATTTAGAACTCCATAATTTGTATTCATGTCCAGATATTATTAGAATAATTAAATTAAGAAGACTTAGGTGGGCAGGCCATGTGGCACGAATGGGAGACGAAAGAGGAGTTTACAGGATTCTTGTTGGGAAACCTGATGGTAAGAGACCTGTAGGAAGTCCAAGACGAAGATGGAGGGATAACGTTGACATGGACCTAAAGGAAATCGGTAGGGATGGAAAAGAGTATATAGATCTTGCTCAAGATAGGGATGGATGGAAGGCCTGTGTTGCTGCAGCCATGAACCTTCGGGTTTAAGAAGGCTAGAGAGTTAGTTAGTTAGGAAAAAGTGCTAAATTTGGCAACTCTGTTTCCAACCACACGTCTTCTCCGGATGTTAAGGTGAATGTATTTTCGTGGGGTCACCCAAGGGCGCCTGCAGGGTTTCTTCCAGGAATGGGCAAGCAAGGCATTTTTTCCAGGAAGGACGAGGCATAATTTCTCACATAATAGTGTTGCTCTCTCAAGAAACACTCATTCAGTTTGAAGTACAGCGCCTAGAACAACGTAGTGTGGAAAACGGCACAGTTCTGCGCTCTCTGGTTGGTTCCACTCGAAAATGATCCGCTAGAGGCGCTGGTGTTGACCCCGGTGCTTGGTGTTCGACTGCTTATAATGGAAGTAAATGGAGTTTTCGCTGCAACGTCTGATTCTTTTACATGAAGCATTTCTATGAATGTGATAATTGCTATGATATTTGGTACAGTGGTCGCGAAGATATTAACGAACATTCTAGACAGTCGACCACGTCCTGTTATAGTCATACTTTCGTTAATAATACGGGAGAAAAAATACGCGTGGAATGTTCTTGGCAACTAAATTTTTGTGTATGAATCAGGTTCATTATTATTATCATCATCATCATTTCTTTTAAACATATACACACTGAAGCATTTGTATTTTTGATATTTACTGTATCTTATCTTCCGCTTTAAACTAATCGCGGCGATGATGATAATGATGATTGTATAAAACGACAAGGGGAACCCCACAAAACTTTCTTAGTGCCATCGACATGAGTGTAAGGCAACTTTCAAACCAATAGGACAAGCGACACGGGATGTTCACACTGTCACACTAGTGACACACACTTCCAGACTGTAAAATAGCATTCATTGCACATGAGGGTCCAAACAGCAAACGACACGTTCATATGGCGTATTCGCGTGCTACTTGTTACTTCGGTCGGAAAGCTGAGACCGAAGCGACGCGCTACAGGGGGAGTTCCCAACTAAGTGACAAGCGACATGGTGCCTTCAGTCTATTAGCAAGCGTTGCTTGCGAACAACAGATAGGCGACACGATAAACCGCACATTACAACAACAGATCTATTCGACACGATAAGCCACACTTGCCGCTTGCGAACAACAGATAGGCGACACGATAAACCGCACATTACAACAACAGATCTAGGCGACACAATAAGCCACACTTGCCGCTTGCGAACAACCGATAGGCGACACGATAAACCGCACATTACAACAACAGATCTAGGCGACACGATAAGCCACACTTGCCGCTTTGTCGCTTCTGCGTCGCTCAAACTGGGCCATTTCCTCAATAGCTTGCAACATGTTGCCGTGGTTTGTTGTTCGCGATGCAATGAGTGAGTGTCTTGCTTTAGTGAGATTGCGCACCAAAGCGACAAGCGGCACGCGACACTTATCGCTTGAGGATTTCACCAACCGAACGCTGTCCTGTGCTTCCCGTCATGCCGCTACGATGTGAAATGTTGCTCTTGATTGGCTCCTTTCCAAGCAACATGTGTCACTTCGGTATGAAAGTTGCCTTGGACCGAATGACCCGTGTCGCTTTGGTGTGAAATCCTCGTATCGTTTGTCGCGTGTCGCTTTGGTGTAAAATCTCCTTGAGGAAACGGTGCAGTCAGAGCTTTTGTCCCTACTGTTCGAAAGGCTGCATTGATTTCCGACTGCTCGCTTTCAAGCGACATTTCTGGTTTGTCGCCTCGGTATGAAATATCTCTCAGGATACTATTTATATTCTAATGACATAGAAAAATATACTCTTAATACACAGTCCAAGACCTGACGTCCGGAATCACATTGCGATGTTTCTTCTTGTGTTACGCATGCTATTTATTTATTAATTTTATTTTACTTTTCTTTCCAAATTAATGCCATTTCGTGACTGCAAATCACTCCACAAATATAACTGTTTCCATCAATTCACTTACAGCCTTTCTAGAGAAACAAATCTACACAATATATTCCAAAAACTAACTAAGCCGCATTACTTTCATAACAAAATTAGCACCTGGGTCGATCGCACTGCCATCTACTTGTCATCGTCTCGGGGAACCAGTTTCTTGGGTCGTTTTCCACACTACGTTATTCAAGGCGCTGTAGTTTGAAGGTATAATTTTCCAAATGTTTAATTTTTTGATTTGATTTATTTTACTTCGCCTTTTCTGCCACTTTTGGCTAATATGCGAAGATGAAACTGATGAATGGACATTTACAAAAATACAGTACATGCCCAGGCCGGGATTCGATCCTGGGATCCCTGGCGTCGTAGCGCGATGTGCTAACCACTCCACCACGGGGGTCGGCGTTCCAAGGTTTAAGTTTCACCGCTAAATTTTTAATTGGATAAAAAGTTAACCAGGACAAACGCAAGTTAACTTATTTCGGAATATCTTTATCATTTATTAAACTACATGAAATTAAGTTTGGAACTTCATACTAACCTAATTATATACGACAATTGGTAGGCTTGTATTGAATTTCTATGCTTTCTTTTCATTTATTCAATTGGATTCCAACCTAGTATTGACACGTGTACACGGATGCCTTCTGGTTTTTGTACTTGATGACCTAAGGTCGCGAGTCAGCATGCTTTGACATTTTCACCTTCGACACAAACCATTTTCTCCACGTGGGGACCGTTGGCTTCACAAATAAAAAATCATGAAAAGATTTATTTAAATTGAGTTATGTTTACTTTCTCTTAAGAAAAACATACGGTACACGCAAGTGATTTTCAGTTCTTTTTGTTTGCCTTACATTTGAGATGCTTTTCACCAATTAAAACCAGTTTTAAAACGGTGCGGAGTCTACATTTTGCGTAAAGGAAACATATTCTCAATCTACACGTGACGTCTTTGAAACTAAATTACAAATAGAGTATTTCCTACAGGAGCGTTGCCACCGGGTGTACTCTAGCCACCCTTGAAATAGTGTCAGCCCACCCTTCTAACTACCCCCAAATAACCTACGCCTTCATCTCCTTCGTCCCTCTCTTCTATTTGTAACTTTTTTTGTCTATTTCTTTTCTCATATCTTCTTTTCTCAGACCTCTACGTTCAATTCCTCTCTTCTTGATCATTTCTTTTTCTGTTTTCCTTCCCTTTTTCTGTCTACTACTTCTTTAATCATATTTTCTGTCAATCTTCTGCTTTTCATCTTTGTTCTCTATTTCTCTCTCTCTCTCTCTCTCTCTTGCTTCTCTATTTCTTTCTTTCTTTCTTTCTCTCTCTCTCTCTCTCTCTCTCTCTCTCTCTCTCTCTAACTCTTTCTCTCGTTCGTCCTTCATTGTTTCTTTCCTTTTCTTCTTATCGCTTCTTTCTTTCTTTTTCTTTCTGCTATCACTCTCTATCTCTCTGTGCTGCTTTGTAATTTCTCCTTATGTTTCTTTTTCTGTCTGCCTCTTTATTTCTTTTCCATTCTCTCGATCTTTACCGCATCTTTCATCTCTATTTTTCTATCTCCTATAAGACACATCTTTCTCATTATGACACGTAAACCGTTCAACAAACAGCATTTATTATAAAGGTCTTGTAATGTACAACAAATTACCTCAAAATTACAAATCAAGGAACCTCATGGACTTTAAGAGAAACATTAAAAAACTGTTACTTAAACATTGTTTTTATTCTGTAGCTGAATATCTTGATGTACAACTCTAAGAGGATCCATTCTATTTTATTTTGAATCGATTTATATGTCTATGAATATTCACTTACATATGTGTGTGTTTTTGCATAAGATTGTAATGATACTATATATTGTTAAAATGTTTTGCAAGAATGTACTGTAGTTAGTATTTGTAAAATTTTAATTTTTAAGAAAATGATATTACATTGCTTAAGAAAATGTTAAAAATGATGTAACATTGACGAAACCATGGATTATTGTAATCCCAAAAGGTGAATCAATCAATCAATCAATCATGATGTCAGTGTATCCAACCTGTCGTGCAACTTTTAGATTTTGACTCCCCGTGCGAGAGACCCGGGTTTCGATCCCGTCAGGGGACGACCGTGATTTTTTCCACCTGTTCAAACGGCTCCGGTGCCCACCCAGCATCGTATAAAGTGAGTACCTGGAGGAAACTCTGGGGGGTGAAGGCGCCCAGGGGCGTGGTGCTGATCACACCATCCCCATCTTCGGCCGTGATCAAGAAAGCGTGGGGTCCTAACTCCACACCCCCTATACGCCTTTCTTGCGTGGTGCATAGCACAGGGGAGCACTTTACTTTATTTCTTAACTCCCCGTGGAAACTTTGTGCAGGCGCCCATATAGAAACAAACACGCACACACACACACACACACACACACACACACACACACGTGCACACATAAACAGACACGAAAAAAAAGAGAGAGAGAAGATGAATAAAGAGAAATTGAAATAAATATAATGTCGAGGCACAGAATTTAAGATAAAAAGTTGCAGAGTGAAACAGGAAGTTGAGCGAGAGAGAAGAAGGATAGGAAGTGATAGACAGAGAGAGCGAGGAAGGAAGAGATACAGAGTGTGAGAGAAACAAAGGAAGGTGGAGAGCGAAATTAATAAAGACTTAAATTATTTCGGCCAGCTTAGACCCCACCTGATCGACAGTCTATGACGACGGCAGCGCTCCCGAGCGGCGAATATTTCAGTCGTGTATGAGCGCACAAGCGACCGATACATTTTGAACACCGCCAATGTTTTGATTTGACTTGATTTAGTTTATTTTACTTCGCGTTTTGTGCCTCTTGGCTAATTTGCGAAGATGGGGATGATTGATGAAATGATGAAATTGATGAATGGACATCCACAAACAACCAAGCCCGACCAGGATTCGAACCCGGGACCCTTGGCGTCGCAGCGCGATATGCTAACCACTCGGCCACAGGGTCGGGCACACCGCCAATGTGTAAGAAAAGGCTTGTGTCTTAACTTCGCCATCCAAAAGAAGAAGTAAAATAAATAAATAAATAAATTGCAGTAGGCAGTTATACTTATATGAAAGACCGGAATCATACTTGTCTTCCTAACTCCTACCGCAAATACAAAAGTAGTTTTTTTTTAAGCAAGATCATTATTATTTCAGAATGATAGAAAACATAATTTTATACGTTTTTATCTTTTGAAAACCAGAAAACGTATAAAATTTATTATTTCTATTCATAAAAATTTCTACAATATTCTGCCTATTTAGTATTAAGTCGTTTCACGACGCCCTTAGTGTTTCAAGATTTTCCCGCGGCGCCCAAGTCACAATGTAGGCCTATTTAACACTTGCAACGCTCAGTTAGTGATGTTAGGTTGCTTGCTTTAAGTTAAAAAATAAACAAATATTTCAAATTCAGAAACATTTTATGTGTAAGAATACTAAATAAGCACATATTTGGAATGAGCGTCATTTCAATGAATATATTGGAACATTTCGCAGCGCCCTTGTAAGCCAGCCACGACGCTCAAGGGCGCCGCGGTGTACACTTTGGGAACCACTATGGGTTAAGCAATTAGTGATCGATAAAATTATCAACTTTCCATTTAGAGGTTTTTAATGTGAGGCTTTTCATTATCCACTTGTTATAAATTAGTGCTCATTCCCAAGATCTCCCGCAAGGAGGGGTGGGGGTTCCCCCTTCAGATATCTGGGAAAAAAGTTCATGTAATTCGAATGTGAAATTGTAGCAATGTTTTATTACAAATAATATTGTTTTCTTCAATTTACAGGCTGTCAGTTACAGGAATTAACTGCCATGTCCAACAAAATTACGAGAGAACGTTTTCACAAGGGACATAATACATTTTCGAAATTTCAAGATGCGATGAAAATCTCGAATTGCACACACTATTTCCCCTTCAAGAAATTGTTTATGCACTTCTGGAATAGAAATTGTTAATTTCAAGAAATTTCAGGCACTTATAGTATAGATAATGTCAAGAATTAACCTACTTTGGCATTTCTTGGTTGTTCGGGATTAGGAAAAATCGATAAATAATTTCCCGAAGTTGGAATCGGACCTTGGCAATTCACACTCCGTTATTTTCTTTAATTACGTATTCCTTTTTTTACAGTACCCTTCGGCATGTAAAACATGGAACAGAGGTACCATATAGGGTAGTAAATTAATGGTCTCTGTTTAATATCTGTGCATTGTGAAAAAGTACAAGAAGACAAAGAACTGTTTATCAACAAAGTGATAGATGTTTATGGAAAGGAAAGGAAGTTTTTATCTAAATAGTAGATTCGAGTCTGAACTTGTGTACGAAGCCAAAGTATTTTCAATTCAATTTGAACTTTATAATTTGTAAAGTAATAATAATAATAACAACAACAGAACAACAACAATAATAATAAGTTTCTATGACTAAATGCCAGGATATGAGAAAAATCCTGCGGGTGCACTTGCCCATTACAATGCCTTTTTGCTTGCTTATTTGTGCACTTTTTAGTGCCTAGATGACCGCAAGAGGGCAATATTGTGCACACAAAGAGATGCAAATATGGTGACCGCTACAGTTCAAACAATGCCTTCAAGTGAGTTAGCAACTATTGACAGAACTAGCACAATAAGATTTACATAGTGTAAATGTTCTGGCTGTATCACATACCCTTGCTGATTTAATTGGTAATTGATGTGACCTTTCGGCAATATTTGGAAGGGGAGGAAAAACGTCAGACCCACACAGCAGAGTGCACACGTAAATCAATCCACTCACTTGCGATTCTACCATAGGATTGACCTCTAGTTCATAGCAACAGGCACAGCATTAGCACAAGGCTAAAGCTCACGTTTGTGTGTAGTTTTAGGGTTATGTGATATTCGGCGCGTTTCCCTTTCTAGCATTTCTTAAATGAGAGGGTAACCAAAGCAGAAAGAAAGAAATCATTTTGTGATGCTTTAAAACTATTTGTTTTTAAAGGATAGTTGAAGCCCAGTAATTGTATGACACATGAGCTAATCGGGATTGGACCTACAGTTTGGACACCTCCACCCCTGCAAGTCACTTTATCACACTATACATATTTATATCAAGAATTATTATTGTGTCGCAGCAAAGTAGATAGATCTATCCAAGTTTCTCTGTTGCTAGAATGGTTTGATTTGAATTTGTTATTTATCGTCGCTTATCTGCCACTTTTGGCTAATCACGACGATGAAGTTAGCGATCATGAAGGGACACTCACTTGATGGAGTAACACCCATGTCTAGTCCGGGATTCGAACCCGGGACGCCTGGCGTCGTGGCTGGAGTGAGTGAGAACACGAATCAGTAGAGAGGCCCTTTGTACCTAAAGGTTTCTACAGAACTACGAGCCGGATACAAAATTGTGTTAATATATTGATATAAAATAGATTCAGACCCGTAGCCAGGATTTTATTTCGGGGAGGGGGGTTCATCCCTTATCAGCACAGGCGTCGCCAGAAATATTTGTAGAAGGGGCAGGTCACTGATAAAACTTGATTAGTAGAAATAATGATGACAGTAATAATTATTACCACGGTTATAATTGTTATTTTATAATAATAACTATTATAAGATAAACCAATTTTAATTCCAAATTTATTGTTGTTATTATAAATGTTATTATTATTATGTAAATGGAGAGATTTTGCTAGCCGATCGACTGTATGAGTGAATATTCACTGTTGTCCATTATTTTTCTTACATTTTGTACAGTTAGTGTACTGAAATTCATAGTTATTGTATTTTGTTATTAACTTTTACACATTCCGTTAAAAGAAAGGCTTTAAAAGTTACGGCCAAATTTTACTTATAAAGTTGATATGGTGTGACTTCTCACAAATAAAACTATACATTTTGAGAGCTGTGGATCCATTTATTCTTTGAATTAAATGGTAGAAAGTCAATTAGCCCTCTCCTGGCTACGTACCTGAATAAATTTATTCTCTTTCATGTTTTCAGCTGAATTGTTAAGTGACGAAAGGTAAGTACTTTCCGGGGAGAACACGTCAATATTTGCGGGCAGTTTATTGTACTGGGGCAGCCTGTGGAACAGAGAACGCTGTATAAGAGAAAGCCTCGTGGTAGGGTTGTGGAAAACTGGGCGTTTCGGGTCGATCGAGAGGACACACTGAAGTTGAATTCTGTATAAATTCGGATCTTAATTTTTCATATATGAATGAGAAAAAATGCATGAAGACTTTGGCAGATATATCGTGAATACGATAATTCCGTTCGTCAATAATCTTTTATTTAAAACAAATAATTACAATACCAGACCGAGCAGGCCGTCCTGTACTTCTACGTATATGTTTCAAAACTCAACATATAATTGACGCATTTTTTCTTCAACCAATGCCCATTCACAATCCCTGCATCTAACCGCACTGGGATGAAGTTTGCAAGATTTATTCAACAATACTTTGCGATCGATTTGCAGAAAGTATAGAACTTTCACGGGTCATGCGCTGAAGATTTAATCACACAATCACTCTAGCTCACCTTTACAAGGATAACTTAGTGCCTTCACCAATTTGTTCGTGCAGTGAATGTATTGCATCACCGAACCAAACTTCATGAAACGTACAGAGAACAATTTTTATAGTTGACACTATCTTGTCTTATAACTTCTCCTTCGGTCTGTGATGAATATTCTTATAAAATATTTCACCAAGTCAAAAATAATGTTATAAGTGTGTAATTAAGTGATTTAGTTATTTATTAGGAAAGTAATGTGTGTGCATGTATATAATGCAACTCGATAAATTGTTAACTGGTGTATGGATTATGTCTACAACCAATAAAGAAAGAAGAAAACTTTCATGGGTAGTACGCAGCATGTACGTATTGTGGTGCATGATCGCCTGCCCAGCTCGCTACCTACGTATACAATGTTAAGTCAGCAGATGAGACTTCTTCAGGTGTTTGGCCCCGACTTTCGCAAGGACGGAGAATGCTATAGGCGAGAAGTCGGGGGAGGATAGTCAGTGCTTGATTGGATTGTGTTGAGATAGGGAGGAGGCTTCGATTAGTGCGTGCTAGTGTGGAGCGACCGTGCACCATCATCTACAGGTATGCGATGATTTCATTTTCTATACTCTTATCAGCAAATGCCGAGAACTCGAACACTCGCTGATGAATTGGAAACTACCCTCGAAGAAATGGAAACTTTAGCCATTCTCTCAACTCCTATTTCAAACCGATTCTTAACTAGAGCACTGAGGCGTAATATCCCCCTAGAACCTATAGAGCAGAACTCCTTTGAAAATAATCCACTTCCCAACCCTCATAACGTAAACACATTCGCATATCAAGAAAGTATGGCGAGCTCCTCTAGCCCTTTCAAATCCCCATCATTCTCCGGGAAAAGCAATGAAAGCGTGCACAATTTCCTGTTAAGATTTGACAATTTGACAACTTTTAATGGATGGTCAGCGGACAAATGTAAAGCAGCTCTTGCTTTAGGCTCTGTACAGTATGTAAAACATACATTTTCAATAAATGTTTAAAGGTTCTTAAAACATTGATGTGTGTGTTAAAATACTTTAGATTTGTTCCAAATCATGTTCCTATTTATATTAAAATGCTCCAGTTCTTTTCTGTACTTTTTATTAATGAAAAGTAAGATATGCATAACAAAAAATGTTGAAAGCGGCACGTTCCAAACTTTTAACATATATCCTATTATACTATATAGGTATATATATATTTCGGCCGTGATCAAGAAACTGTGGGGCCCTAAACCCACACCCCCTATACGCCTACATGGCGTGGTGCATAGCACAGGGGAGCACTTTACCTTTCATATCTGTATATATATATATATATATATATACTGTATTATATACAAAGTTATATAAAGTTAAGATAGAATCGGATATATATATAATCTGTAGGTCCAGTCTCGATTATCATGTCACAAGTTTCACCAAACATTTACAAATCTGTGAAATTTTTGAAATGTTTATCGATATATCTCACAAAGATGAGTATTCTTAGTTTTATATCTATGGTATTAATTAACCGTTTGTCTGCAAATAAATCTCTACATAAATCCACAAATCTACATGTACATATTGGCATTTGCTTTAATCTACATCATATCTGCTTTAACGAATAAAACCATTTTTGAACATTAATAAGCTCATTTATTTTTCCCTTCAGAGAAAACATTTTTTGCCGAGCTTGTTAGTATGCGTACATAAAGGTGGGGTTAGGGTAGAGGTACAAGGGGAAACCTGGCATGGTTCCAGATTCGCTAGCCAGCCGCCAGCCGGCCGAGCATCGAGACTCGACACGCGGGCAAAACCTCCTCTATCGACCGTGCCGAGCTCTTAAAATTAGTGTCAGCAGCGGGAAGGGAAAGGGATTCATGTCTCAACCGGAAGTGACGGCATGGAGGACAGCGGAAGGAAGGGAAACTTTTGAAATGAGACATCTTGTATTTTTCATATTTTTGGAGGGATGACAAGAACTTCCTCCACCCTTTGTTCCCTAATTAGGGAACGCGCTTTTAATGGCTTTTCTTTGAGAGAAAGATAAATTGAATGCGAAGGGGGCTTCCTTAATCTTACGAGGGAACTCGCAATTTGGGTTCCGTGTCCTAGCGAGAATTGTTCTATCCTACATGATTCCTAATGTAGTTCGCTATTTTTCATCGTAATGCTTTCTCAGTTTTTTATTACGTAAAGGAAATGACTCTGGTGTGGTGGAATTGCTAGCCCTCTCGCCTTGGAGTACGACCGGCCCGAGTTCGATCCTTAGTAGAAACTCAAAAATTTCCGTACTGATAGAGCATGACGAGGACAATTATCGGCGCCCTAAGAAAATTTTCCAAGGGGAGTCAGAATCGAAAATTTGTGTCCGTAAGTTATATATTGGCATCATGTTGTAGCACATTTTCACTATGTTCTGTCTATAGGAGCAGTATTTAGAAGTTATCGTAAGAACTTTCTGAAGGAAGAGAAAGAAGAGATAAAAAAACGGTAGAGAATTAATGAGCCAGACAGCGAGAGAGAAAAGGAAAGACAAGAGAAATACTGTATAAGTGAGAGAGATAAATAAAGGGAAATAACGAACACACACTCCCCCCCCCCCACACACACCCACCCCCACACACACACACACACACACACCCCACACACACACACAGCGAGAGGGAAGAGAAACAAAGGCGCAGCAGGCAAGCAGAGAAAAAAAAATAAGGAAATAGAGAGAAAGCGAGAAAGAAAGAAATGGGTCATTCCATGATCCATATCTTTGGTATTTTCAACATTAGAGTGTTGCAAACTCTGCGATTTTGACCATCTTTTCCAACATCTTGTTAACTTTAAATTGCAATATTTAGACAATCAGGGAACCTATAGAAGTGGTTCGAACGGCGTTGGAAAGGTCATGAAGGGCTCTCTCACATGAGATATTGCATATTCATGTCAGGTCAAAAAACAATGAAAGTGGTGTAAAGAAAATTTTGGTAGCCATTTTCTCGAAAACTGTTCTTTTAATTTTCTCCAAACTATTATATGTCATACATACACTATTACTCAATAACTGTACAAAATTTGAAAATGGAATGCCAATGGGAACAGAAGTTACGTATGTTTGATTTAGGGTATGATAGAGTAGGTTAGGTAATGCATGATGACATAATTTGATAGACAAATTCCTAATATTCAAAAGTAAAATTCTAACAGAAATGAAATACAATATTGTTTGAACTAACGTACGTAAATCTAATGTCTAAATTCGCAGTTATTAAAAATACAGGGTGATTCAAAAGTCTGGTCCCAGTAGGTAACTACGTTATTAGTGCACATACCGAAAAATGGAAAGAGAGGAAAGTTGTTGGAAAGTAGGTAAGTTTCAATCTAAAATCCCTGAATTTTCATCGTATCGTGCACCGTTTAGGCTGTACACTGGTAAGAGCCTCATTGATAGCCGAAAATGCCACATGCTTGGCCCTGAATACTGCATGGCATCGCAATACCATACAGTACAGGGTAAATTAAGAATTGATGACGATAATTACAGGCGAAATAAACAAGTATTAAAAACGAGAACATGTGACGTGCACACCCTTCCTTTCCCCAGACCTCTAGAAACGGTTAAAAACTCACAAATTATAATCAGACTGCAATACATAAGTACTTCACACTTTGCCACTGCGCGTGTCACACGTTCACATTTCTAATACTTTAGTATAAACATTTGTTTAATTTACGTGTAATTATCGTCATCAATTCTTAATTGTATTTCATGTCTGTTAGACTTTTAGTTTTGAATATTAGGAATTTATCTATTAAATTATGTTATCATGCATTACCTAACTTACTCTACCCTACCCTAAAACTAACATAACTCCAGATCCCATTGGCGTCCCATTTACACATTTTGTAGTTATTGAGTAATAGTGTATGTATGACATACCTATATTTTTTTGCAAAAAATTAAAAGAACAGTTTTTCAGAAAATGGCAACCAAAGTTTTCTTTACACCATCTTCAATTGTTTTTTTTTTTTTTACCCTGACATGGATATGCAATATCTCGTGTGAAAGAGCCCTTCATGACCTTTCCAACGTCGTCCGAATCACTTCTATAGGTTCCCTGATTGCCGAAATATTGCAATTTAAAGTTAACAAGATGTTGGAAGAAATGGTCAAAATCGCAAAGTTTGCAACACTGTAATGTCGAAAATACAGATGATATAGATCTGCAACTTTGCATATTTTCCTATCTCATGTGACCCTTTCAGTATGCCAAATTTCAAATGAATCAAAATATGTGAGGTTGAAAAGTGCCTCTTCACTTGTTGATTTCACATGGAATGCCCCGAAAGTAAGTAAGCGAGAGAGAGAGAAAGGAAGATAGAAAAAATAGAGAGACAGGAGAAAAATAGAGAGGCGAAAGAGATAGAGGGAGAAAGAAATAGAGAAGCAAGAGGGAGGAAAAATATAAATACATAGGAAAGACAGGCAGGAGATAGTAGAGAGAAGGAGAGACAGAGAGGAATAGCAGAGAATCGATAGAGAGAACGAGGAAGACACAGGATATGGGAGGGAGAATATAAAATATTGATTGATTGGTTTGGTTTAATTTACTTCGCTTTTCTGCCACTTTCGGCTAATCGCGAAGATGAGGATGAGTGATGATATGATGAAATTGATTAAGGGACTAACCACTCCGCCAAGGAGGCCGGCAGAACAAAATATAAGAAAAAATCAAGAAGAGAGGAAGTAAATGTGAACTAAGTGGCACTAAAACGGAGAAAGAAGATCGAAAGATCAAAAGAAGTAGGCAATTTTTCCTTATTCCAAAGGGCGGGGATGAAATTTAAGAGGAAGTAGCAGCAGGCTGTGGTCTAGAAGCCGCCTCGGTGGGTCGCGAGTTTCTGGCCAACGCATATTCCGGGTTCGATTCATCTGATCTGAGTAGGAGTACTCCTTCATCAATTTCAGTAGTGGTATTGATGCTATGGAGAGCGCAAGAAAGGAAGAGCTCTTCTCAAGCAGAATTGTTTACACTTAAACCTAGCTCAACATGGCTATATGAGCTTTTTGCTCAAGTGTGGAACCCCCTCTAATCCAAGATTTTTGTAAAAATGCCCTCGGGAATTTCCTCAGAAAGGAAGAGCCCCCTCAGATTGATGTGCATATACTTACAAAAGGCACTTCTGTGAGATTGTTGTCCATAAACTTGTCAAAAATATGCCCCTCTTGATGGCCACACTTAAAACTATGCCAAGACACACACACACACACATATTTACTTCTTGTTTAAGTTCAATTGGATACCAGGTTCAAAATTGTATATTAAAACAATGCAATACGCAGAGACCCTCTAGAATTGCTCCGTGACTCTCTCATTTCTTACATCATAAACATATGATTTTTCTCCTATGAGAATAACACTACATATGGTGTCATCAGGTAATGCCTCATGGAATTCACAGATAATTTTAATGTTTGTTCTGTCATTTACCACAACCTGTTTCCTTTTTGAAGTGTTAATTACAAACATGGGTCTCTGTGCCTTGAATTCATCTGGTGTGTAGTACATGTCAGTATTGCCAGTAGTGACCCTCTTGAATGCCGAAAATGCCTCATATAATTTGAGGAAATCATTCTTGGACATGTCTAAATTGTAATTTTCTCTAGGAAAGACCTCATTTCTGCCATTTTTAAGATATATGTTCTTGATGTTGCAGCTATCAAATTTACTTGAATTTTTTTCCTGATTGTTGTGTCTTCCAATCTGAAACAGTACCACCACAAAATCAGGCATGTCAAATTGTATGCTGGAGAATGAATTTGTAGCATCAAACTCATAATAGGTACCAGATGCGGGCTTCTGTACACATTGATATGTATAAAATTGTAGAGGAATCTGTGGATTTTTTATTATATCAGCTTTGTATTTAAGAGCATAACTGGCTTCATATTCAACAACAGGGATTCTTAGCTCCATAGTCTGAATAATGCATTTGCCTGCATCTGGTAGGGTATTGGGCAGAGCTTCCCCTGTAGAGTTTATTGCACTGTACCTCATCAAAGCATTGTTATCATTTGCAGCTCTTCTAAATGTAATTCTTAAACCACCCTTCCACATAATATCTTTGTAATCTGAGAAGAATCCTGGCAATAGGCGCATAGGGAACAGCACTGTGTGGTTCTTAGATAATATCTTATCACCAGCTTCAAATCCACCTATTTTGTAGTATGAAGCCTCGGTTTTGGATAATTTTAATGTGGCCAAAGCTGTGGAGGTAATGCCGGGATAATCCACTCTGTTTATAACAACGCCATGTTTTCTGATCTCAATTTCAGAGAATAGATGTGGCACAAAATTATCTACCAATCTTATATTTGAATTTGCCGGATATTCTGTACCATCGAGCTTTACAACATCAAATTTGATGTATAAATCTGCTCTGTGGGGGTGTATAAAGCCATCCCCTACATCAAGATCAACCTCAATTTCTGTGTTGGGTTGATTTAAATTTGCAAATGTCCTCCTGTTTGGGGGGAATGATTGTAGCTCATAACTCTCAATATTTTCCATTTTTCTTCTTGTATGTATTTTTATTTAAATGTTAATCTCTATGATGGCAGTTGTTGTGGCTCCAGCAAAATCAACTAATTCTTCTTTTTCATTAGTGACCATCAATTCAATATAATCTATTCTATTATGACACACAGGAAAATATAATGTTGGGGATGGATTGTAGATAATAGGCTCCATGAATTCAGAATTAGGTTTGAATGTTGCAATAATCCCTGTTTGTTTGTGAGTGCCTATGCCATTTGATTTGGTGATCATACCCTCAGCCACATTGCAGTGAATATTCAGAGTCTCTATGGCCAAGAATTTAGGTATATTCATAGCAGTGTGTTTGATGCCTGGTTCAAGTTTTGTGTTGTTCTCAAATCCCAACAGCTCTCCTATGGTGCCCAGATTCACTGTTTCTGTAGCAGATACAATCTCTACTCTGTGAGTGACAGAATTCTGACTTAACACTATACCTCTGGGTAATTGAGCATTTAGAGTAGATAGATTATATTGTCCTGGAGTGATGACAATTTTTTCATCTCCTACTGCAATTGTGTTGTTGTGGTGTGTAATATTTGGGATCAGGTACATGCCATAAAATGCCCTGAGAGCTATTGTTTTGGGATACACTATGTCATCATGCAATTTGAGTTTCAATATTGAATTTTGGCTGGTGAGATGGAATACCCCCATGATGTTTCAGATACCACAAGGTTTTTTGAAAATCTTCAATTGTTGGTTTATTTATTTGAGACATGTATCTAAGAACAGATAAACACAAATGTCCGCAATTAACATCTTTGAAGTTTTGAACACGGGCATTATTGTAATAAAGATTAGGTGAATTTAGATATTTTATTAAATTTTCAGGAGGAACACCTCCAAATGAATCAAACACAAATGCCTTATTTTTTAAATATTTAAGATAACAGATCCAGTGAGTGCCTTGATTTTTGTACTCATCCAAATTAACAATGCCACACTCTTTGTTGAGTGGTTGTTCTGGCAAAGAATCAGACATGTACACACCTCTAAAATGTTTGATGCCCAGTGGCCTGATTAAAGCTTCAATATCTTGGTTTGTAAGCGGCTCTTGTTTTTTTTAAACTTATTCATGGCTCTTTTAACACCTTTGCCTTGTTTCTCCATGGCCAGGTTATGGCGCTTCTGCTCATCTAATTCTGCCCTATTTTTCTTGGCATCTATTACTGTTTTTGCTATTGCGGCTGAACCCCCAGCCAAGCTCCCCACAGCCCCGAGAGCAGCTAAGATGGCAGGGATGGTAAATATAAATCCCCCCACATGTGATTTTTTTCTTGATTGCTGTAATTTTTTTAATTGGGGGGTACTAAGCAACAATTTCATACCATGCCCCTTGGCAATACAAGAATTTTTTTTCTTGCGCTGCTTTTTTGTTAAAAGGCTGTCAATAGTTTTAAGAGATTTGAGACCTGCATAAGGTACTTGATACATAACACCCTTGGCCTTCATTGTAGGTTTATTATATACATATTCACAGCCCCCACCCCAGTTTTTGTTTGGTGCTCATAGCTATGGTGGTTCCCAATGCTGCTATTTTTTCACTCAAAGAAGCATCTTTGCTTACAAATCTGCCAAATGCAGCCTCTTCTAATTTCTTATCTGCAACATGTCTCTTGTCAAGATCAGAATGTGTGTTGTATGCAATATCATGGTCTCTACAAGCAGCATCTAAAGGATTAACACCAGGATCCCCTCTGTTTAATCTATGATCCAGTTTTGTGCCTGGACCACAATACTGATAGCCTGGAATATGTAGTTCAAATGGCAGCTTGTTTATAATGTCATTAACAAGGCCCCGACCCTCAGAAATATTCCAAAATTTAGGTGGTAGAGTATTAATAATTTTTATGAGATATCCAATCCCCTTAGGATCATTCACTATAAAATTAGACAATTTGGTGCTTATCATGTCCATAATTCCAACCTTTTCATTGTAAAAATTGTGGTTCCCAGCATTTTCCTCCCCAGCTATCACCAATAACCTATCTACAAGTTTCCTGACATCATCAACCCACACAAATTCTTTGGGCAGGGTGTTGTATTGTTTGATTCCACTGCCAGTCTTGATTTGTGACCATATGGGCTTGATTAAATTATTGTATTTTGCCCCACTGCTCGACTTAACCCTATTTTGTGTGGGATCATTGTTCTGGTACAGAGCATCTGATTTTATTAATATTTCTTTGTAATCCTCATAATCTTGATCTGTATAGCTGCCAGGCCTTTTCCTCGTCATCAGTTCCCACAATCCAGGTGTTCCGGTGTACTTAACAAAAGCACCTTTTTCTCCGAGACGAGATTCTGAATATACAATTATATCATCTCCCATAAATGTTACTCTGAAATTGCCAATTCTATGAATGATGCTGCCATCAAGCTCTGTGTCAGCATATAAGCCAAACACCTCATCTTTATTGTCTTTAGGTGTGGTTAAATATTTTTGAGCAAGAAGACCCAATTCAATAGGATCCTGACTAGCTTCAATTCTTCTAGGAGGACTAGGTGTATGAATACTGGATAGTGGGGTGAATGGATAATCTAATATGTTCCTAGCAGCTACAGGTACAAGCTCTGTGAGCAAATTTTGATTTTGCTCTGTAACAGTTTTGATATTCTTACCTAAATTATTAATAGCATCAATTACAGGCTGTTCTGTTTGTTTGTGTTTTTCATAAATTCCACGGTTCTCTGATTTCCATCCCTTAAATCTTTTTACAAGATAATCTCTTAACTTATGATCATCAATGATTGGCCTTTTCATGTTTATTTATATACGTCTCTACGTCTAAAAAATTGTTGATTTTATTTCTGTATTTGCCACTATTGGGTGTTCTTGTCATATCAATTGTGACAAACCCATAACTGTCCTGGTTCCAGCACTTGCTGCAAAACTTGGAAAAATCATTGTAGCTCAGGTCCCCACCTACATATTCATCATGTATGTGTTTGAGGTTGGTATGGTCTTGATGAAACACACATATAAAATTGCTGTTGTCCCGGATCAGCTGCTTGGGTATTTTTGAAAAAGTCTGTGCCAGGTAGAAGCAATCAATGTTTTTGTGTCGGCCCTGTGTAAAGAAGTTTCTAACTTTGTTTTGATTATCCAGTATAATGTCATCAAACACAACAACAGAATTATCGAGACATTCATGAAGTGGCTTAACATCTGGTTCAAAAGTGGCAATATCCAATCCATCATATAGCTTCATCAGCTGCTGATATTTTAATTGTTCCAAGCTCTTGGAGAAGATATACAAGTGCCTGTTTTTCCAGTCTAACCAGTTGGGTGCCAATAAAAAATTATCAACCATTAGTGTAGTTTTACCACAGGCAGATGGCCCAACAATAAGACACCTAATATTATCAGGTAGCAGCACTCCATTTATCTTATTCTGCTGTTCAGGTTCTGGCAGCCTCTTTATAACATCCCAGGTGCTCATATTATTATTTTGTTTGCATCGATCCAGCTGTTTTCTGGATGACCCAGCCATTTGACAAGTAACTTGTTGCCTTTTCTGCGGATGATTTTTTCTATGAGATATGTGTCAGGCTGTTTAGTTTTGCTGAGCTCTTGTTCATAGAACCTGCCTTTGAGAATTTCTCCTCTGTGATCCTTTATTATATATGTGTTAAGGGTCCCGGGTTTAACCTGAACCACTGTAAATAATTCAGTGCTCCAGTTTCTTGTAAAGCCTCTCTTGAATAAGTGCTTATATTTGCTGATTCTTACTTGATCCCCCACCCTGTATTTGGCCTTTCTTGTTGTTGGCTGGTATTTAGGATAATAAACAGTGCTGATCAATTTTTGCTCATCAGATGAAGTTACTTCAGAGGGTTTCATGTTGATTGTGGAATGGACAGAATTGTTATATTTATGTAGAAGTTCTGGAAGAATATTAATCCATTTATAATTACCCTGCAGTGTAAATTGTTTATACATAAGATTTTTTAAGGTTCTGTTGAATCTCTCTACTATTGAGGCTTTGAGATCACTGTAACTCGAATAATGTTTTATTGCCTGGCTTTTAATAAATTGTTGAAACACTGAATTATAAAATTCTTTGCCATTATCTGTTTGCAAATAGCGCGGTGATCTTCCACTCTGATTGATGATTGTCCTGATGGCTTCTGTAACACATTTTCCAGTCTTGGATTTGAGTGGCACAGCCCAGGCAAATTTTGAAAATGTGTCTATTACAGTAAGTAGATACTTGTAGCCCTTGTTGATTTTGTCTAAGTTTTTCAACTGCCCACTTGCCATTTCAATCAAGTCGCTCTGCCATAAATCATCTATGCCCTTTGTGACTACTGGGAGTCTCTTAAAATTATGTCGGGCTTGTCTGTGTAATTCATCAACAATAATTTTTCTAGACATAATATGAAAACAAGAATATTGCAACTATGGGGTGTTCAGCAGCTGAAACTGCAGGATTTTCTAAATATAATTTGTCCCCTATCTGTATTTTAAATTCCAGAGTGCCATCATCTTCAGTATAGGCTGTTTCTAATGTATTGGGATCTGTAAAATCCTCCAATTCTACACTGGTGATTTTCACTTTGTTATCAGCATTTGTTATTGATAAGGTGGGGTAGTGATGTGCCTGTGGTTGAAGCCAATATTTGATCTTGATTGGTCTCAATGTGCCCCCAACAAAAAATTGGTAATAAAATTGTGCAGGGGACAGCATATATATTTTGCCACCTGGTGTAAATGGAGAATCATATTCTTTGTTGGGGATGCTGTACAATTCAAGAATTACTGTATGTTTAGGATTTTCAATTATGCCTGTTATTTCTTTTTCTGCTGTGAGCAATCTGCTTGTTACAGATTCAAGGTGCTCATTGATGGTCCTAACAACATCATCATGGCCTGGCTTGATTTTTATGTACACAGCAAGTCTCTTGTATTGTTGCACAATATCTTGAAGCTGGGTGGCAAAAACAGACAGAGCATTTGCTTGATTGGATTCCATGGTTCCTAGCTGCTGCTTGATATTAGCTACAATTTGTTGCAAATTTTCAACAATTGCCAATTTTGAATTTTGAGCTGTAAGATCATGGACCTGTCTTCTGATATCCTCAAACAGGGCATGCAGTTCATTAATATGTTGATTGGTTGGAAGAGTGGCCACTGTCTGAGTGAGATGTTTGATCTCTGCCTGGATATTCTTGATATCTTCTGATTTCAATATCCTATTCACTGCTCTCTTAATATTTTTAAGTTCCTGTGATGTAGGAAGATTTGATACTGTATTTTGCAAAGATTCAAGTGCCAATTTCACATTGTGTAATTCAGAAGCATCAGCCACATTTTGCATAGCATTTTGGAGCAGGGCTATATCTGCCTGAGAGGGTGTTGATTGTTGTAAAATTTCAAGTTTTGTTTGGATATCATCTATCAAGTGATGAAAATGAGATAGTTCAGATTCAGTGTTGAGGTTTTCAAGCTTTGTGATTTGTTGCTGGACACTGACAAGGGTATCTACAATCCCGGGCAATCTGGATTCTAGTACATTTGCCAAATCACTTTGCACTGCTGCTATGGTACCTTCAAGATGGGTTATGGAACTTTGAATTTTTCCAAAATCTTCATATGTTTCAAGTTGCAGCTTAATATTTGCAACACTCCGAGTTATTGCATTCAAAGCATCAGAAGATGGCAAATTATTCATAAAATTTTCAAGTGTCTCAATTTTTTCTTTAACCTCGGCTATGGCATTGTTCAGAGGATCCAGATTAGGTATTTGGAGTGACTGAATCTGTTCTTTTAGAGTGGAAATCACTAGATCAAAATCTTCTTGTGATTTTATGCTTTTGACAATTGTTTGGAGCTGTGTCTGGACATTATTTATTTGCTCTTCCAATTGCTGTTTCAATTGCTCAGAGTTGTTAGCCTGGGTCTTAAATTTGGCTTGAAGAGCTGCTACAGCCTCTTCTAAACTTTGAAAATTATCCAATGTGACCAAATCAGTATATTTCTGAAGCAACAACTTGAGTTCAGAATCAATTTTAAGAAGAGGGTCCATGCATTGTGATTGCAAATTTGTAATTTCTAATTGAAGACTGGCATTGAGTGTAGTTTGTAAAGCTTGTAAATCACTTCTTAATTTCTTGACTCTGACATCAAGCATCAGAATCTCATCACTGTGATCTTCATGTCTTGTATGGCCAAATATATCATTAGGCATTTTGTTTAGTAGTTATTTATTATTGAATACCTGATTCTTAATTCTATAAAAAAGGGTATAAGCTTGTCATAGGATCCAGGGACCTCAATATATAAGCAGTCACCAGCAGAAACAGTATAAACAGTGCCAGAAACCATGTTTGAGTGCTTAATTCTGTAAATATTTCTCCCTACTGAAATTTTAACATCACCCTCAGGGGTTGTAATAAATTGCAATTGCCCACCTACAGGTAATTGGTAATGATTTAAATTATTGTTAAATATGTACAATATTTTGCCTGTTTCATCATCAACATCTGTAAATATGCTGTTCAGGTGAATAATTAACAAGCCACTCAGTTTAGATATCATATCAGAAGAGGGTTGTGGTGTTGGCAGGTCCATAATAGCCCGTTTTTTGAACCCAAATAAGTTCATAGGCATGTTTATTTATTTCAAATCATGCTCTGTGCTTGTGCATTGATTGCTATTTTTCAAATCACAATGCCCCCATGGTAAAGTATGTATGCCACATGATAAAATGCATCTCTTATCATCATGTGGGTCCAGAGGCACTTTTCTTACAACATTTGAAGTCAATAAGTGATCCTCACTCTGAATTCTGCATTCTGATGTTTTGATTAAATTCTGGGATTTGAGGCAATTTTTATAATCTTCAAATTTAAGCTCTTTTTCCACAGTTACTCTGCCAATGCCCTTGGCTTTTTTGACAACAGCATTACATGTTTTAAAACTGTACATCTTGGCACTTAACCCAGCAAATTCCACAATAACATCACCAAGTGTCTCATCTTTTAACTTGCCGGGCACCTTTTTGTTGTGGGGTTGAATATTCAAATGGCCTGGCAATTCACTGGTATCAAAATATTTAAACAATTCAGGCTGGGCCATATCTTGATAAACATCTTCTGTTTTAATATCAAGAACAAAACTATCCGTGTCCATGTACATCAATTTTACTCTATCACCATAAAAAGGTTTCAACACATCATAATACAATATTAACATATGTAATTTGGACAATTCCAATATTGCAGCCCCTACATAAATAGGTTTATCAAACTTAATCCTTGTTTTTTTCATGTTGAAAAGTGCCATATGCTCATCATAAATTCTTCTGTAATTGAAATTAGGCTTTGCAACCAATTTTTTGCTCAGGCTGGGGTCAGTAATTATTTTAACATCAGTATGTTTTCTGACATTTTCAATTGTTTTGCCATATACAGAATTAACCATCAATTTAAACAAGGTCTTATCAAATTGGCTCATTGCAGATGTTCGAAGCTCCGTGTTTGTATCAATATATGGTTTCAACCATTCTGAGTGCCTGAACCTCAAAACTTTTCCAACTTTGGTCACTTGAACACCATGTTTCATCAGGAACTGGAGGTTCTTGTAATATATGACACAATCCTGTTTTGACTCCAGTGTCATCATGAGCTTCTTCTGTTTAGAGCCAGGTTAGCACTGAACCTCAGGAATTGGGGGCAGATCAGAAAATTTGTTGTGTAAATCATCTGGAATTGCCAGATCAACCTCTAAGAAGAGGCCATATTCACTGTCATCATAGTTCTGAAGATCCTCAATATTGAAATCTTCGACCCATTCAAGCCCTGCATATGGCAGTTTTTGCATCATTGCGTGACCATAGAGGCTGTTTGCATCTACATACAATATATAATTTGATGGCCGTGCTGGATCATAATCAGAAATATATTTGTTATTTGCTCTGGCATATCTCTGAGAACATTGCACCATCCCTCCTCTTATACATTGCTCCATAAACAGATACATATCTTGATCTTGGATCAGATCCAATTGCATTTTGGTGTTCAAAAACATTGCAGCCCATGCTAGGCCCGGGGCACTGAAAAAATACACTGGGTCCAGTCCATAATTTTGCATAGAAGATTTTCTGAATGTTTGCATTATATCTGCTGAGATGGTCACATCAAGTTTCAAATAAGCCATGTGATAATCACCAAATGTCTTGCATTTTAAATTGTTCCACACCAATTGGGCATGGTGATAATCTTCATCAGTGATTCCAGAACCTCTGATTTTGCTGTAAAACTCATGTTGTGGAGGCAGGGAGCACTCATCAGATTTAGAAAAATCTGTAGCATAATCATAAGGATATACACCCTTCCGCCTAATTAATTTCAGATCCTGATTTGGAAACAATGCACGTGTGATTTTGAATTGATCATCAGATAATTGAGAGGCCAGTGTATCCAGGCTAGCAGGTAAAAATCTGTAAGAATCAAGAAATCTCATGTGAATAAGAACACCATTAACTTTAATTGTTTTGCTAATAGATATATATTTTTCATCATTTTCAGCTAAAATATTTAAATTCTGCTTCTCAAACCCCTCATATCTGATCAGATGATGGAAATCATAATTGGATGCTCCATGGCAAAATATGGGGACAAATTTTGGTCTCTTGATCTTAATATTACAGCTATTACACAGGGCCATTAAGAATTTACCATCTGTATGAGAATGGTGTTTCACCTTGATATTTGTATCTGAAAATTCAGAATCACATACCGGGCATTTTTCTGCATAAATCTTCAATCTGTTTCTCTGTTAAAGGCAACATGCGTTTTGATTTTAATAATATATTAGATGCTATGTCACGGCACTCATTTTCTATTTTATGTGCAAATATTTTGATGGCATCTGGCCCCATGTATGAATATTCTTTACTAACAACACCATCCTGTAGAACCACATAACAAAAACTGGAAGGTTCATGTAGCTGGTATGGTGTAATAGAAGATTCTTCAGGATCTGGGCTACAAAATGCAAGAGATTTGAGGTTTGATTCAAAATCACAGACAATATATGCTGGGTGTTCCAACAAGGCTTCAAACTTTTTGAATTTGCAATTTTCACTTGGCATTGGCATCACCATATGAACAGGTTTATGGTTGCCACAGTATTTCAGATGCTCAATTAATTTGTTCTTTGCAATTTCTGCATTCTTTTTACGAACCCCCTTCACCATTTTTTGACCATCAAGTACAGTTAAACATCTTCTGCACAACTTGAATATTCTATTGGTTTTGTCTAGTTGTGTTCTCACTAAAGCTTCAAGATTATGTATCAGAGTGTAATGATATTTACCATCCTCTTCAATTAAGAGCAAATTAATTGGAATATCAGAATCATCATCAAATGTACTGATTCTGAGAGGTGCTATCAAGCAATTGCCACGGCCAGTAGAACAAATATATACATTAATAGATAATTGTTTGCCATTCATATCCCGGGCCCTTCTTTCAAATTTATCAATATTCTGAACTAACATTGGATATTCCAAACCCTCCATTGCATCGTCAAAATCATGTTCATATTGTTTATAATAAGTTATTCTCTGAGGATCCCTTAAAACTGGATACAAAGCAGCTAAAATACACCACAAAAAACATTTCTGGTCAGTATTTTTAATATTAACCACGGCTCTTTTGTTTTTAATATTGGCAGGTAATGGCAGATATGTAGATCCTTGTAATGGGCTGAATTCAGAAATATTAACATAGAGCCTGTGTGAAGAGCCGCATAGGCTCCATCCAGACTCTTTTGCCTCAAATTCAGAGTGTTCAATATTCAATTGATCTATCAACCTGCTTATTATTCTGTCTGAATTTGCATTTGAATATACCGGTACAGTTGCTGTTATGTGGGGCTGTGTAAATTTTGTGCCGTTTGGTTTCTTATATTGTGTAAACAATTTGAGGGACAGCTTATAAGGGCCATTTTGTGCATTTAGAATTGCCTGCACATCAGGATTTACACTGTTCAAAAAATTCTCATTGCCACATCTTGGCTCTGATACAAACCGATAATCTCTTAATTGGGTATTAAAACTGCTATGGATGGGTTCATAGCGTGGCTGCTTTGCTGCTCTGGCATTAACAGGTGCTTCATGCTTTCTTTTCAGACCAGATGTGGATGCTTGTGGGGGCAATGTTGATGGCTGTGCAGAACAAGTATCTTTATGTGTATAAGTGAAGTATTGCATGTTATATTTTCTATGGCATTTAGGGCATATTTTTGTGGGAGCTCTGCATTTGTCTGGGTTACAAATCTTTTGGTGTCTAGCCCAATTAGAGCTAAATATATTTTTATTGCATTGGTCACAATATTTTTGATTTGGCATTTTTCTTATTGTTTATTATATATATTTCCTGGGCTTCAATTCAAAATTTTATACTGAATAAAAAATATCAGTTGGGTTCAACACTATGCTTTGTGTGTGTGTGTATGTGTGTATGTGTGTATGTGTGTTAATATTTTTGGCTTTGGTATTTATATAAAATTTCCTGGGTTTTAAATCTAATCTCTATGCTTAATCAGTTGGGTTCAGTACAGACAAAAAAACTGCATAGCTGGAGTATTTTCTCCTGTGCGTACCTCCCGTTTCTCTGCTGGGTGTACATGCAATCAACACTGCACGCCATGCCCTGGCGCTCGCAGGAACTAATCCATCAAGGCAATTGCTAAAGGCAATAGAACAAATCAATATATTGATTCCCAGGCCGGTTGAGAACTGGGTCTTGAGAAGAAAGCAGCGGCCTTCAGAGGCACTGACCTAGCACAAATACCTGCACAAACATGTATGTCCCAGAAGGCACTGACCTAATGCCATGTGTATTGATTTTTGTATAACAAGCTGTGACAGGTATAGGCCCGACCCTAAATAAGAGTAGATTACAACAAATAAGCTAGATGTAACAAATATCAGGCAACAATATATATTTAATTAAATCAAACAGGCCTGTAAGTATGAGAAGCACTGTAAAAACACATCTGTTCTTCTCAGCCACTCTCACAATACTGGCTAATGCAATACAAAATCTCTTTATATACCCTAATTCACGGGAATTTCCCGGCTGATGCAATTTTGTTTGCACGCAAAGCTTCAATACTCAGAAATTGCATCAGCCGGGAAATTCCCGTGAATTTTGTTTTTTACAAGAATTTCCCGAGGGTTTTTTCACAGAAAATTCCGAGGGGGCATATTTTTCACGGGAATTTCCAGGCTGATGCAATTTTGTTTGCACGCAAAGCTTCAATACTCAGAAATTGCATCAGCCTGGAAATTCCGAGGGGGCATATTTTTCACGGGAAATTCCTGGCTGATGCAATTTTTTTTGCACGCAAAGCTTTAATACTCAGAAATTTCACATATTAATCAATATGAAACATGTAAACATATGATGTAAGAAATGAGAGAGTCACGGAGCAATTCTAGAGGGTCTCTGCGTATTGCATTGTTTTAATATACAATTTTGAACCTGGTATCCAATTGAACTTAAACAAGAAGTAAATATGTGTGTGTGTGTGTGTCTTGGCATAGTTTTAAGTGTGGCCATCAAGAGGGGCATATTTTTGACAAGTTTATGGACAACAATCTCACAGAAGTGCCTTTTGTAAGTATATGCACATCAATCTGAGGGGGCTCTTCCTTTCTGAGGAAATTCCCGAGGGCATTTTTACAAAAATCTTGGATTAGAGGGGGTTCCACACTTGAGCAAAAAGCTCATATAGCCATGTTGAGCTAGGTTTAAGTGTAAACAATTCTGCTTGAGAAGAGCTCTTCCTTTCTTGCGCTCTCCATAGCATCAATACCACTACTAATTTCATTTAATCATCATCCATCCTCATCGTCGTGATTGGCCAAAAGTAGCAAAGAAGAATACAAATACTGATCTAGAAAAGTGGATAACAACCGTAATGGGACCCAATACGGGACCACTTGTCACTCAACGAAGAGCAGTTTGCTGAGTGTTGACCCTGTTCCCGCTGTTGCATCTCAGGATTTCGTTTTAATATTACAAATAATTACAGTGGGTCAGTGGCGTGCCGGTGGATGGTGAACCAACCTTTCCTCAAAGATATAAACAATAACAAATGCACAGAAAGAAAACAGGGCTATACTGGTAGGCCTCCCACCGGCACTATGCGAATAACAACCATTATTCGTTTGTGTTGATAAAATAAATATATTGGTAGACACCCATATAAAGTTGAATAATTGAAGTTTACCTTATGCCCAGATAGGCTAATTGGGACCTGCCCCATGAGTTAGTGTTGCAGAGATGTGTTCCAATTAACAAAACAGGTATTGATTATGCTCTTTGGTAATCGTAAACAAACAAACAAACAAAAGGTATCCTTTACTATCTTTCGTTTGTCGCCTATTTAAACGAATATTTGGCTACTTCAAACTACTTTTTCAAAAAAATTCAAACATTTTTTCTGTACGTGTCTGTACTACTGTACAGTCTGGGTTGCAACGAAACCTATTAGAAGAAAAAGGGCTTGTTACAACCCAGAAGTGTCCCTCACTGTACAAGTGCCTCCACTGGAAATCCACCATGAATTCATCGCACTTTTTCCAGGAATTTTCGTATCACTGTCGTCGTTGCCATAGAAACGGACTTAAGAAAATTACCGTGACCTTACTTTCCAGTGGCGGCGCTAGACAATTTTCTCTCATTGGGTGTTGGCATAGTTAAGAAAATTCTCATGAAGAACCTCCTCTATAGGATACTTTGTGTAGGCATCCCCAACCCACTGTATTTTCTCCAGTTTGATCCACACAATCATCCCCCACCTTTCCCCAAACTAGTGAAAGCATCCCCCAGCTAGGAATTACCACTTCGAGCACTGGGAAGCATAATGTTTCATTTCTTACCCTTCAGTAATTATTCTCTATTTTTTTTTCTTTTAACAAATCATAAAATTGAAATTAAATTCAAAATACATTGGCGATGTTGTCAAGTTCAGACTTGAGCATTATTTTAACAGGAACTGAATTCGACTTACTTCCTTTCCATAAATATGTTCATGAACAGATCTTTTTCTTTTTCAACCTTTTCACGATGCACAGATATCAAGCAGAGACCGCTTAATCTGCTGTCTTTAATGGCACCCCTTAGCTATGTTTACACGCTGTAATTTCACCATTTGAATTATGTGAAATTTTCCCACACATCAGGTGTCTTAGCTAACAAGAAAACCTCGCTAAATAAATGTTCCTGTGGTCGAAATACGTATTTTTTTAATTGCTCCTCACGTTTTTTTTGAAACGGATTAAAATTGATGGATACTAGAGTTTGGACTACAATTAAAAAGTAACCAGTATAATGGAGTTTCATCAAAATTTAGCTAATTTAATTCTGCGTTAATCTATGGTAACAATTTTTGGAGACTGCCTTCTATTTTTTTACCGTCGTGGGACCAAAAAAATGCCATTTTTTAGTTTTCTAAACAATCGCCCTCTTTGAAAGTCTATATGTAAAACACGGGTGGTCCGATCGTAATGAAATTTTAATACGGTGCAGGCATAAAGGTTTTAAAAACAATTTTTAATTTTCAGATTTTTAAAATTGGACGCAAGACCGTCCTCATCAATTTTGTGAAACAGCTTTTTCATAGTATTGGGTAGTCCTACAAATACAATATTCATCTTGTTTATAAGCTTTTTCCATCTGTTTCTAAAATCCATCATCGTTGTCAATTCACACTGCGGAACTGGTTTTATACAGGTTTTTATTCAACAGAGTAAAGATTACGTAGAACGTGGCAACAGCGCACGGACTGACACTTAGTGACAGCCCGCAGTTTCCACGTTTCAATGGACATCACTTTGTGCGGTGTTGCCACTTTTCTTAGTATACTGTAACGTTAGCTTGCTATAGTGTAGTTTCATATTGGGGACGCTTTCTCGAAATTTCGACTTTGAAATTCGCCATCTCGCGTGACCTCGCGCTCCAGCAAGGCAATCCCACACAATTTCATGGCAGAGCGAATGGGCAGTGGATAGAAATCGTGGTATATGAAAATTTACGAGGACTTTCTTTCGTCGTCCTTCCCCTGCCCTTTTTGCCCTTTGAAAGCACCAGTGTGAAACGGAAGAGAGCAAACACGGGCGACCTCTGTATTACACGAGCCGCTTCTTGCGGCCGTCCATAAAGAACAAACAAGAAAAGGGGGAGAAAAGGTTAGATGGGAAAGCAAAGGAAATTCCCACAAAATGCAGTTATATAACCGTTTATCACAGAAGAAATAAAAGTCAGGCTGCCTGGTTCAAAAAGAAATCGATGCCCTTGCACCTCGGTACAGAAAGGGAAAAGAAGTTGAATCGTTAAAAAGAGTTGGGAAAAGGACTTTTTTGTGTTGAAATGAAAAGAACAAAAGACGAGCTTTTTTTTAAAGAAATAGGCGGGAGATAGCGAGGAGATGAAAAAAGGTGGCGCCAAATATACGATTCTTCAACCTGTATTTAGTATCACTGCTGTTTGGCGCGTGAAGAAAAATACAACTCGTGTCATCATATTCAGAAGCAAAATAAGTTTGCGCAACTGTTATGAAGCACGTGTATGCATTGGTGTGGCCAGGAATTTTGTAACGGAGTAATTTTACTTTTTTCCTAGTAGTCGGTGCTGTATTTTACCTTTTCCAGGCATCCAACTTTTTTTTTCAGGGAAACTGGGCCAAATGGGAAGTTATGGTCTCCATCAAGCCACTACGTGTATGCCTTGTTCTTCCACATGAAAAAGCGAGCTCTTATCCAGAATGCCTGATAACAGCGGTGATGCAGGGGCGTCGCCACCGCGTGGGCGTGGATGGGCTCTACCCCACCGTGAAATAATCTTAGCACACTTACATTCTCTACACGAGAAATTTTCAGATACATTTAGAGTAATAATCACACACAGACAAATACGGAGAGAGAAATCTTTAGCAGGAACGAGAGGCAGAAAGAGAAACATAGACGCAAACAGAGAAAGAGAGTAGAGAGAGAGAGAGAGAGAGAGAGAGAGAGAGAGAGAGAGGGAGAAACAAAATAAGAAAGAAGGAACAAACAAAGAAAGCAATGAAAAACAAAGGAAGAAGAGAGCTGGAAAAGAAGAACGAAAGAAAGAGAAAATCTTAACAGTGGAACACACCTGAAAACATTTCGTGCGCCCTTGAGCCCACCCGAAATGAAATTCTGTGGTGACCAGAGGCCCAACAACGAATTTTTGTCTCGGAGGGGCACGTAGCAGAACAAACGTACCAATAATAATAATAATAATGATAATGATAATAATAATAATAATAATAACAATAATGACATTATTATTATTATTATTATTATTATTATTATTATTATTATTATTATTACTCCTCCTCCTCCTACTATTACTAGTGGTAGTAATAGTATCAAAGACGTGATTATCCTCATAAATTACGCAAAAAGGGGGTAGAAGTCGGTGCTGTTTGGAACAATCGATTTGAAATATTTTTTCAACACGTTCAATTTCACATTAGCTAATAATGGAAAACAAGCATACAAACTGTATTTTTGAATGACAGAAAATGAACAATAAATGCGTTCCGAATATAATTCTTTTTGTACATATAACATGTATAACTTTCATGTACGTACAAGATATATTTTACACGTATGCAACATGGAGCGACATGCAATATGAATATACACATTCAACATGCTAGCACTAAATTGTGTATTCAAACTTTATTCAATACATATATACAACACATATTATTTAAATACATTGCAGAAAACAATGACACTGTGAGCGAAGCGAGCAAGAAAATTTTTAGATCCAATTTTTGCAACTGAAAATAATTTTGATTTAATAGGGCGCAAATAATTTGACGGGATGCCTTGGCATTCTCTCTTTTACAATTTTGTTTTTGATTTAGATCCTCGGCGTCCATGGCCGGCTCCCGCCACGGCTGTGAACTTGACGATACTCAAAAAACAGGCATTGCTCCTCTGTGCCCCCCTGCAGATTCCCTTGGCCGTCAATGTTTCCCCCTATTTGCCTCTAATAGGGTGCAAATATTATCACTAGGCGCCAAGGCAGTCTCTCTTTCACAACTTTCTTTCATTTAGACCATTCGGCGCCCATGACCGACTCCCGCCGTCCCCTAGCTACTAGAGCTCTGAACTTGACGAGACTGAGAAATCGGGCACTGCAAGTGAAGCGAGTAAGAAAATTTTGCGAAATGTATTTTTATTTGCAAAAAATTTGAAACCCAGGGGGAATTGCCCCTCTCTGCCCCCTGTATGTGCTCTTGGCCGTCAACGTTTGCCCCCTAGAATTGACTTCCGCCGAAGGTTGGGGGGGGGGGGGGCAACGCGCCATCTGTGGTTACGCCACTGCTGGTGACGTAATTGTGGTGATGGGACTCGATGCCATGACCACACGTCACTCGACGAGAATCCACTCAGCAGTCTAACCTCAAGTAGTTTCATTCCGGTGTTTCTACGCGTAATTTCAGTTACATAATGTGTAATTGCATTTTGATTTATGCAGTGCCGTAACTAAAAAGTCAGGGGTCCAGATGCCTGTCATGATTTTGGAGCCCTTCCCCCATGCTCATACGCCAACCCTAGCGTTTTTTTTTTTTTTGCGCTATGAGGACGTATTACAATTATGCAATCATTACAAAACATTGCTTATAATGTTTTAATGTCCCTGTCTAGGTTATAAAAGCAGACTAAATCTCTGAAAATCCACAATGTATATGGCTGATGTTCATTGAAGAAAATATGCAAAACGAATAATGAATGTACATTTAACATATACCAAACAATCAAGAAATAAGTAACGACAGTAAATTCAGCACAAAATACATATTTGCAAAAACTAAAACTTGTTGCTTGCTTTGGCATCGGCACACTACTTCAACGTTTAGCCGTACCGTTTGCCTGTGTTCATTGTTCAAAACGGAAATATTTGTTAATCTTTGGTGATAAGTACTATTCCGTAGATATATTTTTATTAAGTTTCGAAAATGCACGTTCTTCAGAGCCCACAGGCACGGGTAAAGTGAGGAAGATCAATAATTATGAAAAAAATATTGGACGTTACGTATTTTGCATTTTATTTTTAAAAGATTTTGTTACAGGCCCACAAAGCCGCGATTTTGTATTAGGGCACTTAATGAAAATCTTGTTGTCAACAAGCGACAGGTGATATATCATCGTTTTCTCCAATTTTATCTTTATTTAACTATACAAATATAGGAACGAGTGTTTCTGAGTTTTAAAATAAAGAACGCTGGATTGAGGTTCCCCAGGGACTGGGACGATACTGGCTTTGATATGCACTTAAGAAATGCCATAAATTTGCAGTCAGTGACTTGCGACCCGCCAAGTCGGACTCGTTGCTTAATCTTAGAGGACGCTCGGGTTTGAACCCCGAGGCAGGACGTTTTGACTTCGTTCTCGCTTCCCTTCATTCACTCTAGTTCCTCAATCAATGGTGGATCATTCCCATGCGGACCACCTGCGAAAAATTCCACAAAAAATCGACGATTTTCAAACAAGAGCAATGTGTAGCCTGTGAATTTATCCATTTTAATAGTAAGAAACAATTGTGATGAAAAAGATAAGAAAAAGCTAACTTGAAAACGTGATTATTTAGAAAATCTGAGTATGTTTCTACGAGTATGTAACCTCATCGATGGCGTAATGGTAACGACGCCTTGTTATGAAGGAGCATCGGGTTCCATATCACATTGCACAGTGGTTCGGATTCCACTTTGAACTGTAGGTCTAGTCCCGATTAGCCTATCTGTGTGCATAAAGTGGACTTAAAAACAAAATTCAAATTCATGTTTATACAGGGTGCTCGGAAATTCCCTTTACAAACTCCTAGGGCTATTAGAGGGGACTGAGTAGACAATATTTGGAATAGGAACCCATGGCCGGAAACGTACCGTTTTCATTCTACAACCATGACAATATGTCGGATGTGCCTTTGTTGGTATGCAACCGGGAAGGCAGTACATGACGTCAGAATATCACCTGATGGCACGTGACGTCTACCCTGCGGCGGTATCCTGCCTGGAGCCCCATTCACGTGCCTGTGCGTCTCCGATGAACATGGTTCAGTACACGTTTGCAGAATACACGGACATGATCCTTGTGTATGCGCAGGGGAAGGTAATGAAAGAGGAGCTCGTCGGCTGTATCAAGAGCGTCATCCACAACGTGCGACTCCATCGCATACTGTTTTTGCCAGCATTACGCAACGGCCCCGAGAACGAGCGAGGTACCTTCACCGCCGACAGGAAGGACTGCGGTGCTCCGAAGAGACGCCGCACGCCCGAATTGGAAGAGGCTGTACTGCACAGGCACGTGAATTGGGCTCCAGGTAGGATACTGCGGCAGGGTAGACGTCACGTGCCATCAGGTGATCTTCAGACGGCATGTACTGCCTACCCGGTTGCATAACAACACCTGCACATCCGACACATTGTCACGGTTGTAGCACGGAAACGGTACTTTTCCGGACATGGGTTCCTATTCCAAATATTGTCTACTCAGTCCCCTCTACTTGCCCTAGGAGTTTGTAAGGGGAATTTCCGAGCACCCTGTATACCCTATCCTTGACCCACTTGAAGAAATGGAGAGCATAGAGCGCCGAAGTCGGTGATAAGTTGAAGCGCGTTCTGGGTGGTCTGAGGCAGTGTTGCCACATGAAGGGAATTTCGGATCAAGTTTTAAAAGAAATGGAATGAAAAGCATCAAAATTCAATGGAAATTTTAAGACACTAAACTCAATATTAGTACAGATTATGTACTCGGAAAGGGAAATTGTACCCCAGTTTATGGCAACACTGGTCTGAAGCCACGAAGACCTCCGAAATCCGGATAGTAAGATTTCCGAATTCGGATTTTAAATTTTCCGGAATTCGGATTCCGGATATTTTTGGTCTTCCCTACTCCATATCTCCTAAGTGTCTTCCTTGCACGGTGGAATGCACTTCACTTTGCCTTCACACCCTGAAAATTGTATATTTATAATATCGAGGTTCCAGCACCTATACCCACTGCTAGGATAATTCTCTATGAAGTTTTCTGTTGCCTTGTCCATATACTATATGCTGAGTGATTTTTAGAACCTTAACTTCTATTAAGTTTTTGGATCTTAGATGTGTTTTACTTTGATCTTGATGATGTTAATATGTTCCAAACATTCGTTCTTTTAATTCACTGTGAAATTAGATTTTGTTGTTGGTTAGGGGCTTATGTCTCCATATTATGAGAAGTGTGCAAATAGCCTCAGTGCTGACGCATTCATTATAATTGTACATAATCTACCAATCCGTAAAACCCACAGTACACTTGCCTAAATTGCCATGCATCAGAAACCTTCCCTTGACCCGCAATGCAATTTTCCAACAATCGCCGCGATAATCATCACATCTGTTCCTCCAACCAACACGAATTAACCGCAGTTGTTTACAGGATGAAGAGGAAACGCAACAGAGATCAGTAAGGATGATTCGAGAGCTTTGGAAGAAAACGAGAACTTAAGACCATGGGAAATAGAAAACCGGGCCGAGCACGAGGCGGGAAGGAAGCTTCCTGTTTTTGCTCCTTCCAAGCGTGGAAATTAAATGTAAACACCCGAAAGAGTAAACACGTGGCGTTAATCTATTCAAGTTTTGGTTGTGATAGAAGTTGCATCATCTCCTGACAAAGACATATGAAGACCTGGGGGCGGCGGCTGATAACCCTTTGACTCGACACGTGCTCCGTTCCACACCGCTTGCTCATTGGTTGACAGAGCGAAAGCACGTAGCACTATCCAGAGAGAGGGAGGGGGAAGGGAGAGAGAGAGAGAGAGAGATAAAAGAGGTGGAGTCAAAGATAGATTAAGTGAAATACTTAGAAAAGAAGCTAGAAAGAAAGAGAAACGGAATTACGCAGAGATAGATAGATAGAGAGAGAGAGAGAGAGAGAGAGAGAGAGAGAGAGTAAGAGTAAGTAAGCAGGGGGTAATCTCAAAAGAGCGAGAGAGTGAAAAAGGAAGAATGAAATAGAAACAAAGTTACACAGAGAAGTAAGAAGAGCAGGCAGATTGAAATAAGAAGCTGAGAAAGAAACGAAAGTCACAGTAAGTGACTGAGCCAATTTACGAGGGGCGATCAGGTTGCTCTGACCCTAACATAGAAAGAGTGGCTATAGGGTTTCAATTTTTTAATTATTTTTCAACATACTCCCCTGGAACTCCAATGCACTTTACACATCGGTGCTCCAACGCCTGGATAGCTTGCAAAAAAAATTCTTCCGGCTGGTTCTCCAACCACGAGTCCACAGCCCTTATCACCTCAGAATCATCAGAAAATTTTTGCCCATGAATGTCATTCTTCAAATGTTTGAACAAATGGAAATAACTGGGGGTCAAATCTGGGGAATAGGATGGGTGGGGCAACAATTCGAACGATGCATCTGCGATATTGGACCTCGCAATGCGTTAGGCGTGGACAGATGCATTGTCCTGGTGAAGGAGCACTCCATGAGTCAACATCCCGCGCCTCTTTTTCTTGATGGAATCGCGTAATTTCTTGATTAGGTCACTGTAGTATGTGCCAATGATGGTTTGGCCTCTTTGTAGATAGTCCACAAGAAGGACACCCTTGCAGTCCCAGAAAATTGAGTCCATCACCTTCTTGGCTGACGTTTGCACCTTGAACTTCTTCTTTGGTGGAGAATATGGGTGTTTCCACTCCATACTTTGTGATTTTGTTTCTGGGTCGAAGTAATGGACCCATGTTTCATCCATAGTTACAAATCGGGCAAGGAAATCGTCTATATGAGCACGAAACTTGTCAAGACGTTCTTGACTGATGAGCACTCGGGTGCACTTCTGATCTGGGGTGAGGTTTCGAGGACCCATCTTGCAGCATTTTTTTTCATTTACAATTCCCGGGTAATTATGTTTTGCACAGTGCCATATGACAGGCCACACATCTCAGCAACATGACGGATAGTGACTCTACGATCCTTCAGCACGATATCGTGGACTTTGTTAATGTTTTCGGTCGTCATGACAGTTTTTGGTGCTCCACCTGCATGTTCATCCTCACACGACTCTCTCCCACAATTAAATTCACGACACCATCTCTTCACCATACTGTATGAAGGAGCAGTGTCCCGTAGTGTATCCACCAAGTCCTCATGAATTTTGGATACCGTCCACTTCCTCTTCACAAAATATGTAATCACCGCTCTCACCTCAGTTTTCTCCATTCTGGCACATTGACACAACTTCACTCAGTTATACCCCTGTAAAAAGAAAACTGTACGCTACTCAGACTTGTAATTCAGAATGAAAGCATACAAAGGATCACTAAACAATAACAAAATAAAAAATCAATCATAACGTCATTCCTTCTACGTTAGGGTCGGAGCAACTTGATCGCCCCTCGTACCTTTTCATCACAATTTATCGTCTCAAAACTGTGGGAAAAGTTCCACTTTACAGTTGACTGTATTTTGAAACAAGTTACGAAAAATGGTTTTCTGTTTCAAAGAACGGCTGGCCAGTTTAGTGGAGATTTTGGTGATGTATAGATAGATATATACATATATAAAGACGTTCCATGAATACATGCATCGAAGCAAATATACATGCTTTTATAGTGAACTGAGAAAAAAATCATTTTCTAGTAGAATTGATTTGATTGATTGCATTTGCTACTTTCTGGGTATTCCAGTTCTTTTGGATCCTCGAAACTATTGAAAACATATTCACAGGTGAAATTCTAGATATATCTAGGATAAATCTTACACAGCTCTAATTTTTCAGAATTTCGAATTACAACGAGAGATATTTTAGCAAAGAATCTTTACGGAATTGAGCCGAAAAGTTCAGTGTCCTAAGCGTGAATGTTCTTCCTTTACTGGGAGTCAAACCTGGGATCTCCACGACAAAAAGAGAAGTGACAGAGTTACTACACTATCAGTTAGTTCACCTAGGAGGTCTTACCCTGATGGAAACAGGATAAGACGTAATAGGGGAGCCTCGGTAAGGATTTGAACCAGACATCTCCAAGATATGAGACTTCAGCTTTGCTGTCTTATTATGTCGTATATGGAAGAACTGGGGTAGAGAGTGATAAAACCGAATGGCTTAAAGGGACTGAAGGATCGCAGGGATTTTACCTCCGTGGCGAGAGGCTGGCAGTGGTGGTGACGGTCGTCCATCTCGCTGGAAGGACGGAACTTCCGCTGGCGAGGGGGAGAAGTGTCACTCCCGTTGATGGAGAATGTCGCATATCAGGACCACTTCCTTCCACAGAGACAAAATAGGCCTTATTTAAATCCGCTGGTTTCTGTCATGCTAGGACGTTGCTGCGTCCCTGGGAGTTCCATTTAGCTTTTGTTTTCAGTCGTCAGAGGACTGAAGTCGCAAAATGAAAACAGGAAGTCATTGACAGAAAAATTTGAATATAAAAGAAAACATCCAAATTTCCCTCTCCGATGGCGTAGTGGTAACGTCGTCGCCCTGGGAGTCCCAGGCCATTTAACAGTGGTTCGAATCCCACTTTCAACTGTAGGTCCAGTCCCGATTAGCCTATCTGTGCATAAAGTGGACTTAAACAAAAATCAAACTCAAGGTTGGCAAATTGCATTTCACTATCAATTTTTATTTATTTATTTAAAAGTATTTTTAAACTGCCGATAACAGCTTTTCAGCCTTAATACAGCAGTATTACATGTTACATGTTACATGTTACAAGGTTACATGTTACAAGGTATCCAAAACCACAGTATTGGACAAGAGAACATTCCAAAATATTTAGCAAACATAACCTAGAACTACAAGAATTTTAAAAATGCATTAGAAATATACAATTGTTACATTTCAACTATAGAACTATAAAAGAGTTCTTAAATAATTATCCTTATACCTATATGAAGTTTAAAATTGCTTTAACAACATTATCTATCTTACGGTATTCGAATTATAACTGTTTATGAGATACGGAACATACTTGTTATTTTTGTAGTCATTATCAAGACATAATAATTCGCTATTTCCTCTCAAATTGTATGATTTCACCTTAAGCCATATCATACGAAGGAGTTTTGGTACCATATATTTTCCCTCCAAGATTCCTTCCATATAAGATATAATTAGCTTTTCAGCTCTGACATCAAGTCTGTCTATTTCTAGATTCAGCAGGTTGTCATACTCATAATAGTATTTGAATAGCTTGAATTTGTAATGTATAAATGTGATAAATCTGTTTTGCATTTTTTCTATTGATTGTTTCATCTTAGCACTACATGCGTAACATCAAATCGGAATATTGTATTCCACTATAGGTCTGACATTAAAATTAGAAATTGTAAGTTATTTGAACAACTCCATTTTTTATAATAAAGGTACATTGCTTTCTTGCTTTATTCATGATGTGATTAATATTTAATGACCAAGGGAACGCCTGTGTTTAAATTGACGAAATAGTTAATTTTGCATCTGAGTTATAGTTTTAGTTTGAGCATCTGGAATGTACAGTCAACGGCAAAGATAATAAATAGTAGGCAAATTGTCCATCACTGTTGTCATTCTATTTTTATTCTACATCCTGTGTTGTTTTGAGGAACGGAATTCTGTTGATTCGAGGTAGATGTTATCATTTGCTTATTGACATTTTCATTTCAATTCATTATCATCACATTGTAGAAAACGGACTGAATGAAAATGGTCATGGGCAATTCCTCTACTATTTACTTTGCCATCGGGTGTACATTTCGAGAAAAGTACAGTTTACACATGTTTAAAACGTACGAGAAATAGGGCCGAATCTTTCAGAAAATGCACAATTTTACACCATACAGTACAACATTCACAACATATGCGTGTGTTGATTGAAATTCAAGCTGAATGCAGGACAAGACTGTCCATTGTGTATGTCTTTGAGAAGAAAGAATCAATGGCAGCAGATTGTTAGGAAACATGTTAGATACAACTCTTCCATAAAGAACACTTGCTCACTTTTGTATTTTCATTGTTAGGTTGTGAATTTGAGTAGTGTAAATATACGATCGGAAGCTAAGCAAATTGTACATCGCTATCCTTCGTTTTACAATTCCGCGTCCTATGTTGTTTTAAAGAATGGTATTGTGCTGATGCTGAAGTAGACGTTGTTCTCTGCATGTGTGTATTTTTGTTTCATGTCTTCTATTACAGAAAACAGAGTGAATGGATATAACAATGGACAATTTGACCACCATTACACTTGCCGTTTGCCAGTACTATAGGTGCAGGGAAATAGAATCTTTTGTCAGAAATGTATCTTTTGTATAAATGAGGCAACTGTTGACTGAAACTTCCGGAGCCGCTCAGACGCGTTACCGACTGAGGGACACAACGGAACTGTAGGATAATATAAGTATTTCCGTAATAGAGATAAAAATAAATTACTTGTCAGTGAACATATTCTGCATAATCAGATTTCTGTAGTTGATGGGGCACTGCATTGAAACTTAACTGGTAAAGAACAGATATATACAACTTCTGATATCGTTTAACAGGGCTGTGCATTGGCTAAATGATCTTTCCGCTTTGCACGCAGTAATAGCGCATACTTAAACTTGCATAGATCTTCTGGTGTCTATCTTCACTGCGTCCGCAACTGATCCTTCCACACTTTCCAGAAAAGCCACTATTGATGAACAATTTCAAGGCTGTTCTGAGTTACACATTCCGTCGTGTATATATGTGTAGTATATATGAAAATGTCAGAGAATATGTGTATTAAATGTATGAAATATGTGCATTACAAAGACGTATTTTCCATGTTACAGTGTTTATCGTTAATAACCAACTTTTCTCTTCTACATATATTTTATACACTTAGCTTTAATGTATGGAATATATATATATATATATATAAAACTATTAAAAAGCCCTTAAACCCGAATTGAAATAAATTATTTAAAGAACCTAAGTACTGACTTATGTACGCCACTGATCATTTTTCGTTGCACCCTTCTGACGACCGGGTTTCCTCCCCTATTGTACGCGGAGAGTGCAAAGAAAAATTGGGCTGGTGGCTATTTAAGAACAGGTGTCCTGCATCGTAAGTTCCACCGCTGGAAACAGCGTTGGCGGGAGAAATCTGCTTGATCCTTTCTGTTTCTGCGCCGCGCTTAGTGTAGTGTTAGTGTTGCTACACGAAGGGAAATTTCTCTTGGTGAACGGAAATCTGGGCCAAAGTTCAGGCTAAAAGGGAAAGTCTGTGAAAAATATAGAAATTGTCTTAAAATTTGAAGTTGTAGGACTTGTCTTTTCTTTTACTTGTACGCCTACATTGGCGTTTTATTTCTATTATGTCAAATTGATCTAGAGAGTGACTGTATAATAAATATTTAAAAGAAATAAGAATTGTTGCGGTAAATCAGGTCAAATTATAAGCATACGTCACTGGCGTATTAAGGCGAGGAGGGACAATTTCCCCTAGGTCTTTCTCGCTGGGCAGCTGCCGATCACTGTTGCCAACTTCACTCCTTTGGAGCCAGATCTGGTTCTTTCGTGCACTCGTTTGACTTAACTGTGGCACCTGCCCTCTGCCCCACCATGATGTTACCACTGGCTCCGGCCCATAAAGACCCACCTTTGCCATGAGTGTACATTTTGCACGTGACGTGATATTCATATATAGGCTGCGTCACCCATCCCCTCTTTCCTCCCCAGGGTTTTTATATATAGCACTGTGGCGAAGGTGAAGATGACAATATTATTATCTGGGAAACCTTTATTTTCGATTTCATATGAACATCATTGGATTATTGAGATGGGTGATGCCGCCAAATCTAGGCGGTGAAAACTAAGAATAAATTACCATCACTTTAAAGCTAACGGTAATAGCAGAACCCCCCACCCCTCTGACAACTAAAATTACCCTAGTAGGCACTTTATGCAGCCTTCGTTAATCTAGCTCCTTGAAAGTCCTCTTTAGCTATATTACTGGTGAAATTTAGCTCTATTATGCACATCAGGTTTGGCAACACTGCCAGGATGGCCGTAGGAGCAGTGTTGCCAACAGTACGAGAGAAAAACGGGCTAAATCGCACCCAAAATGGAGCTAAAATTCACATCCAAGGAGCTAGATTTACAAAGGTGCGGCTGCGTACTGAAAAAAAATCTGGTTCTTAATTCTTGGGTGTTTTTTGGTGCAAAATTTCTGAAACCGAAGCACGCACGAACTAGTCTCTGGTCGAGCCTCACTGTTACGAACGATTCGTCGATTCCGCACCGCATTTCTGTGAACTTTCAACGACCAGATGCAATGCAACTGAACAAAGATTGGCATTTCCTGGAATCGACGCTATCCGTAATTCGCCTCGGGCTGCACAGCATGCCAAAACAAGGGGATGTGAGAATGTGCACTTGCTACCTGCTCCCCAGGTGGGGTCGCAGGACGAGCTTGCAGGTGCAGAGGAGGGTCGGTTATGTGAATTCTTCCTTGCGTGTTGCAATGGTTCTTATTAAGCTGAAAATATGAGTTTACTGAAAATACCAAAAAAACATTTCATTACTGAAAGGGCTAGATTTGTAGCAAGATTTCTCTCTGTACGGCTAAAAAGCCCCTTGGGGCTTTTGCTGAATTTTGGGGCTGAGTACGTACTCAAAAGGGCCAGTTCTGGCCCCAAAAGAGCCAAGTTGGCAACACTGCGTAGGAGGCAAGGAGAAATGCACTAGGCTTATGGGACCATTATTTTATTCGTTCTCTCGGGAATATCAAACATCCAATGACGTAAAAAAGTACATGGACGGAAAAAGGACACGTTGAACTATGTCATAGTAGTAGGAAAAGTCGAAACTCCCATTTGATGAGCCGTAACTTGAAGTTGAAGTTGATGTCCCATAAGTAATACATGGGATTCGGTAAATACTAATTCTTCATATTTTTCAAAAATCGTATAATGCTTAATAATCAACTTAGGAAACCGCTTCCACTTGCCACATGGGGAGAAATTCATACTCTTCATTTCTGGCGGAGATCTTTTTAGTAGCATTGCTCATTCCGACTATATTGGAATAAATGCATGCCTGGTGCGTAATTGTCCCTCTTCGCCTTAAGATGAAAAATTTCATGAAATATGTAAATATATGAACTTGTGGAGTAAAATATGTAAATATATATATTTATGAGTAAAATATGTAAATACATATGTGTGGAAATGCACGTCTTAGGCTCTGTTTGAAATGAAGCGTTATTTCACTAATTTCATCTAAAATGTTAACAGAGCATAACATGTACAGTAAACCGTCGTTAACACAAACTCGCTTAAGACGAACACTCGGTTAACATGAACAAAATGTTTGTCCCGGCAGGGATGTATTATATCTTATAGAAAGTTTTATCGGTTAACACGAATTTCGGTTACCACGAATTACGAACTGTTTTTTAGTCCGTTGCGTCATTAGATCTCACTTAACACGAACTTTCAAAGTTTTTCCTCAGTCTTTCCTCTGCTAGGTATGTAAGAATTCGCTCAACAATCTCTATCATCTTGTCAACAATCAACTTATACAGTAACCAACAGATTCAGATCAACAATGTGTTCAAATGTGTTTCTCTATTCTTTAAAACATAACCAGTACGAGGAACATCAAGATTAAAACTTGGGTGCAATTGCTCGACAATGAGCTTATACGCATTTAACCAACAAATTCATTTGTGTGTGTCACAAATTGACCGCAGTTGGCCGTGAAGTAACCAGGCATTTGTGTTCTCGCCTGCGACAGCGCAATATACAGGAATTTTTAACCAGAAAATGATCTGCGAGTACTTTTCTTAAAAGTTAATTACCGTAGTACTGTAGTAACTAACTAACTAACTCTCTAGCCTTCCTAAACCCGAAGGTTCATGGCTGCAGCAACACAGGCCTTCCATCTTTCCCTATCTTCAGCAAGTTCTATATACTCTTTTCCATCTCTACCGATTTCCCTTAGGTCCATCTCAACGTTGTCCCTCCATCTTCGTCTTGGCCTTCCTACAGGTCTCTTACCATCAGGTTTCCCAACAAGAATCCTGTAAACTCCTCTTTCCTCTCCCATTCGTGCCACATGGCCTGCCCACCTAAGTCTTCTTAATTTAATTATTCTAATAATATCTGGACATGAATACAAATTATGTAGTTCTAAATTATGTAACCTTCTCCACTCACCTGTCTCCTCATCCCTTTTAGGTCCAAATATTTTCCTAAGGATCTTATTTTCAAATACTCTCAATTTATGTTCCTCTTTCAATGTAAGGGACCAAGTTTCACACCCATATAATACTACAGGCAAAATTACTGTTTTGTATATTTTAACTTTTAGTTTCTTAGATATTAAACGAGAAGACAAAAGTTTATGAAGAGAGAAGTAACATGCATTTCCTGAATTAAGCCTACTTTTTATTTCCTCTTTAATATAATTTTCATTTGTTAATATTACTCCTAAGTATTTGAATTTGGAAACTGGTTCAAACGAGTTGTTATCAATAATTAGAATTTGATTATTACCTAACACTTGGTTTCGGCCTGTAAGCATATATTTAGTTTTCTCTTTGTTAACTTCCAAACCTATCTCTTTAGCAGTTTTGAAAAATATTTTAGCATTATTCTTAATTGTATTCACATCATCCCCCAGTAAGTCTACATCATCTGCATATGCTAACAACTTAGTCACACCATTTAATTTTAGTCCTTCGTTAGTTTCTTTTACCTTCCTTACAGCATATTCTAAAGCAAAATTAAAGAGCAATGGAGATAATGCATCTCCTTGTTTTAACCCATCATGAATTGTAAATTTGTCAGACATATTAATACCCACACGAATCTTACTTTCTGTTTCACTGGTACATATTTTTATCATACTAACAAGCTTCTTAGGTATTCCAAACTCTACTAATATATTATATAATTTATCTCTTTTGACCGAATCATATGCTTTTTTGAAATCAATGAATACCTGATGGACATTTTGATTATATTCCCACTTTTTTTCAAGTGTCTGTCTGATGTGAAAAATTTGATCTGAAGTTGATCTGTTACGTTTAAATCCACATTGATAATAACCTATAATTTCATTAGCATATGGGGTTAGTCTTGTTAAAAGAATGTTAGATAATATTTTATATGTTGTTGAGAGTAGAGAAATTCCACATTAATTATTGCAGTTCATTTTATCACCTTTTTTAAACACAGGAACAATTATGGATTCTTTCCACTGTTGAGGGATTTCTTCTCTATTCCAAATTAAACAAATTAATTTATGAATTTGACATATTAATGAATTTCCACCATATTTAATTAACTCAGCTGGTATTAAATCAATGCCAGGTGCTTTGTTATTCTTTAGCCTTTTAATAGCATCTTTAACTTCAGTCAAGTTAGGTTCTGGAACTAAAGGTTCTGCTGTGTGTACTTCATTCACTTCTGATTTATCTCCTACATGAACATTTAAAAGGTCATTAAAGTAGTTCTTCCATCTATTTAGAATATCGCTTTTTTCAGCTAGAAAATCACCGTCTTTATCTTTTATCGAGTTTACTTTAGGTTGCCACCCCTTTCTAAACTCATTTACACCTTTATATAAATCTCTGATATTTTTATTTTTGCTGTTTGTTTCAATTTCGTTAATTTTGCTTTTCAAGTAATCTCTCTTTTTTTACTTCTAAACGTGCGGTTAACTTCTCGCTTTATTCTATTATAATTGTTTAGATTTGTATCATCAGAGTTATTTAACCACCTAAGTCTAGCCTGATCTCTTATTTCTATTAGATTATGACATTCATTATCAAACCATGGCTTACTTTTTCTCGGTTTGTGGTATCCTATACTTTCTTTAGCTGCTGATTCTATTGCATTACGTATGTGCTCCCAATTCTTATTTACGTCTGTTTCATTTATATTTTCATCATCATTTAAATCCTGCAAAACATCAAATCTATTTGATAATCTTTCTTAATTCTTTCATCAGTAAACTTTCCTGTATCAAATTTTAGAACTTTTAGATTTTGTTGCTTATGATTTTCACTGAGAGTCTTTCTCTTAATTTAGCAATTACTAAATATTGGTCACTTGCACAGTCAGCACCTCTATGTGTACGAACGTCAATTATACTAGTATGCCTTCTCTTATCAATGAGAATATGATGTATCTGATTATGAGTTTTACCATCTGGAGAAGACCAGGTATATTTATGGATATCTTTATGTTTAAAAGTGGTACTTTTCACAATTAAATTCTTTGAGGTTGCAAAAGTAATGAATCTTATACCATTATCGTTACTTAATTCATGAAGACTTTCTTTACCAATCGTGGGTTTAAATGTCTCTTCTTTGCCAATCTGTGCATTACAATCACCTAACAGAATTTTCATATCATACTGAGAAAATTTATCAAAGACCTGTTCTAACTCTGTATAAAAATCATCTTTAGTATTATCATATTTATCTTCCGTTAGTGCATGTATGTTTATTAAAATAATTTTACACCACCTACCCTGTAAAACTGCATATGATATCCTATCATTAATAAATTCTACTGTTTTAAGAGCCGAGATAATTCTATTATTTATGAAAAAGCCTGTTCCAAAATTATGATTTTCAGTACCACCATAGAAAAAAGTATAATTTTTAGTTTTACAATTCCCTTCTCCTGGCCACCTAACTTCCTGGACAGCTACTACATCTAATTTATACTTGACTATCTCATTAACTGTACACTGAAATGCCCCAGGCCGGTAAAGGCTCAGAACATTCCAGGTGCCTAATTTAGTATCCTTATTCCTAACGTAGATCTTATCCTTAGTCCAGGGACCTCCCAAAGTAGTCCCCACCCGGAGATCCGAACGGGGGACTATTTTACCTCCGGAATATTTTACCTTGAGAACATCCATGGCCTTATATTGCTGTTTCTTGACATTTTTTTTTTACAGTGCAGAGTTGTCAGCTCTACGCCTAACCCCCAATATGAATGGAGGAACTACTACACAAGACAAACACAAACACATTAGACAGCACAATTACTACACAAGACGAGCACAAACACATTAGACAGATCTAATTACAAGTATAGATAAATAAGTGAATCAATAATGATATAATGCTTTTATTAGTTGAATTATTAGTTAATTTATTTATATCCGAATGGGATTTTCCCCTCACAGTCCGAAAGAACACTGCTTGGAGCAGTGACCAATTTTGGATCTGGTTTCTTTTTGTTTCCCCATTCTTGTTGTCGAGGTAATGCTTTTGCGAATTCCATCTATTGAAAGCGGACTGTCGACCCTGTGCTGTGGTGTGATAGTGAAGTGCATTATGGAATAAAATGAGTGTGGTTGTGCGGTGGGGTGGATAACTTGTTGAAGATGCCGTTTTCCAGCAAGGATTTTGCTGCCAAGAAGAAACTTGTGGATGTAGGTAGGCCCACCCCTTCCTTCTCTAGCAGGCATAGTAACAGAAACGAAAAATAAAGTGTGCCGATTTTGTGATTCAGGGTACGAAGATGATACTTGGTTATCCGGTTGTAAAAAGTATTCAGCACTTTTCTGTTCCCTTCTGTTTTCGATTCTTTATTATTATTATTCATTTTATCTAACTTTGCATATTTTTTTATCGTTACGTTAGTCATTGTGATAGGAATAAGACTTGACTTAATTATCAGTTGAAATGTAGGAGATACAAAGCCTATCAAAGAAAACACCAATCCCAGGGATTTATCCAGAATTTTTAATTTGGTGAAAAATTCCAGGGAAGTGTTCTGAAAAAATGGGGGGGGGGTATGTGTGTGGATAAATCACGAACCATGTCAGCCCAAAAATAAGCACAATGGGAAATAAATAACCTTCATCATGATAGGCTTACACTGGAAAGGTCACGCTCCGCCACTGCCAGATACTTGAGCTTATTCAGTGACTAACAGGGGTTAGTGTTCCCAGCAAATTCACACTCTGATTTAAACTCCATCTTAATTCTACCTCAAGGATAAAAAAAAAATATCAAGTCACCATACACAAAGTGTGAATGCATGTGTACCACAAATAACTTTCAGACTTCAGAACATCTAATTACCAAGCTTTCATTTTTTACACTAATGACACTGAATGTCTTAAATTTTCAACTATCAAATTGGTCAGTTTAGGAGAAAATCCTGCTGCAGAAAACAGCTTTTCGTGTATACCATGTGAAAGTCCATTCGTCTTTCTACTTTACTCTCAGCTAAAGTCAGAAAAAAATCTTACCATATGTTCTTACTAATATTTTCTGTAGAATTCATCAAATGTAGAATCGTTTGAACTAATGCTCATATTAGACCCAGATATTGGGATTACTGTTGTACAAGATGTGATTTTGTTGTATAGTTAACCACAGACAAAACTCTTGCACAATAAAAAAAGGCACTTTTCAGTTGATATTCCATCTTCATCTGAAGACCCACCATGCACAGAACAGACAATACATGCTCAACATGCAAACCTATCATTTCACTGACCTGTATGAAGAAAAATCTTTTCCTGCATTTTCTTGTCATTTGACATAGAATTGAAGAACATGCTCCACAGAACAATACATGCGAATAAGTGTTTGTGGCACTTGGAGACAAACACAGTTTAAACCGTAGTACTGTAGTAGTGTTTTCTATGATGACATACATAATACGTATTGTAAATGGTTAATGTGTAGAAAGAACTGTATTGTAACAATAAAATTTGAGTCCCCGGTTAGCACGATTTTTTTAACACGAACTCTTGATTTTTCGGCCCCTTGGGATTCGTGTTAACGAGGGTTTACTGTAATTACATAATTATCCGGGCCATACATATAACGCATTGCGGAGAAGTAAGTCTTTCAGGATGTACGAGGCGTTCCATTTTCATTGCGGGTGGCTGTACGTTATTCGAGGTAATTATTTTGTTTCCAAAGTTCAATATGTCTTTCTAACATCCCGTTCAACGATTTTGAGAAAACATATCCTTAGCGTCGACTTTTATCTCTTCTTAAGACAATATAAACAACGACGTTATCCCCGGAAGAGAATCAGTCGACAACGGAATCGAATACCACAGACGAAAGAACACTCCTCTCCCGAGGCCAAAAGCAAGATTTCCCGAAGAAGAGAGGGAGACTCATAAAACGAATCCAGGATTTCTTTTTCCTTTGTGATCTTCCAGCGGATTGAAAGAGGTATCCAACGATGGAAGAACTCCCTTTAACTGGAAAAACGAATTTGTGGTACAAACATACGTGCTCGCTATGAAACGCAAAACTTTTACCGGCTTGTCAAACGACTGCGGGTAAGCTCTGCGAAAGCTCCAAAATTTGCCTGTTTCTTCATTCGATAGTAATAAACAGCGATTTATCGAGTGTCTTATCTCGAGCTGCAATAAACGGCCGCGTGGACCACGAGCGAATGCAGAGGGGAAGAAAGGGGGGTTGAACCGTAACGGAATTCAGTTATTGCCGGGACATAAAACCGGCCACTTCGCTTCAAGAGCGAAGCAAAACTTCGGAATAAACTTCCTCTTCTTCTCCTTTACTTAAGAAGCAGGGCAGCGCCATTTCGTGGTCACGTTAAGGATCAACGCAAGCAACTTCGGTTGCTGGAGATTATTGCTCGTTCCGTCCGGAAGAAATGTGGCAACGTTGAATTCCTCAAGAGAGGGCGCGCAGTTCTGAATCACAAAAAGATCTACGCCGTTGCCCTCTTTCTCTCTCAAGAGGGCGCTGCGAGGAGAAAAGGAACCTTTTCTTCTCGCCCAGATTGAAACCTTTTTCGCGACTAAAGTGGCTCATTTCTCTCTCTCTCTCTCTTTGCACTCCTCTCTCCCTCCCGTCGACCTTTATCACAAGATTCTGTGTTTCTACTCTCCCCCTTTTCTTCTCCCCAAGTCCTTTGTAGCACAAAACGTCCATAGAACCGCAACGATGTATTGTCGGCGCCATTCAGGCAGGTGCTCCGACTGATTAACGCATTTCCACCTCTTTTTGCAGGAGAAATGAAGTTTTCTCTGCAGACCCAAGTATGTAAATGCATCGATTGCCATATGATCTTCATACAAGGACCCACTGTGCGAATTAACCATAGCTTACCCGTGCCCAGTGTTGTGCAATTACAAGTAAAGAAAAAGGTTTTCTGCATGACACGTAAATTACGCGTAAAAACGCGTAAAATACGTAGAAAACTAGAATCAAACATAAAAATTAAAAGAAAGCATGGTTTTGGGGGTGGCTATTGTTATGTATGGCAGTGGTAGAAAACAAAAGAAGGCTTCAAAAAACTTTCCTTCCGAATTTATATGTGCTCTTATGTTGGAATTTTACAAACTGCCATATTCACATTCACATCATATTTAGCCTATGCAAGTGTATGAAAAAGGAATTTGAAGCTGTTACTAAAACTTTGAAGTTATGTCTTATTATAAATACAAGTACTAGCGCAACAAAAGGTTTCACAATGTTCAAAGATATATGAAACAACAGTTCTATTTTTAGAAATCTATTAGTGAGGGTGAGGTCGTGAGGTGCTGTATAAACAATCTTCGTAAAATAATGATTTTGTGCTGAAATATGTAAGAGAATTAAAGTTTTAAATGTGATATAATTAAAGTAGTTTTTATATCACTAATTTACGAAAGAAAATTGGTTTTTTACATCTGCGTAAAAAGACTGGTTTCTACGCGAAGTAAATTACTAGTAAATTACGCGTAATTTACGTAAAAAAGGTACGAGTAAATTACATTACCTTGCCAACCCTGCGCGTGCCATACGAGAAACTTACTTACCTTAAGGAGGGGGGAGGGTCTCACAGGCCCACACTTTTTTGTATCACTAAAGTTCAAGAAAAGATTATGTTATTGGATCACTGGTTCCTTTGTTGATTATGTATGTGCAGTTATTGATTAATTATAATAATTATAAAAATAACCATCACTAATCAAAAATAATAACCAATTATTGCTTGAGTGTAACACACATATTTTGCCATTCACTGAAACTTACAAAAATATTATACTTTTTCGTTAATACTTTTTTGATTAAACGAGTATAAGTGTAATGGTTTTTTAAATGTAATAATTAAATAAATATCATTCTAGCCAATTTTACACTGTCACTTGCATTTGTAATAATTAAATAAATATCATTCTAGCCAATTTTACACTGTCACTTGCATTAGTGTCTGTAATAACACGCATTCAATGTGTATGCCCTCCAAGTGCATTTTGACTTCTATATAATCACATTACATTTATGTTTTTATGAACAAAAGTAATACAGAAATATTTGGGAACAGCCTAGGGAAGAGTGTAATTTATTTTCAATTAAAAATTTCACAGTTGAAAGAATCGAAATAATAGAGGTGGTGGGCCTGACACCCTTCCCCCCTCGGATAAGCTAGACATAAGCTTTTTGCTTTGGGGGGGGGGGGTGGTGTCCACTAAGTGGCGTATTTCTGATTTTATTTCTGGGATAGGTTCTCTGCAGGCACGTATCCAGGAATTCCTTTCGGGGGGCTGAACACCATCTTTTTATCTTTTTAAGGAGTATAGATAAAACCTCACGATTGCATGTTTATGGCCAGTGTGGCAATTGGGTTCCAAAACGGGGGAGGGGAGTGGGCGGTGCAAGTAAAGTTTACTTTCTCTTGGTAGACAAAGCTTAGCATTAAATCGTCGTCAATGTTTCAGGCTACCATTTTAATCAGGACTTGAAATCGGAACATTTTTTACCACTCGAATCCTCTGTTTCCATGCATTAACATTGTGTGCCAGAACTATCTGAGTATGTGTGCTTGTCCATTTCTTCTCATCAGGCATCAAAACATCTATGGTGTCTTTGAGTGTTTTTACGAAGCTGTTACACATGCACGGGATGGACAATCCACTCGACAACACGAGATTCAAACTGTGGGTTGCGAACTGTACGCAGACAGTTCTCGAATAGTTCTCTCTGATTCAAGCCTGAACACCACTAATGTGTCTTGTCCTCCCATGTTTGCTGCTTATAAAAGCCGAAACCCATCAAATTCTTCATATTCAGCCCTAAGCACTCGCAAGTGTTCAAAATTGTCAGTCACAACTTCTCGAGTCTTGTCCTTGTATATCGGCACGAAACAAAGGAAGTCTTCTCGAATACAGCTGGATTGCGAAACAATTAATGCACAGTGAAAACCCTTCCGTTCCCAACACATCTAATGTTTCGTCTCCCAATATGATCAAATGCGTACTCATTTATCTCCAGTGACGTGCCAAAAGGAGCATTGGTGAGGTCATAGCCCCATTTCACCAAGTATTCCTTAAAAAATAAAAAAAGAGAACGCCAAAGACACGAAAAGATGGTAAAATGAGGACTGACCACCAAAAATAGTATGCATAACCCTTCTCCCTTTCGAAAATCCTGGGCGCCCCACTCATTATCACGGACACATTTTTTTAAAATCAACTCACAAAAAGTTTTTAGAGATTTCATATTAGAGACTTAAGTAAGGTGCGTTCTTCCCGCAGGTTTATATATTATCCTCTATGGTGGTGTTGCCTGCTTTCGCACCTAACCTTAACAAAGCCTTAATTTTCCATCCTTGTGACTTGGATCTTCAAGACTTAAGAAGATATCAGACCGAAGGGACAAGCGATGCATGTAATTTGGAACGAGCCAATCAACACCAACGTTTCACACCGTAGCGACACATATTCATATTCATATTCACTTGAGAGAGAGAGAGAGAGAGAGAGAGAGAGAGAGAGAGAGAGAGAAGAGAAGAGAGAGAGAGAGATCTTCGATCTCTTCGGCCCTCGAATTAGCTGCACTACACTGAGGCTCTGGAAGTTCCGTTGTCGTCAATATCTTCAGCTTTGAACCCGAACTGAAGCTAGTAGTAGACTTCGTTACTTTACGGTATTCGGTCCTTTTCATTTTGGAATCAGTGGATCTTATAAAGCTACCAATGAACAGTGACTGATCATTAATCGACTGTATGAACTGTCACACTTACCGCTGAAGTCTCATCAACCGATTCTGTTGTACTACAGATCAACCGGGAAATTGAAGTCGAATATTATATCCTCATTATATTCTAGAACGTTCCGCAGATAAGACAATTCGTTAATATTGCCAGTAGTTCGACTCCTCTTATTCAATAATATTCCCTCTCGCGCTTTCCAGAGATTAAAAATTATAACGAATCGTCCTACTCGTGGCGCTACCTTTGTTGTGCAGCTTTCAAATGCTGCTAAGTCTTTACATAGTGCTCAACACGGAAAGCGCAAGAGAAGTTTACGTGCAATACTATTCTCAACAACAGGGTTATAGAACATTCGTCTTGCCTTGATAATTATTTCTTTCCTTAAATTATCGTCACATTATTCAAGAAGACAAAAACCTAATTTTATGTACAGTGTAAACTGATAAATTTCAAGGGGGGCTCCAGCCCCCTGATTCCCACCTTGGATATTTGCTTTTAAAAATAACAGGATTATAGAACATTCTTGTCTCGATAATTATTTCTCTCAAATTATCATCACATTATTCAAGATGCCGGAGACCTAATTTTATCTAGCGTAAAAAGAAAATTTCCTGAAGGGGTCTCGAGCCCCCTGATCCCCACCTTGTATACGTGCTATTAACAATAACAAGGTTATAGAACATTCTATATCTTGCCTTGATAATTATTTATCTTCTTAAATTATCGTCACTTTATTCAAGAAGCGAAGGACCTAATTTTAATTTTGTCTAGTGTAAACTGAAAAAAATCCCTGGGAGGGGGCTCGACCCCACTGGTCCCCACCTTAGATACGTGCAATTAACAATAACAGGGTTATAGAGCATTCTTCGTCTTTCCTCGATAATTATTTCTCTCCTTAAATTATAGTCATATTATTATATTTCACAACTCAATAAACCAAAACCTAATTTTATCTAGTGTAAACCAAAATATTTCGGGGGGGTGGTTCGAGCCCCCTAAAGCTTCCCCCCCTTGGATACGTACCTGGTTCTCTGGATATACAAATTTGTATGTGTTTACCGGTCAGTTAACTAAATTATTGCCTTGCTGTTCTAAATACCTTAGAACATTTTTTTTACAAGTTCATTTCTTTTACACAACAATGAGGCTGAAATTTCCAGCAGTCACATCAACTTTTACTTTTTTGTATTCTTCCTATAAAGATACATTGCTAACTAGAGAACACTTAAATGTTTCCCTCTTTTCTTCCGAAATAATTTGTACAATTTACATGAAATCTACTGTAGCTATGATCTGACCTTTTATCTTTTAGAGGTGATGTTTATTCCATGGTTAAGAAATGGTATACTACGAGTATATTATTTCACTTCCATTTTCTTTACGGGGGATAAAAACATACCTAGCAGGGATAATAAAAAAAACTTTTGCAGGAGATAATTTTTTCTGTGTGGGGGGCGAATCTCCGGCATCACTGCAAGGGCTGTTAGGAAGGTAAAAGAAACTAACGAAGGACTAAAATTAAATGGTGTGACTCAGTTGTTAGCATATGCAGATGATGTAGACTTATTAGGGGATGATATAAATACAATTAAGAATAATGCTAAAATATTTTTCAAAACTGCTAAAGAGATAGGTTTGGAAGTTAACAAAGAGAAAACTAAATATATGCTTACAGGCCGAAACCAAGTGTTAGGTAATAATCAAAATCTAATTATTGATAACAACTCTTTTGAATCAGTTTCAAAATTCAAATACTTAGGAGTAATATTAACAAGTGAAAATTATATTAAAGAGTAAATAAAAAGTAGGCTTAATTCAGGAAATGCATGTTACTTCTCTCTTCATAAACTTTTGTCTTCTCGTTTAATATCTAAGAAACTAAAAGTTAAAATATACAAAACTGTAATTTTACCTGTAGTGTTATATGGATGCGAAACTTGGTCCCTTACATTGAAAGAGGAACATAAATTGAGAGTATTTGAAAATAAGATCCTTAGGAAAATATTTGGACCTAAAAGGGATGAGGAGACAGGTGAGTGGAGAAGGTTACATAATTTAGAACTCCATAATTTGTATTCATGTCCAGATATTATTAGAATAATTAAATCAAGAAGACTTAGGTGGGCAGGTCATGTGGCACGAATGGGAGAGGGAAGAGGAGTTTACAGGATTCTTGTTGGGAAACCTGATGGTAAGAGACCTGTAGGAAGGCCAAGACGAAGATGGAGGAACAACGTTGAGATGCACCTAAAGGAAATCGGTAGGGATGGAAAAGAGTATATAGATCTTGCTCAAGATAGGGACAGATGGAAGGCCAGTGTTGCTGCAGCCATGAACCTTCGGGTTTAAGAAGGCTAGAGAGTTAGTTAGTTAGTTCCAGGGCCGACCATTTGCAAAATGTTTATAATGTATGTTAACTCAAGATACATGTGATGTATTTTTCCCCTTAATTAATTTTTTTTAATAAAAAATAGTTCCCTGTTCAATTATTCTATTTCTGTCTATGAGTAGCAAGAGCATGCACCTTTCAGACATTTTAAAAAGTATTTTCTAAATTCGTATTCTACAGAATAAAGAAACCGCCATTGCTAACATTTGCCAGCTTTCTACTTCTAGACCAGGAGCGTATAATCTAAGGTAATTCAGAATAAAAAATAGACTTGAAAACGTGCATGAAATTTTCGTTTCAATAAGACAATGAGTCTTCATGAGTTAGCAACCTGTCCAGGCGGAGTTGAGGTTTTAAGTACACTTCATGCACAGTTAGGCTAATCGAGACTGAAGCTACAGTTTAAAGTGGGATCCGAACCACTGTGTGTCTTCACCGGGAATCGAACCCGGAACCCTTTGATTACAAGGCGACGACGCTACCACTGCACCATAGGGGAGGCCGGGGCTTCATCAAGAAGTTGCGAAGTACCATATGGTCTCCCCTACACCTCTCCACTTTCTGATCGCAATAACACGCTTTTTTTTTAAAAGCACCGTGGTTCCCAGAATGTAATTTTTCGAGTAACTGGGAATTTGAGAACCAAAAATTAGAAGATAGGAAAAAAGGGCGACACATCCAAAAATATGCATCCCTGCCCCTTGCAAAAGCTCAACAGTGTGTCCAGTCCCTATTGTTTGTTGCCAGACTGAATATAAAAAGGCAGTTGAGTAAATGCACGAAAATGTTAAAGTCTGAAAGGAAATTGTTTGGAATATGATAGGGAAATCTCCATCTTGGTCAGGAACATCGACATTTGTAAGCGAGCAGGAAAATGAAAAGTTAAACCCTTAAAACAACAAGGTAGGCACGTTACCATGGTGACGAGAAAAAAAATGTTTTTACCTCGAGGAGAGAAGATATTTACTGATCAGGGATGGATTATGACTGTGGCTAAAAATAATCTACGGTATTGTGAGATAGCCCAGGTTCTGACTATCTATTAAACTCAACAAGGATACCAGGATAGAATAGGGCAGAGCTAAAGCTATTTTATCTTAAGAAATGAATAAACAACGGGAATATTCTTTCATACAGCTTACTTTTAAAGCAAGCTTTACTATTGCACTGATTTTTGTATCGTTCGTTGAACTGACCGAAATGTTTTTGTAGTAACAATAAACCAGGGACTGCAGAAACAATTCAGTCAGATTTTCGTTAGTTCTTTTTTCTCCTTCAGCAACAGAACAGCAGGGTGTAACGAATCTAAACCCTCTCACTAGCTTAGCGCTGTCGTGTCATTGCTTGTTCTTTCGCTATACGAAAATACAACTTTCAAGTTGATTGACCTTGGTACTTCATGAAAACTCCAAATTGATTTAGTAACATTTGCATTGATTCTAATACACACACATATGCCCTTGTATTTACTTATCAAATTAAAACAATATTAGAAAATTGAACAAACAATCATTTCTTATTGTAATTTTTCCAAATTGTCAGTTGCGATTTGAAGCTGAAGTAAGTAGAACACTATACCGGGTTCACAGTCCTCATTTGGGGCTCGAATCATCATTTGGGGCTCAGTGTTGCCAACTCACCCCACGAAAATTTCACCAACTGATATTTTGAAGCTTTTTGAGGGGAGTTGGCAACCTCACACAAGCAGTGTTACCAACTCGGCGTAGCTTTTTGGGTGTTAACCCCAGTGTTTCTAATTCGGCGTAGCCTTTCACGGTGTATAATTTTTTAGCTTTTTTTGGGTGTGTACATGTGTTCGGGCGAGGCGTAGCTTTTTGGGTGTTAACCCCACTAGCCTTAGCGTACATAGTTCTGAATTTTTTGAGGCTTATTTGAGGCTCGTCGTAGCTTTTTCTGATGTATATTTTTGAGGATACAGGGCAACACTCTGTAGCTTTTTATGAGGGGGGTTTGCTTTTTGTTTATATTTGGCAACACTGCCGTAGCTGTACGAATACTGGAAGCTTGACAGTGACAACCAACAGAGTAAACCTACATCCAGGAACTGGCAACACTAATTTCTGACAGTGAATTTGAAATAAAATATTAAACAAAATACATGAGTAAGCACTGTGAGTACAAATAGTACCAGTGTTGTGCCCCCAACTCCAACTGGGCAACTGGGGGAAATAATTGTACAACAATTTGTACTTAATTGTACAATACTTGTACCTAATTGTACATATACACAGACATAAAAAAAGAGCCTTCTCGCAACTTACTTCATGTATAATTTATATGATTTTACAACTGTGAAAAGGCATATGTGTTCCGTATGCACACATCTATTCTTATTTTTCGAAGTTGAATGAAAGCACGTGTTTTTACGTTCTCGTAATACTAACCTTGCTCCACTGATTTTAAATTGCTTCCATCCGCTTTTTTTTTTCTGTGTTATTTCTGTATGCACGCAAACATTCGCTTTCAATAGTATTATCGCTCAGAAGCAGAAGGAGTGTTAGTATAGCAGGCTCCGAGTTTACAATTTATTAAATTAAACAATAATTTATGTAAAAATATACTTGTACTTACCGAACACAAAATAAAAACACATGTGAATGTTTGCGTGTGTTTATGTTATATGACGACTGAGTAAAAAATAATGTTGACTCCCCGAAAGATAAAGTTCCTAGTTCGACATCAGATGCATGCAAATTTTATGTTTTGCTCTCCAAAATCTTGATTTTATGTTTGTGCTATTTGTTATACAGCAGAGGAGAAGAGGGGAGAGAGAGGAGGTACTATCAGCGTTATTTATTAGCAAACAATAGAAATAAAAAGTAGGTCAAACTTTTTCAACACCCAAACATTTTAAACGTCCTCGCGTAGTAATACGATCTAGCTGAAGATGTTTAAAAGAGTACTCTTAGTCGACGAAGCTAATTGCTAGAGCCCTTATATTACTAAAATATTCTTTAATTTGCATATTTCTCATACCGCCATATGTTGTTCTAGTTGACTTCTTCCAAAAAAATGCTAATTAGCGAGAGTTAATTAAGCAAGGCAAGTAAAAGAAGCAAAATAGAACAACATATGGCGGCGTGAGAATATGTAAAAATTCGATTCAGAGGTGGATCGAATTAAAATTGGGGGATATTTTGCATTTTTCCCCCCTATAATGTACAAAACATTTACCGTACATAATTCTTTCTATTTACAACAGTATAAAATAAAAGGAATGTGTGACAATATCCTAATTAACCCATCCGCATACTATTTAAATGACAATTTTTTTGCCATGAAATACTATTTAAATTTGGCTATCTCCCGCACAGCAAGACAAAATGTCAAATATTGTGAAAACTATTCAATATATTGAAGTGGAAGTACAGTAATAAGTTTGCACATATGCAGTTTACTTGAAAAATATGCGCGTCATAGATTTGAAAGATCATACAACCTCTGCCATCTATTGCATGAAAAAGAAACTACGTGATGAAAAATCGGGAAGCTGTCGATTTGACAACTAGGTAAGCGGATGGGTTAATTAGGAAAATATGTTGTATGCTAGATTAGCTAATTGTGTCTTCTACAGCTTTACTGTATAGAGGGAAGATGGAAAAAGAGAGCTCTACGGAAACTGACGCTCTTAACAATATTGTACGCCCGTGAAAATTATGTCGCGGAAGTTTTTGTGCTCGAATTGTGCGAGGGGGTTGTCGTCGAAGATTTGTCTAATAGGAGTTGGCAACACTGACTAGTTGCTTCACAAACTTTTTGTTTTTTTAAACATATGATATTTCACAGGCGAGGCTAACCTACAAGTTACAAGTTGATGGCGTAATCTTTTATAAGATGATAAGTATGCAATAAGATGAAGAAGACGCTAACTGGCAATAGCGGTGTTAATGTTTCCAGCTCTCTACCCCTTCTCACCGGGCCTCCTCCTCCTATGGCGCAGTGGTATTTAAGGATTTGATACTTGCACAAGTGGTTCTTGAAACTGTAGGTCCACCCCCGATTAGTCTTACTTACAGAGAGCTCTTGTATACTTCTGTTTTTCCACATGTATGTATGTATGTAATGCGATTTGTGTGGGGTCAAAATTTTGAACTTACGGCTTAATTAATCTGCATGAATGCTTAATGTTTGATTTTTTTTATTTCTAGTTCGATATGAGATACACACAATTTTATTTTTTGAAGTACAGTTAATATTACCTAGTTCGGGTTAAGCTGTAACATACAACTAGCGATCGACACGACCACCTGACACACAGACAGAGAGAGTGTGAGCAAATTCAAAGTGTGATCTATTGTGAACTAAACTAACCTCACTCACCCACCCACATATAGTCTTACAGGTAACTCAAAAAGCAGAAAGTAGTATATAGCATAACAGGTTGATCTATTGTAAACTAAACTAACCTCACTCGCCCACCCACATATAGTCTTACAGGTAACTCAAAAAGCAGAAAGTAGTATATAGCATGGCAGGTCAATCTATTGTAAACTAAACTAACCTCACTCGCCCACCCACATATAGCCTTACAGGTGACTCAAAGGCAGAAAGGCAGCTATATCACTTGTAAGGGCCAACACACAAGATCTATTGCAAACTAAATTAACCTACGACATAAGCCATGGACACATCTTCCAGATAGGGTATAAGCAACTCACCTCTTGCAATTGTATAACGGGGAAAATTAACCTACAGCTGGCAACACTGTTTGAGTTGCTTTCGACGAGCCAAACTTATATTTTGCAAATAGGCTCTACAGCTAGAAGCTTGAAACATATACCCTCGCAGAGTATGCCAACTTACCTCATGTAAAAATATTACCTAGTACGGTTAAGCTATGACATACAACTAACGATCAACACGACCACCTGACACACATACGGAGAGAGTGAGACAGCTTATACGCAATATATTCCTACACATGTACTGGGTTTAAAAGGTAATTTGCAACAACTATTTTATTCACTCCCTATCAAAATCTTCTAACCACATGTTTTATGTTAAAACAAACTCTTGACCTCAATAATACAAGTTGTGTATTTTCTTTCAGCTGTGGTCCCCTCTTTTTTTTCGCGAGAAAATAACAAATTAACCTAATCATTAACTCAACAAATAAAAAATACATCTCTAAATTAATTAATAAAAACTGTTATTACACCCAAACCTCTATTTTATCGTAAATATAAATAAAATATCATCTTACATAGTGAAAACAATGTGAAAATTGTTCTAGTAAGTGATATATGATTGTCAAACACATACATAAATACATTATGTTACAGATTCCACCGATGTAGTTTCCGGTGAAATAATTATGATGAAATTACTTTCCGGTTCTCGTCGGTAAAACCTTTGATCGCACACCGGACACGTTTCAATGTTATTGTGAGATTGAAGTTCATCGCTGGATAATAGGAGCATTTGGTTTCGATTCGCGTAAGAGGCTGCCAATGGTCTCAACCTCTTCAACTATCTTTTCAAAAAAATGTTTGATTACGTCTGGTCCTCGGTAAACATACGGTTCATCTATCCTATCCTGTCGCACAACAACAATATCCGAAACTCGAGGCTTCGTGCGGTGTTGTGGAAGAAAATTGGGGGGATGAAGAATATACATGACTTGATTTATTTATTTCTTCTCTTGTTTTTTCTGAGGGCATATGCGAGTCTTATTCAAAAACTGGAATGATTGTGCCTTTCGAATCGAATTTATGGAGGGGTAGAGAGAGGGCCAATATGAACAGGTTAGAAACAAGTGATATTATGATGATAGCCGTCGCCATTTCAGAGTGGCAAATGTTTAACATTAATTGTTGAATTTTATTTTAGGCTAGGCATATTGACTTCGTCAATTTTATCAAAACAACCATTATTCATCCTCATCGTTGCCATTAGCCAAAATAGCCTCGCTTCTTTTCTTTTCCCCAATTTTCGTAGTAATCTCCGTTCACACTTGGCTTTTGTAGATTAACAAAAATCGTCTGAAGTTTGAACACGTCATACAGGTGCAACCTGATTTTGTGATTGTTCTCATCGATTATTCAAAATGTCTAATTTTCGCATATTCAAATACACACAAGTGGAGGGGGTTCATGCCACATTAGTGATTTTAAATTGTATTCTCGGAGCCACGCACACATTTCCTAACATTGTTGCCTTGTAGTCGATGAGTTGTGCAGGTACAGTTGTGAAGTTGTTAATAAGACCCAACACAGACAAGTCACCCAACATTGCTTTTCGACATAGATTTTTAACTAGAAAAATTGTTATGATTACAGTACACCCATATCAGTATTCAATAACATGGTGCCATTTTTTCTGTTTCTGTTGCCAACAAAAGCAAATCTACAGACCACAGGTTCGAGAAATAAGACATTAACTATATTTTGCATACATGTAGGTACGCCCCCGCGAGGTGTGTTATTGGAAGACTCAATACATGTGAGCAGTGGAGTAAATTTTTTTTCTTTTATTTTGATGTCCATGTATTTATCTGAACCCCCTTGTCCAACCAAAACAAAAGCTCCGGTCCCATCTGGAGACTGCAAAAACTGATATGTATGTTTATTCAGAAAAACCATCCATGGACAATACCGTTGCGCCCTCCATGTGCATTTTCCTTGTTGGCTGAACGCGAAGATGCCCGAGACTGCTTTCGAAATTGCTTTCAGCCTCGCATCACGATACAGCCGTTTTCTACAATTCTATTAGCCTACTATTATTATCTAAAACTATTTCATCACACACAATCAAAAAAATAAAAAAATAACATTTCTCTCCTTCACTCGCTTTTAGCCTTCGTCCAGTGTCCTTCTAGATAGCAGGTGAATCGTGACTAGCAAAAATATTGAAATCGAAATATGAATTATCCGTTATAACCCCTCCTCCTTTTTTTTCTCTCCCCTTCTTTACATGCCCGCTCGATGACATTGAAATAAACAAAAACACACCGCTATGCTTAAAAAAAAAACATCCATTGTACAACTCTATAGGTCGAGGTTCATAAGCCTCGTACATCTCATGCGAGGGACTGCATATCTTGTTTACAGTTTATAGTGGCATCATATTCCTTCACTCGGGAGACTTGCAAGACAGCTCATTACTAGATCTGTTTTGTCGATATGAGAATGCTTGCTATCAGTAATAAAATTTTTATGGTGTTTAACCTAACAGCTGAGGGGCCGGGGCATTCCACATTTACCTTTGCTAGTGCAATAAATATCAATATTTTTAAGTTATGCAATAATTTTTGACATTATATTCATGTCTATTTCCAAAACTAGATTTATATACACAAACAACTCGCTCTTGCAATATATTATCTATTGTGAAAAATTCTCGCATGTTCGCGAAACAGGAAATACACGTCATAGCTTCCGTGAATCGAGCGCAAGGTTACTGGAGCACGCAAAATACCGTATGCCAAGAATAAAATATTCCAAATGCAGGCATCATGCACAAATAGAATAATCGGGTTGAATTTACAGTCTAAAACCACCATGTTCTGGCGGCAAGTGTCAAAAACATGTGGTTAGAAGATTTTGATAGGGAGTGAATAAAATAGTTGTTGCAAATTACCTTTTAAACCCAGTACATGTGTAGGAATATATTGCGTATAAGCTGTCTCACTCTCTCCGTATGTGTGTCAGGTGGTCGTGTTGATCGTTAGTTGTATGTCATAGCTTAACCGTACTAGGTAATATTTTTACATGAGGTAAGTTGGCATACTCTGCGAGGGTATATGTTTCAAGCTTCTAGCTGTAGAGCCTATTTGCAAAATATAAGTTTGGCTCGTCGAAAGCAACTCAAACAGTGTTGCCAGCTGTAGGTTAATTTTCCCCGTTATACAATTGCAAGAGGTGAGTTGCTTATACCCTATCTGGAAGATGTGTCCATGGCTTATGTCGTAGGTTAATTTAGTTTGCAATAGATCTTGTGTGTTGGCCCTTACAAGTGATATAGCTGCCTTTCTGCCTTTGAGTCACCTGTAAGGCTATATGTGGGTGGGCGAGTGAGGTTAGTTTAGTTTACAATAGATTGACCTGCCATGCTATATACTACTTTCTGCTTTTTGAGTTACCTGTAAGACTATATGTGGGTGGGCGAGTGAGGTTAGTTTAGTTTACAATAGATCAACCTGTTATGCTATATACTACTTTCTGCTTTTTGAGTTACCTGTAAGACTATATGTGGGTGGGTGAGTGAGGTTAGTTTAGTTCACAATAGATCACACTTTGAATTTGCTCACACTCTCTCTGTCTGTGTGTCAGGTGGTCGTGTCGATCGCTAGTTGTATGTTACAGCTTAACCCGAACTAGGTAATATTAACTGTACTTCAAAAAATAAAATTGTGTGTATCTCATATCGAACTAGAAATAAAAAAAATCAAACATTAAGCATTCATGCAGATTAATTAAGCCGTAAGTTCAAAATTTTGACCCCACACAAATCGCATTACATACATACATACATGTGGAAAAACAGAAGTATACAAGAGCTCTCTGTAAGTAAGACTAATCGGGGGTGGACCTACAGTTTCAAGAACCACTTGTGCAAGTATCAAATCCTTAAATACCACTGCGCCATAGGAGGAGGAGGCCCGGTGAGAAGGGGTAGAGAGCTGGAAACATTAACACCGCTATTGCCAGTTAGCGTCTTCTTCATCTTATTGCATACTTATCATCTTATAAAAGATTACGCCATCAACTTGTAACTTGTAGGTTAGCCTCGCCTGTGAAATATCATATGTTTAAAAAAACAAAAAGTTTGTGAAGCAACTAGTCAGTGTTGCCAACTCCTATTAGACAAATCTTCGACGACAACCCCCTCGCACAATTCGAGCACAAAAACTTCCGCGACATAATTTTCACGGGCGTACAATATTGTTAAGAGCGTCAGTTTCCGTAGAGCTCTCTTTTTCCATCTTCCCTCTATACAGTAAAGCTGTAGAAGACACAATTAGCTAATCTAGCATACAACATATTTTCCTAATTAACCCATCCGCTTACCTAGTTGTCAAATCGACAGCTTCCCGATTTTTCATCACGTAGTTTCTTTTTCATGCAATAGATGGCAGAGGTTGTATGATCTTTCAAATCTATGACGCGCATATTTTTCAAGTAAACTGCATATGTGCAAACTTATTACTGTACTTCCACTTCAATATATTGAATAGTTTTCACAATATTTGACATTTTGTCTTGCTGTGCGGGAGATAGCCAAATTTAAATAGTATTTCATGGCAAAAAAATTGTCATTTAAATAGTATGCGGATGGGTTAATTAGGATATTGTCACACATTCCTTTTATTTTATACTGTTGTAAATAGAAAGAATTATGTACGGTAAATGTTTTGTACATTATAGGGGGGAAAAATGCAAAATATCCCCCAATTTTAATTCGATCCACCTCTGAATCGAATTTTTACATATTCTCACGCCGCCATATGTTGTTCTATTTTGCTTCTTTTACTTGCCTTGCTTAATTAACTCTCGCTAATTAGCATTTTTTTGGAAGAAGTCAACTAGAACAACATATGGCGGTATGAGAAATATGCAAATTAAAGAATATTTTAGTAATATAAGGGCCCTAGCAATTAGCTTCGTCGACTAAGAGTACTCTTTTAAACATCTTCAGCTAGATCGTATTACTACGCGAGGACGTTTAAAATGTTTGGGTGTTGAAAAAGTTTGACCTACTTTTTATTTCTATTGTTTGCTAATAAATAACGCTGATAGTACCTCCTCTCTCTCCCCTCTTCTCCTCTGCTGTATAACAAATAGCACAAACATAAAATCAAGATTTTGGAGAGCAAAACATAAAATTTGCATGCATCTGATGTCGAACTAGGAACTTTATCTTTCGGGGAGTCAACATTATTTTTTACTCAGTCGTCATATAACATAAACACACGCAAACATTCACATGTGTTTTTATTTTGTGTTCGGTAAGTACAAGTATATTTTTACATAAATTATTGTTTAATTTAATAAATTGTAAACTCGGAGCCTGCTATACTAACACTCCTTCTGCTTCTGAGCGATAATACTATTGAAAGCGAATGTTTGCGTGCATACAGAAATAACACAGAAAAAAAAAAGCGGATGGAAGCAATTTAAAATCAGTGGAGCAAGGTTAGTATTACGAGAACGTAAAAACACGTGCTTTCATTCAACTTCGAAAAATAAGAATAGATGTGTGCATACGGAACACATATGCCTTTTCACAGTTGTAAAATCATATAAATTATACATGAAGTAAGTTGCGAGAAGGCTCTTTTTTTATGTCTGTGTATATGTACAATTAGGTACAAGTATTGTACAATTAAGTACAAATTGTTGTACAATTATTTCCCCCAGTTGCCCAGTTGGAGTTGGGGGCACAACACTGGTACTATTTGTACTCACAGTGCTTACTCATGTATTTTGTTTAATATTTTATTTCAAATTCACTGTCAGAAATTAGTGTTGCCAGTTCCTGGATGTAGATTTACTCTGTTGGTTGTCACTGTCAAGCTTCCAGTATTCGTACAGCTACGGCAGTGTTGCCAAATATAAACAAAAAGCAAACCCCCCTCATAAAAAGCTACAGAGTGTTGCCCTGTATCCTCAAAAATATACATCAGAAAAAGCTACGACGAGCCTCAAATAAGCCTCAAAAAATTCAGAACTATGTACGCTAAGGCTAGTGGGGTTAACACCCAAAAAGCTACGCCTCGCCCGAACACATGTACACACCCAAAAAAAGCTAAAAAATTATACACCGTGAAAGGCTACGCCGAATTAGAAACACTGGGGTTAACACCCAAAAAGCTACGCCGAGTTGGTAACACTGCTTGTGTGAGGTTGCCAACTCCCCTCAAAAAGCTTCAAAATATCAGTTGGTGAAATTTTCGTGGGGTGAGTTGGCAACACTGAGCCCCAAATGATGATTCGAGCCCCAAATGAGGACTGTGAACCCGGTATAGTGTTCTACTGAAGTAGTACACCCGTTGTAATCTATGTTCCATGTCAATTAAACGTCATTGTAAGAAATGTTATTTCATGAGAAGCTAGTTGTTCAATATTTAAGCGGAAAAGCATAATTTTAAAATTATCAAGGAAGTTAAGAATCGAGATAGAGCTTTTATATGGCTTATTCAAGACGCAATAATATTACAATCGTCAGATTAACCTCGTCGACGAAAATGAAGACCAAGTTGCAAAAAATTGCTAATGAATATTCAGACTAAAATCCTCTGACTCAGTGGCGTCGCCACTAGTGTAGCGTGGATGGGTACTGCTCACTGTTATATATTCTGAGCCCAATTGTAGCGTGCAAGATAAAACATCAGGTAATGCATTAAGTATTTTAAATGCTTGTAACCATGGTGTATATATATTCTATGGATTCATAGGGTAAACCAGAATTCACTTCATAATATTTCGTCTGCCCTTGCACGCACTCAACAAAACTATCTGGATTCGTGGGGTTAAATGACTATCTGTCTGTAAATAGTAAGAGCATTCGTCGTTTAGGCTATTTAAAGAGCATCTGGTATGAATTATCTAGCCGAATTTTTAAGTCGGCGTTCTACAGGATAGAAAAAACCACCCTTGCTACTAACCCGAATGTGGAAATTTGCAGAATAGCAGAACACATAAATCCATTCCTAGGATATGGTCCTTGGCACAACGACTTGCCAAACAGGAAACCAGATGACAACTGGCGATTCTGGAAAAAAAAATTAATTATACCCAGTTCTTTGTGACTTGTGGGCTTGAAAATACCCTGCCAGACGTCAAAAATGATATTGAAGAAGAGAAAGACAAAAGAAGAAGAAGAAACAGATGCGGCTGTTCTCGTTCATTACAACATCGTTTGCAAGCATCGACTTGAGTTATATTTTTGGAAAAATATGAAATGCTGCCCAGTTTTCTCTAGTGGGACCTATTCACAAGAAATATAAAACTTCACAAGTTTGAATTGAAATTTGTTCGTTTACTTTTAAAATAATTACTTCTTTATTTATTTCACTGTATCAAGCATCGTTATTTAAAATTACAACTTTTGACTTTCATATTTGTACAATCCTTGCTGGTGTTTTTCTTTCCTGGATTAGAATTAAATGTATACCAAATATATGTGTGGCAACATTGCTATTGCTAACAAATCAGAAAGAAGTGAATAGACATTACACGGGTGTTCAAGTAGAACTGTTGTTGAAGTCAGAACAGATTTTTTCCTTTCTGCAATGTTGGTTGATTAGTGGCCATTTGAAACGATAACTTACTAAACAGGGAGAAACAGTGTAGTGAATTATTTCCATTGTTCCCTTTATGGATAAACAGTATCGTTTGTTTGAAGTAAGTAATTCAGAGCAAAAGCTTGTATGTATGCGCCAACAAGCATAGTTATGAATCTCTTCTTTCAAACTAGTGGAAATTACATTAAAGGTGAATCTTTATCAAACTTAGAATATACGGACTTGGAGGAATACAAAGTTATGACACTCTCTAGTTTGGACAGAAATCGAATCCAGGACTCCTAGGATATCGGCAAAGATTGTTGTAAGTTCACCTTATGCTGGGATAAGACAACCATCGTGAAATATGCCTCTAGCTGGAATCGAATCTGAAACTCCTTGAATACGAGGTGACAACCTAGACCGCTACGTTAACGGGGAGATGACGACCTCCGTGGTGGAGTGGTTAGCACAACGCGTTACGACGCCAGAGGTCCCGGGTTCGAATCCAGGCCTGGACATTGGTGTTCTTGGTTAAGTGTCCCTTCATCAATTTCATGTATCACCACTCATCTTCATCATCGTGAGTAGCTAAAATTGGCAGAAAAGTGCAGTAAAATAAACCAAATCAGTCCATCGGGGAGGCCCTCGGTAAAGTTTAAATAAATCTGGCAAATAAACAATATGGAGAGAAAGAGAGAGAGAGAGAGAGAGAGAGAGAGAGAGAGAGAGAGAGAGTGAAGGAAAGGAGAGGGGCTAGGGAGAGGGAGAGAGATATAGGGAGGGAGGTTGTTAATTTAGACATGAGAGATGGCAAACATGACATTTTAGCAGTGGATTAAAAAGAGGAAATGGACAGTTAGACACAGATAAAACAGTCTAATTGGAAATAATATTAAGTTAGTGTAACACTGTAGCATCAGAACATGAATTCGCGCGCACGCGCGGACCACAGGGCGTTATACTCTATGTATCTACTCACATTTATTTTATAAATTCATCATCTAAGTCCATCGTAAAGTAGATTTAAAAAAATACATAATTTGTTTTTCGTTTCCCTAAAAGAAACTGGTGCAATAGTGGTGCAAAAAGCTATAGATGCACATGTAACAACATTTATTTTGGAATACTTAGTCACACCAACAAGATAGGGTCATTGACGTGAGAGCGAACAATCAAAAAGTGAATTTTTAACAGCAAAATCGATATTCTGTTACGGAAGGCAGTAATTTGCAGAAATAAGCAAAAATTTCCATTCAGTTACTGCCGCACTTTAACGAGTTCAGTTATAAAGGTCCCTTCATATATAACAGTGATTTTTGGTACCCGCAACAATGCCATTATCGCACGCAAACGATAAACACAAAAACAAGAAACTAATTGATTTTATCACCCATTGATGCTTTATCACAGCCATTGAACATATCGCGTTACGTACCTCGGGCTGTCGATCCACGATCCTTTATTTCCCCAATACAATGTCTCGATACAAACAACCCTGTGTCCAATCTGGTCTCAAAATGTACAACAATATACGATTTCCGCTGCAATCAATATGTGATAATAGATAATAAATGGTCAAAGGATTGTAATTTGTGAAACAAAAAGCGACATCAACAAAAAAGAGGAATAACCTGATTGAAACGAGCTGATGACAATTTCACCTTTAAACACTTTTTCACTGATGCGTAATTTTAGCTGGGATTAGTAATAATAGCTAAGTATACACTAGGTATAATACACGTGAGATCTACCACAGCAACAGTGGCGTATTTATGTGTTTAGTTGAGGGGTTATTTCCTACGGTACAAAATTGCATCTTTCTCCGTCCCTCAAAATGTACGATTGGATGGACATTGGCAGTGTTGGTGGATCTTTACAAAGTATCAACTTTTGGACCTAAAAGTGTTATTAACGTAATTTTGAGGGGTTTGAGAATATTTGGCAGCAGTAGAAAGCTTAATGTAGCCTAGGATAGGGGGAGGGCACCATAACTTTCATAATACTGTATCTACATTTTTCCTAGTTAGGCAACACACGTCGTAACGCCTTGCGGGGGAAGCGTGTTTATTTCAGGATCTAGGTGACCCTTTTTTATTGCCGGTGACCGTACAATGTACATGCTTCACAAATCAATTTTAATGGTTTGATTTAGAAGCTACACTTGCAGTAGTAATATTTTAGACATATACATGTAAATCCATAGTTCATGTTTAACAATGGTATTTAATAATTTGAATATATACGATTCCATGATTAATAAATTTTGCAAAAGCATATATTGTACGGATATTGAAAATAATTCTTTCCTCTTTACTTTAAGAACGCCTGAAAATTTTCCATATAACATTTAAAATATTTACACATTCAGCAAAATACTATATCTAGTATGCGGGTTGGGGGGGGGGGGGAGGCGAAGAAAGACCGTGGGAATCGCTCCTCTTTAATCGGATTCCCAAACTCACATGATCATACGTCATAGATGAACAAATGAAGACGATAAAGTTCACAGTAGAGCCTGATTTTGATATTTCCCTCAAGGGAATCTTTGTTATAAATGCATACATTCTCGATGGATAATGAGAGAGAAAATAACAACGGTAGTAGACTGTTTAGAAAACGGCAACTTCCCTCGGGCTGGGGATGAATTTATAAACTGAAAATTTGAGAAATGAACTAAAGGAAAGGAGGGGGGAGCTTTGCCTTCTTTCAAAACTGAAGGTTCCTATAAGAATCGCCTTGACTGGTTTTTTTCGCTGGTGTACTGGTAACGTCGCCGCTTTGTAATCAAGTGGTTCAGGGTTCGATACCCGTAGGAGACACATAGTGGTTCGGGTACCACCTTAAACTGAAGGCCCAGTCCCGATTAGCCTGTCTGCCCATGAAGTATTCTTGAAACAAAACAAAAAAAAACAAAAAAAAAAACACAAGAATTGCCTTGATGCAAACCAATGGGGAAGACACAAAATGTCATTCTATCAACTCCACAGTAGTTGATATCTACGCCAAGGCCTGCCCTCGGGCGTTTAATATTCGCAGTTTATTTGCACGTACTTAGAACTAATTTGCACTGGTTTGAATTAATTCGCATGTACTTAGAACTAATTAGCATGTACTTAGAGTACTTTACATTTATGTATTTGCATGTTTATAACATTTATAAATATATAATTATTTATTTTATGAAAAATATGTATATAAAAGGTAATTAGAGGTACTAAACGCTATGCATATGATTTCATATACATTACTGCAAAGTATGTAATGTATCAATCGATAATATTAATGTTTATAATATTGAAAATAAGAGTTTATGGTTTATGAACCGCTATGAAAGGTGGTAATGGGTGTAGGTACAGGTCCAATTACGATTGGGGACGGTCCCGGTACTCGAACCCGCGATATGCTACGGTAATAATTAGTACTATGTACTAATGTATGTTATTATTGTATCAAAGACGGTGGTCTCAGACGCTAGACAGAAGACGGTGAACTCCGCGCTGAGGGTAGAGGAGAAAGGAATTTGGGGAGTGTGCGTTCAAGGTCAAATGACGTCAGAACGTCAGAACAAAGAAGGAACCCAATTGACCAATCAGAAATCGCGTCGGTAGGTTTTCAGAACCGGTTTTTTCAAGGTTAACTAGAACGCAAGAACAGGGGAAAGCTATGCAATACTGTAGGGCATGGGAAGGGATTGATCCAGACAACAAAGGATGTCTCGGAATGCGCAGCAAGGGTCAAATTTTTTGAAACTGTCCGTCGCTTGCATGCTAGGACATGTTTCTGTCTAAGTAGGCCAAGGTTACCGAGAACACTAGAACAAAGGATGATGGGAAGAAGTTCAAGGTGAACTAGAACGCAAGAACAAAGAGAACGAAGCGTAAGGGTTTTTTATATGTACTATGAAGAAGGAAGAGCTATCAGGGACGGGGCCTACAGTTTTCACTATTTGCTTTTATCACGGGGTATCGAACCTAGGACCCTTTGATTATTGATTTAGGTAGTACATTTATGTTACTGTGTGTTATTTAACATAATATTGAGTTTATTTTTTACCAAACTTTGACTTTATGCCTAACATTTTCCCAGCTTATTCTTATTTTTACCAAAATAACACAATTCAATCTGTTCAGGAAAGATTTTTAGTTAGATTTTCGACACACAAAGTGTGTGTTCTCAACTTCTATCTGTTTATTTCACAAGTTTAGGCTTATTTTTACCAAAATAACACAATTCAATCTGTTCAGGAAAGATTTTTAGTTAGATTTTGGACTCGCAAAGACATTTTCTCAACTTTTAAATTATTATTTTTCAACTTTATGTTAATTTTTTACCAAAATAACACTATTTGTACTATTCAGGCAACATTTTGTTTGTTATATTTTGGACTTACAAATACATTTTTTCAACTTTTAAATTATTATTTTACAACTTTATGTTAATTTTTTACCAAAATAACACTATTTATACTATTCAGGCAACATTTTTTTATTAAATTTTGGACTCGCAAAGACATTTTCTCAACTTTTAACTTATTATTTTACAACTTTATGTTAATTTTTTACCAAAATAACACTATTTGTACTATTCAGGCAACATTTTTATTAAATTTTGGACTCACAAAGACATTTTTTCAACTTTTAACTTATTATTTTACAAAAAATAACTATTTGTACTATTCAGGCAACATTTTTTTATTAAATTTTGGATTCACAAAGACATTTTTTTCAATTTTTAATTTATTATTTTACAACTTTATGTTAATTTTTTACCAAAATAACACTATTTTTACTATTCAGGAAAGATTTTTAGTTAGATTTTCGACACACAAAGTGTGTGTTCTCAACTTCTACCTGTTTATTTCACAAGTTTAGCCTAATATTTACTCAAATAACACGATTTGAACGTGTTTTTTTTATTATATTTTGGACACACACGCACTCACACACACAGAGAGAGAGAGAGAGAGAGAGAAATATTTTTTCCAAGTTTACAGGATTATTCTTTAGTTTACTCAAATAACACAATTTAGATGTGTTTTGAATTAAATTTTGTACACATGAAGGGTGTTTCGTCAAGTTTTACTCTTTTATTTTACAAGTTTAGGCTTAATATTACTCAAATAACACAATTTAATCCAGTCAGGAAGGATTTGTTATTATATTTTGGATGCAAAAAGAGATGTTTTCAACTTTTTTACTGATTTTTTTGCAGGGTATGTATTAATTTTTATTTATTTTGTTTTGAATTATATATACATTTACAAATTTTTAACTTAGAGTTTAGTATTTATTTAAATCTTCTCAAAAACACTAAAGAAAAAGTACTTTTAGCTAAAATGTAAGCCACAGAATATATTATTATTATTATTATTATTAGGGTTTACTGAATTCCACTATGCCTTTTTTTTGTTTGCTTTGTAGGAAAGTTTGTTAATTTTAGAGTTTGCTGAGTATTTTGTTACTGTTAGGGTTTGGTAAAGTTTTCTAAATATATGAGTAGGGTTCCATATATTTTTGTTTTTGCTGTTTGGAGATGATGCGATCAGCACCACTCTCCAAGTGCCTTTACTGCATGTTTCCATTTTATGTACCCAATATTATTTTGAGGCTTAGTGAATTCTAGAGCCACTTTATGCAGGAGAGAGGGCTTGAAAATTTTGATCTCAGATAACCCACAACTATTTGTCAGAGTATTTTCGAGTATATTTTAGACTTATTATGTGCCACTAGAATATCAAAGCTTGCTCAATATTTATGTCTGTAACGCTGTTATTGTATTTCTAGCTAAGGCTTACTGGATAAAGTACACGAAATGTTTATCATTTCGACTATTTACCTTTATACGAGGCCAAATTTGTAGTGTAACGAAAATTATTGTGTGTCTATAAAGACTGAAATTCCTTTACCGATGGGTCCATAACTGGACGCTTACCAACATTGTTCCTTTTCTTTTTAAAAAAAAATATAACCATTTATCAATATGTTGACAATTCACAGGACAAGACGAAGTTCACAGACGACTGACTATATGGACCATAGGTCCACCGGCCAAACCTTTTTCTATGCTAGAAGAATAACTTAGCCTTATAGCCTTTTTCAAGGTATTTTTGAAGTATTACTGGTTTTTTGGGTGCATCAACACTTGGGTTATTTCCATTTGGTTTAATATACGAGGCTACAATCACTATTTGAACACTGAAATCCTCTGATTGAAACTAAAAGCTTAGGCTGTAACTAGGGACTTAGTATGTATATCGACAATTTATAGGACAACACGAACCTTACAAAGGATTATAGGTGACGTAGGACCACACGCCAGAGCTTTGTTAATCTGCAAGAAGCACTTACATCTAATATTACGAGGAAACGAAGTTGATTTTTTGAGTGCTTACCAGTTACACACCCAATATTTGCTTTTTCAAGTAACTACTTGTACCAGAAGCACTTACAGGCCAACTCTAACTAGACTTCGACTTATTCTATATCAGGTGCTAAATTTATAAAGAACTATGATTGTATATATTTCTGAGGAAGTACGCAAAAGCAGATTTCCCGATTAAAGTATCTGAAAAACAGATTTTTCTATGCAAGTATATTTTCATTGACTGGATTATTTAACAGATCAGACAGGAAGACTGCAAAAATCATTAAATGTAGTTCTATAGTATATGTGGTTTCAGAGATATAAAAAGAAGATTTCGCTTTTTTTTTGCTTCTGAGGCTAATCGCGACGCTAAGGGTAAATGGCGAGGAAATGTAATGGTGGAGAAACAGTCCCAAAAGTTATGGGCTGCATGTAAGTTAATACCACAGAGATATTACAGTAGGTGTAGGTTCTACCACCAGAACATTTCTATCATAATAATACTGGTTATGCTGTACTGTTAGCTAAAGATGCTGATATTTGAGAAACTTAAAAGCTTATTTGCAAAATTTTAGATAAATAATAATCTGTTAGACTGTAAACATATTTTATATCCATTCTGCAAAAGATCCGGTGACAAAATTTAAAAATTGTTATCGCCCAGACAGGGACTCGAACCCTGGACAGATAGGTTAAAAGCCTAACGCTATACCAACTAAGCTATCTGGGCACAAGGTATTCTTTTCTTGAAAAGTTAGTTATGTTAAGGAATATATTGAAACACTTGAGAACACTCTTGGTCTGGTTCGACAGAGAAGGAGACAACATTTCCAAATTTTTACAGACTGGATGTATTTGACTACTATAGAGGCCTTTACTATATGTAACTCGAAACGCTAAAGTTCAGCTAGCTTCCAAAATTGAGGTAAAGATTGTGTTTGGAGAGATTAACAAGTTACAATTATATCCAGTTACGGACAAATAAAGCTAAAACTCTCAGATTTACTGTACTAGCCAAGTTTTAGTAACATTTTCGTCACTTTAGTACAAATACCAAAGAAATAGGTATATTTTATTTATAATTTGACAAAATGTACTAGTATTTAATTCACAAAGTTAGGTAAAAAACAGTATTTTTCAAAAATATTGTTACTGCCTTCAAATGTTATGTTATTTAGCCACTAACAACTGGTTTACGCTGTTTGGCATCCTTTAAATAGGAAAAGAAGGAATTATTTGTTTAGTATTTTTACTACTTTATATTTATTTAAGAAAACAATTCTACAGTTTAACTTAATTTTAACAAATTGTTACTAATTTATATATCAAAGTTATGTTATTTAGAGTGCATGAAGCCGTATAAAGTTAATATTTGTACTTATCAGTTCAACTAACAATTACATTTTACACACAAAAGATAATGTTTACAGTTAAATTACTTGAATCAGATAATAATATTTTACAGTAATTGATTCATTCAGCACTAGTCAGTACTTTTATGCATCAGAAAGTTTTCTTAATTTTCTATTACGCATGCTATTTTGGGCTATTCTTAAAATGTATTTCTAGGGCAAACTGGTTTAATTTTCTGCTTATAATGCAAAGTTGACAGTTTTCGCACAATGCATTGTGTTATATTCTCTACTTACAATCCAAATGTTATGCTTATTTAATGTATAACTAACTAACTCTCTAGCCTTCTTAAACCCGAATGTTCATGGCTGCAGCAACAAATGCCTTTCATCTGTCCCTGACCTGAGCAAGATCTATATACTCCTTTCCTTCCCTACCAATTTCCTTTAGGTCCATCTCTACATTATCCCTCCATCTTTGTTTTGGTCTTCCTATTGGTCTTTTACCATCAGGTTTCCCAACAAGAATCCTGTATACTCTTCTTTCCTCTCCCATTCGTACCACATGATCTACACACCTAAGTCTTCTTGATTTAATCATTCTAATAATATCTGGACATGAATACAAATTATGTACTTCTAAATTATGTAACCTTCTCCACTCATCTGTCTCCTCATGTGTTTTAGGCCCAAATATTTCCCTAATGATTTTTTTTTTCAAATACTCTCAATTTATGTTCCTTTTTCAATGTAAGGGACCAGGTATATATACTGTATTTAACTTTTATTTTTTTGTAATTAACAAAAATTAAAAGCTTATACTGTAGTTATTATATCTTTTTCTATCAGCTTATTTTGAAATTAATATTATTAGGTATAGTCTTTGATTTATAACTATATTGCTTTTTTTTTATCAATTTATCTAAGAGTACACGCAGACAAACACATGTGTACACACTTTTATGTAAATAGATATGCCTTTTTTCAATATTTTAGTATGAAGATTGCACTTTAGTTATTTAAGCAAGGGTAGGAAAGGTAGGATTTCTGAGAATTTGTTGCAGGATTTTGTTGTCCAAGTATAGATGAGAACTGAACTGGGAGACTGTTTTGAACCTTTTCATGAGAGTTTGCATGTGAACTGTATGCAAATTGAGCACTATTGACTGTGCATGCTTCTAAGTTTTGCTGTTATTTCACATCAACTCTGTGAGACTGTAGACAGTTTTCCCATTTCAAGTAGTTTTTATTGATTGTATTTGTATATGTTTTGGGGACTTAGCAGTTTTATGTTATGAGGCAGTTTGTTGTAGAATATTTTTACCGGATTGTTTTGAGATATTGAGTGTCTGCTGTTTTACTTGTAATTATTTTCCTTCTTGTGTTGTGTATTTGACTATATTTTGTCCAAGTTTGTAGTATTTAGAATAATTGTTATTGACTTGTAGATGTAGGGAGTAATAATCCTTTGCAAGATGCCCTATAGTTTAGTCTGAACATTATTCTTAGTGTTCACTTTTGAAGCCTTAGTATTTTGGTAGTATTATTAATGTAGAGGTAAATTAGGCTGAAATGTAGGCATTTTTCTGATAAATTATACTCACTTAGTTGTTTCAGCAGGTAGAAGTTGCATGATGGTTTACTGCTGATGATGTTAATTTGCTCTTCTTATGTACTACGTATGATGTAGCTTATTTGAGTAATTGGAATTTTCTACTAAAAAAAGGATTGCTTGTCTATTTTATTCCTATGTTGTTGAGTTTGTCCATAAGCAAGCCATGTTTTTACTCTATCCTATGCCTTGGAAGAATCTAGATATATTGTGTTTGCAGTTTTATGTTTCTCTAAGGTTTCAGCTATGTAGTTTCTTAAACTGTGCTATGTGTGTGACTATTGATTTCTCTTTCTGGATGCCATGTTGGTTTCTGTGTATTCCTATTGCTACTTGAATTTGACTTAGGTTGTTTGCTTTTTTTCTTAGATCTTTATTTGTTCAGTATTTTTTATTTTTTAATATTCTTTTACATAAAAAAATTCAAAGTATATTGTTAAAGTCAAAGTGTGTTAAAATTCAATTTTTCAAAGTTAAAGTTTTAAAAATACAATTTTCTAAAATTAAAAGTTATAATAGTATATTGTTGTTAGTAGAAGTTTTTATACTAGGGCAAATTATTTTGTTGTTAATGTAAAATTTGTTAGTTAATGTAAAATTAAAGTAATTAAAAATCAATTTTTCAAAGTTAAAATTTTAAAAATACAATTTTCTAAAATTAAAAGTTATAATAGTACACTTTGTTAGTATAAGTTTTTATACTAGAGTAAATTATTTTGTTGTTAAAGTAAAATATGTTAGTTAATGTAAAATTAAAGTAATTAAAATTCAAAAAAATAAAAAATACTGAACAAATAAAGATCTAAGAAAAAAAGCAAACAACCTAAGTCAAATTCAAGTAGCAATAGGAATACACAGAAACCAACATGGCATCCAGAAAGAGAAATCAATAGTCACACACATAGCACAGTTTAAGAAACTACATAGCTGAAACCTTAGAGAAACATAAAACTGCAAACACAATATATCTAGATTCTTCCAAGGCATAGGATAGAGTAAAAACATGGCTTGCTTATGGACAAACTCAACAACATAGGAATAAAATAGACAAGCAATCCTTTTTTTAGTAGAAAATTCCAATTACTCAAATAAGCTACATCATACGTAGTACATAAGAAGAGCAAATTAACATCATCAGCAGTAAACCATCATGCAACTTCTACCTGCTGAAACAACTAAGTGAGTATAATTTATCAGAAAAATGCCTACATTTCAGCCTAATTTACCTCTACATTAATAATACTACCAAAATACTAAGGCTTCAAAAGTGAACACTAAGAATAATGTTCAGACTAAACTATAGGGCATCTTGCAAAGGATTATTACTCCCTACATCTACAAGTCAATAACAATTATTCTAAATACTACAAACTTGGACAAAATATAGTCAAATACACAACACAAGAAGGAAAATAATTACAAGTAAAACAGCAGACACTCAATATCTCAAAACAATCCGGTAAAAATATTCTACAACAAACTGCCTCATAACATAAAACTGCTAAGTCCCCAAAACATATACAAATACAATCAATAAAAACTACTTGAAATGGGAAAACTGTCTACAGTCTCACAGAGTTGATGTGAAATAACAGCAAAACTTAGAAGCATGCACAGTCAATAGTGCTCAATTTGCATACAGTTCACATGCAAACTCTCATGAAAAGGTTCAAAACAGTCTCCCAGTTCAGTTCTCATCTATACTTGGACAACAAAATCCTGCAACAAATTCTCAGAAATCCTACCTTTCCTACCCTTGCTTAAATAACTAAAGTGCAATCTTCATACTAAAATATTGAAAAAAGGCATATCTATTTACATAAAAGTGTGTACACATGTGTTTGTCTGCGTGTACTCTTAGATAAATTGATAAAAAAAGCAATATAGTTATAAATCAAAGACTATACCTAATAATATTAATTTCAAAATAAGCTGATAGAAAAAGATATAATAACTACAGTATAAGCTTTTAATTTTTGTTAATTACAAAAAAATAAAAGTTAAATACAGTATATATACCTGGTCCCTTACATTGAAAAAGGAACATAAATTGAGAGTATTTGAAAAAAAAATCATTAGGGAAATATTTGGGCCTAAAACACATGAGGAGACAGATGAGTGGAGAAGGTTACATAATTTAGAAGTACATAATTTGTATTCATGTCCAGATATTATTAGAATGATTAAATCAAGAAGACTTAGGTGTGTAGATCATGTGGTACGAATGGGAGAGGAAAGAAGAGTATACAGGATTCTTGTTGGGAAACCTGATGGTAAAAGACCAATAGGAAGACCAAAACAAAGATGGAGGGATAATGTAAAGATGGACCTAAAGGAAATTGGTAGGGAAGGAAAGGAGTATATAGATCTTGCTCAGGTCAGGGACAGATGAAAGGCATTTGTTGCTGCAGCCATGAACATTCGGGTTTAAGAAGGCTAGAGAGTTAGTTAGTTATACATTAAATAAGCATAACATTTGGATTGTAAGTAGAGAATATAACACAATGCATTGTGCGAAAACTGTCAACTTTGCATTATAAGCAGAAAATTAAACCAGTTTGCCCTAGAAATACATTTTAAGAATAGCCCAAAATAGCATGCGTAATAGAAAATTAAGAAAACTTTCTGATGCATAAAAGTACTGACTAGTGCTGAATGAATCAATTACTGTAAAATATTATTATCTGATTCAAGTAATTTAACTGTAAACATTATCTTTTGTGTGTAAAATGTAATTGTTAGTTGAACTGATAAGTACAAATATTAACTTTATACGGCTTCATGCACTCTAAATAACATAACTTTGATATATAAATTAGTAACAATTTGTTAAAATTAAGTTAAACTGTAGAATTGTTTTCTTAAATAAATATAAAGTAGTAAAAATACTAAACAAATAATTCCTTCTTTTCCTATTTAAAGGATGCCAAACAGCGTAAACCAGTTGTTAGTGGCTAAATAACATAACATTTGAAGGCAGTAACAATATTTTTGAAAAATACTGTTTTTTACCTAACTTTGTGAATTAAATACTAGTACATTTTGTCAAATTATAAATAAAATATACCTATTTCTTTGGTATTTGTACTAAAGTGACGAAAATGTTACTAAAACTTGGCTAGTACAGTAAATCTGAGAGTTTTAGCTTTATTTGTCCGTAACTGGATATAATTGTAACTTGTTAATCTCTCCAAACACAATCTTTACCTCAATTTTGGAAGCTAGCTGAACTTTAGCGTTTCGAGTTACATATAGTAAAGGCCTCTATAGTAGTCAAATACATCCAGTCTGTAAAAATTTGGAAATGTTGTCTCCTTCTCTGTCGAACCAGACCAAGAGTGTTCTCAAGTGTTTCAATATATTCCTTAACATAACTAACTTTTCAAGAAAAGAATACCTTGTGCCCAGATAGCTTAGTTGGTATAGCGTTAGGCTTTTAACCTATCTGTCCAGGGTTCGAGTCCCTGTCTGGGCGATAACAATTTTTAAATTTTGTCACCGGATCTTTTGCAGAATGGATATAAAATATGTTTACAGTCTAACAGATTATTATTTATCTAAAATTTTGCAAATAAGCTTTTAAGTTTCTCAAATATCAGCATCTTTAGCTAACAGTACAGCATAACCAGTATTATTATGATAGAAATGTTCTGGTGGTAGAACCTACACCTACTGTAATATCTCTGTGGTATTAACTTACATGCAGCCCATAACTTTTGGGACTGTTTCTCCACCATTACATTTCCTCGCCATTTACCCTTAGCGTCGCGATTAGCCTCAGAAGCAAAAAAAAAGCGAAATCTTCTTTTTATATCTCTGAAACCACATATACTATAGAACTACATTTAATGATTTTTGCAGTCTTCCTGTCTGATCTGTTAAATAATCCAGTCAATGAAAATATACTTGCATAGAAAAATCTGTTTTTCAGATACTTTAATCGGGAAATCTGCTTTTGCGTACTTCCTCAGAAATATATACAATCATAGTTCTTTATAAATTTAGCACCTGATATAGAATAAGTCGAAGTCTAGTTAGAGTTGGCCTGTAAGTGCTTCTGGTACAAGTAGTTACTTGAAAAAGCAAATATTGGGTGTGTAACTGGTAAGCACTCAAAAAATCAACTTCGTTTCCTCGTAATATTAGATGTAAGTGCTTCTTGCAGATTAACAAAGCTCTGGCGTGTGGTCCTACGTCACCTATAATCCTTTGTAAGGTTCGTGTTGTCCTATAAATTGTCGATATACATACTAAGTCCCTAGTTACAGCCTAAGCTTTTAGTTTCAATCAGAGGATTTCAGTGTTCAAATAGTGATTGTAGCCTCGTATATTAAACCAAATGGAAATAACCCAAGTGTTGATGCACCCAAAAAACCAGTAATACTTCAAAAATACCTTGAAAAAGGCTATAAGGCTAAGTTATTCTTCTAGCATAGAAAAAGGTTTGGCCGGTGGACCTATGGTCCATATAGTCAGTCGTCTGTGAACTTCGTCTTGTCCTGTGAATTGTCAACATATTGATAAATGGTTATATTTTTTTTTAAAAAGAAAAGGAACAATGTTGGTAAGCGTCCAGTTATGGACCCATCGGTAAAGGAATTTCAGTCTTTATAGACACACAATAATTTTCGTTACACTACAAATTTGGCCTCGTATAAAGGTAAATAGTCGAAATGATAAACATTTCGTGTACTTTATCCAGTAAGCCTTAGCTAGAAATACAATAACAGCGTTACAGACATAAATATTGAGCAAGCTTTGATATTCTAGTGGCACATAATAAGTCTAAAATATACTCGAAAATACTCTGACAAATAGTTGTGGGTTATCTGAGATCAAAATTTTCAAGCCCTCTCTCCTGCATAAAGTGGCTCTAGAATTCACTAAGCCTCAAAATAATATTGGGTACATAAAATGGAAACATGCAGTAAAGGCACTTGGAGAGTGGTGCTGATCGCATCATCTCCAAACAGCAAAAACAAAAATATATGGAACCCTACTCATATATTTAGAAAACTTTACCAAACCCTAACAGTAACAAAATACTCAGCAAACTCTAAAATTAACAAACTTTCCTACAAAGCAAACAAAAAAAAGGCATAGTGGAATTCAGTAAACCCTAATAATAATAATAATAATAATATATTCTGTGGCTTACATTTTAGCTAAAAGTACTTTTTCTTTAGTGTTTTTGAGAAGATTTAAATAAATACTAAACTCTAAGTTAAAAATTTGTAAATGTATATATAATTCAAAACAAAATAAATAAAAATTAATACATACCCTGCAAAAAAATCAGTAAAAAAGTTGAAAACATCTCTTTTTGCATCCAAAATATAATAACAAATCCTTCCTGACTGGATTAAATTGTGTTATTTGAGTAATATTAAGCCTAAACTTGTAAAATAAAAGAGTAAAACTTGACGAAACACCCTTCATGTGTACAAAATTTAATTCAAAACACATCTAAATTGTGTTATTTGAGTAAACTAAAGAATAATCCTGTAAACTTGGAAAAAATATTTCTCTCTCTCTCTCTCTCTCTGTGTGTGTGAGTGCGTGTGTGTCCAAAATATAATAAAAAAAACACGTTCAAATCTTGTTATTTGAGTAAATATTAGGCTAAACTTGTGAAATAAACAGGTAGAAGTTGAGAACACACACTTTGTGTGTCGAAAATCTAACTAAAAATCTTTCCTGAATAGTACAAATAGTGTTATTTTGGTAAAAAATTAACATAAAGTTGTAAAATAATAAATTAAAAATTGAAAAAAATGTCTTTGTGAATCCAAAATTTAATAAAAAAATGTTGCCTGAATAGTACAAATAGTTATTTTTTGTAAAATAATAAGTTAAAAGTTGAAAAAATGTCTTTGTGAGTCCAAAATTTAATAAAAATGTTGCCTGAATAGTACAAATAGTGTTATTTTGGTAAAAAATTAACATAAAGTTGTAAAATAATAAGTTAAAAGTTGAGAAAATGTCTTTGCGAGTCCAAAATTTAATAAAAAAATGTTGCCTGAATAGTATAAATAGTGTTATTTTGGTAAAAAATTAACATAAAGTTGTAAAATAATAATTTAAAAGTTGAAAAAATGTATTTGTAAGTCCAAAATATAACAAACAAAATGTTGCCTGAATAGTACAAATAGTGTTATTTTGGTAAAAAATTAACATAAAGTTGAAAAATAATAATTTAAAAGTTGAGAAAATGTCTTTGCGAGTCCAAAATCTAACTAAAAATCTTTCCTGAACAGATTGAATTGTGTTATTTTGGTAAAAATAAGCCTAAACTTGTGAAATAAACAGATAGAAGTTGAGAACACACACTTTGTGTGTCGAAAATCTAACTAAAAATCTTTCCTGAACAGATTGAATTGTGTTATTTTGGTAAAAATAAGAATAAGCTGGGAAAATGTTAGGCATAAAGTCAAAGTTTGGTAAAAAATAAACTCAATATTATGTTAAATAACACACAGTAACATAAATGTACTACCTAAATCAATAATCAAAGGGTCCTAGGTTCGATACCCCGTGATAAAAGCAAATAGTGAAAACTGTAGGCCCCGTCCCTGATAGCTCTTCCTTCTTCATAGTACATATAAAAAACCCTTACGCTTCGTTCTCTTTGTTCTTGCGTTCTAGTTCACCTTGAACTTCTTCCCATCATCCTTTGTTCTAGTGTTCTCGGTAACCTTGGCCTACTTAGACAGAAACATGTCCTAGCATGCAAGCGACGGACAGTTTCAAAAAATTTGACCCTTGCTGCGCATTCCGAGACATCCTTTGTTGTCTGGATCAATCCCTTCCCATGCCCTACAGTATTGCATAGCTTTCCCCTGTTCTTGCGTTCTAGTTAACCTTGAAAAAACCGGTTCTGAAAACCTACCGACGCGATTTCTGATTGGTCAATTGGGTTCCTTCTTTGTTCTGACGTTCTGACGTCATTTGACCTTGAACGCACACTCCCCAAATTCCTTTCTCCTCTACCCTCAGCGCGGAGTTCACCGTCTTCTGTCTAGCGTCTGAGACCACCGTCTTTGATACAATAATAACATACATTAGTACATAGTACTAATTATTACCGTAGCATATCGCGGGTTCGAGTACCGGGACCGTCCCCAATCGTAATTGGACCTGTACCTACACCCATTACCACCTTTCATAGCGGTTCATAAACCATAAACTCTTATTTTCAATATTATAAACATTAATATTATCGATTGATACATTACATACTTTGCAGTAATGTATATGAAATCATATGCATAGCGTTTAGTACCTCTAATTACCTTTTATATACATATTTTTCATAAAATAAATAATTATATATTTATAAATGTTATAAACATGCAAATACATAAATGTAAAGTACTCTAAGTACATGCTAATTAGTTCTAAGTACATGCGAATTAATTCAAACCAGTGCAAATTAGTTCTAAGTACGTGCAAATAAACTGCGAATATTAAACGCCCGAGGGCAGGCCTTGGCGTAGATATCAACTACTCTCCACCTCTGAGCCCTGCCTTTAAGTGACATGAACCGAGCTCCGTGGCGGAGTGGTTAGCACAGCGCGCTACGACGCCAGAGGTCTCGGATTCGATTTTCTGCCTGGCTAAGGATGTTCTTTGTGAAAGTTCCTTCATCAATTTCATCACATCATCACTTATCCTCATCGTCGCGATTAGCCAAAAGTGGAAGCAAAGCGACGCAAAATAACAAAAAAAAATAATAATTAATATCCAATCGAATTCAAGCGACGTGACACCTAATAAGAGAGCGGACGAGAAAATTATCTGCACAAAAATTGAGCTAAAAACGCTATTGTCTTTGGGTAATTAATATGCATATGTCGACACACACAAACACACACACACACATATAGTCTATATATATATATATATATATATATATATATATATATATATATATATTGTCACACACACACACACACATATAGCCTATATATATATATTGTTGTTCTTCACTTGAGGTTAATCAAAACAATGAGAATGGATGAGAATTAGACTAAGTTAATGAGAGAACAAGCCTGATTAAAGAACCGCACTCTTGCCAGAACTCGAACTGAGATCGTTCGGAGACGAGATCGTACGTTGAACACTGAAGGCGAACCGCAGCGTTGCTTGTTATTTATGTTATGGCAACTCTGCATGTTCTGGCCACAATGGCCATTTTGCCCACGAAGAACCCTGCTGCATTCTTAAACCGGAAGAACATTTATCTCTCCGTCCCTCGTACAAATTTAACAACCTTACAGCGCTGCAGATTACATCGCACTTTGGCCGCTCAGCATCTTCATAAAAAAGCCATTTTATAGCCAATCCTGCGTGAGTGTTGTGCGAGGAACAAGGAGACCCAAATCATACAATATTTTGAATGTGGAAAACATGTTCTTCAAAGTTCATTCTTTTTTATCACCATTAAGCTAATATATTCCCGCGTCTCCCAATTTTACGTCTCTGCCGGCTTTCGTATCCACACATCAAACTTTCGCGCACCTCGCCATAACATTTCTAGCCAGCCACTAGCGAGAAAGCTAGAGTTTTCTGTAATACGTCAATTGTAGTTTAATATGTAGAATGTAAAGAAACCTTTTATTGCTGGTGCATCCTCATGTTCCAGACCCCAAGATGTAGAATTTCAACGAACTGGCTCGTTTTTTGGGCTGTATTTTTTGCATGGTGCTTTAATATAATTTTCGCTTGAGGCGTCGTCACCAGGTGGGCGAGGATGGGCTCAAGCCCTTATCCGTAAAATAATCTTAGCTCACAGCCACCAAAAAGCTGCATGAGAAAATTTAAGTAATTATTAATATAATATTAAGAATAAAAGAAACAGTCATAAAAAGAAAGGAAAATAAAAATACGGAAAGAATGAGACAGTGATAAAGAGCGATAGACGAAGATAGATAAACATGTGGAGAAAGAAAGAGAGAGAATGAAATATAGCAAGAAAAAGAGAAAATAGAAGCAGAGGAAGATCAGAAAAATAGAAGGAATGAAAGCAAGAGATAGTGATAGAAGGAGAGAAAGAAAGAGTGTGTGTGTGTGTGTGTGTGTGTGTGAGAGAGAGAGAGAGAGAGAGAGAGAGAGAGAGAGAGAGAGACAGAGAGAGAGAGAGACAGAGAGAGAGAGATGATAATTAAGACAGGCATATCAAGGGTTTACCTATTGTACATGAATATATGTGCCTTTTACTGCGCAAAAACTTGTTTCCAGTTTGTTTAATAAGTCTTCTTCGCCGACCTCCGTTGCAGAGTGGATAGCACAGCGCGCTACGACGCCAGGGATCCGAGGTTCGAATTCCGGCCTGGACAGAGGAGTTCTTTGTGAGTGCCTCTTCATCAATCTAATGAAATCATCACTCTTCCTCGGCGTCGCGATTTGCTAAACGTGGCAGAAGAGCGAAGCTAAATAACAAAAAATAAATAAATTCGAAACGAGAATGTGCCATTTTGTCACATCCTGTTACAATTCCTATTTTTGGGTGCGAAATCCCGGGGGGAAAGGAGGGAAATTCCCCCCACAGCAACGATATTCTCCTGTTAATCTCCTCCCCAAACTTTTCCGGGGGGAGAGTTTTTGTTCTAACAACAATGTCACGTGCCAGTTCCGACGACACAATGAAAAATGCAAGGAAGAAATGTTTCCCGAGAGCGACGATAGATGGCAGCATGCCGTATAAAGAAGAACAGAGTTCATTGTAGAAACTAGGAGAGGAGAAGAGTGATTATATATATTATAGTAAATGCAAAATACATAAAGGAAGAGTATAAAAATTATAGAAGGAGTGAATAAAATGTTGTAAATAAAAATTAAGATAAATAAAAATATGCTCGTATATGAAACAATTATGAAAGTTAATAAGTGAGCAAATGAATTCAGAAATGTATCTCCTTTTTGATCCTAGTGATCAAAATTTGATGTAATACCTCTGATGAGGAGAACATCGTCAGCTTTTGTATTTGTCCGTCCCTTGGTGGCACTGTGTCAAATTAGACGCTCCGAAGCACTTACGGTTGCGCTCCTTATTAGACGCACTGGGCCATAGGCAGCGCTTGCTGTTAGCGATCCTGGGCTATCCCCCTTTTGGTCGTTACATAGGAGGTGGCGCTACTGTCAGTTTAGTCGCCCCTAATCTTTCTATAAGTATAGCTTGTGTCGTTTGTATAATGCCAAAGAAGCGGGGAAAACGAGCGCATATATGTAATAAATAAGATTACGCTTTAAAAGGAAAGACAATAAATTAGAAGAAAGAAAAGAAGAATAAGCCTTTTCCAAAAATAGAAGGAAGAAAAGAAGAGGAAGCTTTTCCCTAATCAAAGATAGAAAAGAAGAAGAAGCCTTTTACCAAAAAAGAAGGAAGAAAAGAAGAAGTATTTTCACTAATCAACGATAGAAAAGAAGAAGAAGCCTTTTCCCAAATCAAAGATAGAAAAGAAGAAGAAGCCTTTTCCCAAAATAGAAGGAAGAAAAGAAGAAGATTTCCTTTCAATTATACATATATTTATAAGAAGAATATAACCGACGTAAATTTGGAATCAGCATATATATATTTCAATGTATATACAAGCTTCGTTATATATTTTCTCTGTATTGTGTACAGTTTTCAGAATATAGATCCGCATTTAACTATATCCTCTTGGCTATAAAACGCTTTCTTATTTCGAATTCTCGAATAAAGAACCTATCCCCTGAGATTAAGATATCTGTAGCCGTGGTATAAGTTTATTTTAAGAAGTGCACTAGAGGGACGTTGCAACAAACACAAACAATTAGTTTAGGAGTCGAATATACTTTAGTGGAATAATATCGAAAATATACACAAAGAATGGACAACAAAGAGCCTCATCTCTAAGGACATTGAACCCAGCAACCCCCAGAACTCAGAAATTAGTCCAACTTGTTAAATCTTTTCAATTTCTCATCGCATTTCGTCAGTTATCGCAAGGTATATATTAATAAAACACGTAATAACATTTAGATGTAAATTTTACACAGGAAACTATTGTCTTCTTAATGTCTCTCAAATTTTGCCCCCCCTTTAATCACACAAATCATTGTTCATAGCATTAGTAGCATATTAAAATCTTCAATTTGCAATCGAATTTTAAATGAAGGAGAGTCGATATAATATGTTGTATTTTGTGAATATCCATTCATCAATTTAATCACATCATCACTCATTCCGATCTTCGCAAATTAGCCAAAAGTGAAAAAAGCGAAGTAAAATTACGCAAGTCAATCACTCAATCAATCAATATATATTATTGTGTGAGTGTGTGTGTGTGTCTGTCTGTCTGTCTGTTCCTTATCCGCACCAATCTGGAGTGAAATCGCACCCTGAGTCGTTCATTCCTATGCAACTCCGAATTCGTTTGTGCTGCTCTGTCCGACACCACATTATTCCTTCAATTTTATTAGCAGTGTATTTCCAGGTTTACCACTAATCATTTTTTACGGTATTAAGTACACGGAAAATACAAGGTGATCCAAAAAGGCCGCCCCTTTTCAATTGGTGAGCATAACTTTATTTAGGCGAATAATTGCAAGCTACAAGGACAGAAGAGTTGCACAGACATGGGAGTTTGATACAAGATATGTCAATCAGGTTGTGAATGTCACATCACATCACGTCTCACTTAAGTTTTGAATATAACATCACTCAGGTGAGCACCACCGTTGTTGGAGCACTCATGAAGCCGAGCCACGAAGCTACGCCGCAATGTATTCTCCAGCATAGCAACCGGAATAGCAGCGATTTCACGGCGGATGTTCGCCTCCAGTTCCTGGATCGTTCCTGGGCGGGTTTCGTAGACCCGGGACTTCAGGTATCCCCACAAGAAAAAATCAGCTGCCGTCAGATCCGGCGAACGTGCCGGCCAAGCGAATTCGCCATATCGGGAGATGAGGTGGCCGGGAAAAAGGTCGCACAATTTGGGAATGGACACACGGGCTGTGTGTGCCGTTGCACCGTCCTGTTGGAACCATGTGATCAGAGGAAGGCGTTGGAGTGCCGGCACGAGAAAGTCTTGGAGCATGGTCACATAACGCTCTGAATTGACAGTACACGTGGCACCAGTGGCATGCGAAAGAAGTATGGTCCGATGATTCCTGATGTACTGATCCCACACCACACAGTTAACTTGGGACTGTGCAACTCACGCTGATGCAATCGCCGCGGGTTTTCTGTACCCCAGAAACGGCAATTCTGTTTGTTGACCGACCCCGATAGCAAAAAGTGTGCCTCGTCAGACATCAGAAGGTTGTCGACAATGCGTGCATCTTGTGCCCACATGTCGAGAAACGTGTCACAAAACTGAACACGTGCCATTTTGTCGGCTGCGGTCATTGCTTGCACTACTTGCACCTTATACGCTCGTGTATGTAAATCCAAGTGTAAAATGCGATGAAAACTGCCAAACGTCATATGCAATGCTTGCGATCTGCGGCGCACTGATCTTCGTGGACTTCTTTGGATGTCATCCCGCACACGGTTGATGTGTTCCTGTGTCCTTACAGCTCGGGGTCGTCCAGGAGACGACCTGTGTCGTCCTGAACCCTCCTCGTGCCATTTCGCTACACTGTAAAAAGTTGACAGTAAAAAAAACGGTCTAAGACCGTCAATTCTCGCTGCCATCCAGATACCGTAAAAATTACGGTGACCGTAAATTTCTTTTTACGGATACCTGTATATTAAACGGTAATATACCGTAATTTTAACAAGTTTGTTTTTTAAAAAATACGGCATAATGCCGTATTTTAAACAATAATTTGCTGTATTTAGATGGAATACCTTTTTGCATAATGTAAAGAATTATACCTTTTTGGCCAGACAATGTCAAAAAGTTATTTTCACATTACATATTGATGATTGATTTTGTTCTGGCATAGGTATAAAATTTCCAATTTCACTGCCAATGTATGTGCTTAAAACACTCCTTGGCAGCACAGTTCATCGTTTTCCACGATACTAAGGCATTTAGAGAGAATTTTACATTTGCACAACACACAATTGATTTACGTACCCTTGCACAGGTCGACAGTAGTTAGAAAGTAAAAATTACCTGTTTAACTAGGGGGAAATACTGAACTACGAATTACGTATTAGAGCCCCCTTCTGGCTTCTGTAGTGGACTGGTGAGCTAACTCCCATAAAGCTAGATGTGCCAGGTATGAAACCCAGCTCATACATGAGTATCATTGTATTTATTATACCCATGCCATCATTTATAATCATTATCACATTTAACCCAATATGCAGAAAGAAACAAAAATACCAAAATAATAATTACAACTTATTAATTAAATAGCATTTCTATGGCATCCACCAACTCCATAACCAGCAAAGACATACATTTTTATTGGACAAAATTAACATGTTCTTGAAGGCAATGTTTTAATTATTTTATTAGATACTTCCAGGCCCTCTGATGGCACAATGAAATTATTCTTACCTTGTGATCGAGTCCTGAGTTCAATACCCTGGTGGAAGCATATTGCAATGGTTTGGATTCCACTTCAAAACTGTAGGTTCAGCCCCAATTAGCCTATCTGAACATAAAGTGGACTTGAAACTATACCTCTCCATTTACTACAATATTTATGTGTGCGCGAATGCATTGTAAGGATATGATACATTCACAAAGAAAAACAGTTATGAGGAAAAGGTGAAATATGTTTAAAATCCTTCCAAGCAAAAAACAAATTCTCAGTGTTTTCAGATATTCAGGAATCCTGTGAACATGGGCGTCCAGAAGGGGGGCAAGGGGGGCCATGGCCCCTCCCTGGAAAATGAATGTGTACCTAAAAATTATATATTTCACACATAATTTCATTTCAATCACAGTAATTTATGTTAATTATTATAAATTCGTTGAAGAAACATGATAATTTCAGACTGAAATATTGTTTTTTTGAGAGGGCACCACTATTTTGGAGGAAAATATGTGTCCTTTGCCCCCCCCCTCTGGAAAAAATTACCTTACTTGCCCCTCCCTGGAAAAAATTCTGCGGACGTCCATGCCTGTGAATAACATAATAGAAAGCAGAAAGGAAAACATAGCCCTCAAACCTTAAAATTTCAATGTTTTAGCATTTATGGAAATACATTTCCATAATGAGACTACTTGGTTAGTACAATAATTATTATTACTTAAATTAGGAAATATTACAAAAATATCTGTAATTGAACTGAGAAAAAATAATTTCACTTCAAGTTCCTCACAATGCAACAAGTAAATCACAAATTGCACTCATAAACACACACAATACTATAATAAGCCGAAGTTTTTCTGTAGGCAAATGATGAAAAGATTCTCTCTCCTTGACCACATGAATTCTACAAAAGTCTGAGAAGTTCCTAGATCTGACTTTATTCTCATCTTCAGGGTAAAGGTAAAGAAGTAATTCTAGCCTGAAGATAGTGGCATTATTCTCAAAAGCTCAGAAACAGTTGCAGAACCACTTGATCGATAGCCCAAGAGAATCAATTCAACATAAAAAATTAATAAATAAATAAGTAAAATAAGATTTAAAAAAACCTGGATTTTACTGGCATTACTACCAATCTTCCATCCCTGCTATTGGTGCAATCCTCAAATACTTTTCAGTTTTAAAAATGGAATTTTCAAATGAGATATAATAATTCAAATAATATAAATAATTTATTCAAATCAACCAAGTACATAATTATAATTTACTTTTTATTTATTTTCACTTTACACTTGTTTCTTTGCATTTTGTCAAATAATTACTACATTGCACTTGTGCTTTTTTCTTCTTAACTTAGGACCCTTCTGCTGGATTAAATCACCTGGGAAGAAGAAATATACCATTAAGGAATTTGATACAAAACCAAATGCTATTGCAACAGCATAAATTTAAAATTTCATTAATTCTCAAGTAACAGAATAACATTGTCAAAGGTGTTCAGTGGTGCGTAAGCTCAGTAGTAGTTTCCCACTGATACAGTTCCCTCAAAAAATAAATACATATGTGGAAAGGTGGCAGAAATTGTCACCATTCCATGAAGGCACATGGTTCCACATTATCTACTGGCTACAGTGGAGATGATGTGATCAGTACCATGTTTCAGCTGTCTCACACCCTCCCTTCCCAGTTACCCATAGAGTAAACTAATTTGAAAAAGTAACTATACTAACTTAGCTACTAAGCCAGCCCTGGTTTATTTCAGTCTGTAGAGCAATGACATGGTATGCCAAAGAACTTGGTTTGTGTCCTGGTCAAGCCTGAATTTTCTTTGCAAAAATTTCTACGCAGTACATCTCCTATGTGAACCATGACAATCCAGTTAGTTGGGTGTCTTTACTGCCATGAGACAATTGAAGTCTGCATTATGTCAGTTCAAAACAAGAAGAGAACTTCTTATGTACGTTTTTGCAAGTTTTCATTTTCAGTGTCATTACGAGTATTATTAAAGTGGTTAACAGAAAACAAAACTAAAATTCAAAAAAGCAATGAAACAAGAAATGGAGATACAATAACATGCTGTACTGTAGCCTGCATGTTGAAATGCAATCATGAAAATATGTATTCCATATTTGTTTTTATTTGTAAAATGACATATATCATCATCATCATCAGTATTCCACCACGTTTTCCACATTTTTAGAGAAGTTTGCAGATTTCATCCATATATTTAATAGAAACATAATCCATAGTTAATGGAAACATGGTCTCCACATAACGTTTCATGAAATTTAGTGTATAGCTGTGGTAAATTATGGTATCACAGCACTGGTGGGGCCCAACTTCCACATTGCGCTGTGCCTTCATGTCATGGTGCATGATGGGCTTTACCTTACTTCCGTTCCGTGTGTGCCAAATCATATGGTAAACCCAGTACTGCATTCAGTGTTTAAACCATTCATCTTTTAGATCTAAGAGACAATACTAAGATGAGAAATGACCAATATTATGATTAAATAATAAATGGTACAGTGGGATGCACAAGTATTGGGTCAGCAAATTGTCCATAACAATTTTCATTCATATTTCTCTTGCTTCTTTCGTGTTTTTAGGGACTGACCTTTTATGTATGCAAGTGCTGGTGTAGAAATTTTCAGCAGCTTGTTTGACATTTTGTTTCATTTTTTTAAGCACTCATTTCGTAAAACAAGGGCAATAAACATGGCGATGGACAATTTACTTTGCAATTCTTATGCATCTCATTATACAACAAACCACATCCATACTGACAAGAAGACTCAAACTCTGAATGTTTGGTGATTAAAGTATGGGTCTAGCACTAAAACCACATTGCCACTGACCCAACCACCTGTTTTATGCACTGAATTGATGTGAATATTTCAGGAGAATTAAAAATATTTTAACTACAAACTTGGAGCTTTTTAATTATTATGTGAAAGTTTGTGCAGTGTTCCATTCACACATGATACAACATACCTTTTGCCAAACTCCAATGTGTTGCATGCTTGAAATGGATACTGATATAGCATTCAGGAAGCCAAGCATTCTATCAATTCTTGCTCAATTGAAAGCATAATTTCCATGCATTCTATTAGGGACGATCCTGTAATAACAATAATAAATTTAAGAATCTCATTCAAAATATCAGATATATGAACAAACAAAATAAAATTTGCATTCAGTACACGGAAGGGTTATTTCAAAGAATGTCAATTGGCCCACTTTTAAGGAAAGCCCACCCTGACCTTAAATAGTTACAGAAGTTTGTATGATAAATTGGCAGCATTTTTTAAAAAAAGTAGGCCCTCTGTGTTAGTATCAATTCAAGTAATTGTTCAATTCCATGACCCACTCTTTTCACATACAGCCATTCACATGGAAAGTAAAGATAAAGGGATTGAATAATAGTTGTCAGAACACAAGATTGAAAACTTTCAATAACCTTAACCATGATTTATTTTATTTATCTTTCAAGCTAACTTCCAACCATTGAGTGAGTAACATTTCAAATTTCTTATAAAAACTTATTGGATCCATTTCTAATGGGAGGAGGGGTGGGTATTTTGTTGCTTCAGGTTCTAGTTGAAAACATGAAAAGCAACTTACTTGTGGATCTTGTCCAAAAGAGGTTCCAATGCAGTTTCTAGGACCTCCCACAGAAATTTCACAGCTCACTACCCATTGGCACAGTTCTTGGCATATCTTTTACTTTCCAGACTTAAAATCAGAATTTCTCATAAAAACCTGTAATTAAATGAATTTTGAGCATGAAAACCATAAATTATTAACAATTTTGTACAGTTTTAAACTTAATGATAACAATTAAACCATAAATTACCTAAATCTACTGTATTAAACTTATATTGTGTCATTGTTTTGATTACTGGAACTTTAAATCCAAATTTTGTCCAAAATTGCAATTCTTGCGAGAGAAAAAGAATTTTAAATCAGTCATAAGATACCTAATTACAGTTAAATATGCATGAATGCTAATTGTTGCAGTCATAAACAGCTTAAACTTGAAGGGAAATACAAAATAACACCAAGAACTAACATCTTTCATGTCAGTACCACTCAGTTTTTATGTAAAAGTGTCATTCTTGGAAAATGCCGCAAAACCGAAGGAATTTTGAATTATTACAAAAATTTTGCTTTTACTTCACATTATTTGCTTAGAACTAGCAGAAGGATTTTAAGTGGATGCTCAATATGTTATGGAACATCCAAATAGTTAATATTAGTGAAAATCAATGTTGCCATCTTATTTTTTTAGAAAATTCCTCAGTGTTCCGCAGATAAAAATTTCTAAGTTTCAATTTTGTTTTCACATACAAAGTTAAATATAACACCTCCAACTTGTGTAAATGTACACTATTATAATTACTCATAAATTTGTATTTTTAACCATTCACTTGACATTTTGTCAAAATTATGTAATTCTACTTACCTAATACAAAATTATGAATAAAATGAACAATATTGGGAGACCAGTTCTTCATTTATAAATCTCCCATGGGATTAAATACTTCTCAACAGATAACCTTAGCTATATCAAAATATCTTTACTCTGATGGGGTCTAGAACCCAATATTGAATTTTACTATAATTTTGGGACTTTCAGATAAATTTCGGCTAATTTGCATGATATTTTTTTCAGTGTACAGGATAGGTGAAGGAAGGGGACAATTGAAGCACACAGTGTCATTTTTTCCCGTAAAGCTTTTAAACCCTTCCCTGGAATTATTTATGTTGGAGGTTCAGGATTAACAGTATCATTAAGTCACTACAGATGAAATCCATACAATTTCAGCCAGTACTTTTAGGCTGTTATGCCAGATGAATAGTTAGGTACCCTTGACTTTCTGTACCACCAAGTGAAAGTTTTTGCATTTTTTATAAAGATTAAGTTGTTTATGTAGCTTTTCTGCTGTTTTTAGCTCAGGGAAATGAGTTATGGTGAAGTAAAGTACCTAGTTTCCTTAGCCTGAAGCAGGGAAGCTCGAAGGCTTTGTGCAAGTGCACCCAAAATATTAATAATAAAAGTCAATAATTGAAAATAAATATTAATTTTACATTTTAAATGTATTATAAAATAAGGTAAATCAAACACGAAGGACTGAAAACTCACAAAACCAAAATAGAAGTGTAACTATTGTTAGTAGTGCTAAGTTTGGTGACGTTATCATTTGCACGTATTTTAAGCTATTTGAATGTGCATACACCAATTTTGACCAATAAAAAGTTGCGAAAGTACTCCGAGATAGGAGGTTTTTAATTTACGTGAGCTGTGGTTTGGGATCAAATATCGCGGTTGTTCGTGCTTTCCGCGCTTAGAAGCACATTCTATGTTACATAAAACATCAAAACCTGTCAAGTAAGAAAAAATTGTACCTCAGAGACTGTTACTAAACATTTCTACCATCCGTAACTCGGCTATTGCAAGTTTCTGCTTTCAAAAATTTCTGAGTACTACTTGTAAACAACAGACACGCACTTCATATATCGTTTGTATACTACCTAATGAAAGTGACCGGTATTTGCAATGTGGTACATGTGATAAAGACATCGATGAATTTATATCTTCCACTACACAAGCAAATTGAATAAATGCACGTGGTTTTGGCTTCGTTGCATAGTACAGCAGTACAATAATAATAATATAGCACTAATAAACTGTGTTACAATGAATTTTCATTCCATTATGTTAAAAAATAAAAACATTATACGTACCTTGAGTTATGTAGATTTACTTTCCACGCAGGCATTCGAAGCACAACCATCGATAAAGAAGCACAACACAGCAACAAAAACATACGCTTCGGCCATGTTGGCCTGTGAAAGTTGACAAGCGACACAAATGCGCATGCGCGGCTTGGTCTAAAACGGTATGGAAGTATTTCCGATTCCACGGTCGAGTCCGTAAAATTTTTACGGTAGGATGTATTAAATTTCACGGTAACTTCTAACAGTGTACCCAGCGCCGTATGGTGTGTTTGTCCGGTGCGTCTCTACGCTGGCCGTCGGCGGAAAGCTCGTTGGGTTGCAACAATGGACTTGCTTTTTATAAACAGCTCTACCGCGCGAACACGGTCTTGCATATTCCAGTTCTCCATCGCAACTGATTCTCCCACTATTCGTAAATACGCTTCACTGCCGCCAGCGTGCGCCGGCCAGTGTTGGCTTTGCAGTAGCCAATTGAAAAGGGGCGGCCTTTTTGGATCACCTTGTATTTTATGTTGGCAACAATCTGAGAAAAGTATTCTTTCCATGATAAACGCTTGGCACTCTTAAGCGAATCCAGGGGAAAAATATGACAGATGCTTTGTTTCATTTCATTGTGTATTTCTTTCCACTGACATTTATTAATCTCTGTCAAGAATAACCAAACGATACAAGTAAGCGACGGTAAATGAACAAACAATGATAACAACAGCATTCCCAATAAAGACTCTGGCTTTGTTACAAGCAAGATAAGTTTTATTGTTGCTGGGTAGGTAAGTTCTTCATGCTTCGAGTTAATCCAGGATTCACAAAGGTTCGCTGTTGCCATCTCTGTATTCGGTGTCAGACTATGAAGGTTCTTTTCTTTGCCCCTTTTTTAAAAGTTCCTTTCCAAAAATGTAGAATAGGAATCTTCTGCGCGTGAAGTCCATTTGTCTTTTTTCTTCATTTCACAGTCCTGTCATCAGCTGGGTTGACGAACAGTGATAAATTACAATGCCCTAATTGTTCTCACTTGCCTACTGCAGAGACCTCTACCGCCCTGAGCTAAACTAGAGATCCAAGTTTCAAGGCTGCTGCTGAAAAAAAGAAGTATGTATTCTTGCTTCGAAGTGTTTGAACTTCTAATCTGGTGGCACTAGCAGCTTTATTCATCCTAAAGCAGTAGGAGAGGTCGGTGCTAGTTTTTTTTTGCCATTTTCTTCTCGTCCCTGCTTTTGTTTCAACGTTTTCATATCATATGCAATTGAAAGCACCATCCATAACTTCAGTTTTGGAGAAAATCAATGACTATTTCTTGATCTGTTTTTGTGGATATATATATATATATATATATATATATATATATATTGCTGCAGTAGTTGTCTTGTGCGCATTGAAAATATAAGAAGAAAAATATGTTGGTGGTAAATTAGAAGGGAAATGCAATTCATTGGAAAGGAAATAACTGAAATGATTGACGTAGACTATACAAATCATATATTGCAAATAGAAAGTTACAGTGTGCTTTGCCAAAAGAAATGTGTTTACAGAAATAAAATGTTTTGAAGGAAAAAGTTTGATTGATTAATTTGTTGTTTTAAACCCACTTTATGCACAGTATCGCTATTCGGGACTGGACCTATGTTCCTCCACCCGGGACCCTTAGTTACATGGTAACGACGTTACCACTACACCATCAGGGAAGCTTCAAGGAAAAAGTCATAGAACAAAATAACAAACAGGTAAACATGTTTTAATCATCAGAATCATTGACATCTTTATCTTCTTGTAGCTTACCGTAAGTGAAAGAGACGTTGACGTTTACCCGAGGAAAATACAGTAAAACCTCGTTAATCCAGACTAATGGGGGATAATTTGACCGGTTTAACGAAAATCCGGATTAACTGAAATAGCCTAAAAGAACAGTAGAAAGTGCATAATAACTCCGTCTATAGCAACAAAACACGTTTATTATGGTGTATGTAAAGGGCATAGACCTAAATACACTATATAGTACAGTATAAAGTCTGCGGGAAATAGAATTTCATCAGTGGTTGACTGCCTTTTCTATAGAAGTTCTTTTGTTGACTTCTAGCCACATTCAAAACCTTGGATTCTGCTCTTTTTTTCCTTTTGCCTGTCCGGATTAAGCACAGTCCGGCTTATTGGGGTCCGGATAAACGAGGTTTTACTGTATGGGCACAATCCGCAGGCACATCTTGACTGCAGAGCGAGCAGCGTTACTGTAGCGTTGTATGAGAGGCAGAATGGAGGGAGAGAGCGAGGCAGGAGGCTTCGTTGGTCACAGTGGGAAACCTCTCGTCATCTAATTCGTAAGTAACAACAGTGCAGTCCGGTATTGTTATCATGGCAGAAGATACAGATGGTTCCTTAAAAAGAAGGGGACCTTCACGAACAGTATATTTTACCTCTCAACGCAACCCTACTGTTTTGTTACTTACTGGCCTCAGTGGCGTAGCGTGATTCTATGAAAGGTATAAGGCTTCCTTAGATAAACCTGACCTGAATATTCGATAAAGAAAATCCAAAAACATTTTAACTAAATAGAATCTATTTGAATCTAAATCATGTATGGCCATACTCAATTTCAAACACAAAATGCACACACTCTAACACACTTTATGTTAACAATAATAGAATATACATTACTTACTGAAAATTCTCATTTATACTGTAACTCTATCCGACGATCCTTTAGTCTGAACACCTTAATCACGTAGTCGTAGAATCGAGAGTTTCTGGTCAATGTCTTTAGCAGCTCCTTTTCAATGGATATCAGGGCCTCCCCGATGGCGCAGTGGTTGCATCGTCGCCTTGTAATCAAGGGGTCCCGGGTTCGATACCCGGTGGAGGCACAAGTGGTTCGGATCCCACTTTAAACCGATTAGCCTAACTGTGCATAAAGTGGACTTAAAACAACATATCAATCAATCAATCAATCAATGTATATCAGTCCCAAGTCAGATTTCCTTGCCTGAGTTTGTGTGCTGCGTTGAAATGTGTGAATCCTCTACGGTGCAGAAAACGACTTTTCCATCGACGAGCTTGAGGCAGGAACAGTGAGGAACAATTCTGTTAATTTGTACACTTGTTCAACAGCTTCATTTAAATGGGTAGTACGCAAGTACTCATGAAGTTCAAACACACTCTTTACTCGATATTCGGCTTCAGAATAAATTACCTGTAGCTCAACTTTCAACTGGTAGCAATTTAAAAATTTCACATACAGCTTAGTTAAGGACACAAATTCTTCTTGAAATTTCATGTCATATTTTTATTCTTATTATTCTTTTTCTTTCACTAAAAAAGCCATTTGTGGGAAATGCGTAGAATGCAATTTCAAATGCAAATGCATTCGAGAATATTACTCATTATCATGGTTACGATATTTGCGCACATTGTGAAAAGCATATCAAGCAACTTAGTGAAAGGAAAAGGTCAAAAAAAATTCTGTAAATCATAACGCTAAGTATTACGCGTATGCTTTAACATTACGGGCAACTGGGATGCACGCGCCAAACTTTGCGGGCGCTGCCGGATCTAGGATTGCCAGACATTCCTCTTTTATCTTTAAATTCGCTACTTCTAATGGAGGTAATATGAAACATTAAACCATCTCGTTTGTGAACTTAATGGTTAGTTTACACATTAAAAATGACACCCGTTTTGTTACACCTCCCGTCAAACATTGTTGAAACAACACGGGAGTCGATTTTCTTTGTTCTCTTCCGACCGTGGCAAACATATGAGTCATACGCAGCGGCAACCATGCTAGCGTAAGCTTCGCCTGCCTGGGGACAGAAATTCTCGCCAGTTAGCACCCACTGGTAATGCGCCTTACATCTGGCTCAGAATCGGGGTGTCCTGTCATTGGTTGAGAAGATACTACGTAAGCAAACACACCCGCCATGGGCGAGTCCAAATCATTTCTTCCATTCGCCTCCACGTAAGTCCTCTGAAGAAGCCTTACAGAGAAACAACTCGAATCAAAACAAGTCCTCAATTGTTTCGTTAAAAGTTCAACTGGCAGTCTGATATTTCTGTGTGTGTTCAAGCGATAAATACGGGAATGAAATAAGTTTTCTTCAATAATTTCAACTTGTAAGGTGGACTTACAAGTCTTACGTGGGTACTACGCCGCTGACTGGCCTTTAGATGCAGAGGCCGTAAGCTCGCACGGAGCACCGGCTGTCTTCCACAAGTGCACCTCTCTTACATTCTACACAGTCTCTATTGGATCACTGTGCAACACATTCAGTACAACAGTTCGTTCTCACCCGAGCTCGTAATTCTGTTGGAGTGTAAAAAAGGGTGACCTTTTCAAAATGAAGACATTTCATTATCGCCTTTCCACGTAACTCACCGTGAAAACTGCATTTTTATAGGTTAAGGTACCTCTGGAGGCTGAATGCGCGACCAGTGTAATCATCCGTGCGGTTGTTTGTTGTCTTGTGTCTTGTTTCATGAGTGCGTTGAGTGTCTCCTAAGTCCCCAGTCTGGTACAGAAATAGCCTCGTATGCTGCCACATTCATTTTTTTTCCGTCGCAACAACTAACTTATACGGCGAGATTAATTTGTAATAGATCTAATACGAGCTAAAATGCAGGGTGTCTACAAATGATTGGAGCGGTTTCATAATGTTACTGTACGCGTATTATTGAGTTTATCATGAAGTAACTTTACAGTTTTGTAGAGAAGCTCAACAAGTTTTGTAAGATATTACAGGCGTTCGATATGTCGATATGTTCCCCCACTGTGATTCTGCAAACATCAACTCTACAATCAAGATCTTCCTAAACGCGTTGCAGCATGTCAATATGCTCAACGTCGCCATAAGGGGTTTTCTGTTCACTGTGCCACTAAGACAAAAATGTCGCTTCATCAATGAACACAAGTTCATCACATATGCCATCATGCTCTCCCATAAGCTTTTGAAGTTGTGTACAATACTCAAAGCGAATGACTTTGTCCTCGGATTTTAGTGATTTCAGCAACTGCAAGCGGCATGGCTTCTGCTTCAGCCGTTTTCGTAAGATCTTCCATACGGTCGCTTGTGGAATATTCAATTCCTTGCTTCCTTTCTTTGTTGAATTTTTGGGGCTACGAACGAAACTGGCCCTGAACTGTTTCTTCAGGCACCGGAGGACGACCCCTTGATTTTTCCTTACAGAGGCATCCTGTAGGTGTGAACAGTTCAAATACCATCGCCGTATGGAGTTTGGACTGGTTGGATCTTTACCGAAGTTCGTTCTAAACGTCGTTGAGCCGTTGCCACTGAGCGCCTTGCATGAAATTCGAGGACAGCGTGTGTGCTTTCTCGCTGTTTTTTGCCATCTTAACTACTTCTGCGCTCTAGCGGCAGGAGGCGGAAACGTATAACACTTGCAACAGGAAACAAAACTTTGTGATCTACTTGTCCTCTAACATCACATTCGAACAAATTACCTAGGTACATCTAATACTATAATTACAAATAATGTTCGAAACCGCCCCAATCATTTGTAGACACCCTGTAATGCATTCTTAAAGTATGCTGGAGAAAACAATACCCCATGATGTAGATCGCAAGCCCTTCTAATGTGCCAAGAGACTTGTCGTAAATTAACTTTTTATCTTTCCCTAACTTTACAAAGAACTAAGTAACTGCCATTAATTATTGTTCAAAGACTCGCAGGGCAAGATGTATCTGCAATAGCCACTGAAATACATTTGATGGAAAAATGTCCCTGTAGTTTTTAGCCCGGTCTCCTTTACCATG